>NC_135818.1:41362416-41962416 GCF_964213995.1 Mustelus asterias
TGGTTGGAATGCGAATACTTACAACTAATCAAGTCTTTAAGAAACAAAACAATGTGAGTGGAGAGAGCATCAAGACAGGCTAAAAAGATGTGTATTGTCTCCAGACAAGACAGCCAGTGAAACTCTGTGGGGGTTACAAATAGTGTGCCATGAACCCAATATCCCGGTTGAGGTCGTCCTCGTGTGTGCGGAACTTGGCTATCAGTTTCTGCTCAGCGACTCTGCGCCGTCGTGTGTCGCGAAGGCCGCCTTGGAGAACGCTTACCCGAATATCAGAGGCCGAATGCCCGTGACCGCTGAAGTGCTCCCCAACAGGAAGAGAACAGTCTTGCCTGGTGATTGAACACCGCTCGACAATCACCAGGCAAGACTGTTCTCTTCCTGTTGGGGAGCACTTCAGCGGTCACGGGCATTCGGCCTCTGATATTCGGGTAAGCGTTCTCCAAGGCGGCCTTCGCGACACACGACGGCGCAGAGTCGCTGAGCAGAAACTGATAGCCAAGTTCCGCACACACGAGGACGACCTCAACCGGGATATTGGGTTCATGGCACACTATTTGTAACCCCCACAGAGTTTCACTGGCTGTCTTGTCTGGAGACAATACACATCTTTTTAGCCTGTCTTGATGCTCTCTCCACTCACATTGTTTTGTTTCTTAAAGACTTGATTAGTTGTAAGTATTCGCATTCCAACCATTATTCATGTAAATTGAGTTTGTGTCTTTATATGCTCTGTTTGTGAACAGAATTCCCACTCACCTGAAGAAGGGGCTTGCAGCTCCGAAAGCTTGTGTGGCTTTTGCTACCAAATAAACCTGTTGGACTTTAACCTGGTGTTGTTAAACTTCTTACTGTGTTTACCCCAGTCCAACGCCGGCATCTCCACATCCTGTTAGTTAGCCAACCCTCTATCCATTACCTCCAACACCATGAGTTCCTCATCTTGCCTTTTGTGTGGCATCTTATCAAATGCCTTTTGAAAATCAAAATCTACGACATCGACTGGTTCTTTTACATCTACACTGGCTGATACCGCCTCAAAGATCTGTAGTAAATTTGTCAGACATGGGGCGGAATCTTCAGGAAAAAATTCTAATCAGGGCGCACGATCTTACGAAAAAAATTCCAAGTGCTGAAAGAGTACAAAAATGGGAGAGAATGGCATTGGTTTTCATTCGTGAACCGTGAGTTGCAATCTTACAGCACTCAGTGCAAAAAAAAACCCGGATGCCATTCTCGCCAGTGGGGACAGGGCGGAGCCAAAACTCACCGGTGAAGCCCGCTGAAGGGCGCTTGGAGCGCCATTGCGCAGACTCCCCACCTGGCATAGTGATTTCAATCAGACCCTGTGATTAACATCCTCATTCCTGCCTGTCAGCTGTGAAAGTCGTGAAGTGGCCAGGACACTTTAATCTCTATGCCCACCCTGTCACCTGGCAGAATTTTAAATCATTGCAGCTCTTCATTCTGCAGCAGATATTTTCCTTTTTTCCTGTCAGAAGCTGCAGGTGTGACTGGACCCCTTTGAGGTCGTCTGACAGAGAGGAGGTGTCAATTTCACCTGGGGAGGGGGTGGTCAGGGGGGTGGTTCCAGTCTACCCAGCTGTGCACCCAGCCCTAGTATATCCTCACAGCTTCCAAGCAAGCAGAAACTTCTGAAACCCTCTCGATTCCAATGACCCTCTGATTTCTAACAAATTCAATATGCAGTGCCTTGTATAAGCTTCCACTGACAGCTCAATGGATTTCTGTTCCAACCATCTGTGTTTATGTTCATTTCCCTTCATGCTTGAATGGATTTCAAGTACCCCATTGATCCTGATCACAATGTAGACAGAGTCTAAGCCTGATTGACAGCCTGTGGTTTCACTTCCTCTTTTGCAAACCACAATCCTTTTGAAGAAATCACCAACCCGAATCCGGGTCCTATTTTGCGGCGAGAGTGGCTTGGCACTTTGAAAGTTAAAAGGACTTACCTTGGTCCCACATGGCTTCTTCCTGCCTTCTGGAATCTTCTCCATCGTTGGCATGACATCATGCCAGCGAGAATCACCATTGGTCGCCACCATTGGAGACCAGGCGCCATGACCACACTCGGGGGATTGCAGGCCATTGAAGACCCTGGGTGGTCAGGGGCATGGCTGCACAGTGCCCAGCAGGCAGTGCCAACCTGGAAGTGCTCATCTGGCTCCCTGGCACTGCCCACTGGGCACCCTAGCATTGTCCACCACAACTGTGCCAGGGGCTGTGCCAAGGGGGTGGGGCCTGAGTGGGATGGGGCAATGACAGGGAGAAGCAAGGGGCGAGATCTGCAGGTGGGGAGGTAGTTCTTCAAGAGGGTAGGCAAGGGGGGAGCTCTGGTGGGGTGACGATTGGGGTGGACTCTGCAGATGACGGTGATCAGCAGGGGGGCACTTTGCAGATGGGTTGGTGATTGATAGGGGTGGGGGGGTGGGGACCAGAGAGTAATCAGCAGTTGTGGGGGGGGGGGGGGGGGGGGACTGGCAGAGGAGGTGGGGGGTGATGAGCGATATCCGTATAGAGCGGGGTGGCAAGAGAGCTCCCACTAGGAGATTGGGGAGCCTGTGCAATGGCGCTCCAAGCGCCCTGCAGCTGGCTTCAGCTTCGCCCTGCCCCCTACTGGCGAGAATCGCTTCCAGGTTTTTTTTGCACTGAGTGCCGTAAGATTACGACTCGCAGCTCACCAACAAAAACCAATACCATTCTCTCCCATTTTTGTGCTCTTTCAGCACTAAGAATTTTTTTCGAAGATCGCGCCCTGATTAGAATTTCTTTCCGAAGAATCCTCCCCATGTCTGACAAATTTACTACAGATCTTTGAGGCGGTATCAGCCAGATTAGATGGAGGAGAACCAGTTGATGTTGTAGATTTGCATTTTAAAGAGGCATTTGATAAGATGCCACACAACAGGTAAGATAGGAGCTCATGGTGTTTCATAGAATCCCTACAGTGCAGAAGGAGGCCATTCGGCCCATCAAGTCTGCACCAACCACAATCCCACCCAGGCCCTATCCCATAACCCTATGTATTTACCCCGCTAATCCCCCTGACACTAAGGGGCAATTTAGCATGGCCAATCCACCTAACCAACACGTCTTTCGGACTGTGGGAGGAAACTGGAGCATCCAGAGGAAACCCACACAGACACAGGGGAACGTGCAGACTCCGCACAGTCACCCAAGCCGGGAATCGAACCCGGGTTCCTGGCGCTGTAAAGCAGCAGTGCTAACCACTGTGCCACCCATCGTTTCGACTGTCACCTGAGTTTCGGGAAGATTGGCACTGGATAGTTCCACCGTTTCCATTCAGCATCACCCTCCCGAGGAATTCCTCGCACCCTTCCCCCTCCCTGGAGTTTATCAGTGCAGTGCGGAACCCACCTGCCCAGGGTGGGGGTGGGAGGAGGTGGCCAACAGGCAAATTCTGTCGAGTGACACGGGACCCGAATATGGCAAACTGCAAAAGGATGGTGAAGTATTTCTAACATGTATAAGAGTCACGGCTGTGCGTGTGTTGCTGCAAGGTTGGTGAGTTGTTCTGTTCCGCATTTTTGAAAATGTTATTGAACAGACCTGGGGAATTAATCGGAAATATCTCTGCCTCTCTCCAGTGTTTCTGCTCGAGTTGCACATTTCAGAAAAAAAGTGTTCACTGGTTCAACCAGTCACAATGTTTGCTCTGCACCGACCCCAGGGAGCAGTGTCCATAGTTCAAACTCCCACTTCCCCCTGCTGAGGTCAGAGGTTAGGCATGGTGCTCAGGAATGACAACTTTACACAGCACCTCAAACCCCGGAAATCACAAGCGCGCTCTCGACTTAGCTTTCCTCACCCGCTTTTAAACTCGCACCACCAACCAACCCCCCTCCCTGCCCAAAACCACCCTCCCAAAGGAGCGATGGACCCCTTCAGTTACTGCACCAAGCTTCTGATCCAGTCAGAGGTGACGAGGATTGAAAAAGAGGAGTCCAACCACACCATTCCTTGTGCGTCATCCGAAAAGCGGCACACTTGGCGGGCTGAGAATGGCAGTCCCGAGGGCTGCAGAACCAGTCACCCCTCCACCATTTGGCTGATGATGTTGATGAGGTTGTCCATGCCCCACAGGTAGCCGTCCTCCCGATTGCCCTCCACCCAGGCCACCCGGTGGTTCAGTGTCGCGTGGTCAGGTAACAGCACTGTCTTCCCAAAGTCAATCATCCAAACCTTGGCCAGCTCCGACTTGTCATGGACGAACAGGAGAGAACTTCCCACCACCTCATGTGTGTTGAAGAACTCGGAGCCCTCCAGTGCTGTCCTCAGTTCTTTCAATCGCGTCAAGTAGTTTCTCAAGATGTTTCTATTGCTGTCCACAAAATCTTCCAGCGCCTCCATAACCTCCTCTTTGAGTCTGGTTTTCTTGAAGCTTGTACTGCAGGAACCATCAGCTTTCCTTATGCCTTCTATCCTGAACCCTAGTGTTGCAGTCGAGCTGAGTGTCTCCCGCCACTGCATGTAACGTGGCTTCAAAACAGCTTCCTGCTCGTGCTCCTCCTGCGTGGGTGCATTTGGATCCACTGCGATCATCTTCTCGTACATGTCTTTCCGCAGTTTGGGCTTCTCGCGAGCTTTGGTCAATTCCTCCTCAAGGTACGTCCTCACCCCCATCTTACAGTCCATGATTGAGGGGGAGTCAAACTCTGACAACAGATCATCCATCTGGTTGTAACTGTCACCATCCTTGTCCACCACTCCATAATAGCCTGGTACATAGGGACGCAGCAACGGGTCCTTCATCAGGGACTCCAAGCACTGGTGCTCACACTCACAGTACTTCTTCAGGATCTTTCCATAATCTCCAGCTTTAAAGTTACCTGCATGGCCTGCTAACTGCACCCAAGGATAGCGCTTCCTGAAGGAGACAACAAAGGGGGACCAGTGCACCATGGTCTTCAGCCTCTTCCACGTCTTGCTCCCCGGGCTGTCCTCCGGGCCCAGCTGCCGCTGCTGCGGGATCTCGGCGTCGCTGGCGGGGCTGCAGTCATCCTCGGATTCCTCGAAGGAGGAGGAGAGTCCGGCCGAGGACACGGACGATCCAGTGTTATGGAGGTAACGGATAGAGGATTGGCTAAGTAACAGGAAGCAGTGAATAGTGATAAAGGGGTCTTTCTCAGGTTGGAGGGCAGTAACCGGTGGAGTGCCACAAGGATCAGTGCTGAGATTTCAGCTCTTCACAATATATATTAATGATTTGGAGGAAGGAACAGAGCACACTGTGGCCAAATATGCAGATGGTGCAAAGATGGGAGGGAAGGCAGGATGTAAGGAGGGTATAAATAGTTTACAGAGAGTGGACAGAAAATTGGCAAATGGAATTTAATGTGGGAAAATGTGAGATTGTTCATTCTGGAAGAAAAAAGTGAGAAGGTGTGTAATAATTCTTGTTCACCAGTTACATTAAAAGTACCAACATGTTTGTTCACAGGTAAATTCTATAAAGAAGCTTGCAGCCTCAAACCTGCAGCCAGATCCCAGCATGGTTCTGGAAGAGAAATTCCTGCTTACCAGGAATTCTTACCAATAAGAATCCTGACAAAGAGAGATACACAATCAAAGTAGTGATACATTTTTTTGTTGCAAACTGTCAGTGTAGTATTTGATAAGATTAGCTTCTTCTGATAATCCTAGACCATAGTCAACTGGAATTTTTACAAGCTACCTAACCAAGAACAACTTTATCATCTTAAAACAGGTGACTATTGAAAAGACCATCATAAGTCCGAACAGCTGAGCCTCTCCAAAATCGATGGACCCCCAACCTGGCCCCTGATTGGTTTCCCAGGTCATGTGACCCTTAAAGGTACAATCACCGCAAGGCAGATAATTATTTAAATAGAGAGACAGCAGAGAGCTGCAGCAAAAAGGGACTCGGGGGTGCTTGCTTGTGAAACACAAAAAGCTAGCATACAGATGCAGTAGGTAATAGGGAGGCAAATGGAATTCTCATAGAAGAATCATAGAATCCCTACAGTACAGAAAGAGGCCATTCGGCCCATCGAGTCTGCACTGACCACAATCCCACCCAGGCCCTACCCCCATACCCCTACATATTTTGCCCACTAATCCCTCTAACCTACGCATCTCAGGACACTAAGGGGCAATCTTAGCATGGCCAATCAACTTAACCCGCACATCTTTGGGCTGTGGGAGGAAACCGGAGCACCTGGAGGAAACCCACGCAGACACGAGGAGAATGTGCAAACTCCACACAGACAGTGACCCAAGCCGGGAATTGAACCCAGGTCCCTGGAGCTGTGAAGCAGCAGTGCTAACCACTGTGCTACCGTGCCGCCGTGACTTTTATTTCAAAGAGGCTGGAGTATAAATGTAAAGAGGTGTTATTGCAACGGAACAAGATACTGGCTGTTCTAGCAGTGCAACGGGCTGGGAGACACAAGCGGAGGCCGTTTAGTGGGCTCCCCCCTGGGCGCCATGGCCCCCCCGCGTCTCCGGCCGTCGGAATTCTAGTGTCGTAGGCTCCGTGCCGGAAATCAGTGTGGAACTGATTAAAATATATAAATTCAAATTTAAATGTTATTAGTGTGCCTGGGACTGAAGTCTCTGGGCCCACTAGCCACCCCCCCCCTGCGCCCCCCCTCCTCCCCCCCCCCCCACACCCCGGCCAGGAGTGGTTCACTCCTGGGGGGTTTAACAACAGCTCCCCATTAATGGGGAACTGGTGGCCTGACCTCCCTGGAGTGAAGGGGGGGTCATGGAGGTCCCCCGGGACATCAGGGGTAAGGGGGGGGTCCCCCCTCGGCATTGCCAGCCTAGCCCCCTGGCACTGCCCAAAGCACAAAGTGGCAGTGAATAGGGAATTGAAGAGTATGTGAGCTTGGTGCTGAAGTGGGGAGGGCATTTTGAAGGTGCATTCACCAATCTTGACCACCCATGTGAGGCCATTGACTTTGAACATTTTCTCGCACTGCAGCCAGGTCATCAAGGTCAGACTCTCTAAATTGATCTCCATGACTATCTACTTTTATTGCCTTGACAACTTGAGGGCCTCTTGGCCCCCTGTGGACATGTAGCTCCTTTCCATCTCCAGCTCTGCATCTGAGAACCTAGGAGCATTCTCTCTGGCTTGTTGATCTATTGGTAGCCTTTTTCCTTTTGCAAACAATTCCACTGGCTGGTGTAACCTGAATGTAACTCACATTTCAGAGATACAGGCTGCCTTTAAGAAGTACAGGCTAGTTGTAAATCATACTGCAAAGGAATACATGTTAGGAAACCCAATTGTAATGTGGGGTTATAGGGTTAAAAGAGTCAATTTTCTGATAAATAAGAGCCTAAAAAATTAAAAAGGGTTCAAAAAGCTGTTCAATCTGTATGGAAGAACTTGCCTCTCCGAACAGCAATAAGACTCCTGATAAAGAGAGATACACAACCAAAGTAGTGATACATTTTTTTGTTGCAAACTGTCAGTGTAGTATTTGATAAGATTAGCTTCTTCTGATAATCCTAGACCATAGTCAGCTGGAATTTTTACAAGCTACCTAACCAAGAACAACATTATCATCTTAAAACAGGTGACTATTGAAAAGACCATCATAAGTCCGAACAGCTTAGCCTCTCCAAAAATCGATGACAGCCAGACATTACTTAGAAAGTAACATTTAAGTAAATGTTCTTGAAATCAAAGAGGACTGGATCTACTGAGAAATTAAACCATGATCAAAATCTCTTGGAACATAGAGAGGCTGAACCTAATTACAATTAAAATACTACCTCCATAACTAAGACATTAGTTATGCAGCCACAAGGGACACTATAAAAACTCAACTACACTTTGGATTTTTTAACAATTTCTTAACTTGTTATTGCATTTCTCAAGTTTTTAACCATCTTGTTAGGGACTGTCAGAACAGTCAGCAATCAATCAACAGCTATGCCATCAATAATAACAAACTTTATAGTATATGAGAAGAATTAAACATAGCAAACACTATTACTTTAACACTGTAGTTTATAATTGCTTACGCTATGAGCTCAGTTCTACATTTTAACTTCCATTCAAGAGTTCCTTTATACATTGAAAAATCTGGAAGGTTCATTCACTTTTCCTGGTAGTAACACAAAGGTACCTCATGGGACCCTGGAAATCAAAGAACAAAGAACAAAGAACAATACAGCACAGGAACAGGCCCTTCGGCCCTCCAAGCCCGTGCCGCTCTCTGGTCCAAACTAGACCATTCTTTTGTATCCCTCCATTCCCACTCCATTCATGTGGCTATCTAGATAAGTCTTAAATGTTCCCAGTGTGTCTGCCTTCACCACCTTGCCCGGCAGCGCATTCCAGACCTCCACCACTTTGATTACTCTTCAGTGTTCCAGCTAGTCTCCAAAGGCTGAAATTAAAAGGGGTCCTTCCATTAGCTTTGGGTTAAGCGATCCTCTAAATTCTCTTCAAAACCTCGTGACTACGAGCCTCTCAGATCAAACTTAGGCTACACTGCATCCTGATTATGGATTTAAACATCAGGATCACTCCTGGTTCCTACTGGTGCTCTCTGCTCCTACAGTTTCCATATGGTTGCTGGTGCAATAGATGATTCCCAGCTCCTGACAAAGGATTTCTCTCTGCCTGTTCTAAGCTGACTGCTTCTAAGCTACAGTAACTATGAAGTGTCGCTGCCACAAGGCTCTGTGACGATCATTATAGATTTCTTCCTCTCGCGACAAGCGAGGCAAATCTTTCAGCTTCTTTCCCCTCAGCAAATCCAAACTGAGCTCAAGCCTCACATGCATTCTGCACAATGACAGAATATTTTTTCTGCCTGACGAACATTTATTTCCTTTGGCTCTCTGAGTTCAGTGAGATGCAGTCTGCATCAGAGCAAAATTGAAATTGCCTGCTTCCTAAGCAGACATCCAGATAACTTAAACAAAATAACTTTTTACCCCTAGAGTCTACCTCTGAAAATATGGGATGGTCGCAAATAGAAATATAAATTAATTATTTTACCTTCAACATTACTCTTTGATTCTGTAACCCAAATTAATAATTTATATTACGAATGGATGCAATTAACTTCTCTCCAGACTTCCTGGTTCCACGAAAAGACCCACAGGTGGGTCACCCATTGTTTAATTTTCTTTTCACAATCAACTCTGACCTTGTAAGATAAACATAGCCACAGTTTTCCTTTACATGAGGGTTGTTTATTAGTTTCTTAGCCAGATGCCCCCATTTACCCACAGTTAAAACTGTAAAGACTGAAGCTAAAAGTTCTATTCTAAAACATCTGGGCCGGGATTCTTCCAAAAAAAGTCTAAGTCCCCAATTTCCATAGTTTTTTAGCGGGATTTTCAAATTGAATCTCCCACACTCTGAGCACCGCAGAGTGATTCATGCTGAAAGTCATGGGAAGGGCCTATTCCCCCTGGAGAGGCTGGCAGCACAGCAGGCCACTGTGCATGTGTCGATCTGACAGCGCCGAGATCGGCGCATGTGCAGAGACCCCGCACTGCCGGTCTCACGATCGCTGGCCAGCTCGATTGCAGGCCAGCCCCGCGACTCTCAATCGTTGCCCCTCTGATCTCGCCCCAGCCACTGATCTCTGGCCTCCCAGACGTCTCCAGGCCAGCTCTGATGTCCCCCACCATCTTGGACAACCCTGATCTCGCTGACCCCTGGCCAGACCCAATCTCCCTGACCCCCCCTCGGCAGTCCTGACCCCCCCCCCTCCCTCGGCATCCCCAACCCCCCCAAACCTGGAGGCCAGCCCCGATCGCCGTCCTCCTTCACTTTGTCCGCGATCCCGATTGCAGAATGGCAGCGGGACCCACCACCTCACCAACCCCCATCCCCACAATAGGCTATGCCCCCTCTGGACCCCCACCCTTCAAACTGCCTGATGCCCAGTGGGCAGTGTCAAGGTGCCACTTGGGAAGTGCCAGGAAGCCCAGCTGGCACTGCCAGGATGGCACTGCCCAGGTTGCACCCACCCTTACTCCTGACCTCCTGGGGGCCTCAATGGCCTCTGTTCCCTCTTGCTGAGTCGGCTGCCTGTTCCCTATTAGTGGGAGCAGTTGGCCCCAATAATACCCAGAATATCAATATCTGGCTGATACTTCTAACAAAGGCTATCCAGAGGATGGTAATACTCTCAGGTAGCTCCTTTCCTTTAGGGAGGGATAGTAAAACCTTCAGGCCCATGTAAGGTCCTTAATATTTGTCTTTCTCAACCTAAAGTTGAGAGGAATCATTTGAGAGGAATGCCTGATCTGTGATTGTCCCAAAAGGGGACTAGGATTACAATCCACCACAGAGCTAAGCTCACACACCCATGAACCCCCAGTGGAGCATGTAGTCAGTCAACAGCATGTTGAGCACTGAAGTAACCTACATTATCTGAGGTGTGAAACTCGCTGTAACAAATATATTGCCCGTTACATTTGTGTGAATGAGAGATCTTGAAATACTACCTGAAAGATCAGTGGAAACAGAGCAAGTGAGAAGGATGGCATGGACTATATTACACAGCCTGTCTTAGTGCAAAGTGCTGGAAGAGAAGCAAAATCGACACTTTGGGAATCTCTTGAGTTTATCTACCCTTGAAGCACTGAGCTTGGCAGTCTGATATTGTTTCATTTATAATACCCCTGCCATGCATGCTGATAAGATAAATACAGTTTTTATTTGAATTCACACTTCCCCAGAATGAATTTTAGTGATAGGACTAGCTGTGATGCTGGCCTGAAGGACTGCATGCATTTCTCCATAAATTGTATCAGGTCTGAAATCAACTGGCTGACCTATTCCATTTTGAAGGTCTAGGTTGTTTTCATTCGTTATATTTTGGAGTGCATGAGATCATAGATGCTAGTTCTGCAAAACTTGATGGGAGACGCAACATTCATGGTTGTCACACTCATTTGTTTTTAGCATGATTGTGAAATATCTAAAGGTGGATGTTCTTCAGACAAACACTGAGGTGAGCACATTGATGAAGATGAAATATGTTTGCAGAATTGCAAAATTGAGCAGTGTGCATCAACACAGTTTGGCTTTGCTTGTCACTTTGTTTCCTCTCAAAGAAATATATAATTCTTAAAGGCAAACTGATTGGATGTTTATGGGTTGAAAATGCAATATAATTGCCAAAAATACTCTCAGGCTATATAGAGATGTCCCCTCTGCAACAGTGCCCAATGGTAATTCATTTAGGGTGGCACAGTAGCACAGTGGTTGGCACTGCTGCCTCACAGTACCAGGGAACCAGGTTTGATTTCTAGCTTGGGTCACCGTCTGTGCGGAGTCTGCACATTCTCCCCGTGTCTGTGTTGGTTTCCTCCGTACGCTCCAGTTTCCTCCCACAGTCCAAAAGACGTGCTGGTTAGGTGCATTGGCCATGCTAAATTCTCCCTCAGTGTAGTCGAGCAGGTGCCGGAGTGTGGCGACGAGGGGATTTTCACGATAAGTTCATTGCGGTGTTAATGTCAGCCTACTTGTGACACTGACACTTAAATTAATTCATTTGTTTATTAACAGAAACTCCCAATATAATTAATTAATTAATTAATTCATTCATTCAGAGAAACTCCCAATAGTTATTCGTTCATTCTGGCGGCAGAGCTAATTCTGTGATTGGGGTCTTTTTTGGCAAAATTTTTAAAACACTGGTGGAAATTAGACTTGTCCTGAACACAAAAGGTGGGATTTTCCGGCCGCGTTCACGCCAAAACCGGAAAATCCCGCCCGAGGTCAACAGACCTTTATATGGTCCGCACTCTGCCCACTATGATTCGTGTGGCTGGCAGCACAGGAATATTCCCCCCAAATTGCGCTTAGAATTCTGGAACTTTCTACATGATTATGAAATTTTGGCAAAAATGCGACAGGGAAATCATTATAATCGAGCAAAAACTATAAGCCCAACGTAAAATAAAATAACAGTTTTGATCATTTTTATCATGTTATTATCCATAGTAATAGTGAATATTTAAAGCCAGACACAATGCATTTGTATTTAAAGAGATCAGAGAGATAGAAAGCAAGAAACAAAATCCAGTTAGCTGATGATCTGTCATTGGAATAAACGCTGGAATCCATTCTTAATGAGGCTGTAGCTGGTAATTTAGAAAATTGTAATGCAAGCAGGTAGACTCAACATGGGTTTGTGAAGAGAAATCACATCTGACAAAGTTATTGGAGTTCTTTGAGGATGTAACAAGCAGGGTATATAAAGGGGAACCAGTAAGATGTTGTTCATTTGGATTTCTCAAACACATTTGATAAGGTGCCAAATAAGATCAAACTGCACAAGATAGAAGCTCATGGCATTGGGGATAATATAGCAGCATGGATAGAGGATTGGCTATCTAGTGAGTTAGGATAAAAGGGTCATTTTCAGGCTGGCAATCTGTTAGTAGTGCAGTGCCACAGGATTCACTGCTGGGGCTTCAACTAATTGCATTCTATATTAATGGCTTGAAGGAAGAGCCTTACTGTATTGCTGCTAGATTTGCCGACAATGCAGATATGTAGGGAAGCAAGTGGTGAAGAAGATATTAAAGGTTCTACAAAGGGAGTAGAATGGTTTAGTGAGTGGGCAAATGTTTGGAAGATGGAGTCTTTTGTGGAAAAATATGAGGTTGTCCACTCTGGCAGGAAGAATGCAAAGGCAAAATATTATTTAAATGGTGAGAGACTGCGGAAAGCTGTAGTACAGAAGGATCTGGGTATCCTTATATGTGAATCATAAAACATTAGCATGCAGGGACCACAAGTTATTAAGAAGGCAAATAGAACGTTGGACTTAATTTCAAGGGTCAGAATTTTACGTTGAACATGCGGACTCGCATGTGACTCTGGGTCGGGCGCATGCCCACACGTCATTGTGCTAGTGCGCAGCATTATGGCGGACCGGTGTGCATGGGAGTGAAACACACATCTGCCCCGCTGACAATTAAACCCATTAAGGATCCAATTAACAGTGAATTTATGTGGCCAATCGGCCTTCATATTTTGTGACAAACTCCATCCATGGTGGGTGAAAATACCTGGATTGATATAAAAGAAGATGTTTGATGTGTTATGTGCTCTGCTGCCGGGTGCTTGGGTTTGCAGCATTGACATAGTTTGCAGCATTTAGTTTGAGCTCATTTCATTTTTACAGCTCCCTGAGGCAGTTCCACGGCACTGTTAGCCTTCAGGGAACTCCCAGCCAGCAATGCTGAGTCTTTTATCAGCGCGTGTTTCATGCTGGCGAGCAGTTAATTCACCAACCAGCGTGAAATTGCAGTCGATGGCCAATTACAGTTGGAAATGAGTTTTGCGTCAGCTTCTGAACCTGTCAATCGTGCAGTTATTGAATATATCCAAGGGTGAGTTAGACAGGTTTTTAATATACAACGGAGTCGAGTGTTAGGTGGTAGGCATGAAAGTGGAGTGAGTGCCACAATCAGATCAGCATGATCCCATTGAATGGTGGAACAGCTCAATGGGCCGAATAGCCTACTCCTGCTCCTATTTCATATGATGTAGGATGTTAAATTGCAACCACAACTGCAAAATGATCATATAGATCTAGGACATCAGCAGATTGAGCAGTAGGTAAAAAAGAAAACTTTTGCTCGGTATGGTTAGAAGAAATAATTCCCTTTTGAACTTTCCACCTCTTCGAATTCTAACATAAATAGATGATGTGACCATTCTGGACTGTAAATCAGAAAATACTTGCGGGATCTTTAGCTGAGATCATTTATTTTTAATCATAGAACTGAGTTTGACTTTAAGTCGTCCAATAAACCCCAAAGCTGACTGAATTTATGTTTCTCTTGTCCCTTCAGGGACAATGAACTACGGAGAAGATGACGGCAAAACTACTGCTGATGCATGTCAGTCTTTTCAAAGTTACCGTAGCACAAATGAGATTCTTCTTACAGCACAGTAATTCTGATTGATCAGTAATAACCATGTGGGACCTTGTTTGAACTGTGTGGATAGGGGTCCTCTGTTATGATCTTCAGAGCACTCTTGGTCAGTTGAAGAGAAAGGAAACCTTTTGTTTTTAGGTCCAATGTCTAAATAAATGATGAAAGGATTTATAAATATTTTATGCCCCCCATTTTTGTCTGTATTAACTGGAATTACTACAGCTGAAAACAGCAAGTCTACCATCAGTTACTGCTGGAGCTATGTTATGCATCAGTGGTATAGTCAATAATGACCGTGCTGCAAAAATGAAATAGATATAAACTTATTGCCTTCATATTCTGAGAACAGCTCAGGTGATATTGACTCATGGGACTAAGTATATGATTATTTTATTCGGTATTCCCATTTGCTGAGAGGATGAGGGTATTTCCAGAACAATGGAATATTGTGGAATTCCAGCAAAACTGACCGAATAGAGATAACAATCTCATGGTACGTCTTAGTGAATTTGTCTACGGCATTTCTGTCATGACTTGAGGCCTTTCTTTGTTTGTCATAAAATATACTTCCTAAGAATCTAATACAGTTTTCACTTTATTGAAAAAAATCCATATTCTTGAAAGCATTCAAGCATTTCAAGTGGTTACTGTGGTTACTGTCTGATAAAAATGATCTTCTATTTTTGCCCTACATGAAACACAGCTAATTTGAGCTGTCAATAAAACTGTGAATTTAGGACACCCTGCTGAGATAATTACAACTTGCGGAAAGCAGCCAAGCATTCACAAGACATAAGAAAAGTCTTTGCAGAATTTTCAGCAAACAGAAATAACTGTGAGCAAAGAGTTTTTCCAACACTCACTACCACCAGATGCAGCCTATTTTCTTAATATTTAAAGGGTTGGTGTTTTAAATAACTTCACATTTTAACATTTCTACAGGCCTTACCTGCCCTTTAAAGCACTTACATAGACTCTGGAATTGTGACTCCCACACTGCATGTTAAGACCCTTACAAAGCAAACATTGGGTCTGTTCGAACTGAACACTGAATTCAAATAATCCTGCCAACTTCAAGTTTACCTCCTGTATGGTTCCTTTCTTTCCTTCCCTCTATTGGTAAAAATTGGATCTGTCAGAAATGGGGTTCCTACCCGTTATTTCGGAAGCTCCATGGAGTCTCTGCAATTCTGCAAAGGTCCAGGCCTATTTTCATAAAATTTGTCTTGTAGAGGGCTTGACATTTAAAAATCAATATTTATCTTCAGTCAGCCAAGTTTATGATGATGGTCCCCAACTGTTTGATAAATTTACATACAGAGGAAAAAACAGCCGAAATAGTAGTTCCATTCATAAATTACATTGAACAGTCTTCTCAAAACATTGTGCAAATCTAGATATTGTGTAGGCAGCATCTCCAATGCTGAATTTCATATTGACATAACCCCTCTGGTTTATATCCATACAAGCTATTTAGCTGAATGTGGGCCTTATTGATTTTGAATATAAAGCATTTCATGGTTCAAGTTCAAATACATATGAATAAAAGGTATCTTCTTTGGGGAGTTGAAATTGGCAGAGAGCTTGATGCTAACATGCTCTGAACTGAGCTTTTCTCCTTAGTTTCAGCCAGTTGCGGGTTGTTTTAATTAACTGTGGTTCAGCTTTGAAAATGATTTATTTATTGCCAGGAATTCTACTGAGTCAGCGGGAGGTTAATTAAAAAGATATTTGGTGCGGGTTGTGGGGGGTATATGTCTAGGGTTGGGTAGAATGGGGAGGGGAAGCAGAGATGTTTAACAAAATAACAAACATTCAGAATGGAAATATCATACAGAGTTGATTGTGTCTTTCCATTTGACTGGTCACTAAAGCTTCCAGGTGCACCCTTTAACCTGAATGAACAAACAGTTTAACATGTCCTTCGGGGTGTCATTTTCTATGTGTAAGACATCTGCAGGATGAGCTTTATAAGACATGGAAATGATATCACCCACGCACCCTAAAATTTCTTTTTTCTCTATACTGGGTGACTGAATTGTACCAGGCGGATGAAATATGATGTTATTCAATAACATCTTGACCCTCTATAGGCTGAGAATTTTGTCCCCAAGTCAGGCAAACCCGACCTCTGTTGACAGGTGGGCTCTGGGTGTGGAGTGTGGGGTTTGGAGGAGGGTTGTTGGCTAGGGCAACCCCGGAATTAATCCATAGATTTATGGACACAGAATTAATTTGTTGCAATGTTGGCCTCTATGCCCAGGCACTGTGTTTAATTAAATAAAGTATTCACATAAAAAGCCCTCCAGCCCTCACCCCTTGCTCCTCACCTCCCACACACACTCCCTGTGCCCCATCCATGCCAACCCATGCACTCTACCCACTCCATGGCCCATGCCCCCATGCCGACTTAATGCCCCCTACCCATTCCATTGCCCCATATCCCCATGCCAACTCAGTCCAACTCATGCCCCCAACACCCTTTTCCCTTATCCCCTGTTACTCGGCATTTAATTTAAACACCTTGCAAGCATTCCAGTTTAATGAAACAAACAAGGACAGTAATTCAATTATTTCTTTATTTAATACTTCTGCTGCCAACTCGAACATAAACAGCTGCAACTGAACATGAACTCTCAACTGAATTTTAACTCTAAACTGCACATTAACTTTAACGGAACATCAACTTTAATTATTTAATTGAAAATAGATACTACCGAGTTTAGGAAAAACGTTGGTCAAGAAATATCGATGTAGAATCTATCTTCTTCTCTGAGGGAAATTGCTTCAGGGCACATGCTTCTTACGATGGTTGGTCTCTTCTGAGTTATCGCTGCCAAACAAAGGCTACAATGCCATTTATCTACAAATCCTTCACTCATTTTCAGAAGATTCTCTGTCATCCAGCCAACTGTGTAACCAGAAACCAATCACATGGCTCGAACAGCCAATGGAATTACTTGTGAACGACGCTATTACACTTAGCTCATCTGACATGCACCACACATAACGGTAGTAAAATCCGATGCCACAATGTCTGTTCAAATGTAAACAACTTCCCTGATTTAGTCAATACAGAAAGCGTCAGGTCACAGCTCCCAGACTAGAGCCTTATCCAGAGCAACTTTACGAACTGTTTTAATTATAAGTTGACCAAAAATCTCAGCATGCTTAACTCTCAGCCAGAAAAGCCATTTTAAAGCCACTATTGCCATTATTGTTGTTAAATTATTGTTTTAGCTGTTCTTTCTCCATCTATACCCTCTATGCTAACTCATGTAGTATTCTTGTATAGTTCCTTGACAGCTTTGACACTTCCTGGATAATTTTGACAGGTTTGACACTTCCTGGAGAGCTTTCAACAACGAACAAAGAACAGTACAGCACAGGAACAGGTCCTTTGGCCCACCAAGCTTGTTCAACTTTCCTTCATAGTCTACATCGTCCAAACCAGGCAACATCCTGGTAAATCTCTTCTGCAGCCTTTCCAATGCATCAACATCCTTCCGGTAGTGTGGTGACCAAAATTGTGCACAATACTCCAAATGAGGCCTAATCAAAGTCTTATACATGATGTGGAGTTGCCGGCGTTGTACTGGGGTAGGCACAGTAAGTAGTCTCACAACACCAGGTTAAAGTCCAACAGGTTTATTTGGTACCAGTCTTATACAGCTGCAACATGATTTTTCAATTCCTATACTCAATGCCCTGACCGATGAAGGCCAGAATGCCATACCCCTTCTTGACCACCTTGTCCACCTGAATTGCTGCCTTCAGGGAACTGTGGATCTGCATGCCTAGATCCCTCTGTATGCTAATATTTCTCAGGGCTCTACCATTTACTGTATCCTTTCCTTCTGCAGTAAACCTTCCAAATCGGATCACCTCACATTTGTCCGGGTTAAATTCCATCTGCCATCTTTTGGCCCAGGTCTCCAGCCAATTTATATCCTGCTGTATACTCTGACAATCCTCCTCACTATCTGCTACTCCCCCAATTTTTGTACATTCTACAAAATTCACTAATCAGACCACCTACATATTCCTCCAAATCATTTATATATATATTACAAACAACAGAGGCTCCAGCACTGATCCTTGTGGAAAACCGCTTGTCACAGACCTCGAGTTAGAAAAGTATCCTTCCACTGTTACCCTCTGCTTTCTATGCCCAAGCCAATTTTGTGTCCATCTTACCAGCTCACCTTGGATCCCCCTGACTTCAGCCTGCCATGAGGAAATTTATCGAACGCTTTACTGAAGTCCACGTATATAACATCCACTGCCCTGCCCTGGTCAATTATTTTTTTCATTTCCTCAAAGAACTCAATCAAGTTTGTGATACACGACCTCCTCTTCGCAAAACCATGCTGCCTATCGCTAATAAGCCTATTCTCTTCCAGATGTGAGTACATCCTGTCCTGAAAAATCTTCTCTAATAATTTCCCCACCACTGATGTAAGGCTCACAGGCCTGTATTTTCCCGGATTGTCTCTTCTGCCCTTCTTAAATGGAGGAACAATGTTAGCCACTCTCCAATCCTCTGGTACCTCGCCCGTGGCTAAAGAGGATACAAAGATTTTGGCCAAGGCCTCAGCAATTTCTTCCCTCATCTCTCAGCATTCTGCGATAGACCCTGTCTGGCCCTGGGGACTTGTCCACCTCAATGTTTTTCAAAACCTTCAAGTCCTCCTCCCTTTTTATCTCAACATATCTTAGAATGTCAACATCCTCTTTTCTACACTCACCATCTACCATATCCTTCTCCTTTATGAATACTGATGCAAAATACTCACCCACCTCATCTGGTCCACACACAAATTCCCTCTACTGTCCTACCCTCTTCCTCCCAATATAAGCCTTGGGATTTTTCTTAATCCTTCCTGCCAGGGACATTTCATGGCCTCTTTTTGCCCTCCTGAGTCCCCGTTTAAGCTTTTTCCTGCTATCCTTGTATTCCTCAAGAGCCTTATTCGTTTTCAATTTCCTGAAATTTATGTATGCCTCCTTCTTTTTCACTAAGTTCACAATATCTCTTGTCATCCAGGGTTCCCAAATCTTGCCATCCTTATCCTTCAATTTTATAGGGACATACTTGTCCTGAATTGTTAACAACTGACATCAACATATCGGATGTGGATTTACCCTCAAACAACCGTCCCCCGTCTATGTTCCCTAGCTTCTGCTTAATACTGCGTACTGGTCTTCCCCCAGTTTAGTACTTTCTTGGACTACTTCTATGCTTTTCTACAAGTGTCTTGAAACTTATAGAATTGTGATCACCGTTCCCAAAATGGTCCCCCACTGAGCCATCAATCACCTATCCAGGCTTGTTTCCCAGAACCAGGTCTATGATAGCCCCTTCTTGAGTTGGACTGTCTACATATTGCCTCAAGAAGAACTCTTGGACACACTGAGCAAACTCTGCCCCATTCAAGCCCCTGGCACTAAAGGAATCCCAGTCTATGTTTGGCAGATTTGACAGCCGGATAGCTCCTTAACATTTCCTTGACAGCTGCACATTTCCTGGACAGTTTAACATCTCTTTTACAGTTTGACAGTTCCATTGAGTTTGTGCATAAACATGTTCACTTTTAACAATCCCAATGGGTACCTTAACTCTCCCAAAAGATGACCTACATCTCCCAAAGGTGTCCCACTACCTTATCCAAAAGGGTGCCTTACCTCTCTATTGGCCATTATGGCTATCCATAATAATCCAGCAAGCTCAGACCTCCTCTTACCCTTTCTAATCTGCACACTCCATGCTCTTCCAAAATCCCACTGAAGTGGAGCTGAGTTAAATGGCCAGCTGCCTCTGTGAATCGCACATGCGCAAATTCCAGAATCCCCCCCCCCCGCTCCCCCCCCCACTCCGCAAAGGTGGTAATGCTGGGTCTGACAATAGGATTTAAGATTTCTGGCCATTTTGAGGATTTTCATAATGATGATGAAAATCAGGGCCACAGCATCTTTAACTTAATAAAACGTCTCAAAGTGTTCCAAAACTTTACACCGAGTCACATAAAGAGATAATTTGGTAAAAGAGGTAAGTTTTAAGTAGTACAGATACTCTGGATGGTTGTGGGGCTGGAGAAGATTACAGAGATGGAGAGGACAAAGCCATAGGAGGATTTGAAAACAGGGATGAGAATTTTTAAATTAAGGCTTTGCTTAAATCAACTTACTTTGGCAGCAACTGTTTAATTAAATGAAAATGGTCCTATGACCTCTGGTGCTGGTCTTACAATGCTTAAGATACAGTGACATGTTGGTTGAAGGATGAATACACAGGATCTCCTTGAAGCAGTGCAGTATCTGCTTGAAGAGTATACTTTACCACCTGGACTCTTTGGCAGTTCAAAGTGATAAACTTGACTTTTGCGAGGAATGTTTGTCTATAAAAGAACGTGTCAAGCAGAATCCCTTCAGGGGATAGAAATGAGGATCACACAAGGATCCCTTTCACATGGTGTGAGAGGCTACACATGGAATTCAGATTGCTGAGAGGGAAATCAAGGCAAACTATAAATCCCATAAGTTTATGGGAAATTGAGGGCAGATGCTGCAGCTAAATAACCAGTAAATATTATCTAGTCAGGAGTGTTGGAATTAGTTATTGTTATACCATTGCACAGCATTTTGAAAGGAAACGCCTTTAAATTAATCAACCGTGTTTAGAGAGGGTGAAAATTTCAGAGACGATTTCATTTCATGAGAATGGATTTATGATTTTACGACACGATGCATGAAGACATGGAACCTCGGGTGAAACTGCACCATAACTGTAATGAAACGTGCCAACAGCAGTGTAATCCCAAAACGTTCGACTTGTAAATGAAGGCTCAAATGTAATAACTGTTATTCTTTTTTTCAATGCTGGTGCATTAATCATAATGTGGAGATGCCGGCGTTGGATTGGGGTGAACACAGTAAGAGTTTTAACAACACCAGGTTAAAGTCCAACAGGTTTATATGGTATTTACTACCATATATACCTGTTGGACATTAATCATACACAGGGATTGGTGAAGCAATAATGTGGGATCTTTATTTTAAGATAAGTCTACATGCAGATAAAGCTCTCTGGGAGATGAATTATGCTACATCTGGCAAGGGATTCTCCCAGTCCGCTGCGCTGCTTGAATAGTGCAGTGGGCCAGGAGACAACAGCGGGGGATCTTTAGCGGGGTTCATGAGGGCATCAGGCAGTCTAAAGGTTAGCATCTACAGGGATTTCACATAGAACCAGCAAATGATGCATCAGCACTGATTGTCTGACAGTCACTTTAACATCACCCACTTGCACCAATGATGTCTTCAGTCCTCATTGAAGACTCAACATACACTATAGGCATGCATGCTTCTTAACTCCGCTTTCATCTGTAATGCTTACAATTAATCCATGCGTCGTGATACAGGAGAAGATAGTCCACAGTGAGAGGGAGAGATCCGGGAACAATGGGGGAGAACCCAGTCCTCTTCCCCTTCAAAGAGGAGGCTGCTGAGTTGTTGCTGAGGACACAGACCGTTCCTGTGTGAAAGGTGAGATTGGCCTCCTCAGCAAGCCAGTGAGGATGCATCCTGTATTCAATAGCCACACATGGAGAACAATTACGAGTGAAATCTGCTCTATTTCAGATACCAGCAAACGACCAAGGATGTCCTCAATCCAGCTCATCAGCCCCAGCCCACCTCAGAGGAGGAAGCAGACCAACTGTCTGCTGAAGACCCATTACACATGTACCCACCACCAGTGCAGATACACACATTTCGGTGAGGCCTAGTTCTAGAGTAGGTTCGGGTCCACTATCCAACGATCACCTCACCGACACATATCCTCAGCGGGTGGAAACTGTGACAGCCAAAGTCTCTGACACTCGAAGAACTGCTGGAGATCAAGCTCCTGCTGAGTCCAACTCTGATGGTCAGCCTCTGAAGTCGGCCCCACAACAAATGTATAGATTTATCTATGTATTTATTATTAGTGTCACAAGTAGGTTGACATTAACATTGCAATGAAGTTACTGTGAAAATCCCCTAGTCGCTACACTCCATCACCTGTTCGGGTACACTGTGGGAGAATTTAGCATGATCAATGCACTTAACCAGCACGTCTATCGACTGGGGAAGGAAACCACGCAGACACGGGGAGAACGTGCAGACTCTGCACAGACAGTCACCCAAACCGGGAAGCAAACCTAGGTCCCTGGTGCTGAGAGGCAGCAGTGCTAATCACTCTGCCACCGTGCTGCTCAGATGCAAAGAGACAGACAAGGGAAGCAACAGGAACAAAGGCAGTGCCTGCATCAACATGATAGTTGGACATTGCACATGTCAGACTTGCATCAGAGGATCAGATAATGTGTCTTCAAACAAATTGTTCTTGGAATATTATTGATTATCCTGATACAACTGCATTAAAGTTTGCGGCTGTTATAGGTATTCATTGTGACCCAGTTGCAGTCATTTCAACCAAGTGCACTTTGCAATGGCCTACATTTAATGGCTGTCAGATTTTGATTACACTGTAACTCATTGTTGAGAACCATTGCCTTTCATACTTGCCTGAACTGTTTACTTCATGTTTATGGTTCCAGTAAGAAGTCTCACAACACCAGGTTGAAGTCCAACAGGTTTATTTGGAATCATGAGCTTTCGGAGCGCTGCTCCTTTATCAGGTGAGTGGAGGTAGGTTCACAAACACAGCATAAATAGGCAAAGATACAATTGCAAGATAATTACAAATTCGAATGTGAAGAATGGCTGGAATGCGAGTCTCCACCATATGTTTATGGTTGAACATTTTTCTTTTATTCATTCCTACTCTCCACATGAATGATGCTGAGCAATGGGAATTGGTGACGTTTGAAATGTCTGTTAGACGGCAATGAGTGTGATATCGAAGGCGTGTGCCAATCCCAATGATGTCGGCCTATTGCGTGTGAGAGGATGTTAGTTTGCACTTGAAGGGATGTCTAGTGTGGCTTGACAGAATCCCAATGTTAGGTCACAGAAGGACAGTCGATATGGATTTCATTAAATAACTATGCAATCAGTGTCTGAGATTAAATATCGCATTTTGGTATCTGCGGTATAATGTGGGGAACTATAATAGGATCAGTAAGAAATCTCACAACACCAGGTTAAAATGCTACAGGTTTATTTGGTATCACGAGCTGTTGGGCTTTAACCTGGTGTTGTGAGACTTCTTACTGTGCCCACACTGTGGCAGGACTTGCAGATAGTGAGGAGCATTGTCAGAAGCTACAGAAGGATATAGATAGGCTGGAAATTTGGGCAAAGAAATGGCAGATGGAGTTCAATCCTGATAAATGCGAAGTGATGCATTTTGGTAGAAATAATGTAGGGAGGAGCTATACGATAAATGGCAGAACCATAAAGGGTGTAGATACGCAGAGGGACCTGGGTGTGCAAGTCCACAGATCCTTGAAGGTGACGTCACAGGTGAAGAAGTTGGTGAAGAAGGCATATGGCATGCTTGCCTTTATAGGATGGGGCATAGAGTATAAAAGTTGGGGTCTGATGTTGCAGATGTATAGAACGTTGGTTCGGCCGCATTTGGAATACTGCGTCCAGTTCTGGTCGCCACACTACCAGAAGGACGTGGAGGCTTTGGAGAGAGTACAGAGGAGGTTTACCAGGATGTTGCCTGGTATGGAGGGGCTTAGTTATGAGGAGAGATTGGGTAAACTAGGGTTGTTCTCCCTGGAAAGACGGAGGATGAGGGGAGACTTAATAGAGGTGTATAAAATTATGAAAGGCATAGATAGGGTGAACGGTGGGAAGCTTTTCCCCAGGTCGGTGGTGACGTTCACGAGGGGTCATAGGTTCAAGGTGAAGGGGGGGAGGTTTAACACAGATACCAGAAGGACATATTTTACACAGAGGGTGGTGGGGGCCTGGAATGCGCTGCCAGGCAAGGTGGTGGAGGCGGACACACTGGGAACGTTTAAGACTTATCTAGACAGCCATATGAACAGAGTGGGAATGGAGGGATACAAAAGAATGGTCTAGTTTGGACCAGGGAGCGGCACGGGCTTGGAGGGCCGAAGGGCCTGTTCCTGTGCTGTATTGTTCTTTGTTCTTGTTCTTGTTCACCCCAGTCCAACGCTGGCACCTCCACATCATGGCTGTAATAGGATGAAAGCAATGCTCCAGCACATCTCCCGAGTGCCTGTGAGTATTTCTGCTGGTATTAAGTTATCATTGATTGCCCTGTCATTTCTGACAGGGCCATATCTCTCCCAGATGCCAAGGCAGTGCCTAGGTGTTAACGTGGGAGGCTTCCAATAAGGCAGGGTCATGAGCAATTGTCCATAATCAACGATGGCCTTTCAGAAGTACTCCCTGTGCTGACAAAGGTAACCTAACTCGCAGGTTTACGTCAATGCAGTAGAGCTGTAGATCACAGCGTCCTGAGGAGCAACCGCATCATGGGGCTCAGTGTCCGGATTAATCATACATGAGAGATGACATTTGGAGAGGTGCTGCTGTCCAGATGTAACTCCGTCTTCGGATGGTTAAGCGATAATCATTGACGGATTATTTTTCTGAGTGCTGCCTTGCTAAGCTTCTGTCATTCTGTCATGAGTGCATCGATTGCTGTCGCATTTCTGCCTCTGGAAGGCTGCAATAACTAATGAAGTGATAGTGCCATGCTTAAAAGGGCTGCACCCTGTCCACTTGCTTCAGATTGAGTGCTGGTGGAACGTTCATACCATTACAGAACCGTCAGACACTCCATAGGGTGCTTTGCCTTCCAGAGATGAGGCCATCATGAGGCTTAAATGTGACTCTTCGTTCTGAGATTGATAATCTTCAGTAAGATGTTGAAGATGATTTTTAAAAAGGCATTATTGTCTACCCTGCATTAAAGGGACAGAACAACTGTGCTTGTATCAGTATCTTTTCACCTTACTCCTCCTGGAACCTTGTCGTTGTAAGGGTGTCACGAGCACATCTTCTGCATCATGCTCAAGCACGATTAAACAGCCAGCATAATTAAGAACCCCACGCATCCCAGACATTCTCGCTTTCACCTTCTTCCATCGGGAAAAAGATACAAAAGTCTGAGGTCACGTACCAACCAACTCAAGAACAGCTTCATCCCTGCTGCCATCAGATTTTTGAATGGACCTACCTCACATTAAGTTGATCTTTCTCTACAGCCCAGTTATGACTGTAACACTATATTCCGCACTCTCTCCTTTCCTTCTCTATGAATGGTATGCTCTGTCTCATAATGCGCAAGAAATAATACTTTCCACCGTATACTAATATGTGTAACAATAATAAATCCAAACAAATCAAACAAATCAACTCATGAGAATCATTACCCTTTTTGCAATCATTCCATACTAGTCCCTCCTGAGCTGAGGAGACGTTTACCTCCTTCATGCCTCCATGTGGTAACTCATCCCCTCTTTGCAGTGCTAGGTTGTGGAGAATGCAGAAAACAACAATAATGTGGGACACCCTCTGTGGAGAATCCTGGAGAACCCCATCTGACCAGTTCAAAAATATGAGATGCATCTTTAAGTGGCCAATTGTCTGCTCTATTAAGGACTCTGTGGCTGAATGTGCTGCATTGTATCTCTCCACAGATGCGCTATGTGGATGACATATGGGCATCATTATCTTTCAGGGATACTCCTTATCACCAAGGTGCCAACCCAGCAAGTGCTTAGGGCCCTGAAATATCTGTGGCAACTGTAAGTGACTCAAGATGCAAGAGTCATGTGAGCTTCATGGGTACCTCTCGCAAACACGCATTATTTATTTTCAGTGATCACATTCAGAAAGTGGAATTATTTTCTATTAAGAAGTCTTACTGGCTGCTGCCAGGGAGCTCTCAAGGCCACGAGTGTGCAGTCGATGGTACCCTGTTCCTGTAGAAAGCCTGAGATTGCACCAAATCCCACAGCTCTGGCAGCCTGGCTTGCTTCATCCATGCTGAACTGCACGTAATCGTCAGCTTTACTGAAAAGGGCATCAGTCATCTCTCTTATGCATCTACGAGTGGATGACTATGAGATTCTGCAGAGCTCCCCAGTGGAGCCCTGGAACAATCTGCTGGCAAAAAAGTTGAATGCCATAGTTACCTTTAGTGCAATGGGAATTAGATGGCCTCCCAGTCCATGTGGCTTGATATCCTCATGGAGATTGTGGTGAATATGAGCCACCACATCCTTAGACAAGTGATGGCATCTGCAGCACTGTCTTTCACTCATCTCCATGAATGACAGGCATCTTCGGTAGACTCTTGATCATGCCAGACATCCCTGGATTTGGTCTCCCCTCATCAACATTTGTGTCTTCCTGAGACCCCACAGGCTCTTGGCCCTCAGGGCAATGCTCTTCTCTAAGCTGTGCCAAACTCAGATGGGCCTAACTTTTCCTCACATCAAAGCCATCATGAAATTGCCTGTATTCAGCCCTCCTTCTTATATCTGTGGATGAATAGATTTGAGAGATAATTGCATCTTTCACTAGAATGCTCTCCATCAAACCAGGAGGTGTACAAGATTATGAAAAGCACGGACAGAGTGTATAAGGAGCAGCTGTTCCTCTTAGTTGAAGGATCAGTCACGAGGGGACGCAAGTTCAAGGTTTGTGGGGATATGAGGATAAACCTTTTTACCCAGAGGGTAGTGACAGTCTGGAATGTGCTGCCTGGGAAGATGGTAGAGGCAAGTTTCCTCGCATCCTTTAAAAAGTATCTGGATGAACACTTGGCACACCATAACAATCATGGCTTTGGGCCAAGTACCGGTAAATGGGATTAAGTGGGAGGTCAGGTGTTTCACACGTGTCGGTATAGACTCGATGAGCTGAAGGACCTCTTCTGCACTGTATGATTCTATGATTCTATAAATCAGTGTGAAGCCCTTGAGTTTCCTTCAGTCTAGGCAAGGCATTTGAAGCACATCTTGAAGATTGGCATGTGGGTGAGCATCCCCTCCCAACATGACTTTGCCTGAACAAAGAGGCTTTGATCGGGGTGAATACAGCCACATGCTATTAAATTCAGTCAGGCTATTGTCAGCCTGCCTGCTTTAGCCGAGTCGAGCCTTGTACTAATGTCATGATTGCAAGCATTGTGGTCTGTAAGCCATGACCATTCAATCGAGAATGTGGAGGTTTGTAATGAGCATGTTGCTGATGTCCAACAACCGCGGCCTCTAAATACTTTGATCCTCCTTCCCTTTCAGCATATCTCTGTCATGCACAGATAGCCAATCAGACCAAATCAAATTTTGCCCCACATCTTAATGGATTCTCACATGAGTGCGCTCCATGTATTATTTGATTTTTGATTTGATTTATTATTGTCATACGTATTAGTATACAGTGAAAAGTACTTTTTCTTGCGCCCGAGACAGACAAAGCACACCGTTCACAGAGCAGGAAAGGAGAGTGTGCTGAATGTAGTGTTACAGTCATAGCTAGGGTGTAGAGAAAGATCAACTTAGCGCGAGGTAGGTCCATTTAAAAGTCTGATGGCAGCAGGGAAGAAGCTGCTCTTGAGTTGGTTGGTACGTGACCTCAGATTTTTGTATCTTTTTCTCAAAGGAAGAAGGTGAAAGAGCGTATGTACGGGCTGCGTGGGTCCTTGATTACGCTGGCTGCTTTTCCAAGACAGCGGGAAGTGTAAGCAGTGTCAATGGATGGGAGCCTGGTTTGGGTGATGGGCTTTGCAGTTTCTTGCAGTCTTGGCAGAGCAGGAACCATACCAAGCTGTGATACAGCCAGAAAGAATGCTTTCTATGGTGCATCTGTAAAAGTTGGTGAGAGTCATAGAACATAGAAACCCCACAGTGTAGAAAGAGGCCATTCGGCCCATCGAGTCTGCACCGACCACAATCCCACCCAGGCCCCACCCCCATATCCCTACATATTTACCCGCTAATCCCTCTAACCTACACATCTCAGGACTCTAAGGGGCAATTTTTAGCATGGCCAATCAACCTAACCCGCACATTTTTGGACTGTGGGAGGAAACCGGAGCACCTGGAGGAAACCCACGCAGACATGAGGAGAATGTGCAAACTCCACACAGCCAGTGACCCAAGCTGGGAATCGAACCCAGGTTCCTGGAGCTGTGAAGCAGCAGTGCTAACCACTGTGCTACCATGCCAAATTTCTTTAGTCTTCTGAGAAAGTAGAGATGTTGGTGGGTTTTCTTAACTGTAGTGTCGGCATGGGGCAGACCAGGACAGGTTGTTGGACATCTGGACATCTAAAAACCTGAAGCTTTCAACCATTTCTACTTCCACCCCATTGATGTAGACAGGGGCATGTTCTGCTCTACGCTTCCTGAAGTCGATGACTATCTCCTTTGTTTTGTTGACATTGAGGGAGAGATTATTGTCATCGCATCAGTTCACCAGATTCACTATCTCATTCCTGTACTCTGTCTCATCGTTGTTTGAGATCTGACCCCTATGATGGTGTCATCAACAAACTTGAAAATCGCATTGGAGGGGAATTTGGCCACACAGTCATAGGTGTATAAGGAGCATAGTAGGAGGCTGAGGACACAGCCTTGTGGGACACCGGTGTTGAGGATGATCGTGGAGAGGGTGTTGTTACCTGTCCTTATTGATTGTGGTCTGTGGGTTAGGAAGTTTAGGATCCAGTCGCAGAGGGAGGAGCCGAGGCCCAGTTTGGAGATAAGTTTCGGAGGAATAATGGTGTTAAAAGCTGGGTTGTAGTCAATAAATAGGAGTCTGACATAAGTGTCAGCCTTGATGCTGATGAAAGAGCAGCACTCCGAAAGCTCGTGATTCCAAATAAACCTGTTGGACTTTAACCTGGTTGATGCGCGATTAATTCACTCGAGAGGCTAAATCGTACTCGGGAATAAAGGCTTTTATTAGCAACAAGAACAGAGCACACTGCTTAACAATATTATCCCAGACTAAGGGTCACTAGGAAGTGCAGTGACCTTTATACTCCTATAGGAAGGCGGAGCCAAACGGAGTGTACCACAGAACAATGCCAACAGGTGGAACACCCCAACCCTAACCCCAACAGTAACAAGAGTAACATGTACAAGTACCCATAGTGATAACCATCTATGGTTCAGTACCCATAGTGGTAACCATCTATGGTTCACCACATTCACCACACTGGTGTTGTGAGACTTCTTACTGTGCCCACCCCAGTCCAACACCGGATCTCCCAACTCATGGCCTTGATGCTGCATTGGAGAAGTGGTGAAACATTGATGCACTCCTCTTAAAGATAGATAAAAGAAGCATCTGTTAACCTCCAAGTCATTGATGAAGTAAAGCACACCAGGTGCACGCCACTTATATACAGTTGTGAAACAGACCATTCTAAATATCCACTGCAGGGCACTTAATTAGCAGGGAGAATGTGATTCTGACCAAGTTGGATTTAGTATTCACCATATGAAATGAATGTTAATATGGTTCCCACCATCGACCAGCAGGAAAGTGACCCTTTAGTCTGGCAGGAAAACAAAATTCGAAATGTAGTGCCCCTGCCTGCCACGATTCTAGCCATTGGCTGCCGCAGTAATTCCCCCCTCAATCTTTGAGTTTTTAAACAGGAAATGCTGTCTAACTGAGTTTTGAAGAATTTTCTCCAGTTTCCTATCACTGTCTTTCTTTTTATGTGATTAATATTAATTGCTCAAAATGTTTTATCTAAAGATTATACGTTCATAGCTTAACACTAAAATGTTATAAGCAGAGGCGATTTAAGGTGATATATAATTGAAGAACTGATTATATAGAAATGGTATAATAAAGGATAGTTTGAAATTATAATACAACTTCTTTATGGGCATTTTTGCATTAGAAATAAACATTGCCAGCAATTCTAATCTAACCCACTCAGATGTAATCAGATCGGCTGGTTAATCTAACTCCCACACAACCCTGCTGTTTACTGAAGTCAATGGAAAGTAAAATTGAGCAATGTGTAAAATGGGTGACCAATCTGATCGCATCAGCTCACCGCTGAGCAGATTAAGTTAAAATTCCCCAGATCAACTCATGCTTTCAATTGAGGAGGAAATTAAAAGTGAAAAGCAACCCTCGCATCCTAACACTCAATACCTTTAATAATTGACTTAAGTGTTTTAAACTGTACCTTTGATGCACTGAAGTGTAGGATTGCATCTATACTTGGTATATGTTCAATCACAAAGAGTGTATTTGCATGGTCCATTTGAGCTTGAATTATGTACCATACTGCTGCCCTGTAGAGTTTTTATATTTCCTGTAAAAATCTATTTAAAATCATAGAATCATACAGTGCAGAAGGAAGCCCTTCGGCCCATCGAGCCTGCACCGACCACAATCCCACTCAGGCTTTATTCCCGTAACCCCATATATTTACCCTGTTAATCCCCTGACACTAGGGTCAATTTAACATGGCCAATCAACCTAACCCGCACATCTTTGGGCTGTGGAAGGAAATTGGAGCACCCGGAGGAAACCCACACAGACGGCATGGAGAATGTGCAAACTCTACACAGACAGTGACCTGAGGCTGGAATTGAACCCAGGTCGCTGGTGCTGTGAGACAGCAGTGCTAACCACTGTGCCATCATGCCGCCTCTAATAAATGATTATCTACAAACTCAAACGAATGGAATTCATGACCTAACCCACAGCAGCTTCTCCCGATAAAGGCACATACACCAATTCCCCCAGAATGCAGTGAGTGGAGGATAGTTACATATAAATTGTTGATGCAAAGTCAATCTTAGTCTCAATCTCACCTGCAATAGCATAGTCTCCAGGAATGAATGAATGAACAATTCATTGAACACAGTCAGTTCCCATCAATTCATAATTCCATTGAGTACTATTTATGTTAATCGCCCTGAAAATGTGAGTCACCTGATGAAGGGGCAGCGCTCCGAAAGCTTGTGGGCTTGTGCTACCAAATAAACCTGCTGGACTTTAACCTGGTGTTGTCAGACTTCTTACTGTGCTTACCCCAGTCCAACGCCGGCATCTCCACATCATGGCTACCATCGACACTGCAAACCGCCGGCTCCAAGTGGAGAGGATCTCCAAGAGACTCATCTGATGAAGGGGCAGTGCTCTGAAAGCTTGTGGCTTGTGCTACCAAATGAACCTGTTGGACTTTAACCTGGTGTTGTGAGACTTCTTACTGTGCTGTTCCCAAAGTTTAACAGGAGGATTAAAATCAGGAAATTCTGGAAATACTCAGTAGGTGAGGCAACATCTGCTGAGAGAAAAAGAGGCTTGTTGACTTGAGGTGGCAAGGTGCTACAACTTTTGTTCAGCTTATTAGATATGTGGTCAAAAAGTTTCAGATGCGGCTGCAAGACATGGAATGCACATCGTCTTCGAGCAGGTGCTCATAGCATGGGGGGAAGCCCAGGCAGATGACAGTGCATGGAATTCCAGGACTTATCACCATTCTCCATGCATTAGCTCATCTGTTCTTCTGCACTACACCTTCTCCTTTCAATCATGCGGGATGGGAGAACACCTTTGCTTCTATGTCACAGAGCCAAGAGCGAACATGAACAAACCCTGCAAAGTGTGTGGATGACGTGTCTTCCACAAGCACAGGTAACATTACAGATGAGGCGTCACTGATGTGGGAATTGATATGAAAATAACTTGGCACTGCGGTGAAATGAAAGCAAACCAGATGGACCTATGATAGTGACATCTGCAATAAGTGGGAGGAGAGACCATGGTGGGTCACCTGATTGGCTCTTAATAAAAGGAGGCACACACAAGAGATGTGGAATGAATGCTGTTCAATTTACAGTGGCGCACATTATAGACAAGTACTCAACGCCTGAGCAACCATTGTGCTCCTAACATTTTGGGGCTTTCCTAATCCTGTCACTACATTTTAGTTCATCCCTGACATCCACAGCAGATGGGGAGGTAGCCTGCTGACTACGATGCCTTTTCTCTGTGATTACCTTAACGGGCATCTTCTGAAGGGCCGAGACTTGGAGGACCCGGGTCTGCTTTAGATGTCCTCCTGTGGGACAAGTGCACCCTCCTTGGTCTCTGGAGCTGCAGCTGATGGGGTGACAAGCAGAGGGGATTGGGATCAGCTGGACACTTGGGGGGGTCACCTGGGTGGATGGCCCTATCTTTCCAACTGCTGGTCTTCCTCCCTATGGGTGTGTGAGGGCCCATGACTAACTCCTTCAGGAGAAGGGGCAGTCAGAGTGAGATTGAGCTGTTCCGCATCCTTCTAGAATTGACACTGCTGGAGGCTACCTAAGGCTTCAGCAGCACAGGACTGATGTCCGGTACTAAGCTCTTGATGGCGGCCACCATCCTGCCAGTGTTGATCTCAGTGCGATGGCACGATGGCACAATCACCATAGACTGAAAGCAGATGGACTCCTCCATTGTCCTTAACAATCTGAGGAGAGCAGCTGACAGTCCTTTGATGTTCCAGTGGTTGTCACTGAGCTCCACCAACTCATTTAGGACCAAGTCCAGCGGCTCATCATTTAACGCGGGCTCAGCAGATTCTTAGTCTCCAGGAGTCTTCTGAGTGCTGACGACCTCGGATGCCCCTGCCTCCACCTGCTGTGAACCAGATAGTGTACTGTGATCCCAAGAATGTGCTAGATCTGTGTCCCACCCAGGTGTGTGTATCTGCTTTTGTGGAGGAGTGTGGTTAGTGCTGTGACAGATCTTCTAAGGTGCTGTCCTCAGGGTCCTCATCTGATGTGTCCTTCAGGTTGGGGCTGGGGGCCTGGCTGGCTGAAGGCATCAGGTGCTTGTCAGACATGCCGAGGAGGGAAAGTGGATGTTATTAGTACATGGCTGTTGAATAACACATAATGTGGAGATGCCGGCGTTGGACTGGGGTAAACACAATAAGAAGTCTAACAACACCAGGTTAAAGTCCAACAGGTTTATTTGGTAGCAAAAGCCACGAGCTTTCGGAACAAGCTGTCCCTTCGTCAGGTGGGTGGGAGTTCTGATTACAAACAAGGCACAAAGACACAAGTGGAGTGGAGGGAACATTAAGCACAGTTTAAAGAGATGTGTATTGTCTCCAGACAGCACAGCGAGTGAGATTTTGCACATCCAGGCAGGTTGCGGGGGTTACAGATAGTGTGACATGAACCCAATATCCCGGTTGAGGCTGTCCTCATGTGTGAGGAGCCTGGCTATCAGTCTCTGCTCAGCGACTCTGCGCTGTCGTGTGTCGTGAAGGCCGCCTTGGAGAACGCGTACCCGGAGATCAGAGGCTGAATGCCCATGACTGCTGAAGTGTTCCCCAACAGGAAGAGAACAGTCTTGCCTGGTGATTGTCGAGCGGTGTCCATTCATCCGTTGTCATAGCGTCTGCATGGTTTCCCCAATGTACCATGCCTTGGGACATCCACTCACATTGTCTGTACCTTTAAGATTTGATTAGCTGTAAAGGCTCACATTCCAATCATTATTCATGTAAATTGAGTTTGTGTCTTTGTGCCTTGTTTGTAATCAGAACTCCCATCCACCTGACGAAGGGACAGCCTGTTCCGAAAGCTCGTGGCTTTTGCTACCAGATAAACCTGTTGGACTTTAACCTGGTGTTGTTCAACTTCTTACTGAGTAACACATAGAGCAGTGCTCTCACAGTAACTTTGAGAGAGGGATGATCTGGTGTAAGATCCTCATGTGGGTGCTTGCCACCGACCTCGCTATCACACAGAAGTGGTCAACCTTGTCTTTGGTCAGCATAGTGGCTCAGTTTTCAAACTCTCTGAGGACCTTGAGTTCCAGTGCACCATCCCTGGTCTGGAACCTCTCCCTTTTATTGTATACCAGCCTGTCCTGCATAAAGATAGGCAAAAAGAGGATGGGAAAGATGCATGCCAGGGCAGATGAGAAAGATGTGTGGCATTTGTGGGTACCATGGATGGAATGAGGACAAAATCAGCAGAGCGGATGGGGCCAGCTGAAGATGTCAGGGTATGTGTGAGAGAATGAGTGGTGATGTCCACTGAGTTGAGAGTGAGTGAGATTCCTGTGAATGTGTGATAGGTTTGTAGGTTGAGAGTGATGAGATGGTTGATTTACCCTCGCAGTATGGATGAGATCATTTATGTTTTTTCTGCATTGGATAGCTGACCACATCTGGGCAACGTTTGCATTGACCACATCTGCCACTGCCTCCAAAGCCAGATTTATGATGTTGGTGGACCTCCTGCAGCCAGAGCCGGAATTGGGGACATCACAGTGGGTCTCCACAGTGTCCAGCAGGCATTCAGGTGAGGCATCACTAAATTTGAGGTCGGCAATCCTCTTAGCTTTTGAGGCCATCTCTTCAGTTGAACAGCCCTGGGCTGCAAGCATTGAGAACTGTGGGAAACGTTGCAGTTCAAATCTGGTGCCCAGATTAAGGAAGTGGCAAGGTCACAACAGGGCAGAGATCTGGCAGGTTTCACGTGGATGCATAAATAATGTGACAGGAAGGGTACAATGCGGCATGAAAACTCTTCATTGCAGCTGGCTGGAAAAGCACCGTTTACGATGCCCACTGGCACATCGGGAAAATTCCATCTATTCGCTCTATTTCTTTCTCTGCTGCCTGGCCTGCTGAGAATTTCCAGCGTTTTCTGTTTATATTCCTCTTCACCTATCTAGGCTGCTGTTGTCTGTATATATCGAACTTCATTGGGACAAGAATCAGGTCCAACAAAAATGTGTCAAAATTCACTCCACAGCAGTTTAAATTTATTGATCGACATTTCCATTACATCCTTCTGGTGTGAGATATGAATATCAAGCTGTGCACTAGATAATGTTAAAAAAACCCAAAAAAACAGCCAATATGGATCTTAATTTTACGCTTGTTTTAATTGTGTTTGCTATTGAAACATAAATATGTCGATTTTCCTTTAAAAAACAATCAATGTTGGAAATAAGACTGAATTTTGACTCTAATGGAATGGCATAGTAAAGATTTATGAGATTTTTCAGGATTACAGCCACCTCTATTTTCCGATTACAAAGGCAATAGTGGATTTCTACTTTGTGGATATGGCTAGACTATCCTGGATTTTAACATTTCTTTTGCCTCACCTTTAAACCTGATTTTTTACCAAATAGGGTTTTGTGTGTGTGTATGTGTGTGTGTGTGTGTCACAATTTTTATTTTTCAGAGGTCTTTGACGCACCGATTGCCATGGTCTACCATTTTATCGAGTTCACTTTTAATTACTCTCTGTGATGGGTCTTAACTGTTCTCTCCACAGGTTTTGTTCCCGTGTGGGGTATTGGATTCAATATTGATCCGTGTTGGGTGGATTTCTATACAACGGTATCTGAACTGCACGGAGGGATTATTTAAGGATCAGTGAAGCTACCCTCAAGTTCTCCTTTACTTCTTGTAAGATGTGCTTTAGGTTACATTTTGTTCATTGACTGTATCTACTGTTTCTTTGGATCTGTACCATTTTCTTCTTTTGTCAATTACATTCCTGCAAAGTGCCTTGTGATGTTTTACTGTGCAGTAAAGCAATAATATTATGGCAATGAATTTTTTGCCTAATGTCTTCTCGTATTGAAAGTGTCATTTACAAATGTTTTCTGTGATAGTCCTTTGCCTGGGATATTTTCTGGATATGTATTCTATTTTTGCTGCTATTTATAATGTCGTGAATTTTATAGGTCGAACAAGGGGTGTATACAAAATAGATAATTACAGATGGAGTGCCGTGTGGTATAGAAGGGTTTCCCAGATTGTAAAATACAATGGATAAAAAAGTTAGCTTGCTGAAAATGACTGGCACACCACTTGAGGCATCTTCAGGTATGGCCTGTGCAGCAGAACAAGCTGGTAAGGGGCTATTGTGATTGAAAAGCATGTGTACTGCAAACTTCCATAGCAGCCAGACTGTGATAGCATACAACTCCTCAGCTTCATTTGACAAGTGCAGATGGACATCAACCTCCCCCACCCCCCCCTCCCCCCTGTTCGCCAGCCTCTTGATGGCTGGCCCTGACCTCCAATGGCTGGCCCTGATCCCCGACACCCGTTCACCAGCCCCATCACTACCCCCCACCCCCTGATGCAGATTTCCCCCCTTTTGTCCCTTCCTACCTCCCCCACATGTCTGCTTTGCCCCTGTCTGGCCCTGTCTTGCCAGTGTGCCAGGTTGGCACTGCCTAAGGGGCACTGCACCCCTGCTCCTGACCTCTTGTGGGGCCCTAAATGGCCTCCGGTCCCATCAGCAAGGTCATCATGCCTGGTCCCTGTTGCTGGGGACCAGCTGTGATCCACTCTGGTGGGAACATTCGCCGGCGAGGTCAGAGAGCCAAGTGAGCCTGGACAGTAGCATGAAATGAGATCATGAATATTTAAATCATATTATCAGCCTTGCACTGTTCTCCGAAAAAAAAATGTCCTGGGAGATTCGCGACCTGCCGGCCGCCAGGTGGGAATTCTATGTTTTGACTCTCGCTTATATATCCCACCCCGCTACATTCCTTGACCAGCGCCCATACCCTAGAGTGTATTAACTCTGCATATCTTTGAGGCATAAACCACAACAATGCCCGACTTTTCAGTCCCATTTCATACATTATGATAGTGACTACAGTTCAAAAGTACTTCATTGGCTGTAAAGTACTTAGATCCACTGAGTATAAAAAGCACTTTATTGATGCAATTTTGCCATTCTATTCTGTGGCGTAGCGGTATTATCACTGGACTTGTAATCCAGAGACCCAGGGCAAGATCTGAGGACTTGAGTTAAAATCTTACCACGGCAGATGAATTTGAATTCAATAAAATCTCTAATTAAAAGTCTCGTGATGATCATAAAACCATTGTCGATTGTCGTAAAAACCCATCTAGTTCATTAATGTCCTTTAGGAAAGGACATCTGCCATCTTTACCTGGTCTGGCCTACATGTGAATCTAGATCTACAGCAATGAGGTTGACACTCAAATGTTGTGTGAAATGGAGGGCAGTTAGGGATGGCAATAAATTCAGGCCCAGCCATCAAGGCCCACATCCCGTAAATTAATTTAAACAAAATCTCTTAATGATGTTTTGAGTCATATGTATGGCACCAACAACCTTGAGGCAAGGAAACCTTCGGGAAACACTGGAGATACTGAAACCTACTTATTTCATCAAAGCTCATACAGTCCCATGAGTTCTTAGTTCATGGAACTGGATGGCTAATTTGTTCTCTTTTTAGCATGTTGACTTAGGTCATCACTTCCAATGTGTTCAAAGTCAATATTGTGACTTTGTTTGCAATTGTTTTGTTTACAATTTACATAGATGATTTGGAGTTGGGGACCAAGTGCAGTGTGCCAAAATTCACAGATGACACTAAGATGAGTGGTAGAGCAAAGTGTGCAGCGGACACTGAAAGTCTGCAGAGGGATATAGATAATTTAAGTGAGTGGGCGAGGGTCTGGCAGAGGGAGTACAATGTTGGTAAATGTGAGGTCATACATTTTGGTAGGAATAACAGCAAAATGGACTATTATTTAAATGGTAAAAAATTGCAGCATGCTGCTGTGCAGAGGGACCTGGGTGTCCTTGTGCATGAATCGCAAAAAGTTGATTTGCAGGTGGAGCAGATAATTAAGAAGGCAAATGGAATTTTGTCCTTCATTGCTAGAGGGATGGAGTTTAAAAACAGGGAGGTTATGTTGCAGCTGTATAAGGTACTGATGAGGCCACACCTGGAGTACTGTGTATAGTTTTGGTCTCCTTACTTGAGAAAAGATGTACTAGCACTGGAATGGGTGCAGGGGAGATTCACTAGGTTGATTCCAGAGATGAGAGGGTTGGCTTATGTGAAGAGACTGAGTAGACCGGGATTATACTTATTGAAATTTATTCAAATGAGGGGGGATCTTATAGAAACATATAAAATTATGAAGGGAATAGATAAGATAGAAGCAGGGAAGTTGTTTCCACTGGCGGGTGAAACTAGAACTGAGGGGCATAGCCTCAAAATAAGGGGAACAGATTTAGGACTGAGTTGAGGAGGAACCTCTTCACACAAAGAGTTGTGAATCTGTGGAATTCCCTGCTCAGTGAAGCAGATGAGGCTACCTCGTTGAATGTTTTAAGGCAAGGATAGATAAATTTTTGAACAGCAAAGGAATTAAGGATTATGGTGAGCAGTTGGGTAATTGGAGTCATGATCTTATTGAATGGTGGAGCAGGCTCGAGGCGCCAAATGGCCTACTCCTGCTCCTAGTTTTTATGTTCCTATGTTCTTATGCGACAATGCCAACAGAAAGAACAGCTGAATTTTGTATTATGGGTTGATTTGTGGGATATAGATATTATACTAGATAAACCTTTTGAAATCTCTTCAAACAGTGCAAATATATACCCTTTGAGCTCTTAATTCATTGATTCTGTTGCATGTTTTACCAGCTTGTGATGCCCCTCAGGGTGTACGTTTTATAATGAAACATTAATAATTGACATGGAGGCTGTAAGCTTTCTACTTTGAACTCTTTACTCAGTGATTGTGCTTGCTCTCCTTTAATGTGTCTGCACCAAAGGAATGTTAAACAGACTTAAAACAACAGCAATCTTATGCTGGATATTATAAAACATATCTCGGTCTCAACATTTATATGTGCCCTTTGCCAACACCATTGATGTGGGAAGTGCGGGAAAATGTGAAAGTTCTTCACTTGGCAGGAAGAACAGTGTCGTAGCAAGTCCCTTTAAGGGGTGAGGTTTTGGAGGCTCATGTGACGCGTTCAGCCATTTGGACCGAAGCTAATCCTGAGGCTGAGCATGGGTTCTCCCAGGCAGTCTGGAGACTGGAGTCAAAGTAATCGGTAACATCTTTCTCACTGTATATAGTTAATCCTGTTAATAAATGGTTCTTTCCTCCACTTGTGGTCACCACTCTTTCCAAGATATTACAAATAGAAAAAGGAGGTACAATTTTAAAATAAGGGATCTTTCATTTAAAATAAAGATGAGGACGAATGTATTGTCTCAGAGAGTTATTAGTGTTGGAACTCTCTTCTACAAAGAGCAGTGAAGGCCGGATCATTGAATATATTCAAGGTTAAGTTAGACAGATATTTGATTGACAAGGGCATCAAGCATGATGGAACTGAGAGGAAAGAGGAATCGGATCACTCATGATCTTACTGAATGGTGGGGCAGGCTTGATGGGCTAAATGGCGTACTCCTGCTTCTATTGAATATGGGAGGTTAGGTTCATTAGCCATGCTAAATTCTCCCTCAGTGTGCCTGAACAGGCACCAGAGTGTGGTGACTAGGGGGTTTTCACAGTAACTTCATTACAGTGTGAATGTAAGCCTACTTGTGACTAATAAATAAACTTTAACTTTATTTCTTATGTTCTGTGCAGATCATTTCTGCAGAGTTTCAAAGGAAAATGCAGTGTATAATGATTATTTTGCAAACCAAAAGCCTTGAAAACAAACATTGAAGCAATGAGCTTTTTCAACCATTGTTAATCCCATAATGAGCACTGAGAGTGAGAAATCCTGCTTGAGAAGGGCACCCAAGCCGGCATCTGCAATGTGTACGGCAGGTTGTGAAGGAACACTATCCTAATACCACACAGCCCATCCAACTTCAGGATACCTAATTTGACCATGCAGGTCCAGGCAACCTATTTGTCACTCTTCAAAGCACAGGCAAGAAACTGTCAGAGAGACCTTCCTTTAATGGCCAGCCACCAATTTTTAAGAACTTTTATAATGGCAAAATGCCTGAAAAAACACCGGACTGTTCTTGCAGGAGCTATGGTGTGTTTCTGGGTTTTCCAGAGGGTAATGCTTCGTTCTTTCAGAGAGAGCAGAGGAACAGAAGACCATCCGTACAAAAGCTGCAGCAGATGTGGAGGCAGAAGGGGTGGTATCTCTGGCTCTGCAGAATGACATGAAAATAGAGGTGTGGGAAGGACAAACCCTCTGCAAACTGGAGTTGGATTCCTCCATGTTCCTCGACAGTGACAGGAGGATACCTGGCAGGCCAATCAATACTCTCAGCATCTTTGTGTACAGACCAGTCAGTGCTTTCCAATACACTGCAGGTTTGAAGACCTCATCTGAGTCCTCTGCAGCAGAATTTATCTGTGAGCTTGCCCTTTGGTAAACTTGTAAAAGGAATCATAATTTCATCCTGGCCTGGTTACAGCCCACTCATGCCCATAATACTCGCTGCATGCTGATCCCATCTCCCAAACTTGCCTCCAAGGTAAATGAGGTGACAGAATTGGTGGCTGCAGATGTCAGGGAGAGTGACGGAGCCTCTTCATTAGTGCTGGGCTGTTACACTCTCTTTCTCTTCTTCCTGGAATAACTGTTGCTGGCCAGGTGACAGTTTGTGGGTGTTTGAAAGCAGAACATCAGAAGAATGTGTGGGAAATGGGGTTGTTGTGGGGAGCAAGAGGTCCATGATCACCCTGTCTGCAGCTTGCTCATTCCGCCAGATAGCAGGAAGGGAGAACTGGAAGTTGAATAGGGACATAAGGCAGAAACATGCCATCATCAATATTCTCAGTGATGCCAGATGCCATGGATTCCATTGCAACTGGCCCCATGCTGCTGTGACAACATTGTGCTTTTAAGAAATATATTTTAATCATGTTACTGTGGAGGATGTTTTTAGCAGTCCATTCCATTTTATCGGTGCCATTCTGTCTATAATCAGTATCCTCTATTGTTACTGCAGCAGCATAATTGATCTAATTTGCTACAATGTGTATTTTAATTTGGACAAATGCTGTTCTGTTGTTTTTAGTGTGTTCCCCTGGGATTTTGTAGAGGAGGGCTTGATTAAATTGATTGACAGGTAGGATCATATGGCTGGGTGGAGCTAGGCTTACACAGAAAATTCAAGCTTAGTTGGACTTTGAGATACTGCTTGGAATTGAGAGAGAGCAGTGCCTTCCTCTTCCTCTCTCTGAGTTTGGAGACAGGAATCTGCCAGAAGATAAGTCTCTTTCTCTGAGACTCTGCTGTATAAGAATGGCTCTTTCTCTGAGAGTTGCTGTTTGAGGATATATCCTTCTCTGGAAACTACTATCTGGATCTTTGTCCAAAAGTGTTAAAAGGTTACAAAACTAGCACTACATAAGCATACCTGTTTTTGTGCAACTAATTCTGAAGAAGGGTGTATGTCTGTAGGGATATTGCTTTAAATTGGAACTGTAGAGATTGCTAGTTGTTAAGAATTACACCTTGTCATGTTTAAGTATTTAATTGGTAAAAGCTATGCCAAATCTTTTTGTTATTTTCAAACTGTGTTCTTATATAAAGTTGGTTTTGATAAAAGCTTCCTAGTGCGTCACTTGAATCATATCTGGACTGGAAAACTTTGTGTTTACCTTAATGCTGAAATCAAATGTAAAACTTAGACTATAGGCTAACTTCATAATATACCTTGGAGTTGCTGTTCTCTCGGATTGGAGGCAGAATTTTCTCTTTTTTTGATTGTGCAAACTCAGGGGGGGTGGGGTGTACTCCGTTGGTCGCACTGACGGCTTTCGCGCCAAAACAACTCCTGGCTGTGGGTCCCACGATATCACGCTGATGGAGGGGCATCTGAATGAGCCAGCAACCTTGGCCCCTGACAGATCAGAAATACAAAAAAAATCCCCCCAACAGACACAGGACTCACACCACCTCAGGGATACTCTGCGCCCGGGAACCACCCCCCCCCCCCCCCCCCACCCACGCTAAACCTTCCCAATTGAAGTCCCCCTGGCAGTGCTGGAGGGCAGAGCCAGGGAGCAGTGCCAGACAGCATTGCCAGGGTACTGCCTGAGCTTGGCCCTCTCCCCCCTAGGGGCTGTACTTAGCAGTGTACCCCCGGCAGGTTGTGTTCGCCAGGTCCCCATTTGCCAGGATCTGTCGTACACCTCACTGACATGATGTCACGGCAGCGAGGTGGGGAGGGGCAGGGAGAGTCCTTATGTAGGGGGATAATACAACAGGGAGATCCCCAAATCATATTGGAATGTATGGCAATGGGGTTCCTGACCTTTCATAGCAGGGACCCCATTATGTCATTGGCGGGGGCAGCTACAATACCAATGAGAAATCTGTGTTCATGCCATTTTGGGATGACTGTTGGATTCTCCGCCGCCTTTGGTTTTCCCATCCGCCGAAAACACGGGTGTAAAATTCCCCTTCAGTGTGACACCTTATCTTGCAAGGACAGAGAAAATGTCAGTGATTGTGTGGCACTATAGTAGCTAGATGCACATGCCTTGGCTGAATTGCTAGAGCTATTTAGAAGTAGTGAAGGTGAAGGTGAGGCTAGAAGCATTGGTAGGAAATAGAATTTCTGAGTGTAGGGTGAGCCTGGATTGCCAGGCAATGCTGCTGGCTCCAAGATGGGGTGTGGTGCTTTGAGAGAAATCACCATGAGAGGATCCACTTCCTGAGGGAAATCACTGTGAGAGGATCCACTTTCTGAGGGAAATCACTGTGAGAGGATCCACTTCCTGAGAGAAATCAGCATGAGAAGATCCACTTCCTGGGAGAAATCGCAATGAGAGGATCCACTTCCCGAGAGAAATCACCATGAGACGATCCACTTCCTGAGAGAAATTGCTTTGAGAGGATGTTCTTCCTGGGAGAAATCACCATGAGAGGATCCACTTCCTGGGATAAGCTGGTGCATTGAGAAGATCCACATGGTTGATGTTGTACCTACTGCTACACATGACGTTCCAGGGTTTGTTCACTGGTGGTCTCCATCTTTGATATTGAATTCCAGAGACTGACTGAGGCTTTCTTCAGAGAAGTGCTGAATGTTGCTCCAGCCGTGCTGTGGACTGGCGTAATTTCCTGGTGGTAGCAGGATTAATTCTGATTCTGAGAACTGATTCTTCAGTTCTTGCTGCATTGTCCACATCCCCCCCACCTCTCACAGCCCTCCACCCCCTACTCCCCTCACACCCCTCACACCTCCCCAAGCTGGCCTGCCATTAAACCCATTGCAACGGGGGTGGGATGGGGGACTGGAAATTTCACCTATTCTCCCTCTTCCTGTGGTTTATTGAAGTTACATCATCAAATTCTGGTTTAAGTACTTCTCCAGAACATCAGCAGGAACAAGTCATTTTCCATTAGTGTAAAATTGGTGCAATTCACTGTGTGGAATTGACGGATTTAGTTACTGTTAAATTATGGTTGTACATTATATGATACCGTGCCACATATTACAATGATCCATTCTTAATTGACCAAGGAAAAGTATTTTCTTTTTTTAACTTTCTGGCTGCTGGGTTTCATATTTGTCCTTTGTTTAGCTGAGTGACCTGTGAGGTTGATTTGTAGTTTTCTAGTCATGAATCTCCATCTCAGGCTGACAACCGATCAAAATATTACAGATGATACCTTTCACACTTGATCGCACCGTATATTTCCATGTGCGATTGATGGGAGCCTGGCCACCATTCAAGAACTCATGTTAACCATATCAACAAACTGTGCTGTTTGTGACACTGTTTATTCCTTTGTGATCCTACAACAATTCCATTTGCTCTGCAACTCGTGCAGACATCTCCTTTGAGAAGGTTGGAGTAGAATTGTTGCTGCAGGAGGGTTTCCCTACTCTGCAGAGCAGGTTTCTCTATCCTCAAAGCAAGCCATGCCTTTACAGGAGTAATATTGGTTAAATGTTTGAGTTTCTACGACAAAATGGTGGTGAAATTGGTTCATAGAATCCCAACAGTGCAGAAGGAGGCCATTCGGCCCATCAAGTCTGCACTGACAGCAATCCCAGCTGGGCCCAATTCCTGTAACCCCACATATTTACCCTGCTAATCCCCTGATAATAGGGTCAATTTAGGATAGCCAATCAACCTAACCTGCACACCTTTGGACTGTGGGAGGAAACTGGAGCACCCCCACACAGACACAGACACCGTGCAAACTCCACACAGATAATGACCTGAGGCCGGCTGTAAGGCAGCAGCGCTAATTGTTGTGCCACTGAAGCGCTATCAATTAGGCAAAAGACTACTTGTGTGCCAATACAACTGTAGGCTTTTATTCATTACAGAACTAGGAGCGCATCCTAACAGATAACCGACCCGAACTGAACAAGGGGGAAGGAAACAGCCACCTTTATACTAGGTGACAAGGGGAGGAGCCGGCAGGGGATGTGTCCAGGCATGACAAACACAACAACGGTGGTCCAGACAGGACAAAGGCGCAACTGTAGTCCACCACAGCCACCATGCCTCCCCTTGGATATTTGCGTAAAACAGGCGATAGTGAATCAGCAGCCCTTCTTTTACACACCCTCCAATTTTTCTTTTCAATTAACTTTAAAGGGGGGAAAAGGACTCCAGGGTTTTTAAATCCTGTTTTCCATTACCAAACGAGAGAAATTTCATCCCCAATCTTGTTATAATGTAACTAATGATAACATTGGAATCTGTTATGATGTAATCAATGGTAACATGATGTGAGGGTCGGCTTACCAGGTATAAATGGAAAGCAGATGGGGATTATGGTGAGCTTTGTGGCCCAGGGTGTGGTCAGAGCGTTGGTGGAATTAAGTTCCTTTATTAAACCTTTTTCTTTGATTTACTTTGTGAAGTTAATTCTTTTATTGCTTGCAAATGAAGTATCCTTACTGCCAGATGAACAAATGTTGCAATAGATCAACAAATAGACTAATGAATGAATCCACAGACACTGGGAGGACATGTGTAACATTTAGTCCGGCAGTTGCTGAAGGAAATGTTTCAAAATCATAAAATAAAATGTCCTGAAGAAGTTTTGATATCTGACTCTCCAGCAGCTACAGTGGGGGGTTTGGATTTGAATGGCTGGGCACTATTCAAAGGGACCCACCCACTCAGCGGTCCAGGATGAATGGCTGTCCAGAGGCAGCTCTCTGGATTTGAGTAAGCAGTACATTTGGCAATGGTAAATCACAGGGGTGAAAAGTTTCAGGAAGGCACAGCATTGACAACAATCGACAGTTCAGGAGAACGCTTCGCCTTCTAGCGCAACAAAAGACATTATTTTGTTTAATTACCTTGGAGAGGCTTTATGGTTCTTATCCAACAGGGATACTTTTACATGAAGATTTTTTGGTGCAGACTCCACTCAGTAAGCTATTGAAGAGGCTTTGGGTCCAATTTATAAAATAAGATCACACGTAACATGAATTCATAGTTGCTTCAAGAAAATCTAAGGGCAGCAACAGTATTGTATTTCAACTGCTTTGATTTTAATTGCTGTGTTACCAATTATTGCCAGGTAGCAGTAGTTTAAATTGGCTCCCTGTGGAAATATAGCCATGAACACCAATAGTAATGCCAGGGGGGTGCCAGCTTGATGCTAGGGTAATGCCAGGGGGAGTTGGGTGGGTTCACTAGGGTGAATTGGTTTGCTCATTGTGTGCTGGGGAAGTCTTTAAAATTGGCACACTGGATCATGGAGTGTCTAATTGGATGGCAGGGCAGGCAAATGAGAGGTTGCCCCGCCAGAAATACATTAAGGGACTCGTGGCTTTAACTTGTATTTCCATGGCACCATGTTTGGCAATGGGAAGTCATAGGCATCTATCTGGAGTGAGCTGGGGCATTTGTTAGAAAAGACCAACGCGATAGTGCAAATTCATACCCTTCCAGGTTGTAAAGTACCAACTTGAAAAGCAAACTGAAGAATTGTTGATAGTCTGAGATTTTACACTATTAAAATAAATCAATTTTCTATGAACAGTAGTTGTTTTAGATTTCTAAGCATAAAGGATGCCCAAGCTGTCTGGGGCATATTGAGCAGACTGTCCTGGGGCAGTACGGGGCATGTTAGAGGGCTCTGCTTGGTACGCAAGTTTTGGTCTCAATCTTTGGTGGCAGAAGTCCTCTCTATAGGCAATGACAATCATGCACACAATGTTGTGTAGGATATGGTCAGTTAACTGAGGCATTTTGTCCTGGGGGTTGGAGTCATAGTATTGGGAAGGAGATGACACAGTTACATTCATCTGAGGCATCTGGGTTCTGTAAGTTGGCAGTTGTAAGTCCTGGGGGGTGAGGGTCTCAGAAAGCAAAGGTGCAGGTGGCCTTGAGAAGGGAAAAGGTCAGATCAACAAAGGGAATGAAGACATTAAAATTGAAGGAAATGTGGGAGAAAAGGAATATCCGCAAGAACAATGATGGAATCAAGAATGAATAGTAAGGGATTAAGGAGGAGGAGGAGGAGGAGGAAATGAGAAGGATAAGTATGAGGTACATGTGAACCAACAGATAAAATTGGGATTGAACACATCATAATACTGAGTAAATGATATTTTCAACCAAGACAGAGTCTGTGGGTTTTTCAAGACATTAGAAGACCCATCCAGACATTAGAAAACACCAAGTCAAGCAATCTTGTTGAAACTCTATCTCACTAGATATTCCCAACTTCAGCTTTGAATTTCACTCCTTGGAATTCTCTCCAAAAGTCGCTCCCACTCAAATAGTAGTAACAATGGTTCACCTCACAGTGTTCAATTTTGCCTTTCGAAATTCCTTCACTCTAGATTCCCATTAGCATACTTTCAAATCATAGAATCATAGCATCCCTACAGTACAGAAGGAGGCCATTCGGCCCATCAAGACTGCACCGACCACAATCCCAACCAGGCCCTATCACCGTAATCCCACATATTTAGCCTGCTAATCCCCCTTAAACTAGGGTGAATTTAGCCAATCCGCCTGACCCGCACATCTTTGGACTGTGGGAAGAAACCCGGAAGAAACCCACGCAGACACGGAATTGAACCGGGGTCCCTGGCGCTGTGAGGCAGCAGTGCTAACCACTGTGCCACTGTGCCATGGCCGTCCCAAGCAGAACATCACTGTTCTAAAGGAGTACCTTTTCCCTCTTTGCTTAAAACCTGCTTTCTGCCATTTTTGCTTTAAGTTGGCGTCTATTCTCTGCTCCTTTCTATTAACGTAACTAGGATCTGCTTCTGTCCCTTTTCTCTTTGTGTTATTTACTGGCTGGCAGACTGCCTCAAACTACTGCCTCAGGAAGAGGTGTGCACTGACCATTGAACTGATATGGGGACCTATAAAAACACGCCCAGAGGGTCCCACCTTTGTTATCAGGCAGGAGTCAATGTAACAGGCATTGGGGCATTTTGTACCTTAAATGCTACGAACTTCACAGACTGCTAATTTAACACTCAGAGACACAAAGATCAATGACAGACTGAGAGGAAAAATATCTTTGTCACTGGTTATCGCTTGAGCTTCTGAAGATGGATCTGCATCCAGACAGCACCATCCCTCCTAACGCCAGCTCTCATACAAGATTAATGCAGATGTTGCATCTTGATACTGAGCCCAAGATGCCATTTGACATCAGGGCGCAGCAATCTGTCAGAACACAGTATTGACGTAAACCTGCAAGTTATGTTAACATTGTACTCAGGGAGTGGTTCAGCAGGACCATCGTTTGATTATTAACAAACACCAATTATCCTATGTTTGTCAGAAGCCTGTAAAGTGTATGACCTGCATTGCCTTAGCATCTGGGAGAGATGTGGTCCAGTCAGTTTTGACACAGCAGTCAATGATAACTTAATTCCTTCATAGATACTGGCGTGCCCTCAGTAGATGTGCCAGAGCATGGGTTTACTGTCCTCGACATTGTCCATTTCACAAAGGTCAATCTTTGCTATGAAGTCTAATTCGCTGATTCGACAGCAATACAATGTAATCCATATCAATTGCTGCTCTGTGACCTCACAGAGGGATTGCATCAAGCAGCCATTCAGGAGCAAAGTTCCATCCTCGCAGGTGATTGGACAGCGTCATCAGGATGAGCAAATACCATTAACATGACACACTCATGACTGTGTATCAGACCTTTCAAATGTCACTGAATGGAACCAATTTCCATTGCTCAGCACCATGTATAGAGAGAATGGGAACTAATAAAGGAGTTATGTTCAGGCTTAAAAGCCGAGATGAAAGAATGCTACACGGAGGCAATAAAGACGATGGGGCCAATTTTACCAAATCGGCTCTAAGTGCCGGGTGCGGTCGTAAATCAGACCTGCGCCCGGCAGCCGCGCTCCAGCGCCCCTATACGCCTTTTTTCGGCGTGGGTCTAGTGGGCGGGGCCTAGCGCATTTGCATCTGTCGGAGCACCGAACTGCGCATGCGCAGCCCGGAGCCGAGAGCACTCAGCGCGCCCGAGCGCGTAAGTCAAAGGCAGCGCTGACTTTGACTTTCCCTGGTTGGGGGGGGGGGGGGGGATGTGATGTCTCTTCCCTGGGGGGGGGGATGGGGGGTGGAATCTGACATTTCTTCCCTGAGCGAAGGGGGGGGGGGGGGTGGGGGGGTGTGACATCTCTTCCCTGAGGGAGGGGGCAGGGGGAGGATGTGATGTCTCTTCCCTGAGGGGGGGTGGGGGGGGTGGGGGGGGTGGGGGGGGGATGTGATGTCTCTTCCCTGAGGTGGGGTGGGGGGGGGATGTGATGTCTCTTCCCTGAGGGGGGGGGGGGGGTGTAGGCGGGGGGGGGGGGGATCTGACATCTCTTCCCTGGGGGGGGGGGGGGGATGGGGGGTGGAATCTGACATCTCTTCCCTGAGTGAAGGGGGGGGGGGGATGGGGGGGTGTGACATCTCTTCCCTGAGGGAGGGGGCAGGGGGGGATGTGATGTCTCTTCCCTGAGAGGGGGTGGGGGGGGATGTGACGTCTCCGCCCCCCCCAGGGGCAGAGACGTCACATGCCCCCCTACCCCCCCTCAGGGAAGAGATGTCACATTCCCCCCCCCTACCCCCCCCTCAGGGAAGAGATGTCACATCCCCCCCCCAACTCCCCCCCCCCCAGTGAAGAGACGTCATCAGAACCCCCGGAGCAAGGCCAGGATCCAGGATCGCAAGATGCTTTTGATGGACACCAGCGATCAAGGTAGGTCGGGGGCCTGGGGGGTCCGATCCTGGGGGAAGGGGGGGGGGGCTGCTGGCGGGGCCTGTGTCCCAAGGTGGTCCGATCGGGGGGGGGGGGGGTTTGCTGCCGGGGTGGTTCGCAGGGCAGTCCGCGAAGGGCAGTCGGGGGTGATTCGGCGGTTCAGTTGCTGAGTTGAAGCCCTATCGGATTTGAATTCAGCAACACGGTAAATGCGCGGGCGCTGATCGGATCGGAGCCTCGTAAAGTGGGAATCCTTGGGTAAGTTGGGCGCGGGCTTCAGTATGCCGATTTAAATGCATGCAAATGCATTTAAATCGGCCTACTGGCCGATTCGGGCGCGCGATTGGCCTTGGGTCGGGTCTGGACCGTATTTTAGGCCCGACGCCCAACTTTACCAACGGGCGCAAAAGTTTGGTAAAATCGGGCCCTATGTTGCTCGACAATGAATAATACTTTAACAAACCATCAGTTATGAAAATAAAGGCCATTGCAAAGTGCACTTGGGTGAAAGGATTCCAATGTAGGTTGCCATAAACACTTAAAACATCCATAAAGAACAGACTTGAGTGCAGCAGCATCAGGATAATCATGAACCTTCCAAGAATAATATCCTTGAGGTCTCGTAATCTGACCCTCAGATGAAAGCCTTACCTGTGTATTCACCATGTTCACATGGGAAGTGCCTTAGTTTCTGTTTCTATGTGGAACAAAATTGACTGAGATGAGATTGAGTGAGAATACATGGAACAGAGGGACAAGATGGGAGATATCTGGGGGTGGGGTGGGAGGGGGGGGGGGGTGCAAGTGGTTTCCTGGAATTAACATAGGACGTTGCATCACATCAATTAACCATTCAGCACCTGAGACCTTGAGAGGGATAAAAGTGAAATATATGAACAAAAGTGAAAACAGCCGCTCCCGCAAGCCTAAAAACTGAGGTGAAAGGGTGAAGTTTCCCCCCTGAGCTCCCTCCCTCCTTCATTGCCTGCTTCAGTGCTTCAGAACCCACCTTGGGCATTGGCGGGGTGGGGTGGGTGGGCGGGGGGGTCATAAAATTCGGCCTTTAGTCTCCAGAAGAGAAAATTCCACCCAAAGTATTTTTTAGTTACATCACAAGCATACTTGGAGCCCTTTGTCACAGGCACATGAAAAATGGGAGGTGAGATCATCTTCTAAAAGGATTAGGTAAATTGAGTTTCCTGGCAGGTAAATTTCTATGCAAGTCTGGTTGGTTGCAACATCACCATCTGTTTTTTTTTCTTATTTGTAATGGAAGAGAGCTAGTCCAGCAATAACTACAATTATTTTAAAAAAATAATGTTAGATATATAAATAGTGTCATTAAAAATTCCTAATATGTGGGCTATATTAATAAGTTGGTAAATGCAGATTGTGTCGGCAGTACGTGGATTGGATTAACTGTTTGGGGTTGAGTAAATTAAATGACATCAGTGGCTTCTATGTATGACTCTAAATACAAGGAAAATTGCAAGATTAAAAGAATATTTTCTGGTCCTTACCTTCCACAGTTCTTCTGTTCCTTTAGTTCCTTATTGCAGTATCTCAGACTAGAGGAGAGCTGTGAATACTGCCCTCATGTGAAAGAGAGATAAGCCAGTCAGTAACACATTACCAGAATTGCATAAACAAATTACGTGGATTGAAAGAAAATTGCTAAATAAGAGGAAAAAGGAGCATGTAATTTTTAAAAATTCATTCATGGGACATGAATATCACTGGCTGGCCAACATTTATTGCCCATCCCTAGCTGCCCAAGGGCTGTTGAGAGTCAACCACATTGCTGTGGCTCTTGAGTTACACATAGGCCAGACCAGGTAAGAACAGCAGATTTCCCTCCCTCAAGGACATTAGTGAACTAGATGGATTTTTCCAACAATCATCAATGGTTTCATGGTCATCAGCAGATTCTTAATTCCAGGTTGTTTTTTATTGAATTCAAATTCCGCCATCTACCATGGCGAGATTCGAACCCAGAACTTTGGTTAAGTTTCTAGATTAGTAGTCTAGTGATAATCGCCTCCCCTTATATAAACTCAATGGTAATGCTTCAGTGAACAGTTTCTCTGCAATGAGTGACAGGATGACGTTCTGTAAAAGTTACATTCCATAGTATCCACAACACGGAAATAGGACATTTGGACCAATAGATCCATGGTCAGAATTTTATACAGTTAAAGTGAGCCTGACCCTAACTTGCATGAAGTCACACTAGAAAACGCCATTGCACATGTGTGCAGTATTATGGTTGGCAGGTGAGTATGGGAGTTAGCACTGTGCCCGCTAACAATTAAAGGGTCAATTAAGGGCCATTAACAACCCTACTGACAGTGATTTTGCGTTGCCCATACAATTTTGCAGTTGCCACATGGGCAGGTGGTCAAGGTATTTTCAGCTATTTCCCATCTAAGGGTGGAGCATAGTGTCAGTTTAGGTGAGAGCTTGGTGCTGCTAAATTTATGAGATTTTGAGGTTTACTCACTGAGCTTTGTTCCATTTTATGCCTGGCGAGCTTTTTTTAGGACTAAATTGCCTTGCCAGTTTTTTTGGAGGATTTCAGCAAAGAGCACCCTTAGGCACAAGAGTCAGTGCCTTGTGCATTTCTGCTATTGTGGATTGTATACTCAGCTGGTGCTGTCTCCTCTGGAGAGGAAGAGAGAGGCAGGAGGGAGAAGAAGCCAAAATGACTGCCGGTAGCATCCCAGGAAGTAACCTGTGGGAGGATAGCAAGGCAGCTCATGATGATTTGGAGAATTACTCTACTGATGGATCTGCCGAGGAGCCCAGGGAGGCTCAGGGTGAAGACATGAAGACAGATGTGAGGAACTGTCAGGGAGGCAGGGACGCCAAGAGTGCCTTGATATTGCGCACCTGCAGCTAGGCTGTCAATGCATCAAGTCTACCTCAAGCCAAGGGCACAGTCTCCTTACCAGAACTTTGTGATAAGCCAACCCAAGACCCTAAAGACTATTCACAGTTTATACAATAAATTACAAGCCCCTGAGACGCCCTGCATTTACGATACCCATCAAATTGTGATCCCCTACCCCACCCCCCCCCCACCCCTCCTGCCCCCACCATCACCACCACCATTGTGCTCGCTGGCAGTGCCATTGGAGGCAGCCTGCTGATTCTGCTGTTATGTGGCCCTGATGACCTTGGCGATCGTCCCTCACTGGCAGAACTTGAGCGGACTCTATCTGGGAGGGTGCTTCCAGCACCATGGCTGGGTACTCCTCAGTTGTCATGGTACCATCAGATGACAGAGAGACAGAAGAGCTGCTACCATCATCTGGAGCCCCTTCTCATCCACCAACGTGGAGTACGTTTGGACCTCCATGCTCACCACTGATGGATGAGCACCTTGCAGAGAAACTAGATGCCTCATCCATCTCCAAAACTGGCAGAGAGCTCCTGAGGTCATTGCCTGTGTGTGTGGGCTTGCAAGTCCGGACACAACACCGGGAATGTATTCTGGGAGCTGGCTCTCCACGAGAGTCACTGCTCTCTCAATAGAGGAGGATGTGCACTTGGTGCTCAGGGTCAATGCCTTGCTCATGCTCTGCATGGACTCCTCCATGACAGATGCCATGGCACCCAACCCTTCACTGATCTCCGCCAGGTCTCCCCACACATCCCACTGGACATCCCACATCTGCCACCTGATAGATAACCCCAGAGGCTCATCAAATGCCTCAGAATCAGCCTGGTCCTACCTTCCAGCAATCCTCTGACTGCTGGCATCCTGGGCACTCTCTGCCTCCACCAACTCCTCAGGATAGTGTGATGTGCCCTCATCACTATGCACTGGCATTTCAATCAAAGCCAGCGAACTAATGCCCACTGGCATATTAGTATCTGCTGGTACCTGGTTCAGAGAGAGGGTGTGATGCAAATGCAGGTATCAGTGTCCTCTCCTTAAGTGTTTAAGGGAGTCCTTGTGGTCACTGGAGCCTCTTGAGGATGGTTCGTCTACAGGATGAAGACAATATATCAGTATATTCAATCATCACATAGTCAATGAGCATGCTAGGTATGCTGAAATAATGGAAAACTGCAGCATGTTGCCATCATGATTGGAGGATCAATGGGCAGTCTTCCTTTAGTCTTTCCATTTCAGATGAAATGACCCAACAATTTTTGCATTCCCTGCCATTCTTGCATCTGTGGTGTGGAGATGCCGGCATTGGACTGGGGTAAACACAGTAAGAAGTTTAACAACACCAGGTTAAAGTCCAACAGGTTTATTTGGTAGCAAAAGCCACACAAGCTTTCGGAGCTCTAAGCCCCTTCTTCAGGTGAGTGGGAATTCTGTTCACAAACAGAGCTTATAAAGACACAGACTCAATTTACATGAATAATGGTTGGAATGCGAATACTTACAACTAATCAAGTCTTTAAGAAACAAAACAATGTGAATGGAGAGAGCACCAAGACAGGCTAAAAAGATGTGTATTGTCTCCAGACAAGACAGCCAGTGAAACTCTGCAGGTCCACGCAACTGTGGGAGTTACAAATAGTGTGACATGAACCCAATATCCCGGTTGAGGCCGTCCTCGTGTGTGCGGAACTTCGCTATCAGTTTCTGCTCAGCGACTCTGCGCTGTCGTGTGTCGCGAAGGCCGCCTTGGAGAACGCTTACCCGAATATCAGAGGCCGAATGCCCGTGACCGCTGAAGTGCTCCCCAACAGGAAGAGAACATTCTTGCATCTGTCAGCTGGACTCCTGTCTTCCTCCAAGACCCCTGTCTCATTGCAGCCGAGCTCTTTCAGACCATGAACTCTCTCCTCCATCTTCACCCCATTTCCATTTGTTTTATTTTATTTCATTTTATCTTATTTATTTTCATTTCTTCCATTGTTTCAGTTTACCATGTTATTTTAAATGTCACTTTCCACCTTTTACCCTGCATCACTGTCTCCCTTCCCCCTATCCCACTAGGGCCATCTGTTACACACCTCAGGTCATCCTTTGACACTCTGCTTACCTTTGTTCTGTAAGAAGTCTCACAACACCAGATTAAAGTCCAACAGGTTTATTTGGTAGCACAAGCCACAAGCTTTTGGAGCACTGCCCCTTCATCAGGTGAGTGGGACTTGTGTTCACAAACAGGGCATATCTTGACACAACTTCAATTTACAAGATAATGATTGGAATGCAAGACTTTACAGGTAATCAAGTCTTAAAGGTACAGACAATACAGACAATGTGAGTGGAGAGAGGGTTAAGCACAGGTTAAAGAGATGTGTATTGGCTCCAGCCAGGACAGTTAGTGAGATTTTGCAAGCCCAGGCAAGTCGTGGGGATTACAGATAGTGTGACATGTACCCAAGATCCCGGTTGAGGCCGTCCTCATGTGTGCGGACACATTGCGGACTAAGTTCCACTGTTCTCTGGATTTAACAAACCCCCCACTTTCAAATCCGCTTCTGAGGGAGCATCAAATCCAAATCTCATTTGAAACAAATTGCAACATAATCTTCCAATGTTAATCCCTATTAGCATTTATTTATCTATTATTCTAAGCAAAAAACCAGCTGGAAGTGAACTGCAGCTGAAGAGTGTGTATATTTAAAATGGTTTCATCAAATTCCCTACTGCCTGTAGCCACAGTAAATCTCCCATTAAGAGATATTGGCTGCCTTGAAGTGGTAACAGAGGTACCCGATTTCCCACTCCTGCGCACATACAACAGTTAATGAACAGTGCAGGTAGCCTGGCTGCATGTTGGTATCATTTTAATGAGTTCCCAGGATGAATTTAAGATGCTTCCTAAGACCACATGATGAGACACATGCAGCATCCGTCCCTTCCCTATTGTCCATTTTCAGGCAAGATCAAGTTCCTAGGCCAATTTGGTTAAAACAAAAGTTCCAGACAATAATTTTTGAAACATTAATATTGTACAGAATCAGATAGCTATAAAAAGGAAAAATAAAACTTTGATTTAATTTTTTTGCCCATTTTAACTTGAGGTTCTTTATTTCTTTTGAAAAATGTGGGAACCCCTGTAAATGTGGCAGCATTTATATTTTATTTGTTCATGGGATATGAGTACCGCTGACCAGGCGAGCACCTGTTGCCCATCCTGAATTACCCTTGAGAAGGTGGTAGTGAGCTGCTTTCTTGAACCACTACAGTCCATTGGCGTATACACAACCACAATGTTGTTAGGGAGAGCGTTCCTGAATGTTGGCTGAGAGGCAAGGAAAAAATGATGAAATAGCTCCAAGTCAGGATGCTGTGTGGCTTGGAGGAAAATTGCAGGTGTTTCCTTGTGTTTGTTGCCCTTGTTTTTCTAGGTGGTAGAGGTTGCAAGTTTGAAAGGAGGTTTGGTGAGTTGCTGTAGTGCATTGTGCAATGCTGCCTCAATCCTATTTCCACTAAACTGTAAAGGGTGGACGATGGCCTAATGGTATTATCGCCAGACTATTAATCTAGAAACTCAACTAAAGTTCCAATCCCGCCACGGCAGATAGTGGAATGTGAACTTAATAATAATAATCTATTTAAGAATAATTAAGAATTTACTGATGACCATGAAACCACTGTCAATTGTCAAAAAACCCCATCTGGTTCACTACTGTCCTTTAGTGAAGGAAATCTGCCGTCTTTACCTGATCTGGCCGACACATGGCCTGCACGTGACTCCAGAGCCACAGCAATGAGGTTGACTCTCAACTGCCCTCTGAACAAGGGCAAGTAGGGATGGGCATTAAATGCTGGCCAGCCAGCGCTGCCCATGTCCCACGAATGAATTTAAAAAAGCTAACGTTGTTACTATCCTCCCAAAATCTACCATCAATAAGCTCTCTCCTCAAAAGAACCATTGACTCACAATCCTTGCAAATTGCCACTTTTACACAACAAGGAGAGGTATTAATTTGAAAATATAATCTGCTAATATAGCCTTTCAGAGTGATGTTCACACTTAAAAATTAACGGCAGCTGTCGTTTTCAGTCCTGCTAATAACAGCTAATTTAATATGTATCCCAACGCATGCTGTTATTCTGTAGCAGCAAAACGCCATTACATTACCTATTATTTAATTGTTATTAGGTTCAGGTTAGTTTATTTATTGCATATTCCATTATCTGATTCCAACAGTGAAAAGCAACATTGAATTAATTTTAACAATATTTTCCATTCAATGTGTAATTACATTTTTTCAGATTAATTGCCTGCTTTTACTTAAATTTGCTTCTTGTTATAATTAAATACATTCACCAATTTGGCCAAAGCATGCGAATGCTGGATGTAATCGGTATTTGTTTTAAAAATTATTAATTGGATGTTGGAGGTGCTACTCTTAGTCCTTTGTGAAGAGCTCATCGTTTATAATGAAGCTCAATTATAAATGTTGCAGTTAAAATTATACGATAACATGATCTTTTCAGTTCAGTTCATTTTTTTCAAACATTCGTAATATTCATCAGCAGTGAATGTTTTCTGTATTTTTTGTCAGAACATCAAATCACTTAAAGGTTGTGTTCACTAATTATCTCAAATAGAAGTATTTTCCTCTCCATGAATTAGGTTTTCTGGCTTCCTTTGCCATATTTGTTGAAAGACATTGGGCGGAATCTTCCCAATTCTTAGGGACAGGCGTCAAGGCAAAGCTGGGATGAATTTCTGGGATGAGGTGGCCTGACACTTGCCTGAAGTCAAATTCTGCAAAAGGCACCCGTCTGGCCCCAGTGGGTTGCCAAACTGCATAATTAACTATCCATTTGTGGACTGATTGGGGCCTACCTGGTTCCCCTCCGAGTCAATATTGTGAATGGTTCTCTCTCTTCAGGCGTTGTCCCTTTCTCCTAACCTGCCCACTTCACTCGTCTCCTCAAAACAACAACTCTTAACCCCATCATCCTTATAAAATACAGTGCTGTCTCCAAATCCTTCAAATCTCCAAAGTCCATGAGCATGTTGTTGCCTCCCATGTATATCTTTTCTGTACATTTTGTGTATATCTTTTCTGAAACTCTGGGTGAAATCTTACCAAAAAGTGGCAGTGTTGTTTCTGGTGAGAAAACTGGCATGTTTCTCTCAGAGAAACCAGTCGGTTTTCTCTCCAGATTCTGCCAAACTTTGACAATAAAAATCAAGGGAGCGTGATTCACTGTCATAGAGGCGGGGCTTAAACACGCTAGCAAAACCTGGTTGCTCTGAAATTGGGGTGCCACCTTTAAAGGACACACCAATCAGAACTCCAATAAACCTCTCCCCACCCTACCATTGAGTCCTCAGGGGCACCCCGCCCCACCCCTGATCGGAGCGAGCATTCACTCTCATCGCACCCTGCCCCCCTATCGCGATCATCGCCTCTTCTTTCCCCCACCCTCCACATGAACATCGGCCTCCTCTCCCTCCCGCCACAATCATTGGCTCCCTTCCCCTCCACTGTCAGAGCTGGCAACACCACCCCCTCACCCACAAGAGCCATCGCCAGCATTCGCTGCTCATTGGTCCGCAGATACAGCAGCTATAGGTGTGAACCTGATGACATTCCCAGCGAGGAACCGGGAAGATCTGAAGTCACGTTCATGCTGGCAAGAAATGTGACTTCCAAATCTTGAGCCCCTGCCAGCAACCTCACAGACGCCGAACGCGGGCTCAAGATTTTACCAGTGTATTTGAATTCCTCTATCAGGATTCCACCCCTGTCACAGTACTAAAAAGGCTCTTATTAAAGTCTCAAATAACATCCTATGTGACTGATAAAGCTAAACTTTCCCTCCTCATCCCCCTCGACCTTTTGGCAGTCTTTGACATGGTTGACCACACAATTCTCCTCCAAGGCTTCTCATTGCTAACTTTCACCAGTTTCCATTTTTAGTTAATTGCGGCCAGAGTATTATAAAAACATGTGGAATAAGAGCGTAAGCAGGCTTTTCGGCCCCTCTAGCCTGTTCCACCGCCATTCATTAATATTGTGGCTGAGCTGTTTATGTTTCTAATTGCACATTCCCATCTAGCCCCGATATTCTTTGATGCCCTTGTTTCACAAGAATCTAGCTACCTCTGCCTTAAAAATAATCAGTGACCCCGCTTCCACCGCCTTCTGAGGCACAATACTCAGAGAAAGATTTCTCATCTGTCGTAAAAGACAACAGTCCCTTTCAGCTTCCACATTGTTGGCTCTGGTGTCTCACAAGGATCTATTCCTTTTCTGATACCCATTTACATACTGGCAACATCTGAAAGTACAGCGTTCATGTTCACATGTATGCTGTATATGCACACTGGATCGACTTTTGGTTCCAACAGCTGGACTTCATTGTTTCATGTAAAAATTCAGCCCATTGGGCACTGTCCCTTCTCTAGCCATCAATTTCATCCCTCTCCCCAACAACTGTCTGAGCTTGAACCCGGTAGGCAGTGTCAGGGTGCCCAGTTGACAGCGCCAGGGTGCCAGGCTGGCACTGCCCAAATGGCAGTGCAAGGCTGATCGCGCCTGATTGCGCTGGATATCCAGTACTGGTAAGATCGCGAGAGATGAGAAATTGGGTGCAAACCATATTTCTTGGCTCCTTCGTGGTCTTATCGGCTCACCCTGCCCAATGGGGTGCAACAGTAAGATCGTCCCCGAGGCATTAAAATCTGACAAATTCCCAGCACATGTTGCCCTACATCCTAGGATACTAAAAGATGTAATTGCAGTGATAATTGGTGTGATGGCAATGACCTGCCAAAATTTCTAGATTCTGGAATGGGCCGAGTAGATTGGGAGTTACCAAATGCAACAGGAGGGAGAGAGAAAATGGGGAGCTGCAGGCCAGTTAGCCTGACATCAGTTGTCATGCAAGTTCTGGAATCCATTATTTAGAACATCTTAACAATGCATTTAATAAAGCAGAGTGCTATTAGAACAAGTCAACATGGTCTTACGAAAGGGAAATCCTGTTTGAAAAACTTATTAGGGTTTGTTTGAAGATCTAACTATTAGGGTAGTTAAAGGGGAACCATTAGATGTACCATTTGATAAGGTGCCAGACAACCTAAGGATTCAGGACCTGGGGATGATATATTAGTGATGCGCGATTAATTCACTCGGGAGGCTGGATCGTACCCGGAAAATAAAGGCTTTTATTAGCAATAAGAATGGAGCATACTGCTTAACAATACAATCCCAGACTAAAGGGTCACTAGGAAGTGCAGTGACCTTTATACTCCTATAGGAAGGCGGAGCCAACCGGAGTGTACCACAGAACAATGCCAACAGGTGGAACACCCCAACCCTAACCCCAACAGTAACAAGAGTAACATATGTACAAGTACCCATAGTGGTAACCATCTATGGTTCACCACAATTAGCAAGGATAGAGGACTGGTTAATGAAGCAGAGAGTAGGGAGAAAGGGGGCATTTTCAAGCTGGCAGGTTATGACTAGTGGATTGCCAAAAGGATCAGTGCTGGGTTCTCAGCTATTTACTACGTATAGTTACAACCTCGAGGGAGACTATTAACTTCTAAAAATAAATCTAAACTCCAGGTTCTTAACTGAAAGAATGATACCACAAGATTTCATGGTTCAAATAAAAAACAAAGCAAGCATTACTAACTTAATACGAGAAAACAATTTGAGTTTAAACCTGAAAATCTGGCCAGGACACTCCCTGTTCTATTTTTACTTCCACTCAAAAATTCCACATACTTTACAGGATATTCTCTTGGGACTAAACTAGAATGTGTCTTCGGAATTCAAATAAAAGCAAAGTACTGCAGCTGCTGGAAATCAGAAATAAAAATGGAAAATGCTGGATAAACTCAGCAGGTCTGGCAGCATCTGTGGAGAGAAACAGGGCAAACATTTCAAGTCCATATGACTGCAGATTCTGTAAAATTATTATCGTCTTAGGAATTTACTTTGATTCTCCTCAGTTTCCCAGTATGATATCTACAAAACTCTCTCTCTGTGAGGATTCCACTGCCAGTCTCTTCTATTAGCTTTGCCAAGAAGATCTGACAATTTAATTCCTCATTAGCCAGGACTTCTCAATCCGCACATGGGCTCCACTTGCAATTCCTGCTGAGTGGCTCCAAATCGGGAACACCCACTGATCCCGAATGGCTTCCATCTGCCTTGTTCTGGTTGCAGGTAGAGTCCTTCCCCCTCACACTCATCCAAGCTGACTAACTATTTCTGTCTCTGTGTTTTTCTGCACAGTTAGGCAGATGTGAAACTGTGCCTCACACCATTTAGAAGCTGGCTGTTGCTATGAAGCTTTGTGCCCCTGCCTTTGGAGGCAAGAGATTGGATTCAGTTAATCTGGGTTCACTTACTGGACAGTCACCGGCGATTATGTTACAACAGTTGCTCCTATCACATCTCCTGCAATAACATTATTCACACAGTTAAATATGAATGAAATAAAAATTTGTAGGTAACGGGAATCTTAATCTTAAGGTCATGGTTTTGAATCATGAATTGATTTCTACTGAGAAGTACTCTTAAACTGAATGCTACAATCAATGTTCCACATTGAACTTTGGGGAGATTTCCTGATTATAGATTTTCATCATTTACTGAATCGTCAAAAGCATATTTTACAAAGGAAGCAGTTGCTATATGATAGACAGACACTGTACAGGCTTAAAAATGCATAACTTGAATTCTGTTGTTAGATTGTGTTAAGCCAACTTGTTTGCTTTAATGCAGCAGCTGACAATCTGGCTAGACTCTTCTATTCTGGAGTGTAAGTTTGATACCAGGCATGGACATGGGAGTGATTCTCTCTGGGAGGTTGACCACATGCTATCTTGCATGGTTCAGTTTATTATCTATACATCTGCAAGGAACTCACCGAATCTCATGGCGGGGATGTAATGGCTATCCTGCCATTACATCATGGTTCAAAGGTCAGGACACCATATTTAAAGGACACCTGGATAGCCTTTCATTCACTGCTGGCCAGGTGCTTCAGTGTGGCTGTCCTTCAGCAAAACCTCGCAGGAGAGTCTCCAGCAAAGGCGGAAAGTGTTGTTTCTTGGGGAAGGCAGCAGGAAGCCCGCCCATCTGACTACAGTGGCATGGATAGAGATCACAGTAAAAGATAGTGCCCTTGGGACCCACCTTAGAAATGCCCAGCAGTGCTGGAATAGGATGGATGGCCTGCTTTGCTTTGCCAGGTTAAGATGCATCATCAACTCACTGAAAACTGACACTCATAACGGCTTCTTGCAGTCTAAGTGTGCAAGTGCACAAGGATGTTAGACAAGACATGGCACGGCATCACAGTGGTGGGCACTGCTGACTCACAGCGACAGGGTTCCGGGTTCGTATCCCAGCTTGGGTCATTGTTTGTGTGGAGTTTGCACATTCTCCCCGTGTCTGCGTGGGTTTCCTCTGAGTGCTCTGGTTTCCTCCCACAGTCTAAAGATGTGCGGATTAGGTGGAATGGCCATGCTAAATTGCCCCTTAGTGTCAGGGGGGGCTAACTAAGGTAAATGCATGGGGTTATGGGGAAAGGGCCTGGGTGGGATTGTAGTTGGTGCAGACTTGATGGGCCGAATGGCCTCCTGCACTGTAGGATTCTATGATTCTAAGAGTTTGGGGTGTAGCACCTGCCAGATGGGACATGTGAACTGAATGTGTGTCACTCGCTTCTAGCTCTCAATGTTCACCATCCTATTTGTTAATTACTTACTGGGGAGGGCTCAGCAGCTGCCAGAGGCATTCATGCTCCTGAACTGCTCATGTGCCCATTGTGATGACAATTGATCCTTCTGTTTTTGTGTAGGACAAGAAGCCCCACAATAAGCAGGTGTGGTCCAAGACCAGACGTGACATTCCGGAGATTATAGTGCACACCCTGTATGAGCGGTGCTGTAATATGCCTTTAAGGAATAGCAGCATGCCACCACCAGAAGGGAAGTGCATCATGTGATCAGTCTCAGTTTGATTTTAGCTGTGAGCAGAACAAAGCACATACTCTGTTGCTGATGTCTTCAATCTTTCTACCTTTGTATGAGCGTTTGCATGTGGCTAATTTTAATGAATGAACCCAAAACATGTTTCCATGATCCCTTAAGAATGACCAGAGTCTATATCATCATAAAAACACAACATGGTGTTTCGTGGTGGTCGAACAGTGTGGCAGAAAGATTAAGTACAGTACAAACGATATGGTGAACAGCCTTAGGTTGTGGTTCAAAGCATGAGATGACACCTTGATATTTTGGTTAGACCACAATGTGGCCACAATGTCAAATAGTGTCAAAAACACAACGTGCCGATTGTACAGAAAAGCTTTGAAAGCATAGTGCTTCATCAAAGAACTGTTAAGCAACTGGAACACTCAGGATGTATTACAGTGCTTAGCCTGTTAGTTCAGTGAGTGGGACAGCGTGTTGAGAGGAACAGCACTTTGTGCACTCAGTCGGCGGCATGGTAGCACAGTGGTTAGCACTGCTGCTTCACCGCTCCAGGGACCTGGGTTCGATTCCCGGCTTGGGTCACTGTCTGTGTGGAGTTTGCACATTCTCCTCGTGTCTGCGTGGGTTTCCTCCGGGTGCTCCGGTTTCCTCCCACAGTCCAAAGATGTGCAGGTTAGGTTGATTGGCCATGATAAAATTGCCCTTAGTGTCCTGGGATGCATAGGTTAGAGGGATTAATGGGTAAATATGTAGGGATGTGGGGATAGGGCCTGGGTGGGATTGTGGTCGGTGCAGACTCGATGGGCTGAATGGCCTCTCTCTGCACTGTAGGGTTTCTAAGATTCTAAGATTCAGTCGTACAGTGGTTAGCACTGCTGCCTCACTGTGCCAGGGACCCGGGTTCGATTCCCAGTTTGGGTCACTGTTTGTGCGGAGTCTGCATGTTCTCCTCGTGGGTGCTCCGGTTTCCTCCCACAGGCCAAAAGACGTGTTGGTTAGGTGCATTGGCCATGTTAAATTCTCCCTCAGTGTACCTGAACAGGCACTGGAGTGTGGCAACTAGGGGATTTTCACAGTAACTTCATTGCAGTGTTGATGTAAACCTCAGTGCACGGCACTGCCCAGCCATGTCCCTGATCACCCAGAGGCTCCAATGGCTTTTAAGCTGCCTGGATTGCTGAAAGGAGAATCCCAAAAGGAGTTCTCCCCGGCACAAATTGTGTTAGGCCCCTCTCACGATTCTCTGGCCATACCTAGATTTGTGCCCGGGTGCACAGGGCCGGAGAATCGCCCCCACAATACCTGTTCAGTTTATCCACCATTTCCTTATTGTCCATAATTATTTCCCCAGACTTACTCTCTTGAGGACCTATGATCACTGTTGCTCAGGGCTTGACTATATGTAGATGTGAAAAAAAACCCTTTGCATCCTAGCAAAAATAGGGTGAAAAGATAATGGCAATTGATACAGATATGTCGGATGGGATTTTCCGACCACGCTCGCCCCAGAACCGGAAAATCCAGCCCAAGGTCAGTAGACCTTTCCATGGTTTCCCCCTCCCCCCACCCCCGCGGCTACAATTCCTATGGCAGTTGAGATGGGAAAATTCCTCCCATCGAGTCCATTTCATATGTATCCATTCTTTTCCTTTTTATATACCTGCAGACACTCTTATCATCTGTTTTTATATTTTCAGATAATTTTCTGCTGTACTCAAATTTTTCCCTCCTTGTTATTCTCTTCGTCATTCTTTGCTGTTTTTTATATTGTTCATAAAATTCCAGAAGAACGTTTATCTAACCTTCAAAGATCACCATAATGAATGCTATTAATGTCCAACACTGTCTCCTCCGAATGAACAGTTATTTCCAGCCTTCTGGGACTTTTAAACTTTAAAGAGGTTTTCAAATGAATTCCAAAAATGTTCAAACCCATGTAGTAGCACCAAGTGCGGTTCCATCATTTGGTTTAGAACTTGTTTTATGCACAGCATAAAAAGCAGCATTTCTGAATTGGAATAAGGCAACAGAGGGAGCTCAGATTTGAGAACATCTTATCAACTTGAGATTTCCTTGCAAATGCAAAACATCAATTCTCCAGTTGAGCAACGCTGCAGAATATGAGAGGGTTGATTATCATATAAGTCCTGAAAGAACACTCCAATTGGAGTTATAAAGTTTTTATAGATCATTGGCAGTAAAAATCTACTTTGACAACCTGCCCAAAATCTAATCCTCCTCACATTCGAGATTGTTCCCTCCAAAATGGCCGAGCAAGCCACTCAGTTGTGTCAAACTGCTACAAAGTCTACAAAAAGTAATGAAAGGTAGACCACCCAGCAACAACTTAGATATTGGAAACAACAGTTGGGGCGGCACGGTAGCACAGTGGTTAACACTGCTGCCTCACAGTGCTAGCAACCCGGGTTCGATTCCCAGCTTGGGTCACTTATTGTGTGGAGTTTGCACGTTTTCCCTGTGTCTGCGTGGGATTCCTCCGGGTGCTCCAGTTTCTTCCCACAGTCCAAAGGTGTGTGGATTAGGTGGATTGACTATGCTAAATTGCCCCTTAATGTCAGGGGGCCTAGCTAGGGTAAATATGTGGGGTTACAGGGATAGGGCCTCAGTGAGATTGTGGTCGGTGCAGACTTAATGGGCCTCCTTCTGCACTGTAGGATTCTATGATCTATAACAATGGCAAATCCAGCCCTGTCAACCCTGCAAAGTCCTCCTGGGAGCTTGTGCCAAAATTGAAAGAGCCGTCCCATAGACTAGTCAAGCAACAGCCTGATGTAGCCGTAGTCACGGACTCTTACATTACAATGACCCAGGCAACGCCATCAGTATCCCTAGGTATGTTGTGTCCCTATGGCAGGACAGGCCCACTGGAGGTGGCACAGCACATTGGTATACATCCAGGAGGGAGTAGTCCTGGGAGTCCTCAACATTGACTCCAGACCCCATGAAGTCTCATGGCATCAGGTCAAGGGAACTTCCTGCTGATTGCAACCTACTCCCTCTCCTCAGCTGACGAATCAGTCCTTCTCCATGTTGAACACCAACTGGAAGAAGCACTGAGGGCAAGAAGGGCACAGGATGTACTCTGGGTGGGGAACTTCAATGTCTATTACCAAAAGTGGCTCAGTAGCACCGCTACTGACCAAGCTGGCTGAGTCCTGAAGGGCATAACTGCTGAACTAGACCTGTGGCAGGTAGTGAGGGAACTAACAAGAGTAAAAGTCTACTTAACCTCATCCTCGCAAATCACATTTTGGAGATGCATCTATGCATGACAGTATTGGTAGGTGTGACCACCGGACAGTTCTTGTGGAGACAAAGTCTCACCTACACATTGAGGATACTCTCCATCATGTTGTTTGGCATTACCATCATGCTAAATGGGCTAGATTTTGAATAGATCTAAAATGTCAAAACTGGGCATCCATGAGGTGCTGTGAGCTATCAGCAGCAGCAGAATTGTACTCAACCTCAATCTGCAACCTTACGGCCTGACATATATCCCACTCCACCATTACCATCAAGCCAGAGGACCAATCTTGTTTCAATGAAGAATGCAAGACAGAATGCCAGGAGTCGCACCAGGCACACCTAAAAATAGGGTGTCAACCTGGAGCGGTCACAATACAGGTTACTTGTGTGCCAAACAGCAGAAGCAGCAAGCAACAGATAGGGCTAAGCAATCCTACAACCAAAGATCAGATTTAAACTCTGCAGTCCTGCCACTTCCAGCCATGAATGGTGATGGACAATTAAATAACAAATTGGAGGAGTTTGTCCCAAATATCCCCACCCTCAATGATATGAGAGTCCAACACGTCAGTGAAGGGCCTGGAGCATTTTCAACCATCTTCAGCCAGAAGTGTCAAATAGATGATCCATCTTGGCCTCCTCCTGAGGTCCCCAGCATCACAGACGTCAGTCTTCAGCCTATTTAAATCACTTCATGAGATATCAACAAGCAACTGAAGGCACTGGAACTTCTGTGGACCCTGGCAATATTCTGGCAACAGTACAGAACACTTATTCTCCCGAATTAGTCGTGCCCCCCAGTCAAACTAATCCAATATAACTGTGATGAACCATAGATGGTCACCACTATGGGTACTTGTACATATGTTACTCTTGTTACTGTTGGGGTTAGGGTTGGGGTGTTCCGCCTGATAGCATTGTTCTGTGGTACACTCCGTTTGGCTCCGCCTTCTTATGGGAGTGTAAAGGTCACTGCTACTTCCTAGTGGCTCTTAGTCTGGGATAGTATTGTTAAGCAGTATGCTCTATTCTTGTTGCGAATAAAAGCCTTTATTCCCGGGTACGACCTAGCCTCCCGAGTGAATTAATCGCGCAGAAATTTTATTCGCAACAAAATACCGAAATTTTGTTCGGAGAAAAAAATAAATGGAGCAGATGCTGAAACCCGATCGGTTAACCTTGGATCCGCGTGCCGCGAGAGCGTCGAACACTTTCGACCATTTGTTGAAGTGTTTCCAGGATTACATCGACGCCTTCGACAGCAGTCCAGACCGACGCCGACAGATTGCGGGTCCTCCACGCAAGGGTGAGCGACACTGTGTATGCAACAATCCGTGATTCCCAAGATTACAAAGAGGCCATCGAATTACTCAAGAAGCTGTACCACAAACCGTTGAACGAAATCCATGCTCGTCACCTATCAGCCACTCGACGGCGGCAGCCCGGCGAAACGATGGGACAGTACCTGCGCGAACTTCAGCAGCTAGCCAGAGCCTGCAATTGCAAGCCAGTGTCGGCTACTCAATACACCAACGATCTGATCCGAGATGCGTTCGTGGCGGGAATCGGCTCATCCTATATTCGCCTGCGGCTGCTAGAGCAGGGTAACTTGGACCTAGCTAAGATGGTAGAATTGGCTGATGCAATGGAAACGGCCTCCAGAAGTCTTGAAACCTACCCCACCGACCACGTGGGAACATCGTGGCAAGTACAGCCACCGCCTCAACTGTACTCGGCGGCTCCTCGGAACTGCGCGATAATGCTCTCACCTTCAGACCTGACGGCTGCGGCAGCTCCTGGAGGCCCACGGTGCTATTTCTGCGGATTGGCGAAGCACCCTCGTCAGAGATGTCCGGCCAGGACGGTGTTTTGCTCCGCCTGTGGGAAGAAAGGGCACTATGCAAAAGTGTGCCGAGCAAAGACCCCTGCCAAGCCCAGCAGTGCTGCGTGTGACTCCCCAGGATCCATCTCCTTGTCTCCAGCCTCGTCGATGTCTTCAACCACGTGCGATTCACAGGCACCACCATTTCTGATGACGACGACGCAAGCCACGTGCGACCTGTGGGTGCCTTCGCTTTCAACACCATCGACCACGTGCGATTCGTGTGCGCAGCCATTTTGGTCGACACCGGCCGCAGAAGACCAGCAGGGGTCCTTGTCGTCGACTATCTCAGCTGCCTGCAGTTATACTCGGGATCCAACAGTGGCATCAATCATCCTGGACCAGGCCAAGCCTCACAGACTCGACAAGTCCATGATGGACATAGAGGTAAACGGGCGCCTGACACATTGCTTGTTTGACAGCGGGAGCACGAAGAGTTTCATCCATCCGGATACAGTGAAATGGTGCGCTCTCCGCATGCAAACTGTCAGGCAGACAATCTCTATGGCGTCGAGGTCCCGATCTGTTATTGTTCTTGGGAGCTGTGTGGTAACCTTAACGGTGCCGGGCACAGTTTACGAGAACTTCAGGCTCCTTGTGTTACCGCACCTTTGCGCTCCGGTACCCCTGGGGCTAGACTTTATGGTCCACCTGAAGAGTGTGACCCCGCAGTACGATGGGCCACTCCCTCCACTTTCAGTGGGAGAACAGCAGCCTCCAAATTGTCCAGCGCACTCCACATGCAGTCTCTCGACACTCAAAATTACCCCGCCTTCCTTATTTGAAAATCTCGTGCCAGGCTGCAAGCCCATCGCAACTAAGAGCAGGCGTTACAGCGCTGAGGATCGGATCTTTATTCGATCTGAGGTTCAGCGGCTCCTCAGGGAAGGGGTCATTCAACCTAGCACTAGCCCATGGAGAGCACAAGTCATGGTGGTCAAGACTGGAGACAAGCTCCGGATGGTCACAGACTATAGTCAGACCATTAATAGGTACACGCAGCTGGATGCGTACCCTCTCCCGCGCATATCTGACATGGTCAGCCAGATTGCGCAGTACCGGGTGTTCTCCACCATCGACTTGAAGTCAGCCTACCACCAGCTCCCCATTCGCCCAGAGGACCGCAAATACACGGCCTTTGAGGCGGATGGCCGTGTATTTTTAAGAGTCCCTTTCGGTGTCACTAATGGGGTCTCGGTCTTCCAGCGTGAGATGGACCGAATGGTGGACCAAAACGGGCTACGGGCTACCTTCCCGTACCTGGACAACGTCACTATCTGCGGCCATGACCAGCAGGACCACGACGCCAACCTCCAGAAGTTTTTACGCACTGCATCTCTCCTGAACCTGACCTATAACAGGGAGAAGTGCGTATTTAACAAGCACCGCCTAGCAATCCTTGGATACGTGGTGGAAAACGGGGTCATCGGCCCCGATCCAGACCGTATGCGTCCCCTCCTTGAACTTCCCCTACCCACTAGCATCAAAGCACTGAGAGGATGCTTAGGCTTCTTCTCGTACTATGCACAGTGGGTTCCCAATTACGCGGACAAAGCCCGTCCGCTCATAAAGTCTACCTCTTTTCCCCTGACAACAGAGGCTCGACTAGCCTTTGAAGGGATAAAAGCAGACATCGCGAAGGCCATGATGCACGCTGTCGATGAGTCCATCCCCTTTCAGGTGGAGAGTGATGCATCTGATTTCGCCCTGGCCGCCACACTTAACCAGGCGGGCAGGCCCGTCGCCTTTTTCTCTCGCACCCTCCAAGGCTCTGAAATTAGGCACTCCTCTGTGGAAAAAGAGGCTCAGACCATTGTGGAGGTCGTACGGCCTTAGCGCCATTATTTGGCTGGCAAACGATTTACCCTGCTCACGGACCAGCGGTCCGTGGCCTTCATGTTCAACAACACATTAAAGGGAAAAATTAAGAATGATAAAATCTTGAGGTGGAGAATCGAACTCTCCACCTACAACTATGATATCATGTACCGTCCGGGGAAGCTCAATGAGCCCTCAGATGCCCTGTCGCGTGGAACATGGGCCAGTGTGCAGGAGGACCGGCTACAGGCCCTCCACAATGATCTCTGCCATCCGGGGATCACTCGGCTCTTCCATTTTCTAAAGGCCTGGAATCTGCCCTACTCCATAGAAGATGTCAGGTCGATAACTCGAAGCTGCCAGGTTTGTGCAGAGTGCAAGCCGCACTTCTACCGGCCTGACAGGGCACACCTCATTAAGGCCACTCACCCTTTTGAACGACTGAGTGTTGATTTCAAGGGCCCCCTTCCTTCGACAGATCGGAATGTGTATTTCCTCAACGTAGTTGACGAGTACTCCCGATTCCCCTTTGCCATCCCCTGTTCTGACATGTCCTCTGCCACGGTCATCAAAGCCCTGCGGAGTCTTTTTACCCTGTTCGGCTACCCCAGTTATATCCACAGTGATAGGGGTTAGTCGTTTATGAGCGACGACTTAAGGCAATACCTGCTCTCTAAAGGAATTGCCTCAAGTAGGACTACGAGTTACAACCCCAGGGGTAACGGGCAGGTCGAGAGAGAAAACGCTACAGTCTGGAAGGCTGTCTTACTGGCGTTAAGGTCTAGGGGTCTTCCAGTCTCCCATTGGCAAGAGGTACTTTCTGATGCGCTCCATTCAATCCGGTCCCTCCTGTGTACGGCAACCAACGCTACCCCACATGAGCAGATGTTTACCTTCCCTAGGAAGTCTTCCTCTGGGACCTCACTTCCGTCTTGGTTGACGTACTCAGGACCTGTCCTCCTGCGGCGGCATGTTAGGGCCCGCAAGTCCGACCCTTTGGTTGAACAGGTCCATCTCCTCCACGCCAACCCTCAATATGCCTATGTGGCATATCCTGACGGGCGAGAGGACACGGTCTCTATCAGAGATCTGGCGCCTGCAGGGGACCTGGAAACCCCCATCACTCCCGCACCCCTGGTTAGGATTCCTTTGCCCATTCTCTCCCCTCCTGACGCGGCGCAGGCAGCATCGGGACCTCCACTTAATCCTCTTACTCCCGTGTACAGCTTGCCTGAGTCCAGGAGATTGTCGCCACCTCGAGGTCCACAGGTGCGTGAGGAACTGGAGGAGTCACTGGACACCACCTCGGAGAGAGGGTCGTCACCATGGTCACCAGAACCGGCACTGGAGCCAGTGCTGCGGAGGTCGCAGAGACGGTGCGGACCTCCGATACGACTGAACTTGTGAACATGTGGACAGTTTGTATTGTCTCTTTACCCCACTGGCCTTTGTTTTTAAAGGAGGGGTGAATGTGGTGAACCATAGATGGTTACCACTATGGGTACTTGTACATATGTTACTCTTGTTACTGTTGGGGTTAGGGTTGGGGTGTTCCACCTGTTAGCATTGTTTTGTGGTACACTCCGTTTGGCTCCGCCTTCTTATAGGAGTATAAAGGTCACTGCTACTTCCTAGTGGCCCTTAGTCTGGGATAGTATTGTTAAGCAGTATGCTCTATTCTTGTTGCGAATAAAAGCCTTTATTCCCGGGTACGACCTAGCCTCCCGAGTGAATTAATCGCGCATCAATAACTGCAACACTTTTTTCTACCAAACAATGTGGAAAATTGCCCAGGTATGTCCTGGCCACAGGAAGCAGAACAAATCCAATCCGATCTATTACTGCCCCATCAATCTACTCTCAATCATCAGCAAGGTGACGGAAGGTGTTGTCGAGAATGCTATCAAGCAGCATCTGCTCAGCAATAACCTGCTCATCGATGCTCAGTTTGGCATGCACCAGGGTTACTCGGCTCCTGACCATATTGCAGCCTTGATCCAAACAACGACAAAGGATCTGAATTCCAGAGGTAAGGTGAGGGGAAGTGAGAGTGACTGCCCTTGTCCTCAAGGCAGCATTTGACCAAGCATCAAGGAACCCTAGGAAAACTGAAATCAATGGGAATCAAGGGGAAAACTCTCCACTGGTTGAAGTCCTACCCAGCACAAAGGAAGATGGTTGCGGTTGTTGGAGTTTAATGGTCTCAGTGTCGGTGGACTCTGCAGAAGTTCTTCAGGGTGGCATCCTAGGTGCAACCATTTTCAGCTGCTTCATCAATGACCTTCCCTCCAACATAAAGTCAAAAAACATATTACAAACTCACGATTTCTACCACCAATAGAGACCAGGGAGCAGAGATATGGGAACACCACAAGACCATAGATGTAGGAGCAGAATTAGGCCACTTGGCCCATCGAGTCTTCTTCACCATGACTGATCTGATATGATCATCCTCTACTCCACTTTCCTGCCTTATTGCCACAACCCTTGATTCCCTTATTGATTAAAAATCTGTTTATCTCAGATTTGAATATATTTAATGATCCAGCCTCTACAACCTTCTGAGGTAAAGAATTCCACGGATTCACTACCCTCTGAGAGAAGAAATTCCTCCTCACTTAAGTAGGTGAACCCTCACTCTGAGATTATGCCCTCTGGTCCCAGATTTCCCCTTCAAAGGGAAACAATCTCTCAGCATCTGTCCTGTCAAGTCCCCTGAGAATCCTGTATGTCTCAGTAAGGTAGCCTCTCATTTATAAACTCCAATTAGCACAGGCCTAACCTACTTAACCTCTTCTCATAAGAAAATCTCTGCATTCCCAGGATCAACCTTGTGAACCTTCTCTAGACTACACCACTACCTGCAAGTTTCCCTCCAAGGCACTTCATTGCAGTGTTAATGTGACAATAAAAAAAACTAAACTTAAATTTCTTCTTGAGATTCTAATGTGACTACTTTGTACCAGATCATGACTAACTTGATTGTGGCCTTAACTCCATTTTCCTGCCTGCCCCTGTAAGCTTTCATTAACTTAAAATCTGTCTAACTCAGTCTTAAATAGATCTCTGGGGTAGAGAATTCCAAGGACTGAGAACCTTCTGAGAAAACAATTCCTTCTCATTTTCCTCTTAAATTGCTGACTCCTTATTCTGAAACTAATCCCTTTAGTCCCAGATTCTCCATGAGGGGAAACATTCTTGAAGCTACCCCAACAATGTGATTCAGTCACATCCTCACAAAGCACCTCCTCTGCCGTTACAGGATTAATAGTTTCCCGTAATATACTCCGTTTATTTCTCTGCCCTCATTGAGTGAGGTGACTTCATTTATATTAAATGTGAAGGGGGTCTGGTGTACGGGTTCACCTTTTCTAAGTATAGGCAGAGCACATTCAGTCCAATTTCACTTCGGTCCCTGAGCAGTCCTTAAACAAAGTGAAGGCTTTCGTCTCATCTGTTTTTCAAGGGTTTTAAATCTAGAGATGAAAGCAGAGTATTGTAAAGTATTGTAATTCTCTGTGCTCTGAGATAAGTATTATACTTGTACTTTTTTTATGGAGGTTCAACTTATTTATCATTACTCTCCATGAATATTACTCACCTCATTTTGATTTCCAGCTTGCAGAGACTGACTTCATTTATATCTAAAATTCAGCATAAATGAAGAGTGTTTGACCTGTGGCAATCATATTAAAGAGGCCAATTAAAGAAGAACTCTCTGTTCTGCTACAGAAATTCGCTGGAGTACAGAGATGAATACATATATCTCCATGGCCTGCTTCCAAACTCCTTTGAAATCTATCAACGCAGTTGATTTTATTAAATGTGATCAGGAAAAAAAAGGTGAGATGAATCCTAATTGATTATTCATCAAACAACCCAAACTTTGTAGTTAGATCTGCTAGCTTTGTTCAGTGGCGTGATGGCACAGTTAATAGCACTGCTACTTCACAGTGCCAGGACCTGGATTCAATTCTGGCCTCAGGTGACTGTCTGTGTGGAGTTTGCACATTCCCCCTGTGTCTGCGTGGGTTTCCTTTGGGTGCTCTGGTTTTTTTCCCACATTCCAAAGATCTTCAAGTTAGGTGGATTGGCCATGTTGTATTGTCCCTCAGTGTCCAAAGGTGTGCAGGTTAGCTGGATTAGCCATGGTAAATGCCAAGGGTTGTAAGGATGGGGGGGGGGGGGGGGGGAGCGGTGGGGGGGAAGGGGGGGAATGGGGGGAGGGCAGGCCTGGGTAAGATGCTCTTTTGGAGAGTTGGTGCAGACTTGATGGGCCGAATGAACTCCTTCTGCACTGATTCTATGGAACTCGATCAGTGTCACAAACCATAGCATGGGTAGAAATGTCCTATTGGGCTGGTTCAGTGACAATTCCAGCAGCTCCAATGTACCTACCACACTGTTTTACCGCCCTAACACCCAATCAAATTTACTCCTCTTGCATGTTGCTGCAATGAAAAATTCTCAGATGCAAACAAAACAAAATCATATGTGCAAAATAACATTGTAGCTCTGAAAGTCTGCATAGAGTTGACTTCTGCCTTAATTCCAGTGGGAGACTGGTGGAACAGGTAGAAAATTGCATGGATTCAGTTGCCTTCAGGTGTGGCCTGCTGTAGGCTGCATGCTCATGGACTTGAGTACCTAATCTTGGTGACACTTGCATGGTCACAACTTGCACTGCAGCATTCTGCAGTCTCCCACTATTCAACTGGGCTGGAGGGAAGGAAATTATGATGGACTGGGGCCCATGGTGGAGTCTTGCTGCCCATTGTCCTGCATGGAACCGGAGGAACTAAGTCTAAGTAAGTGAGTCTGATGTAATTACTGGACAAGTCAGACATTAGAATGGAACTTAGATTGACAAATCATAATTTTTAATTTTCAATTTAAACAGTGAAGGATATTTACCAAACAGATTCACAGGAGTAAAACAAAGTACAAAGAACAGCACAGCACAGGAATGGGCCCTTTGGCTCACCAAGCCTGTGCCGACACATGATGCCTTTCTAAACTAAAGAGCTTTTGCTCAACATGGTCCTCTATTTCCTGCCTATTCATGTATCTGTCAAGATGCGTCTTAAACATTGCTATTGTATCTGTTTCTACCACCTCCTCTTATTATCACCTCCCTTTATTAAACAAGAACCATTAACTGGGCGGCACGGTAGCACAGTGGTTAGCACTGCTGTTTCACAGCTCCAGGGTCCCGGGTTCGATTCCCGGCTCGGGTCACTGTCTGTGTGGAGTTTGCACATTCTCCTCGTGTCTGCGTGGGTTTCCTCCGGGTGCTCCGGTTTCCTCCCACAGTCCAAAGATGTGCGGGTTAGGTTGATTGGCCTGGTTAAAAATTGCCCCTTAGAGTTCTGAGATGCGTAGGTTAGAGGGATTAGCGGGTAAATATGTGGGGGTAGAGCCTGGGTGGGATTGTGGTCGGTGCAGACTCGATGGGCCGAATGGCCTCCTTCTGCACTGTAGGGTTTCTATGATTTCTATATTAACTAGAGAACAAAAAGACTGGAAAGATTTTAACACAGGGACCAAGGAAAAAATATGATTTAAGCTCACACTATCCCAGCAATATCTTTACTATCCCAACGCCCCAGTGAGGAGATACCACTATTTCCACACCAGGGTAGAACGAGTTCAGTTGTGAAGAGTTTTCTTTTCCAGGTTCTGAACATTCATTAGAAGTCCTTCCACAATTGGTATCTCTCTTGTGATCCAGAAAAGACACTCTAACTTTACTATTACTTTAACCTTAGGCAATACTTCTGACTTGCTTAAACTCATTTCTTCAGGATCCTGGGATCATTTTCAGCGAGAGAGAGTTTTATATCTTTCTGCCTTCACTCTATGGTATGTCCATACCAACTGAGACTAAACTGTTTTTCTTGTCTCTCCCTGTCTCCGTGTGGGTCTTTTGTCTGATCCCCTATTGCTTGGCAACAACACTTTTTTTCTACTTTTTCGCTGGAATTCGACCGCCCTGCCTGCCACAGAATCGAAGCGGGTGAGGGGCGGATAATGGAAATGTCCATAGACCTGGACGGGAGTTTTCGGTCTTGGGTAGAGTGAGGCCGTAAAAGTGAAGCCTTTGTGTTTGTTTTAACTTCTCTAAACTATGAGTCCCTTTGGAAATATCTCTTCACTTCCAGGGTCAGAAAACACCATTAAAATGCATGTATACAAATAGGTCTCAGACTTGCTGGCTCCATCTCGCACAACTCTAAATTGAAACCAAATGTACAAATAAAGAATAGATAAATCAATGTTAAAGTGATATCTTACTCCTAACACCTACAAGTACAAACATAACTTATTTAAAATTATATCTAGTTCTAATACTAAAGTGTTACATTTACTTACAGTTACCTTGGATTTTTCCACATTATGCTCCATTTGCCATATTTTTGCCCAGTTACTATGTGGGAGAATGCGGCTATGAGGGTTTAAGCAAGTGTGGCAAGGGGGTGGGAACCGGAACAGAAGGCCAGTAAGTGTAGGGACTGGGAAAAAGTGAGACTGAGATAGACATTGCACAGAATAAGAGCAAGCAAAGGGAGGCCACGGGGCTTGGCAGGACTGGAGGTCCGGAGTGCGTTTACTTCAACGCAATAAATATAACAGATGATACAGAGGAACTGAGAGCCTGGATTACTGCATGGAATTATGATGTTATTGCAATTACGGAGACATGGTTAAAGGAGGGACAGGACTGGCAGCTTAACATTCCGGGATATCGTTGTTGTAGACGAGACAGAAGGGGAAACAAAAGAGGTGGGGGAGTTACATTACTGATTAGGGAGCACATCACAGCTGTGTTGAGGGAGGACATATTGGAGGGATCTTGTAGGGAGGCATTATGGGTGGAGCTCTGGAATAGGAAGGGGGAAATCACAATGTTGGGAGTGTACTTTCGACCTCCAACAGCCCGCAGGAGACAGAACAGCAGTTGTGTAAGCAGATACTGAAAAAGTGTGAAAAAAAAGCAGGATAATTGGGTGACTTTAACTTCTCCCATATTGACTGGGACTCCCTTACTGCAGGGCCTCGGATGGAGAGCAATTTGTTAAATGTGTCGGGAGGGCTTTTTGATACAGTATGCTGACACTCCAACCAGGGAGGGGGCCACACTAGACTTGGTATTGGGGAGTGAGCCGGGCCCAATGACTGATGTTTCAGTGGGGGAGCATTTTGGGTTTAGCAACCATAATTCCATAAGATTTCGGGTAGTCGTGAATAAGGACAAGAATTGCCGTCGGGTGAGGGTGTTTAACTGGCGAGTGCTAATTACATCCAAATTAGACAGGAATTTGGGAATTGTGGATTGGGAGCAGCTATTTGAGGGCAAATCCATGTCTGACATATGGGAGGCTTTTAAAGGCCAGTTGATTGAAGTGCAGGACAGGCATGTCCCCGCCAAAATGAAGGATAGAAATGAAAGGATTCAGGAACCATGGATGAAAAGAGAAATTGTAAGCTTAATCAAAAGGGAAAAAAGGAGCATACGATCAGTCTAGGCATTTAAAAACTGACAAAGTCCTTGAGGAATATAGTGAAAGTAAGAAGGAACTTAAACATGGAATTAGGAGGCCAAAAGGGGCCACGAAATGTCTTTAACAAACAGTGTCAAGGAGAATCCAAAGGCCTTTTATGCATATATTAGGAGCACGAGGGTAGCAAGAGAAAGAGTAGGCCCACTCAAAGACAATGGAGGGAAGTTATGCGTGGAGCCACAGGAAGTGGGTGAGATCCTTAATGAGTACTTTGTATCGGTATTCACCAAGGAGAAGGACATGACGGATGTTGAGATCTTGGATAGATGTGTGAACACTCTAGAGAATGTCAATATATCGAAGGAGGAAGTGTTGAGTATCCTAAATTGCATTAAGGTAGACAAGTCTCTGAGGCCAGATGGGATCTATTCCATGTTACTGTGGGAGGCAAGAGAAGAAATAGCTGAGGCCTTAACAGATATCTTCATATCCTCTTTGACCGCAGTGACGTTCCAGAGGACTGGAGAATAGCCAATGTTGTTCCCTTGTTTAAGAAAGGAAGCAGGGATAATCCAGGAAATTATAGGCCAGTGAGCCTGGCGTCAGTGGTGGGGAAGCTTTTGGAGAAGGTATCGAGGGACAGGATATCTGCACATTTGGAAGAAAATGGACTATTTAGTAACAGGCAGCATGGCTTTGTAGGGGGAATGTCATGTCTCATCAACTTGATTGAGTTTTTTGAAGACGTGACAAAGATAATTGATGAGGGAAGGACAGTGGACGTTATATAAACTTTAGTAAGGCATTTGACAAGGTCCCACATGGCAGACTGGTACAAAAACTAAAATCACATGGGATTTGGGGTGGCTGGCTAGATGGATTCAGAACTGGTTTGGTTATAGAAGACTGAAAGTAATGGTGGAAGGGTGTTTTTCAGAATGGAGATCTGTAGCTAATGGTGTCCTGCAGGGATCAGTGCTGGGACCTCTGTTGGTTCTAGTATACATCAATGATCTGGAGGAAAATGTGGGGAGTCTGTTTAGTAAGTTTGTGGATGACACAAAAATTGATGGAGTTGCTGATAGTGCTGGGGATTGTCAAAGGATACAACAGGATATAGATAGATTGGAGACTTGGGCACAGAAATGGCAGATGGAGTTTCATCTGGACAAATGTAAGGCGATGCATTTTGGAGGGTCAAATTTAGGTGTGAATTATACTGTAAATGGCAGAACCCTTCGGAATATTAACATACAGAGGGATCTGGGTGTGCAGGTCCACAGTTCCCTAAAAGTGGCAACTAAGGTAGCTAAGGTGCTTAAGAAAGCATATGGCATCCTTGACATCATCAGCCGAGGCATTGAGTACAAGAGTTGGGAAATCATGTTGCAGCTATATAAAATCTTGGTTAGGCTACATTTGGAGTATTGCATGCAGTTCTGGTCACCACACTACCAGAAGGACGTGGAAGCTTTGGAGAGAGTGCAAAGAAGGTTCCCCAGGATGCTGCCTGGTCTCAAGGATGTAGGCTATGAGAAGAGGTTGAATAAACTAGGATATTGGAATGACACAGTAGGATTTGTAGATTCATTGGATTCACTCCAGTGTCTCCGAAGGTAAACACTGCTTCTGTAGCGTGGTGAAGATAGTTCTCCCCTTAATTGGGATAGAGGTACCTTGCTAGAATTTGTAGTATTCTACTTGGGAATTTAAGGTAAATTCTGAATTAAATATTGACGGATATCTTAAATATCTCTCTATTACATTGATAAGTCTTGGTTTCGTTATTCGGAACATTCTTTTACTTACTTTTCATGAACTGTCAATGTTGCAATTGAGTTACCATCAAAAGTTAATTTGATGTTCAGTTCTTTATTCATCTATTGTACAATTTAGAAAATATTTTGTATCACATAGTCTTCTGTATCCAACCTCATTAAATCTCACTCACACTCTCTCACTCCCTCCCTCCCTATGGCTCAGATGTCCTTTAGTACCAATTTGAAGACTGTTGTAATCTTGTAATATAAACATTCAAATGTGTATTGGTGGCTCGGTATTCTGATATTTCATGTAACAAAATGCACTGAGTCAAGTCTAACACTCACTTTTTCCTCCAGAGTGTCTTACCAGTTCCAGTCAAGGTATTTCCAGGTTCACTTTATTGAGCAGGCCAGCAGTGCAAATCCATTTAAACAGATGAGCTTTAAAGTGGATGACATGTGTCCTTATTTTTCCTACATATGGCAGTAGGTTGTCATAATCTTACTGAAGCCAGTCTTCCATCACCAATCACCCATATATTTAGCGTGGTAGAAGAATGCCGCTCAGTGGCTACAGAGTGTAGATCAATCCCGAGTCTTTTGACTGCTTCCTGAGTGAAGCCAGCTGGTTTTAAAGCCCCCCCCGCTGCTCCTTTCCTATCGGGCGGACCGCCACTCGTCTAACAGGGGAACTCATATTCAGTGAGGTCCACGGCGAGATCTACGGATGATCATGAGTCAACTGGAATATTCCTTCTGAGGGGAGGTTCGCTGATGGTAGAATATCCCACCTTCTGAGAGTGAGGCTTAAGAACATAAGAACATAAGAAATAGGAGCAGGAGTAGGCCATCTAGCCCCTCGAGCCTGCCCCGCCATTCAATAAGATCATAGCTGATCTGAAGTGGATCAGTTCCACTTACCCGCCTGATCCCTATAACCCCTAATTCCCTTACCGATCAGGAATCCACCTATCCATGATTTAAACATATTCAACGAGGTAGCCTCCACCACTTCAGTGGGCAGAGAATTCCAGAGATTCACCACCCTTTGAGAGAAGAAGTTCCTCCTCAACTCTGTCCTAAACTGACCCCTCTTTATTTTGAGGCTGTGCCCTCTAGTTCTAGCTTCCTTTCTAAGTGGAAAGAATCTCTCCACCTCTACCCTATCCAGCCCCTTCATTATAGGTCTCTATAAGATCCCCCCTCAGCCTTCTAAATTCCAACGAGTACAAACCCAATCTGCTCAGTCTCTCCTCATAATCAACACCCCTCATCTCTGGTATCAACCTGGTGAACCTTCTCTGCACTCCCTCCAAGGCCAATATATCCTTCCGCAAATAAGGGGACCAATACTGCACACAGTATTCCAGCTGCGGCCTCACCAATGCCCCATACAGATGCAGCAAGACATCTCTGCTTTTATATTCTATCCCCCTTGCGATATAGGCCAACATCCCATTTGCCTTCTTGATCACCTGTTGCACCTGCAGACTGGGTTTTTGCGTCTCATGCACAAGGACCCCCAGGTCCCTTTGCACAGTAGCATGTTGTAATTTTTTTCCATTTAGATAATAATCCAATTTGCTATTATTTCCTCCAAAGTGAATAACCTCGCATTTGTCAATGTTATACTCCATCTGCCAGATCCTCGCCCACTCACTCAGCCTGTCCAAATCTCTCTGCAGATCTTCTCCGTCCTCCACACGATTCACTTTTCCACTTATCTTTGTGTCGTCTGCAAACTTTGTTACCCTACACTCAGTCCCCTCCTCCAGATCGTCTATATAAATGGTAAATAGTTGAGGCCCCAGTACCGATCCCTGCGGCACGCCACTAGTTACCATCTGCCAATCAGAAAAGCACCCATTTATTCCAACTCTCTGCTTCCTGTCGGATAGCCAATCCCCAATCCACGCTAACACCCTACCCCCAACTCCATGTAACCCAATCTTCTTCAGCAACCTTTTGTGAGGCACCTTATCAAACGCCTTTTGGAAATCCAAAAACACCGCATCCACCCGTTCCCCTCTGTCAACTGCACTAGTCACATCTTCATAAAAATCCAACAAGTTCGTCAAGCATGACTTTCCCCCCATGAATCCATGCTGCGTCTGCTTAATCGAACCATTCTTATCCAGATGGCCTGCTATTTATTCTTTAATGATGGATTCCAGCATTTTCCCAACTACAGACGTTAAGCTAACCAGCCTGTAGTTACCCGCCTTTTGTCTATTTCCTTTTTTAAACATGATAGAAGGAGGCATGAGTTCTGAGGTTACAGCAGTTGTCAAGGTTGATGAGGTTCTGAGTTCTTTCTGCTTCCACCAGCTTAATGGTAGACAGCACAGGCCCTAGTCTGGAGGTCTGTTCACATTGGAAGTTAAAAAGGAACTCCCAGTATCCAGCTTCAACAGACGGGATTAGTGTTTGGAGGATGTCATGTGACATACACCCTTCAATGTTGGAAACAGGATGTATACTCCTTGGGCTGGAATCTAGGTGTCAACTGGGCCATGAGTCCTTTTGTTTTTGGAGATGCTGGTGTCGGGTTAACCTAAATGCCGTCTGGTCTCTAGAAGACAAGCAAGCATATTACAAAACCAATCCCTTCATCCAACCCTGTAACAGTGATTTCAAATGACTCATTTGCAATTGGTTCTGCAAATCAAGACATGGTTTAACCTCACATATTAGATGTCCCCAATCTAGGCAGTGAACAACTGCTTTCCTTGCTGAACAATTATCCATCAAAACAGTGGGAGAATCTATCATCATCACCCCCCTTGATGTGGGAGCCCACAGAGCTCTATGCATGCAGTTGATGATGCCCTGTTGACTCAGGTTCTTTCTCCACAGATGCTGCTGCATTTCCAGCACTTTTATTTTTATTAAGATACATATTTCAAGGAACTAATTGCTTCTGAACTCAGTAACAGTGCTTAATATAGCTGAGCTTCAACATCATAAGGATACTTTCCATTTCTCGAGGTAATGCTTCCACTTCTCCCATATTAAAACTATTTTCCCTAAAGGTAAGATTGCCAAATTAAAGGCAAGTTTTATCTTTTAGACTGGAGTCACAAGGGATTTGAATGAAACTGCCAGAACTTATATTTTATCCTTGACCTTAAGCAGTTTGGCTGAAAGCTTAAAATATATCTGGAAAATTTTCAGTTCCTGTGACTGGCTCTTTATTATGTGAGAGTGGTAGCAGTATACCTGTTCTACTTATGAGTGAGAACATGCAGTTATTTTGGTAACATAAGTCTGAGCAATCAATTAAAGAGGCTTTGGGTCACTTTGAGTGCGATAGAAAATTTGTCATTGTTTCAAGACAACAACCAGGCTCCTGACTGTATTACACAATCATTGGGGACCAGCCAATTGGTATGGAAATGGGAATTCATTGACAAGTTGACTTTGTTTTTTAAATAGGATATATTGAGTTGCTTTTAGTACCATTTTTATTGTATGAGAAGATTTTTAGTAATGGAAATACTGCAAGTTCAAAAAAAATCACTACATTCTCTGAGCCAGGTAATATCTTGAGTGTGACATGGACATTCATTATCACCCAGAGTATAAATAAGTTTAAGTTTATTCGTTTCACAAGTAGGCTTACATTAACACTGCAATGAAGTTACTGTGGAAATCCCCTAGTCACCACACTGCGGTGCCTGTTCTGGTACACTGAGGGAGTAGTTAGTATGGCCAATGCACTTAACCAGCACGTCTTTCGGACTGTGGGAGGAAACTGGAGGAAACCCACACAGACACGGGGAGAATGTGCAGACTCTGCAGACAGTGACCCAAGCCAGGAATTGAATCCAGATCCCTGGTGCTGTGAGGCAGCAGTGCTAACCACGATGCCATGGCACCGCCCTAGGCTGGCAGCTCTCATTAGGTCAGACAGTATCTTATGAACACTTCTTCAAATCTATAAATATTACTGTACTAAAGACTTGAAAAGAAAATGTATTTATTGTAACAGCATCGAAGTTGAGGAACACATTGAACTATCAGCCTTGACTGTAGCTTTGGGGTGGGATTTTATGGTCTTGCCCATCCTGAGATCTGAAATTCCCACATAAGGTTAACAGACCTTTTCACTGATCTGTTCTGCCCGCGATGATTCCTGCGGTGGGTAGGATCATCTCTAAGCCAAAAGATCACGAGTTGAAGTTCACTCCAGGACTTGGCTTCATAGTCCAGGCTAACATTTCAGTGCTGTATTGGGGAAATGGGATATTGTCAGATGAGGCACTAAATCCTGTCATCATCCACCCCCTCAGGTAAACTGATAAGATTCCGCAACACTGTTTGAAGAAGAGAACGGAAACTTAGAAGAAGATTAGGGGAACTGTGTGAATTTTCTGGCCAGCATTTATCCTTCAACCAATGTCCCTAAAAGAGATTACCAGGTCAATTATTTAATTGATGGAGATACTACAGGACTTGGCTGTGCAACAAGTGCTTGCTACAATATGTTGGTGACTATGTTTCAAAAAAGAGGAGGATTGATTGACATTCTTTCTTTCCCCTCCTAGTGGAGCAGCAATATTAAAAATTGCTGTGAAAGTCACGTTGTCCTCAGGGCTGAGGTCAAATCTACAAGAACAAGGCAAAATAATATTTCTTTTTTATGCAGGCAGAATTGTGCTTGCGGTGCTTGCGCACAGAATTGTAATTTACTGGATTATTTTTCAAATCTGAGAAATGGTAACAAGGAATATGAGACAGGAAAGGCGGCAATGCCACAATGAACTGGGATGAAATATGGGAAACTCACTGCCTCTTAGGAGAGTTGTGGTTTTAGTTCCCAATCCATAGAATATTATACCGGCACATGACTCAAAAGGCTCTGTTAGCACGAGCATGAAATCAATCCTTGAAATAAGTCTTACTATATTTCCATCGATTGGAAACTGTTAATCTTCAAGATTTTATTTTGAGGTACTGCTCTTTTATGCTCCATTGGCTTCACAGCACATCCCATGGGCTCCTTCAGGAATGTACAACTCAACTTTTCACATTGCCCAGCCCTACAAATATTACACTTGGGTCTAATTATAAATCCAACTGGAGTAAATTGCTTTCTGCACCAACAGAGATATATTTAGTGGTGATGAAACAGCCCGCTGCCAGGTTCCACAGCAAGAAATTTGAATTTTTGGAGGGAGGAACAGTAAACAATCAGAAGCTATTTGTGACCATAGGGTATTCTCCCACACGGTATTCTGACTACAGTATGTTCCTGTAAATGCTCAGACAGGTGCACCGACCAGTATCTGAGCTTCCAAGGAGGTGACGGCCTAGTGGTATTATGACTAGACTATTAATCCAAAAACTCAGCTAGCTAATGTTCTGGGGACCCGGTTTTGAATCTCATCACAGCAGATGGTGGAATTTGAATTCAATTTTAAAAATCTGGAATTAAGAATCTGCTGATAACCATGAAGCCACTGTCAGAATTGTCAGAAAAACCCATCTGGTTCACTAATGTCCTTTAGGGAAGGAAATCTGCCATCCTTACCCTGGTTTGGCCTACATGTGACTCCAGACCCACAGCAATGTGATTGACACTCAACTGCCCCCTAAGGGCAACTAGGATGGGCAATAAATGCTGGCCAGCCAGCGTCGCCCATATCCTATGAATGAATAAAATAAAATCCAACTTCAAAAAGAACTTGACTGCAGCAAACCTTAGGTAGAATTCCTTTAGAGTAGACATCTTATGAGGATGCCACCTGTGTGCTCGATTTAACCTTACTCCAAGCTTATTCTAATGGTATCTTCTTTCTTAATCACAGTGATTATAAAGCTAGACAACAAAGCTGGGCAAATCTTTGTGTTGCTGAACATGGCAAATAAACCCTTCTATTGTGTCGATCTCTGCCTTTAACCTGCTCTTTATATGGACACTGCACTTAAGTGGTAGATCTGTGGAAGGGACTGTGTCAACTTTCAGGTCAAGAATGGCATCTCCTATAAAGCTGCCTCTGGTGTCATATCTTTCTGGGTGTTTCTGTTGCAGATCTTGAACAGACTCCATAACTGGATATTTCATTGTCATGGCATAACCATTTCTTGCTTCTCAGAATTCTCTTTCCCAACACTTTCCCCTTAAACCTCTTTTTCTTGGTGCAAAAACAATGGTATAGGTCGGCAGTGCCTATGAAGAAGGGAAAGGGTTAATGTTTTTTGAACCTAAGGGGTTGAACTTTGAACTTAGAATGTATCACAAGCATAACCCTTCATTGTGGCTAATCTCCTCAGGTTTATACTGCTTTGCCTCAGGTTTATACAGTTTTTGACATGAATAAAATTATTCTTGTTTGTACTGCTTCTGACATTAATACCAGTTAACTTTTATTTTTATAACAATAGTCAATGTAATGTGAATGTGTTTGTGAAGTCTTACCTTTCCTATAAGTTTGTGTGTGGTTTGCGGAAGACAAGCGATTCCATGGTGTGGAGCGCGATATCAGCCGTTTGAAGAGGAACTCCCGCTGAGGCAGCTGGACGAGCGTCGGAACTTCAAAGGGGAACCGCGGGAAGAACAGGAAACAGAAGACCTGCGCTTCATGTGCTGAGGATGCCAGATACACTGGTTTATGGTCAAGAAGTTATCAATGTATTTTTTGCAGTTGGTCTGGAAGCTTGCTTCGTGACCAGCAGTTGTAAATTGTATTTCCGAGTCGTGACTGGTCTGGGGTTGATTCGTGACCAGTATTAGAAGCCATGCTGTATATATATCCCCCCTTTTCTGTGTTCAGGGAGAACTTTGGCTTCCGCTTTCACGGGGTCAAGTTCTCCCGCAAGCTTGTGAGAATAAAGCCTTACTGTATTTTGACTCAGGCGAGCCTTAGAGGTATTTTTACCTACTTCAGCCTAGAAAAATACACCTTTTTTTCACCCTCTTCATGGAGAAACTCTGCCCATCGAGCTTCTTTCTATGGAAAAAAAAACTTATGACACTCAACAACTCTGCAGTCCCACAGCCCCAATTCAGATCAACCTTTCCAGCCCAATTCCACCAGAACACCATTTCCACACACCTCCCTCTTCAACAACTCACTCTTTGGAATGTCAGTCGTTGTCATAGAAAGACTGGGATCAAGGAAGCCTCTGACATGCTTATTGTTTCCGCTCAGCCCTGCCCTCCCTGATATCAGAGGACCATTTCTGGTGTCAGAAGCTTGACTCAAATCAATGCTGCAGATAACAGGAGGAGATCATTAAGGTATTTGAGCCTGTTTTGTCATTCAATGAGACCTTAGCAGATTTGCAACCCAACTCCATATCTTTGCCCCATATCCTTTAATTGACAATAATCGGATTGACAATAATCCATTGTTCAGATTTAAAATTAACAATTGATTTAGCATCAATTGCTGTTTGTGGAAGAGAGATCCAAACTTCTACCAACCATTTTGTAGAGAAACACACATGTGACAAACAGGAATTTGAGGAGAAATCCATGGAAGATCAATTGAGTGGCATCTGTCATTCGGTTATCCTTGAAATCTGTGTGCAATTGTGAAGATAAGGTGAAGTGAAGTATTGTATCATAATCAATCTTTTCATATTTAATAATATTTTTTTCTCTTGTTAAAAACTAATGTGGCACTAATGTTACTTGCCACTTATCAGACCTCATGCTGTACATAGACATGGAGTTATAGGGCAGGATAGTCCCGCCGCGCTTACCCTGTAACCGGAAAATCCCACCTGAAGTTAACGGACCTTTCCATGGTCCGCCACTCGCCACTTCGATTCCCGTGGCAGGCGGAACGGGGAAATTTGCCCCATAGTATCTGAGGAGTCACAAATGATACTGAAGGCTGTGCAATCATCAGAAAGCATCCCCATTTCTGACATTTTGATGGAGGGAAGGTCATTGATGCAGCAGTTGAAGGTGGCTGGGCACTAAAAGGAAAGAAAGGCATGTATTTACGTGGTGCTTTTCATGGCCACCAAACATCTCAAAATGCTTTACATCAAATTAAGTACTTTTGCAACGTTGGCACTGTTGTAGTGTAGGAAACTCCTACATTGATGCCCTCGAACTGGATGATTAACCTCCAACAGTCACGACCATCTTCCTTTGTGTTAGGAATGATCTCAAGCAGTGCAGAGTTTTCACCTGAATTCCCATTGACTCCAGTTTTGCTAGGGCTCCCTAGCCACACTCAGTCAAATGCTGCCTAATGTCAAGGGTAGGCCCCCCCACCTCAGCTCGTGACAACAGTTTTTATGCCTAAGTTTGGGCCTATAATTTAGCTCCTAGTTCTAGGTACCCACTGATCAGGACTTCTTGGGTGCTAATTTTTATAGCTGAGGCCAACAATTTCAATTCTCAGGGCCAGATTCTCCAGTCACGCTCGCGCCAAGACTGGAATGCACCTTTGCTTGGTCCACCAACTTTTCTGTCCTGCCTGCTACGATTCCCGTAGCAGGCGGGATGGGAAAATTCTGCCTTCAGTCTTCTGTTTGATTTCGATTTCAAAGCCCACATGCGATGCATCTATGTCTATTTCTGTCTCTATGTTATTGATGAGGCCTTCATTAATACCTACATCACTTTAGAGTTAATTTTCAATGCTCCCCTTGCAGTGCTCTCAATCTCCACACTACAGATACTCCAACTCGTTCAACACTTAATCATCCCTCTGACCTCATTAACCTCCATTGGTTTTCTGTTTGTAAATGCACTCATTTCCCTTTTCCTCCCTTTTGTGAATCACTACATTTCTCCATCTCAGCCTTGGGCTCTACTGTTCTGATGCTGGTACATCCTGTTGAATCTTTTTCATTCGTTCTTCCATCTCCTTCTCCTTTTTCCTTCAGTTTTCCACTTCTGTCTTTTCTCTGGTTTACCTTTCTTCTATTTTCCATCCTGCTGTTTTTGGAGAATTCATACGACTCGTCTTAGAGTTCCCACTGAGAAAAGGAGTTATGAAAGGGTAGACATGCATCGTAAAATTCTCCAGTGACATAATTTAATTGTTCTTTGTGAAGGAGTCTGCACAGTCCATTGGGTTTATTCTTTATGTTAGTGACTGCATATTTGAATTAATTTAATTTAAACTCTGTGACGTTAATGTAGATGAATGGCAGCTCTCTGCCAACAGAGTTTCCTTTGTTGACCTTGTGAAGTCATTAAACATCTTCCTGCAGTGGATAGAACTCCCATGGCTGCTGAGTTACCTCTCACTGGCCGTGCTTTCTCCTTCTACATGGTTCTGATCACTTTCCTGCCTCCTTTCTGGTCACCCATTCCTACTAATTCATCATTCTGGTGCCTGATTCCGGCCAGGAAGGTGTTGACAACAATGAGAAGCTGGATAAGCTCTTTTTGCAGACGCCTGCCTCTGGCTTTCAGTGGGCTGGTTCTGCTTCAAGAGATGTTGAGCTTGAAGATTGGCGCCACCAAATTTTCACCATTCCTTCCCCTCCATAACCTCGCTAGGCCCTCCTGTCTCAATGGCTGGATAAGTACCTGTGTTCTGTCCAGCAAATTGATAATCAGTTAAGCTGATTGCTTATGGAGAAGGCAGCTGGAGATGTTGGTTGGATGGAAACCCCAACTTGCCATACTTCAGCAAACACAATGGGGAATCTTGGGTCTCTAAAGCAGGAGGAGCTCTGAATATGTTCTCTTGGGTAGGAATATTCAAGTGAGGGATAAACAGGGCCTGGCTGGTATGAATAAGTGATGTGGAGATGCCGGCGTTGGACTGGGGTAAGCACAGTAAGAAGTCTCACAACACCAGGTTAAAGTCCAACAGGTTTATTTGGTAGCACAAGCCACAAGCTTTCGGAGCACTGCCCCTTCATTAGGTGAGTGGGAGTTGTGTTCACAAACAGGGCATATATAGACACAAACCCAATTTACAAGTTAATGGTTGGAATGCGAGTCTTTACAGGTAATCAAGTCTTAAAGGTACAGACAATGTGAGTGGAGAGAGGGTTAAGCACAGGTTAAAGAGATGTGTATTGTCACCAGCCAGGATAGTTAGTGAGATTTTGCAAGCCCAGACAAGTAGTGGGGGTTACAGATAGTGTGACATGAACCCAAGATCCCAGTTGAGGCCGTCCTCATGTGTGCGGAACTTGGCTATCAGTTTCTGCTCAGCGATTCTACGTTGTCGTGTGTCATGAGGGCCGCCTTGGAGAACGCTTACCCGAAGATCAGAGGCTGAATGCCCGTGGCTGCTGAAGTGTTTCCCAACAGGAAGAGAACACTCATACAAAGAACAAAGAACAATACAGCACAGGAACAGGCCCTTAGGCCCTCCAAGCCCGTGCCGCTCCCTGGTCCAAACTGGACCATTCTTTTGTATCCCTCCATTCCCACTCCGTTCATATGGCTATCTAGATAAGTCTTAAATGTTCCCAGTGTGTCTGCCTCCACCACCTTGCCTGGCAGCGCATTCCAGGCCCCCACCACCCTCTGTGTAAAATATGTCCTTCTGATATCTGTGTTAAACCTCCCCCCCTTCACCTTGAACCTTTGACCCCTCGTGAACGTCACCACCGACCTGGGGAAAAGCTTCCCACCGTTCACCCGACCTATGTCTTTCATAATTTTATACACCTCTATTAAGTCTCCCCTCATCCTCCGTCTTTCCAGGGAAAACAACCCCAGTTTACCCAATCTCTCCTCATAACTAAGCCCCTCCATACCAGGCAACATCCTGGTAAACCTCCTCTGTACTCTCTCCAAAGCCTCCACGTCCTTCTGGTAGTGTGGCGACCAGAACTGGGCGCAGTATTCCAAATGCGGCCGAACCAATGTTCTATACAACTGCAACATCAGACCCCAACTTTTATACTCTATGCCCCGTCCTATAAAGGCAAGCATGCTATATGCCTTCTTCACCACCTTCTCCACCTGTGACGTCACCTTCAAGGATCTGTGGACTTGCACACCCAGGTCCCTCTGCGTATCTACACCCTTTATGGTTCTGCCATTTATCGTATAGCTCCTCCCTACATTATTTCTACCAAAATGCATCACTTTGCATTTATCAGGATTGAACTCCATCTGCCATTTATTTGCCCAAATTTCCAGCCTATCTATATCCTTCTGTAGCTTCTGACAATGCTCCTTACTATCTGCAAGTCCTGCCAGTTTTGTGTTGTCCGCAAACTTACTGATCACCCCAGTTACACCTTCTTCCAGATCGTTTATTTAAATCACAAACAGCAGAGGTCCCAATACAGAGCCCTGCGGAACACCACTAGTCACAGGCCTCCAGCCGGAAAAAGACCCTTCCACTACCACCCTCTGTCTTCTATGACCAAGCCAGTTCTCCACCCATCTAGCCACCTCCCCCTTTATCCCATGAGATCCAACCTTTTGCACCAGCCTACCATAGAACATAGACATAGAACATAGAACATTACAGCACAGAACAGGCCCTTCGGCCCACGATGTTGTGCCGACCTTCATCTGAAACCAAGATCAAGCTATCCCACTCCCTACCATCCTGGTGTGCTCCATGTGCCTATCCAATAACCGCTTAAATGTTCCTAAAGTGTCTGACTCCACTATCACTGCAGGCAGTCCATTCCACACCCCAACCACTCTCTGCGTGAAGAACCTACCTCTGATATCCTTCCTATATCTCCCACCATGAACCCTATAGTTATGCCCCCTCGTAATAGCTCCATCCACCCGAGGAAATAGTCTTTGAACGTTCACTCGATCTATCCCCTTCATCATTTTATAAACCTCTATTAAGTCTCCCCTCAATCTCCTCCGCTCCAGAGAGAACAGCCCCAGATCCCTCAACCTTTCCTCATAAGACCGACACTCCAAACCAGGCAGCATCCTGGTAAATCTCCTCTGCACTCTTTCCAGCGCTTCCACATCCTTCTTATAGTGAGGTGACCAGAACTGCACGCAATATTCCAAATGCGGTCTCACCAAGGTCCTGTACATTTGCAGCATAACCCCACGGCTCTTAAACTCCAACCCCCTGTTAATAAAAGCTAACACACTATATGCCTTCTTCACAGCTCTATCCACTTGAGTGGCAACCTTTAGAGATCTGTGGATATGGACCCCAAGATCTCTCTGTTCCTCCACAGTCTTCAGAACCCTACCTTTGACCCTGTAATCCACATTTAAATTAGTCCTACCAAAATGAATCACCTCACATTTATCAGGGTTAAACTCCATTTGCCATTTTTCAGCCCAGCTTTGCATCCTATCTATGTCTCTTTGCAGCCTACAACAGCCCTCCACCTCATCCACTACTCCACCAATCTTGGTGTCATCAGCAAATTTACTGATCCACCCTTCAGCCCCCTCCTCTAAGTCATTAATAAAAATCACAAAGAGCAGAGGACCAAGCACCGATCCCTGCAGCACTCCGCTAGCAACCTGCCTCCAGTCCGAAAATTTTCCATCCACCACCACCCTCTGTCTTCGATCAGACAGCCAGTTACCTATCCAATCGGCCAACTTTCCCTCTATCCCACACCTCCTTACTTTCATCATAAGCCGACCATGGGGGACCTTATCAAACGCCTTACTAAAATCCATGTATATGACATCAACCGCCCTACCTTCATCAACACACCTAGTTACCTCCTCAAAAAATTCTATCAAATTTGTGAGGCACGATTTGCCCTTCACAAATCCGTGCTGACTATCCCGGATTAATCCGCATCTTTCTAAATGGTCGTAAATCCCATCCCTAAGGACCTTTTCCATCAATTTACCAACCACCGAAGTCAGACTAACCGGTCTATAATTACCAGGGTCATTTCTATTCCCTTTCTTAAACAGAGGAACAACATTTGCCACTCTCCAGTCCTCTGGCACCATCCCCGTGGACAGTGAGGACCCAAAGATCAAAGCCAAAGGCTCTGCAATCTCATCCCTCGCCTCCCAAAGAATCCTAGGATACATTTCATCAGGCCCAGGGGACTTATCGACCTTCAGTTTATTCAAAACTGCCAATACATCCTCCCTCCGAACATGTACCATGAGGGACTTTGTCAAACGCTTTACTAAAGTCCATATAAACGACATCCACGGCCCTTCCCAGGTCAACCATTCTGGTCACTTCTTCAAAAAACTCCACCAGGTTAGTGAGGCATGACCTCCCTCTCATAAAACCCTGCTGACTATCGTTAATGAGTTTAGTCCTTTCTAAATGCGCATACATCCTATCTCTAAGAATCTTCTCCAACAACTTCCCCACCACGGACGTCAAGCTCACCGGCCTATAATTACCCGGGTTATCCTTCCTACCCTTCTTAAATAATGGGACCACATTAGCTATCCTCCAATCCTCTGGGACCTCACCTGCGTCCAGTGACGAGACAAAGATTTGCGTCAGAGGCCCAGCGATTTCATCTCTCGTCTCCCTGAGCAGCCTTGGATAGATTCCATCAGGCCCTGGGGATTTGTCAGTCTTTATATTCTCTAACAAACCTAACACTTCCTCCCTTGTAATGGAGATTTTCTCCAACGGTTCAACACTCCCCTCCGAGACACTCCCAGTCAACACATCCCTCTCCTTTGTGAATACCGACACAAAGTATTCATTTAGGATCTCCCCTACTTCTTTGGGCTCCAAGCATAATTCCCCACTTTTGTCCCTGAGAGGTCCGATTTTTTCCCTGACAACCCTTTTGTTCCTAATGTATGAATAAAATGCCTTGGGATTCTCCTTAATCCTGTCTGCCAAGGACATTTCGTGACCCCTTTTTGCCCTTCTAATTCCTTGTTTGAGTTATTTCCTACTTTCTTTGTACTCCTCCAGAGCTCCCTCCGTTTTTAGCTGCCTGGACCTAACATACGCCTCTCTTTTCTTTTTGACCAATCCCTCAATTTCCCTGGTTATCCACAGTTCTCGAATCCTACCCTTCCTATCCTTTTTTACAGGCACATGCCTGTCCTGCAGCCCTAACAACTGTTCCTTAAAAGACTCCCACATGCCAGATGTGGATTTACCCTCAAACAGCCTCTCCCAATCAAGAGCTGCCAATTTCTGCCTAATCCCACAAAAGTTAGCCTTCCCGCAATCCAACACCTTACCCTTGGGACACCACTCATCCTTTTCCATCACTATCCTAAAGCTAACAGAATTGTGGTCACTATTTGCCACATGTTCCCCTACCGAAACTTTGAAGACCTGACCGGGCTCATTCCCCAGTACTAGGTCCAGTATAGCCCCCTCTCTAGTCGGACCATCTACATATTGTTCCAAAGAACCCTCCTGTACGCATTTTACAAATTCCTCCCCATTCAGAGTCCCAGCTCTCAGCGATTTCCAGTCTATACCAGGGAAATTGAAGTCTCCCACTACAACAACCCTATTTTTCCTGCACCTATCCAGTATCTCCTGACATATCCGTTCTTCCACTTCCCTCGGGCTGTTGGGGGGGCCTGTAGTATACCCCCAACATAGTGACTGCGCCCTTCCTGTTTCTAAGCTCCACCCAGAGTGACTCGTTACACGACCCCTCTGAATTGTCCTCCCTCTGCACCGCTGTAATATGCTCTCCAACTAATACTGCTACTCCCCCACCTCTTTTGGCCCCTCCTCTGTCTCGCCTAAAACACTTGTACCCCGGAATATTCAGCTGCCAGTCCTGTCCCTCTTTCAACCAAGTCTCTGTCACCGCAACCACACCCAAATTCCTCGTGAGCATTAAGGCCCTAAGTTCGTCTGTCTTACCTGCTACGCTCCTTGCATTGAAGTATAAGCACTCCAGACCTCCAGGCCCAGTGAGGTCAACCCCCCCCAGAGTGCCCTTCTTCTTTGCCAGCCTTGTCCCAGCCCCAAGCTTGTCCCCAGCCTCTACACTTGTAGACCTAATATTTTGATCCCCACCCCCCTGCCATACTAGTTTAAACCCCCCCGAACTGCACTAGCAAAACTCCCAGCCAGGATATTCGTGCCCTTCCAACTTAGTTGTGACCCGTCCTTCTTGTACAGGTGCCATCCTCTCCTGAAAACTTCCCATTGATCTAGGAAAATGAAGCCCTCCCTCCTGGACCAGTCCTTTAGCCAAGCATTCAATTGTACTAACTCCCTATTCTTAGCCTCACTGGCACGAGGCATTGGGAGCAGCCCAGAGATGGCCACCCTGGAGGCCCTACTTTTTAGTCTATTTCCCAACTCCCTGAATTGCTCTCGTAGGATCCCCCTGCTCTTCCTATCTACGCCATTTGCACCAATGTGTACAATGACATCCGTTTCTTTATCTTCCCCTTTTAAGATGCCTCCTATCCGCTTGGAGACATCCATTACCCCAGCACCAGGTAGGCAGACTACCATCCTGGAGTCCCATTCGCCTGGTGATTGTCAAGCGGTGTTCATTCATCCGTTGTCATAGCGTCTGCATGGTTTCCCCAATGTACCATGCCTCGGGACATCCTTTCCTGCAGCATATAAGGTAGACAACGTTTGCCGAGTTGCAGGAGTATATACCGTGTACCTGGTGGATGGTGTTCTCACGTGAGATGATGGCATCTGTGTCGATGATCCGGCACGTCTTGCAGAGGTTGCTGTGGCAGGGTTGTGTGGTGTCGTGGTCACTGTTCTCCTGAAGGCTGGGTAGTTTGCTGCAGACAATGGTCTGTTTGAGGTTGTGCGGTTGTTTGAAGGCAAGAAATGGGTGTGTGGGGATGGCCTTGGCGAGATGTTCGTCTTCATCGATGACATGTTGAAGGCTCTGGAGAAGATGTCATAGCTTCTCCGCTCTGGGGAAGCACTGGACGATGAAGGGTACTCTGTCTACCGTGTCCCGTGTTTGTCTTCTGAGGAGGTTGGTGCGGTTTTTCGCTGTGGCTGAAAGATGCCCTCATAAGAACAGGATACGGCGCTCGACTCATCGATCAACAGTTCCGACGCGCCACAGCGAAAAACCGCACCGACCTCCTCAGAAGACAAACATGGGACACGGTGGACAGAGTACCCTTCGTTGTCCAGTACTTCCCCGGAGCGGAGAAGCTATGACATCTTCTCGGGAGCCTTCAACATGTCATTGATGAAGACGAAAATCTCGCCAAGGCCATCCCCACACCCCCATGTCTTGCCTTCAAACAACCGCACAACCTCAAACAGACCATTGTCCGCAGCAAACTATCCAACCTTCAGGAGAAAGTGACCACGACACCACATAACCCTGCCACAGCAACCTCTGCAAGACATGCCGGATCATCGACATGGATGCCATCATATCACGTGAGAACACCATCCAGCAGGTACACGGTACATACTCTTGCAACTCGGCCAACGTTGTCTCCCTGAGACGCTGCAGGAAACGATGTCCCGAGGCATGGTACACGGATGAATGAACACCGCTCGACAATCACCAAGCAGGAGTGTTCTCTTCCTGTTGGGGAACACTTCAGCAGTCACGGGCATTCAGCCTCTGATCTTCGGGTAAGCGTTCTCCAAGGTGGCCTTCACGGAACAGGACAACGCAGAATCGCTGAGCAGAAACTGATAGCCAAGTTTCGCACACATGAGGACGGCCTCAACTGGGATCTTGGGTTCATGTCACACTATCTGTAAACGCCACGACTTGCCTGGGCTTGCAAAGTCTCGCTAACTGTCCTGGCTGGAGACAATACACATCTCTTTAACCTGTGCTTAACCCTCTCTCCACTCACATTGTCTGTACCTTTAAGACTTGATTACCTGTAAAGACTCGCATTCCAACCATTATCTTGTAAATTGAGTTTGTCTCTATATATGTCCTGTTTGTGAACACAACTCCCACTCACCTGATGAAGGGGCAGCGCTCCGAAAGCTTGTGGCTTGTGCTGCCAAACAAACCTGTTGGACTTTAACCTGATGTTGTGAGACTTCTTACTGTGGTATCAATACTGCAGCACTCCTGCAGCAATACTCCTGTATTTATATTACCACACGTGTTACTGTCAACCTGAACACAATTAAACTGCAGGTGTTTTTACACACCTCAGTGAACTGTGCTACCAAAGTGGATACCCTCACATTTATTCATTTATACAACATCTGCCATGCATTTGCCCACTCACTCAACTTGTCCAAATCACATTGAAGCATCTCTGCAGCATTCTCACAGCTCACCCTTCCACCCAACCGCTTGTCTTCTGCAAATTGTGAAATACATTTAATTCCCTCAACTAAATCATTAAGATATGGTAGTGAATAGCTGGGGTCCGAGCACTGATCCCTGCTGTATCACACGACTCACTGCCTGCCACTTGGAAAAAGATTTGTTTATTCCTATTCTTTGGAGGTGCTTTTGCCAAAAAAAGTCTGAAGACGGGCATGTTCCACACCAGTTTTTTGGGCAGGTTTAGCACTGCAATCTTGCCACACTCCGTCAGTTTTCCTGACAGCAGGGAGATTTGTGCCAGTCGGTGGGAAGCCTCAGTAAAGCCAGGAAAGCCAGCTGCAGAGTGCTCAGTCAGCCGACCAACATGGGTTGCTGGCATTGGGGCACCAGGACACTCTCAATAAGTCCCCTGGCGGACCCCCTACATTGCACCCCCAGAAAGCCCCCTCCCTTGCAGAGCACCGCACCCCCCACCTTGCAAAGCACCACCCTGCACAGGCTCTTGCAGAAGCCCCCTTGCATAGTTCCCCCCTGCATAACCCCCCCTTGCAGAGTCCCCCTTGCCGAGTCCCCTCTGCATAGCACCATCCCCTTGCAGTGCCCCCCCCCGTTGCATAGCCATCCCTGCATCCTCTCCTTGCAGCACCCCCCCTTGCATAAGCCCCCCAAGTTGTAGAGACATCCCCTTGCAGAGTTCCTCCCACTCTTGCAGAGATCCCCTTGCATAAGCCCCCTTTCATTGTGCCTCCAGTCATAGACCGACCCCAATCAGGTCCCATTCCCAATCAGGCCCCGTACCCACTTAGGCCACACACCCCTGTGCCCAACTGGGAACTGCCAGTGTGTCAGATGGGCAGTGCCAGGATGCCAGGTGGGCAGTGCCAGGCTGCAACTGCCTGATGGGCACTGCCTGACCATGCCCCCGACCACCCAGGGGCATGAATGGCCTCAGATCCCCCCAGCATGGCTATGGCACCTGGTTGCTGCTGGTGAAGACCAGCAGTGAAGTCATGCCGGTGAAGGGAAAGATTCCAGGAGGATAGAAGATGCTGTCCCAGAAGCGTTAAATATGATTGAAATGTATTCAGTCCCATGCAAATAGGTGTTGCGCCCTTTCTGGGCATGAAGTTGGTCTATCTGGCAAAACCAGTGGTAAGAAGATTGCATGCTGCACTAAACCTCGACTGGCACCGCTAGTCGGTAAGATCACCCCCTTTGTTTCCTGTCTGTTAACCAGTTTTCTATCCCTCTCAATACAGTACCTCCAATCCCATATGCTTTAATTTTACACACTAATCTCTTACATGGGACCTTGTCATAAGCCTTCTGAAAGTCCAAATAAACCACATTCACTGGCTCCCCCTCATCAAGTCTACTGGTTACATCCTGAAAGAATTCCACTAGATTAGTTAAGCATGATTTCCCTTTTGTAAATCCATGCTGACTCTGTCTGATACTCCATTGTTTTCCAAGTGCTCTATTAAATCTTTGATAATGGATTCTAGAATTTTCCCCACTACTAACGTCAGGCTGACTGGTTTATAATTCCCTGTTATCTCTGTACTCCCCACCCTTTTCAACTAGTGGGGTTACAATCCAGAGGATTGTATTGATCCTCTCCTGCTGCAAGGAGAGGAACCTGGGGATTTATTGGCCTTCAATCCCATCAATTTCCCATCACCATTTCCCTACTAATACTGATTTTCTTCAATTCCTCCCTCTGACTAAACCCTGTTCTCATATCTGCTCCTTCTTGGGGAGTCAAAAGAGGATCCTTGGGGTCTCCCCGACATTGTGAAGATGGGCATCTGAGAGAGGAAGCAAAGAAGTTGGTCGCTAACATCAGCAGAGTTACAGTGCATGTACTCTGGTTACTTCTCAAAGTGTGTCTCAGAAGTGTGTTCTGAATGGATGAGCAATAGGGACAATTTGTTTTCACATCTCCGTCTAACAGCCACTGCCCTCCATCTCTTATACCCACCCCCAGTCTCATTGATATCCATGGACCTCTTAACCTCCTCCGATACCCTAGCCTCTCCATGACCAGTGGCTCAGGCTCTATGCTCACATGCCATCTCCAGTGCCTCCTCCTCCACCTGTAACATAAGGAGGTTTGCCACTCCGCCTCCAGTTCAGCCTCGCTTCTGCATGTCCTCTTCTCCTGTAAGGACAATAATGCTTTCATGAATCCTCACTCTACATGCCAGAACATTCCAGCCTCCTCGCTGAGACACAGGTTCAGGTACTCATCACATAGTCCCACCTCACCTTTATGTACATGTCAGCCATCCAGTGTGATTATATGTTCCATTTTATGCTATGCTTATCACCAAGAGGTGCTGCCGCTCATAAAGACATCCATCCACAGCTCCAAATGGACTCAGTGCTCATCCTGGCAGAACAAAGAAGGGCATTGAACCTTTTTCTGCGTTGGATCATGTCCGGTGAACATCATCATGCCCGCTCAGCTGGATTGCCACCTCCATCCAGACAATCTTGGTTACACGAGGTGGCCTCCACTTACAGTTTCAGACTATAACAGTCTCACAACGGGTGCTCACTGTCTCCAGAAGAACTCACAGGCAATCATCTGAAAACCGGAGGGGGTGGAAGGTGGAGGGGGTGCAGACAGGCCACGGGCATTTCCAACTTGGGATATAGGTTCAGATGCCATAATGCAGACAGAAATAGCAGAATGCCTTCCTGATGCAGTACAACACATAGAATGCCAGCGAAATGCAAAACACTGCAGATGCTGGAAATCTGAAATAAAAATAGAAAATGCTGGATAAACTCAGATCTGGCAGCATCTGTGCGAGAGAAACAGTTAATGTTTTGGACCTAAATGGTCCTTCTACAGAATGACAATACAGCTCTCTGAAGCTCCTGAATACCTAATGCCGGCTTTCTGGGAGCTCCCTAGGCCATTTTTAAACCACCCCCCCATCCCATCCACAATCTCATTGGTCCCATTGCCCATCCTCTTCCTGTCCCTGCCAGTAACTCTGAGCCTGCCTCAGTTCACATTTAATGTTGGCCGGCAGTTAATTGGCCAGACAGCGTGAGGTCAGGAGCCAATCGCAGGCTGAAGCCGATTTCTGGGTTCACTGAGCGTGCTTCCGTGCCACACTGAAAATTCAGGCCGATGATTCCCTTCCTCGGTGGAATTAATAACTTCATGTAAATGTTTGCAGATGGTGAAATAATTCATACTTCAGTTTTCAGTTACAAGAGCAGCAAGGGCATAGGTAGCACCTATCAAGTGCTTTATTTTCAGGACTAAATGCTTTCTCTCATCAGTGTTGTTAAATAGTTTGGGAATTAGTCATAATGGTTTAATACGTGCACTTGGGAGACACTGACTGGCTTCATAATTGATTCAGGTAAGGTAAGCAAGGGGTGAAAGTTTACCGGGGGTTAGGCAGGAATGTGAAGTTGAGATTACAGCCAGACCAGCCATGATCTTCTTGAATAGCGGAGATGACTCGGGGGGCCAAGTGGCCTGCCCCTGCTCCAAATTCATATGTCGATAAATAAGCACATCTCAAAGTCTTTAGTACTTGGCAAAGTAATTAAATGTTTGGCGAGTATTTATGAATTGGTAGGTCGAAGCAAATTAAGTCATTGATTATTTATCACATGCCAGAATCAACTTTAATTACTGTAGCAGAGGCTACCTTTATTACTTAAACAGTTCTAACTACATAAAGTAGAAATGCGTTGGCATGATACGAATCAATGTGCATGTGAAAGATTAGAACAGAGATCCAGGTACATTAGATGTTGAAAATGCGAGAAAAGTAAGCAGATTCTTAGAAAGGATTTACTTTCAATCCAGCTATAAATTGACTAAATCTATATTAACTTAATTATCTTTTATCTCTTACAATCAATTTGATAGCTGTTAGAAGCTTTTATAATGCGAAGCTTACCAGAAATATTCCATCGCTTAACTGACTGGTTGACAGCTTTGGCATGATAATGTCTTGTACATTGTTGGTTATAGGGTCACTGGCCCATTAGAAATAAGATTGAATATTTTTCACCTATGCCTTTCAATTCTGGCATTTCATCACCATCACAAATCTCATGTGGGTCTAATCAGTTCTTGTGGTGAGAGGACTGCGACGCACAGTCTGCTACAGGACCAAGGGCAAACAAGGTTCAATGCTTGGAGTGCATTGCCTGACACTGGTGCTGTCAGTAAATCCTTTCTACTTAAGATACACCTCTGCATCAAACAATGCATAACAAGTAGGTTACAGTGCAACATGGAGCTTCTCCTATCAATCTGACACATGTCTACTTCAGGAGCGCAGGTTACTGCCTTGCTTCGAAGTTAGAAACTTGATTGCTGGGTGAAATGAAGATCTCTGCCACTGAATGATATAGTCAAAGTTCAACGTGTGAATAAAAATCTGGAAGGTTACACTTAAAAGATGTTCCATTGATTAAATTGGCTTATTTCACCTTATTTGAGTTGGACATATAAATATTCTGCCTAAAATGCCTTATTGTCTTTTCATAGGATCAGAGAATCCCTACTGTGCAGAAGAGGCCATTCAGCCCATCGAGTCTGCACCGACATCCTGACAGAGTATTAAAAAATGAAAAGCCCAATTCAAATTGATACTAGCTTTATGTGTTTCTCTTCTTTGCAGGCAGTTTAATATTTTCTTCTGTTTTTTTCATTGTGCTGATTTTTTTGCTCCCGAGCTGTGAGAGTTGGGAGAAACTTCCTTGAATGTTTGGATTGTCTTCCCAGGGGTGTGTGTGGAGTCATGTCCTCCACCGCAGAAACTGTGTCAAGGCAGCCACATGCTCTCAGAACCCATCCCAGTTATAATAAAACAGAAAGGCCCTCTGGCTGCCAGAGGAAACTCACGCAGACACGGGGAGAACGTGCAACTTCCACATAGACAGTCACCCAAGGCCGGAAATGAACCTACGTTCTCCCCGTGTCTGCGTGGGTTTCCTTCAGGTGCTCCAGTTTCCTCCCACACTCCAAAGATGTGCAGGTTAGATAGGCTAGCCATGGTAAATGCGCAGTACCTGGGTAGATGCCTTTTTGGAGAGCTGGTGCAGAATTGATGGGCCGAATGGCCTTCTGCACTGTGGGAATTCATGGTTCTATGGTAAAGGGTTATGGGGATAGTGGGGATAAAAGGCATTGAAGTGGCCAATCAGCCATGATTGTATTGAATGTTGGAGCAGGCTTGATGGGGGTCTACTCCAATTCTGATGTTCCTATGTACTGCCTTCGAAACTCAAAATCTAAACCAAATTACTTAAAATGGTGACTAGTTCTAAATCATGATGCAAATCACTAAATCACTGCAACCAAATGTATCCATATTATAGGGATAATTATTGATTTGTTTTCACCAGAGCATTTGTAGGGCCATTGGCATCATCTTGCTTTCTCTCTAGCTTTCTTCAAGTCTCTCTCAGTCCACGTCTTCATGTTATCCACCCACCTCATTTTTTTCATTTCCCCGCTTCTGTCTTTACCTTCAATTTTCCTTTCAGTTGTGGCCACGACAAGGCTGTTGGAGTCTTTCTCTCTCTAACTATGCTCAGTAACTCTTTTGATTCCTGAACTTCCAGGCCTGAATTTTACATTCCGTGATTGGGTGTGTGCTCAACTCGAAAGCATGTAAAATTGTGTGAATGCTCCCTGATATTGTCGCATACATGTGCAGGATTGAGGTTGATAGGCATGCGCGGGTATCTGATCCGCACCCACCAATAATTAAAGGGCCAATTAAGGCCTCAAAGAAGTCCATTGTACATGATTCGACATTACCTGAACAGTTTCTCTCTTGTCGCAATAAGGGCAGGCTTCCAATACGTTTTCATCAACTTGGCATGCAAGGGCAGGGTAAAGGGCGAGTTTGTTGCTGTCTGAGTTCAGAGTTCTGCCAGATTACCTTTTGACTGTTACAGTTTTTCAGCCTGTCAAGCTGCATTGGAGGACCTCATCTTCCCTGGCAGCTTTGCCTGAGATTGCAGCATATTGAGAGGCACAGGTCCTTGCGCACTTCATCTAATGAGGATAGTATACTCAGCTGGTAGAACCTCTCCTGAAGAGAAAGAGAGGGGCAAGAGGGAGGGGAGACCAGGTGAGTGCAGGCAGTGTCCCAGGGAGAGACGTTTGCAAAGAGAGGCACAGGCTCAGTTGGTGCAGGGCTAGCAGGGAGGTTAAGATGGCAATGTTTGCAGAAGACACCATTACCAAATGGCTAGAGTCTACAGATAATGCTCCAACTACCTCCACAATGGCCCTCAACTTCTACACCAGTGGTTCTTTCCAGGGGAAAATGGGGGAATCTGAGTGGTGGCCCTGATGACCTTGGCAGTGATCCTTTAACTGGCATAGCTGCCTCTGCCTGGGACATGGGTGTGCCCAAGCCACCTCAGACTGGGTAGCATTATCAGATGCAATCTCTGCCCAGTTCTTCTTAGTTAACTGGGGCGGCCTCCTCTTGCCATCGCTGGGCAGGAGAATGGCCTGCCTGACACTAACCTCCCCCACCAGAACTCCCAGGCACTCATCCAACAAAGGGGACCACATTGCCCACTGGACTTGCCCTCCCGCCTTCCATGCCTACCCAGGTGCTGCTGATCTTAGCACTCACAATTATTTGATTTGATTTGATTTAGTATTGCCACATGTATGAACATACAGTGAAAAGTATTGTTTCTTGCGCTATACAGACAAAACATACTGTTCATAGAGAAGGAAACGAGAGAGTGCAGAATGTTGTGTTACAGCCATAGCTAGGGTATAGAGAAAGATCAACTTAATGCAAGGTAAGTCCATTCAAAAGTCTGACAGCAGCAGGGAAGAAGCTGTTCTTGAGTCGGTTGGTACGTGACCTCAGACTTTTGTATCTTTTTCCTGATGGAATAAGGTGGAAGAGAGAATGTCCGGGGTGTGTGGGGTCCTTAATTATGCTGGCTACTTTGCTGAGGAAGCGGGAAGTGTAGACAGAGTCAATGGATGGGAGGCTGGTTTGCGTGATGGATTGGGCTACATTCATGACCTTTTGTAGTTCTTTGGGGTCTTGGGTAGAGCAGGAGCCATACCAAGCTGTGGTACAACCAGAAAGAATGCTTCCTCTGGTGCATCTGTAAAAGTTGGTGAGAGTCATAGCTGACATGCCAAATTTCCTTAGTCTTCTGAGAAAGTAGAGGCGTTGATGGGCTTTCTTAACTATAGTGTTGGCATGGGGGGACCAGGGCAGGTTATTGGTGATCTGGACATCTAAAGACTTGAATCTCTCGACTCTTTCTACTTCATCCCCATTGATGTAGACAGGGGCATGTTCTCCTTTACGCTTCCTGAAGTCGATGACAATCTCCTTTTTGTTGACATTGAGGGAGAAATTATTGTTGCTGCACCAGTTCACCAGATTCTCTATCTCATTCCTGTACTCTATCTCAGCATTGTTTGAGATCCGAACCATTACAGTGATGTCGTCAGCAAACTTGAAAATCGAATTGGAGGGGAATTTGGCCGCACAGTCATGATGTATTAGGAGTATCGTAGGGGGCTGAGAACACAGCCTTGTGGGGCACCGGTGTTGAGGATGATGGTGGAGGAGGTGTTGTTGCCTATCCTTACTGATTGTGGTCTGAGTTAGGAAGTTCAACATCCAGTCACAGAGGGAGGTGCCGAGGACCAGGCCACGGAGTTTGGAGATGAGTTTCGTGGGAATAATAGTGTTGAAGGCTGAGCTGTAGTCAATAAATAGGAGTCTGACATAGGTGTCCTTGTTATCTAGGTGCTCCAGGGTTGAGTGCAGGGCCAGGGAGACGGTGTCTGCTGTGGACCTGTTGTGGCGATAGGCAAACTGTAGTGGATCCAGGTAGTCGGGAGGCTGGAATTGATTCGTGCCATGACTAACCTTTCGAAGCACTTCATAATGATGGATGTCAGAGCCACCGGCCGATAGTCATTAAGGCACGCTGCCTGGTCTTTCTTAGGTACCGGGATGATGGTCGTCTTTTTGAAGCAGATAGGTACCTCAGATTGTTGTAAAGAGAGGTTGAAGATGTCTGTGAATACTCCCGCCAGCTGATCCATGCAGGACCTGAGTGCTTGTCCAGGTACCCCATCCGGGCCAGTCACGTTCCATGGGTTGACCTTCGAGAAGGCTGCTCTGACATCTGCAATGGTGACCCCAGATATAGGTTCATCCAGGGCTTCCAGGGTGGAGGGCATGTTCTCGCTGACCTCTTGCTCAAAACAGGTATAGAATGCATTGAGCTCATCAGGGAGGGGTGCGTTGGAGACGGCGATTTTATTTGTCTTCATCTTGTAGCCTGTTATGTCTTGCAGACCTTGCCATAGTTGGCGGGGATCGGTGTGGCTAGCCTGGGACTCTAGCTTGGTCCGGTACTGTCTTTTGGCATCTTTGATGGATCTTCTTAGATCGTATCTGGCTTTCTTGTATAGCCATGATGTAGTGATGCCGGCGTTGGATTGGGTTGGGCGCAATAAGAAGTCTCACAACACCAGGTTAAAGTCCAACAGGCTTATTTGTGAGTTAGGAAGTTCATGATTCAGTCACAGAGGGAGGTGCCAAATAAACCTGTTGGATTTTAACCTGGTGTTGTGAGACTTCTTACTGTCTTTCTTGTATAGGTCAGTGTCACCTGACTTGAACACCTCAGACCTGGACTTCAGCAAGCAGCGGATATCCCTGTTCATCCATGGTTTCCGTTTATTCCACCCATGGCTGCAGAAGACTCTCCCTGCCTTCCCCTGCAAAACCTGGCAGCCCTCGGAGTGCTGCCTGAAGAGTTTTTAAATGCCTCGCTGGGTCCCCATTGGACCCATTACCCAACTCATTCTCACTTCTGCCCGCACTGCCAGGCCAATACGAAAGTGCGTTTCACGCTGTGCAGGCCATAATTGGCCACCCATTGTGAAATCATGTGGATAACACAACCTTGACCAGGGATAGATTCTACAGGGCAACCCAGTGGTTAGCACTGCTGCTTCACAGTGCTAAAGACTCGGGTTCTTTTCCGGACTCGAGTGACTGTCTGTGTGGAGTTTGCACATTCTCCCCGTGTCTGCATGGGTTTCCTTCAGGTGCTCCAGTTCCTCCCACAGTCCAAAGATGTGCGGGTTAGGTTGATTGGCCATACTAAATTGACCCTTAATGTCAGGGGGATTAGCAGGGTAAATATGTGAGGTTACGAGAATAGGGCCTGGGTGGGATTGTGGCTGGTGCAGACTTGATGGGCTGAATGGCCTCCTTCTGCACTGTAGAGCTTCTATGATTCTATGATCTGCTTCTGGACCCATTGACTTCACACGCACGTCGAGCATGAAACTCAGGCCTTCCTCTAATCCGTTCATTCGTCTGCCTGCACATTCAGCTGATTCTCAGGTTCCTCTGCAATAGCCACATTCCAAAAGCTGTTATCCTCCTCTCATCCTCTTTCCTCAGAAGCCAACTTTCAAATCCTCAGAGTGCAGCAGTCCATGCTTGTGCCTGAACCAGATGTTGTTTCAGCACCATGGTTAGAGAGGGAATCCCAGGGCTGAGTATGGCGACCGGTGGTGGAGTGATTAAAATCAAGTATACACAAAAGCCAAAACTGTAGAAGTGCAGATAGCTCAGAAGTAAGGCCAAAGGAGATTACAGAAATTCGGAAGGGAAAGAACACAGGGGTGATGGGTAAATGTGACTCGGTGTGATTCTTTCACGCTAGCGCTAATTTACCAGTTACAGTGCTAACACAACCAATAGTTCTTGTTGATGCCTACCTTCTCTGCGACCAAACTAAATTAATAACTTACTTGTCAGGTTGCATATTATATTGAGAAGTAAATTTGTCACACAGCAACATTGAGTTCTGTTACTTCACTTCCCAGGAACCTGTAATAAGTTACAAATATAAATGAGATAACAAGTATAAGTGTCAAGGAACCTACAGGGATCATAATGAAAAGATTGACAGTGTCAATTTCATCAATATTACTGTGTGACATTGTGGCTGTGCAAATCACCTGACCCGGCTTGAAGAATTGCTAAAATATTTCTTTGATGAGCAAGTTAGTCTCCAAGAATAAATTCAGTGGATAAACAAAAAAAGCCAATGCATTGGTTGCAAAATTAAGGTTTTGAAAAGGAAATGTAGAGGAAGTTTTTTTCTAAGACTAGGGCGACATAGCAAAATTGTAAATGTGTTCCTTTTTAAAAGTATTTCTGACTTCACTAGACCTGGCACGCAGGAAATGTTTCTCCCTGTGTGATGGTGGAATGGGAGAGTTGTCGGCTGATAACTGCCAAGTAAAGTTTAGAGGAACTTATTCTGTCAGTCAGGATGTAACTGGGGAGTTGGAGTCTTGAAGGAGGAAATCTGAAACATGATTGCAATAGCTTGGAGGAAGGTTTTGGAAGTGAAAAATCAGATCTGCCAGTCAACATAAACTAGAGAATTAGATTTTTGGCTGGAAAATGAGATTTGTAAGCACAGAGCATACAAGGAAGTTGTTAAATGAATGGAACCTGATTGATACAGCTAAGCTGAGAAATGTGATCTAAGAAAGAAATAAATGTGGCCTGTCAGTGCATAAATGTGGATGGGGGTGTTTGAAAGAAAAATGGTGCATACACTGTACATTTGGGACTGTCAGTACAATGCCTCAACTTATAAGCAAGAACTATGATTATTTGTCGGGTACATGAGTGAACAATGTAGCTTGTTCTGTGTAAGATTTCTGTGTCAGTGACAATGGATATTTGTTTCAGCAGGCTAGGTGAAGATCAGCAGTCTGTAACTGTAATTCATTAAGAACGATTGCCGCAAATGATTTAGATGGATATCAGCTCAAACCATTTACATAGTTGAACCCAATCTGTCTCTCCTGCTGGAGATCTGGAGAATTGCTGGGACAGGAAAACGCTAGGGGTTAACATTTGATGTGTGCAATTGTGTAAAATGAGTGATAGTGAGCCAGCAGCCCATTTCATACCTTTCCCAGTTTAAAAAAAATTTCCTTTGACATCTAGGGCTGGAATTTTCCTGGGGGCGGTGGTGGCCGGGGGGGGGGGGGGGGGGGGGGGGGGCGGTGGGGGGGGGGGTTGGTTGGATGGTGGGGGGGAGCAAAAACTGGCCTCTGTTTCAGCCCAGTGCCATTTTGTACAGTGTGGGAAAGCAGTGTGAATGGAAACCGGACCCATGTATATTCAGGTTATTGAGGCCACATTGAAAGTCACGATTCTTGGAGAAATGCACTTTTCACAGAGGAGGCCAGGTTTTCTGATCCCTCTTCCATCCTGCCCAGCGAGAGAAAGATGGGAACAGTGAATGAGAGAACCAGTTGGCAAGGAGAGACTCTTCAATATTTTTTGTAAGCTCTGTCTGTGATCTCCCTGAAAAGTCTCAGTGGATGTTGAAAGATTGCAGAAGTTCAGCAAAGAAGGTAGGAAAGGCAGCCTTTGCCACCCCAAGTGCTTTGACAGCAATTGGCATTGCCTGGGTATTGGTCACCTGAGAAATGGGAAGAGATGCATCAGTAAATGCAACTTGCACCATTGTTATTCGGTTCTAAGTACTTTCCAGGCATTCAGTTTAGTGTTACAAACCAAAGGACAGGAGTCGATTCAAATTCTGTTAAAGAAGCTTTCATTTATTTAATACTTTAGGTACCAAACTCAAACTTACAATAGTTCCAATACCTTAATTCTTACACTTCAACACTGACTCTTAACTGAAACTCTAACTCATTAACTGAAACAAGACCGGTTCAGAACAAAGTGGCCAAGTCCGTTCCCGGCGTAAATTCTTCTATGTAGTTCTTTGTCTTCTCTGAAGATGATCTTTCAGGGCACACTTGTAATGGTTGGTCTCCAAGTTCTCGTTGAAGACAAAGGGCTGAAACACATGTCTTTATCCTCAAACTGTCCCAATCTTCCAGAAAGCTCCCTGGCACTCAGCCAGTGGTGTAACTGGAAACCAATCACATTGCTTGATCAGGCCAATGGAGTCACTCACAAAGCATTATGGAGTTGTTTGTGGTTTGCAGCAACTGTATGACCTGCATCTGTTTTTGATTATAACTTGATCAAAAATCCCGGCATGCTTGACTCATTGTCACGGTTACTCTTGCAGCTAATAGAACCATAGAACCATAGAACATTACAGCACAGAAACAGGCCTTTTGGCCCTTCTTGCCTGTGCCGAACCATTTTTGTGCCTAGTCCCACTGACCTGCACCTGGACCATATCCCTCCACAGCCCTCTCATCCATGTACCTGTCCAAGTTTTTCTTAAATATTAAAAGTGAGCCCGCATTCACCACCTCATCTGGCAGCTCATTCCAAACTCCCACCACTCTGTGTGAAGAAGCCCCCCGTAATATTCCCTTTAAACTTTTCCCCCCTCACCCTTAACCCATGTGCTCTAGTTATTTTCTCCCCGAGCCTCAGTGGAAAAAGCCTGCTTGCATTCACTCTACCTATACCCATCATAATTTTATGCACCTCTATCAAATCTCCCCTCATTCTTCTACGCTCTAGGGAATAAAGTCCTAACCTATTCAACCTTTCTCTGTAACTCAGTTTCTCAAGTCCCGGCAACATCCTTGTAAACCTTCTCTGCACTCTTTCAACCTTATTAATATCCTTCCTGTAATTAGGTGACCAAAACTGTACACAATACTCTAAATTCGGCCTCACCAATGTCTTATACAACCTCACCATAACATTCCAACTCCTATACTCAATACTTTGATTTATAAAGGCCAATGTACCAAAAGCACTCTTTACGACCCTATCTACCTGTGACGCAACTTTTAGGGAATTATGTATCTGTATTCCCAGATCCCTCTGTTCTACTGCACTCTTCAGTGTCCTACCATTTACTTTGTATGTTCTACCTTGGTTTGTCCTTCCAAAGTGCAATACCTCACACTTGTCTGCATTAAACTCCATCTGCCATTTTTCAGCCCATTTTTCAAGCTGGTCCAAATCCCTCTGCAAGCTTTGAAAACCTTCCTCACTGTCCACTACCCTCCAATCTTTGTATCATCAGCAAACTTGCTGATCCAATTTACCACATTATCATCCAGATCATTGATATAGATGACAAACAACAATGGACCCAGCACTGAACCCTGTGGCACGCCACTAGTCACAGGCCTTCACTCAGAGAAGCAATCCTCCACTACCACTCTCTGGCTTCTTCCATTGAGCCAATGTCTAATCCAATTTACTACCTCTCCATGTATACCTAGCGACTGAACCTTCCTGACTAACCTCCTTTGCGGCACTGTGGTGGACCTCAGTTGTGCCTTTGTCCTATATGGACCACCGTTGTGTGTGTTTGTCATACCTGGACACATCCCCTTCCAGTTTGGTTCCTCCCCTCAGCACCTAGTATAAAGGTGGCTGTCTCCTCCCCCTTGTTCAGTCCAGGTCGGTTACTTGTTGGGATCTGCTCCTGATTCTGTTGTGAATAAAAGCCTACACTTATATTGGCATATCGGTAGTCTTTCGCCTTATTGATAGCGCATCAATTTTATTCACAACAGTTACTGGTATGGAGCAGTTTCTAAAACCCGACAAGTTAGCATTAGACCCTCAAGAGGTTGGAGCCTCTGATAAATTTGATCATTGGTTGGACTGCTTCGAAGCATTCGTCGACACCGCTACGGCCATCGACACCGACGCTGCTAAACTCCACGTGCTCCGCGCCCGGGTAAGCGAAACTGTCTATGGAATCTTCCGGGATGCTGCTACTTACGCGGACGCTATCGAACTCCTAAAAGGGCAGTTCCGAAAGAGCCCTAACGTGGTTTACGCCAGACACCTCCTAACTACCCGCAAACAGCAGCCAGGAGAATCGTGCGCCCAATTTCTGCGCGCCCTGCGAGTCCTCGCCCGAGCATGCGACTGTAAGGCTGTTTCAGCAGCTCAGAACACGGAGGATCTGATCCGCGACGCCTACGTTGCGGGCATTGAGTCTACATACATCCAGCAGCGTCTGCTGGAACAAGATGACCTAGACCTCCGGAAAACGGCCACGATGGCTGAAACGTTAGAAGCAGCCTCCCATAATCTCGGGTCTTACCTTGGATCCCGTTCCACCGACGACTCCACTGCGACGGCTGCTCCAGCAGGGCCCAAATGTTACTTTTGTGGCCTCCCTAAGCACCCTCGGCGTCACTGCCCGGCAAAGGACGCGATTTGCTCTGGATGCGGTAAGCTAGGCCACTTTGTTAAAGTCTGCCGAGCAAAGCCGCTTCTGAAGACTCGTGGAGCCATGTGTGCTCCGAGGGCGCGGCCATCTTTGATGCAGGCGGCGGCTGCGCGCGAATCGCCATCTTTGATGCGGTCACCAGAAGTGCGGGAATCGCCATCTTTGATACGGTCACCGGAATTGCGGGAGTCGCCATCTTTGAGACTGGCATCAAGGCAAGCTGAGCAGGAAGCTTCATCCGTGACGTCATCAGACAGCGACGAAGATGGATTCTTCTTTAATTCAACAGTGGCATCGATTTGCCTGGACCAGTCGCAGCCACATCAACTCTCCAAGTCCATAATGGAGATCAAGGTAAATGGTTATGCAGAAAACTGCCTGTTTGACTGTGGGAGCACGGAAAGTTTTATACACCCTCGCACAGTGCGTCAATATGCCCTTCCCGTGCGACCCTGGAGCCAGACCATCTCCATGGCCTCGAATTCTCACTCAGTGGAGGTCCTCGGGTGCTGCTTGGTGACGCTGATGGTACAGGGCACAGTCTACGAGCGTTTTCGGCTCCTCGTGCTGCCGCGACTCTGCGCAGCTGTACTGCTGGGGTTAGATTTCCTCAGCCATCATAGAAGCGTCATCCTGCAGTACGATGGCCCTTATCCCCCGCTCTCCGTCTGCAAGGCGCCGTCACGGCAGCGCCCCTCGCGCACCACCTGCAGTCTCTCGACCCTCAAGATCACCCCCCCCCCCCCGTTATTTGATAACCTCACCCCGGATTGTAGGCCTATAGCCACCAAGAGTAGGCGCTATAGTGCGGATGACCGGGCCTTCATTCGGTCCGAGGTACAACGTTTGCTCCAGGAAGGGATTATCCAGGCCAGCACCAGCCCCTGGAGGGCGCAAGTGGTCGTAGTTAAATCGAGGGAGAAACACCGCATGATGATTGACTACAGCCAGACCATAAACAGGTATACTCAACTAGATGCATATCCTCTTCCCCGTATCGCGGACATAGTCAACCGCATCGCGCACTATAGGGTTTTTTCAACGATCGATTTGAAATCGGCTTACCACCAGCTCCCTATCCGCTCGGAGGATCGCCCATACACTGCCTTTGAGGCGGATGGCCGCCTCTACCAGTTCCTCCGAGTCCCCTTTGGTGTCACCAATGGGGTCTCAGTCTTCCAACGGGCCATGGATCAAATGGTGGACCAGCACGGACTACGGGCCACTTTCCCGTATCTGGATAACGTCACCATCTGCGGCCATGACCTGCAGGACCATGATGCCAACCTACAAAAATTCCTTCGTACGGCCACTCTCCTGAACCTCACATACAATGAGGCGAAGTGTGTTTTCCGGACACGCCGCCTCGCCATCCTTGGGTACGTGATAGAAAATGGTGTCCTTGGCCCCGACCCAGCCCGTATGCGTCCCCTTATGCAGCTTCCCCTCCCTACTACCCTCAAAGCACTGAGGAGATGCCTGGGCTTCTTCTCCTATTATGCCCAGTGGGTCCCCCTTATGCAGATAAAGCCCGTCCGCTCCTAAAATCGACCTCTTTTCCCCTGGCGGAGGAGGCCTGTCGGGCCTTCGATGACATCAAAGCGGACATCGCGAAGGCCGCGATGCACGCTGTGGACAAATCCATCCCATTCCAAGTGGAAAGTGATGCGTCTGACTTTGCCCTAGCTGCTACCCTTAACCAGAGGGGCCGTCCGGTGGCCTTCTTTTCCCGGACCTTACAAGGCCCTGAGATTCGACACTCCTCGGTCGAGAAGGAGGCCCAGGCCATCGTGGAAGCCGTCCGGCACTGGCGCCATTATCTCGCGGGCCAACGATTCACCTTAATTACGGACCAGCGGTCAGTTGCCTTCCTGTTTAACACCAGGCAAAAGGGCAAGATTAAGAATGACAAGATCTTGCGGTGGAGGATTGAGCTCTCCACCTACAGATATGACATCATGTACCGGCCCGGGAAGCTCAATGAGCCCCCAGACGCCCTGTCCCGTGGATCATGTGCCAGTGCCCAACTAGACCAGCTACAGTCCCTCCATAACGACCTCTGTCACCCGGGTGTCACCAGATTTTTCCATTTTGTCAAGTCCCGTAACCTGCCCTTCTCCCTTGAGGAAGTCCGGACGATTACCAGGCAATGCAGGGTCTGCGCTGAGTGCAAACCGCAGTTCTACCGGCCAGGTAGGGCGCACCTTGTAAAGGCCACTCGCGCGTTCGAGCGCCTTAGCGTTGATTTTAAAGGCCCCCTCCCCTCCTCTAACCGCAATGTTTATTTCCTGAATATCATTGACGAATACTCACGTTTCCCTTTTGCCTTCCCCTGCTCGGACATGACCACGGCTACAGTGATTCGGACCCTGAACAAGCTCTTCACCCTGTTCGGCTTCCCAGCCTATATTCATAGCGACCGTGGGTCCTCTTTCATGAGTGACGAGCTGAGGCAGTACCTGCTCGCCAAAGGCGTTGCCTCCAGCCGCACCACTAGCTATAACCCCAGGGGCAATGGTCAAGTAGAGCGGGAGAACGCAACCGTCTGGAAGGCCGTTCTATTAGCGTTACGGTCTAGGGGCCTTCCAGTCAGCCGTTGGCAAGACGTCCTTCCGGACGCATTACATTCCATTAGGTCACTCTTGTGCACAGCGACCAATACGACCCCTCACGAGCGGATGTTTTCATTTCCCAGGAAGTCCTCCTCGGGTACTTCGCTCCCGGATTGGCTGATGTCCCCGGGACCCGTCCTGCTTCGGAAGCATGTCCGGACCCATAAGGCAGATCCCTTGGTCGAGGAGGTCCAACTGCTCCATGCTAATCCCCAATATGCTTATGTAGCGTACCCTGATGGGCGGGAGGACACGGTTTCTGTCCGTGACTTGGCACCCGCGGGTGCCCCGGAGGTCACCACGTCCTTCCGCCCCACGGTCCCTGGTGTCGTCCATTCGGAGACTGCTATGCCTCTTCCTCCCTCAGTCCCTGTCCCCAATGTAGTGCGCCCAGAGCCTGTTGCAGCCCCCCACCCCCCAGCTCCGGTTCCCACTGTTCCCCATACGCCACCAGGGCCACTGCTCATTCCTCTCGCCCCTATGTACAGCTTGCTTGAGTCGCCGGAGCCGTCGCCACGCAGTACCTGACGACTGGACGGGACGACGGATCGGTCCGCTTCACACCACCCAGCGCCTTCTCTCGACGCTCACTGTACGGAGCCTGGGCCGACATCGCTCCCTGCTCGGACGACTCTGCGACCTACACTACGACGATCGCGACGACGGATCAAGCCACCGGTTCGTCTGGACTTGTGATATTGTTTCCGCTTCACCCCCGTGTTGTTTTTTTAAAAGGAAGGGGTGAATGTGGTGGACCTCAGTTGTGCCTTTGTCCTATGTGGACCACCGTTGTGTGTGTTTGTCATACCTGGACACATCCCCTTCCAGTTTGGTTCCTCCCCTCAGCACCTAGTATAAAGGTGGCTGTCTCCTCCCCCTTGTTCAGTCCAGGTCGGTTACTTGTTGGGATCTGCTCCTGATTCTGTTGTGAATAAAAGCCTACACTTATATTGGCATATTGGTAGTCTTTCGCCTTATTGATAGCGCATCAGGCACCTTGTCAAAGGCCTTACTGAAGGCCATGTAGACAACATCCACTGCCTTCCCTTCATCCACTTTCCTGGTAACCTCCTTGAAAAACTCTAATATATTGGTTAAACATGACCTACCACGCACAAAGCCATGTTGATTCTCCCTAATAAGTCCCTGTCTATCTAAATATTTGTAGATCCTATCTCTTAATACTCCTTCCAATATTTTACCTACTACTGACGTCAAACTTACCGGCCTATAATTTCCCGCATTACTTTTTGAGCCTTTTTAAAACTACGGAACAACATGAGCTATCCTCCAATCATCCGGCACCTCACCCATGGACACCGACATTTTAAATATATCTGCCAGGGCCCCTGCAATTTCAACACTAGTCTCCTTCAAGGTCCGAGGGAATACCTGTTTTGGTCCTGGGGATTTATCTACTCTGATTTGCCTCAAGACAGCAAGCACCTCCTCCCCTTTAATCTGTATAGGTTCCATGACCTCCCTACTTGTTTGCCTTAATATTGCCATTACTGTTGCTGAAATCATTGTTGTAGTCAGCACTCCGACCACGCCATCACACACAAAGACTGTTGAAGCAACACAGTGGCAACGCGGTCAGTGAGGAATGTTTTCTTTAGTTAATTTATTAGTGTCACCAGTAAGCTTGTATTAACACTGCAATTAACTTACTGTGAAAATCCCCTAATCACCACACCCCAGCACTTGTTTGGGTACATTGAGGGAGTATTTAGCATGGCCAATCTAAGCAGCACATCTTTCAGACTGTGGGAGGAAACCAGAGCACTGGAAGAAACCCACGCAAAGATGGGGAGAATGTGCAGACTCCGCAGAGGCAGTGACCCAAGCTGGGAATCGAATCTAAGTTCCTGGCGCTGTGGGGTAGCACTGCTTAGCACTGCGTCACCATGCTGCCCTATTGTGCATTGTGCATAGGCATTGGGAAAGCACAGCCATGGAGCCAGTGCGATGAAGGGGAATGAGAGTGTACCCAATGCAAATCGAACAAACTCAGATTATGAATCAGCAGATACAAGCTGGTGAAAACCATAGATCTAACATAACATAAGCGAGAGCAAAATTAAGTCCATTTGCAGGTGCCCTTAAACATGTGTTGAATGTGTGCATCTGATCTCCACTTACAAATGCTTAAATATTTGATTTATAGATGGGACCTGCAAATAAAATGGATGAACCAAATGCAGAACTATTGCTTGAGATGCAAATAAAAATGAATAGCCTACAAAAGTAGAGAATCGGAAGAAAAATTGGTGAAATGAAACAGAAAAATTAACCCGTCCTGTAATAGTAGCCACAGAATTGTATGCGCAACCATTTGTAGAATGATCTTAATCGAGGGAAATATTATGGAAATTTAGGTAAAATAGATTGAGGAAAAGCAAATTAATCACCTCCAAGTTACACACTATTCTGAGTTAAACATGCATTGTTATTTCTTCATTGCCACTGGATCAATGTACTCCAATTACCTACTTCACATCTACACAGTTACCAGTACTGGTTGCCAAAGATGAATTTTAAAGCAATCTTTTAAGCCAATTGTCCACAAAAATCCAAGTTGAGTGACTCTAAAAACAGATGGGATTTTAAAAAAGGCATTCTTTCTTGCAACAAACCTACAAGATCTTTTGTATTATTTGACTGGGATGCTCTAATGAACTAGATTGTCAGACTGTCATTACTATACTTTTAGGACCTTAAATAGAGCATAATTATTCAGAATTTAGTCAATTAATAAAGTAAAGAAACAAAATATGTCACACCCACCGAGAAAGTTCAATAAAGATATTCATTAAATACCACGTCTAAAATTATGCTCAGGCTGGTAATAACTCCTTGATAATCTTTGTACACACAACTGTATATCAGAGTTGCGGCTTGGATTACAAACATGAGACTAACCAACACTATTGTAAAGGAAATAAAATGTTTATGAAACAAAACATTAAAAAGAGGTACATTGAAGCACAATAAAAGTGAATGTAACTACAGTAATTTTGGAAGTATACTCCTACCAGTCATAACATAAATGTATCACCATTACAATTCCAGCTGATGTTATTACTAGGCATGTCGGACCACAGGATGGGTAGATTCTAATTTCTATTTTTCGTTGAGATACATGGATGAACAGAGTCAAAGGACTGCTGATGATTTTCAGCAAAAGAAAAAAACATTTATTAAACAAGAAAAGATTAACTATAATAGAGTTCTTATTCGCTCCAACTATATCGTTATAGATGTATACAGATTTGTAAAGATAACACAAGTTGCAAAAGTTATCTTATAGTCCAATATTCTCAGCAAGTACACAGTTCATGTAAACCAACTGGTGACCTGAGGCCAGATACACCATGCTCCGAAACCAATTGATAGATGCCCCCCACCACAACTTCTGCAGACTTCTCATCAAATCTCCCCAGATTCTTGTCATATTGTGAGCCAACCGATCTCATTGGAACTCTGATTTTCACACACGGATTTCCAATCTCCACTCTTAAAGTGCACACTTCTCCCAAACAGCACTTTCTCTCAGATAACTTCACCAAGGATCCACATCCAGAGTTTCAACCTTCCCTCCTTATGTCCTCTGCCCTGGATTGCTACATGCATTCAAGCTTCCATGCAATCTCTCAGGTACTCTGCCATGCCAACAAAACACCACTGCTTCACAGGTTATATTAAGGTGTCATCATTCATTCAATTATACCAGATGTCTGGTTTCTCACATAGCCGACTTTAAATCTGGTTCCTGCTGCTGTCTCGTTAATTGAGAGCTCTTTCTCTGCTTTATATTTAAATTTGCCTGAACAAGACCTTTTTCAAATTTGTATTTTTTCCCTTTTGACTTCACAGTCCTCCTGGAACTCTCTTTTGTCCCATTTCCTGGTTTCTGGGACTTTGTTTTTTTGGGGGAAATCTGTTCTATGTGGTTCCATGTCTTGTATTCAGCTTCCCTTGGTACTAATTTACAACTAACTCAAAAGTTCTTGCTGTCAAGGTGGCCCCGGGTTGCTAAGCAACAACCTAGTTTTTCTAAACCCTTGTATTTACTTTAATATCATACACACTCATTACAATGCAGGCATTTGAAGTTGCTAACTTTCAAAAACTGAAGCACAAATTTACCTAATCTAAATTTATACTGTATTCCTAACACATACAATGCAAATATAATTTACTCTATTTTCTAAACAAAACATATTCAAGTTTGAACTCATGTCCATTGAAAGTTCAGTTACAATGAACCTGAACCTAACAATGAATTATTCACTCTAATTATTCATTGCAAGAAACACAGAACATAGAAAAACTACAGCACAAACAGGCCCTTCGGCCCACAAGTTGCACCGGTCGTGTCCCTACCTACCTAGGCTTATAAATAGACTTACCTATAACCCTCAATCCTATTAAGTCCCATGTACTCATCCAGAAGTCTCTTAAAAGACCATATTGAGTTTGCCTCCACCACCACTGATGGCAGCCGATTCCACTCACCCACCACCCTCTGAGTGAAAAACTTACCCCTGACATCTCCTCTGTACCTACTCCCCAGCACCTTAAACCTGTGTCCTCTCGTAGCAACCATTTCAGCCCTGGGAAAAAGCCTCTGAGAATCCACCCGATCTATAGCTCTCAACATCTTGTAAACCTCTATCAGGTCACCTCTCATCCTTCGTCTCTCCAAGGAGAAAAGAGAGAGCTCCCTCAACCTATCCTCATAAGGCATGCCACCCAATCCAGGCAACATCCTTGTAAATCTCCTCTGCACCCTTTCTATGGCTTCCACATCCTTTCTGCAATGAGGCGACCAGAACTGAGCACAGTACTCCAGGTGGGGTCTGACAAGGGTCTTATAAAGCTGCATCATTATCCCCCGACTCCTAAACTCAATCCCTCGATTGATGAAGGCCAGCACATCATGCGCCTTCTTAACCACCTCCTCCAACTGCGTGGCCGATTTAAGAGTCCTATGGACCCGGACCCGGACTACATTGCTAAGAGTCTTACCCCTGATATTATACGCCTTCATCACATTTGACCTGCCAAAATGGACACCACACATTTATCCGGGTTGAAGTCCATCTGCCACTTCTCTGCCCAGTCTTGCATCCTATCTATGTCACTCTGCAGCTTCTGACATCCCTCCAAACTTTCCACAACACCACCAACCTTCGTGTCGTCGGCAAACCTGCCAACCCATCCCTCCACTTCCTCATCCAGGTCATTTATGAAGATGACAAACAGCAAGGGTCCCAGAACAGATCCCTGGGGCACTCCACAGGTGGCCGACCTCCATTCAGAAAAAGACCCATCTACAACCACTCTCTGCCTTCTGCAGGCAAGCCTGTTCTGGATCCACAAGGCAACAGCCCCTTGGATCACATGCCCTCTCACTTTCTCAAGAAGTCTTGCATGGGGGACCTTATCGAATGCCTTGCTGAAGTCCATGTAAACCACATCTACCGCTTTTCCTTCGTCAATGTGTTTAGTCACATTTTCAAAGAACTCCACCAGGCTCGTAAGGCACAATTTGCCTTTGACAAAGCCGTGCTGACTACTTTTGAGCATATTAAACCTCTCTAAATGTTCATAAATCCTGTCCCTCAGGATCTTCTCCATCAACTTACCAACCACTGAGGTTAGACTCACCGATCGGTAATTTCCTGGGCTATCCCTATTCCCTTTCTTGAATATAGGAACCGCATCCGCAATCCTCCAATCCTCTGGAACCTCTCCCATCTCCATCCATGATGCAAAGATCATCGCCAGAGGCTCTGCAATCTCTTCTCTCGCCTCCCACAGTAACCTGGGGTACATCCCATCCGGTCCCGGTGACTTATCTATCCTGATGCTATTCAAAATTTCCAACACATCCTCTTTCTTAATGTCCACAAACTCAATCTTTTCAGTCCGCCGCAATCCTGTAGTACAACCACCCAGGTCTTTTTCCACCGTGAATACCGAGGTAAAGTATTCATTAAGCACCTCTGCTATTTCTTCCGGTTCTGTACAGACTTTCTCACCTTCACATTTTATAGGTCCTATTCCTTCACATCTCATCCTTTTACGCTTTACATATTTATAGAACGCCTTAGGGTTCTCCTTAATCTTACCTGCCAAGTCCTTCTCGTGACCCCTTCTGGCTCTCCTAATTTCCTTCTTAAGTCCCTTCCTACAAACCGTGTACTCATCTAGATCCCTATCATCGCCTAGCTCTCTGAACCTTTTGTACGCTTTCCTTTTCTTTTTGACTAGGTTCAGCACAGCTTTCGTGCATCACAGTTCCCTTAACCTACCAAAACCTCCCTGTCTCATCGGAACGTTGTCATTCAGAACTCTGGACAAACATTCCTTGAAAATCTGCCACTTTACTTCGGTACTTTTCCTCGAGAATGCCTCCTTCCAATCAATGCCTCTAATCTCCCACCTGATGGCTTCATGTTTCCCCTTACTCCAGATAAACACTTTCCTAGCTTGCCTGTTCCTATCTCTTTCCAATGCTAGCGTAAAGGAGATAGAGTTATGATCACTATCCCCAAGATGCTCCCCCACTCAGAGATCCGACACCTGTCCAGGCTCATTAGCCAGTACCAGATCGAGTACAGCCTCTCCTCTTGTAGGCTTATCCACATGCTGTGTCAGGAAACCTTCCTGAACACACCTAACAAACTCCTCCCCATCCAACCCCCTTACCCCAGGGATATTCCAATCGATGTTTGGGAAATTAAAGTCTCCCATCAGGACAACCCTGTTATTACTACATCTCTCCAGGATCTGTTTCCCTATCTGCTCCTCAACATCCCTGTTACTGTTGGGTGGCCTATAGAAAACACCTAACAAAGTTATCGACTCCTTCCCGCTCCGAACTTCCACCCACAGAGACTCCGTAGACAATCCCTCCATGACGTCCACTTTCTCTACAGCTGTGACACTATCCCTGATCAGCAGTGCCACTCCACCCCCTCTTTTGCCTCCCTCTCTGTCCATTCTGAAACATCTGAAGCCCGGCACCTGAAGTATCCAGTCCTGTCCCTGTCCCCAAGTCTCCGTAATGGCCACCACATCACACTTCCAAGCATCGATCCACACTCTAAGCTCATCCACTTTATTCACTACACTCCTGGCGTTAAAATAGACACATCTTAAACCTTTGGTCTGAGCTCTCCCCTTCTCCATCACCCGTCTTACACTGTGCACAATCCTTCTCTATTTGCAGGCTACCCTCCTCGCTCTCAGTCACCTCATCGCGGTTCCCTCACCCCAACCTTTCTAGTTTTAAACATGTGAAAGAATAGATGTGATATATCCTGGATTCACTAAATTTTAGACAACAAATATGTTTACCTGATGACTCAGGGACAAACTAGACCCAATATCATCTTAATCTGTTTTCTTTATAAAAATAATAAACTGTCCACATATCATTACCTTATTGGGATCAGTATTTTCACTGGTAATTACTTAATTTTCTACCTGGCAGCAATGATTTGATTTGATTTATTATTGTGACATGCATTAGTATACAGTAAAAAGTATTGTTTCTTGCGCGCTATACCGACAAAACATACCATTACATAGAAAAGGAAAGGATAGGGTGCAGAATGTAGTGATAAAGTCATAACGAGGGTGTAGAGAAAGATCAACTTAATATAAGGTAGGTCCATTCAAAAGTCTGATGGCAGCAGGGAAGAAGCTGTTCGTGAGTCGGTTGGTATGTGACCTCAGGCTTTTGTATCTTTATCCCAACAGAAGAAGGTGAAAGAGAGTATGTCTATGGTGTGTGGGGTCCTTGATTATGCTGGCTGCTTTTCCTAGGCAGTGGAAAGTGTAGATGGAGTCAATGCTTGGGAGGCTGGTTTGTGTGGTCGACTGGGCTATGTCCACAATGCTTTGTAGTTTCTTGAGGTCTTGGACAGAGCAGGAGCCATACCAAGCTGCGATACAACCAGAAAGAATGCTTTCTATGTTGCATCTGTAAATGTTGGTGAGAGTTGTAGTGGACATGCCAAATGTCCTTAGCCTTCTGAAAAAGTAGAGGCATTGGTGGGCTTTCTTAACTATAGTGTCAGCGTGGAGGGACCAGGAGAGGTTGTTGGTGATCAGGACACTTAGAAACTTGAAGCTCTTGACCATTTCCACTTCATCCTCATTGTTGTAGACAGGGGGCAGTCTCCTCCACCATACTTCCTGAAGTTGATGACTATCTCCTTCATTTTACTGTCATTGAGGGAGAGATTATTGTCATCGCACTAGTTCAACAGATTTTCTATCCCTTTCCTGTACTCCATCTCATCATTGTTTGGGATCCGACCCATTACCGTGGTATCATCAGCAAACTTGAAAATTGAATTGGAGGGAAATTTGGTCACGCAGTCATAGGTGTATAAGTAGTATAGTAGGAGGCTGAGAACACAGCCTTGTGGGGAACAATGAGAGAAACGTATAAAGCATTTCGAAATGTTTCTCTTGTACTGAAGGCACGGTCCTGTTGCCAAGGATCTATAAAGAGGCTGTGCCAGCTAACAAGGAAAATAGATAGTTAACAAGTGAGAGCATTGACAATATTTCTTCCAAATTTTACTATGTCTTCTTGACAGCAGGGATAAGGCCAACCAAAAGCGAGCCTTATCTTCACTTTTCCTGCTGAAGTTGTTTATTTATTTTTCTGTACTGATAATGCCATGATTAGAGTATGATGGCCTGGAGCACTGTCCTCAGTGGAGAATGTGCATGGCATGCAAAACATTTGTTGATCTTTTTGAAGCCTTATCTGCTAACTTCCATTACTGTTCACTGTTTGCTCACTTGTAGCAAAAGAAAATAGTAACTGCAGCATTACATAAATTATATGATACAATATTTTCCTATTATATTACCAGGAGGGAGAGGTGGGTTATTAATGGTATGTTTATTATGTTATCAATGTTCAGGATATGTCTGGTTGTATCACAGCTTGGTATGTCTCCTGCTCTGTCCGACTCAACAACAGCTTCTTCCCTGCTGAAGGGCATAATCTAATTAAGTACTTAGAACATTTATAAATAGAGAACTGCTGGGAAACAGGAGTGTTTGCTAGGGAGGAGACAGACATACGTACTGATGCATTCTGGAAATAAATCTAATGTCAAATCATCATCATTGGCTGTCTCTTGATTTGAGGATGGCATCTATTCTGGGTTGCAAGTTTCTTTCATGTGTCTTCCTGCGACTGAATAGGCCAATTCTTGACCCACAGATCTTTGGGCACATGGTATCTCCCAATAGACAGAGGGACCAAGTGTGCAGGATTTACTTCCTTTACTTTCCTTCTCTGCCATCGCTCTGCCTCATCATTTAGGCATTGGGACTCAAAACATGTGACAGTTTGATGGGCAAGTTGTTACCGTTTTGAATGATTGTTCGGAAGTTCCTTCCAGTCATTTATGTCAATGCTTCCATGCTTCAAGGAGAGCTTCAGAATGTTTCCTTTGTCCTTCTATTATCGGGTGTCTGGTTTCCGGCTTCACCACTTGGCTTTGGAATGATTTATCTTAGTAACAGAGGATTGTTACCTCAACGTGAAAATTGGAATCGAAGAATATTTTTTCCTTTGGAAGATAGCAATTTGAGTTTATTTTGTGAAGAATGGTTGCAAACAAGTGTAAATTATCAGGGTATGATTACCCACTGAAGTTCTCCAAATCCAAACCTTCTGACCACTGGCAAAATGAAGTGGAAATGTGGACACACACGGGTTACATTTTTATCAATGAAAAAGCCTCAGTATTCTTGCTTCCTAAGAAAAGATCAGAAACAAAATATTTTGTGAGCCAGAAACCCATCAGTTAGATTCTGAAGAAAGTTTGGAACTTCTATTAAACTTTATCGATTGACTTTACATGAAAGATGATCGATTAGATGCCTATGAGTGATCAGCAGACTTTGTTAGATTTCAAGAGATGGATGGTCGTTGCATAGAGGAATATACCATTGACTTTAATGAACTATATAAAAGGTTGCAAAAATTCATTTTGGAAATTCCTTATTTGATTCTTGAATTCAAATTGGTAGTTTGTGCTGAGAGCCATACTTGGATAGGCTCCTGATCTTAACAGTAGTTAGATTCTCAGAAACAGACAATTAGTTATTTAGTTCTACAGAACTTTCATATTACTGGAAAAAAACACATGTTGGCAAAGATTTTTGTTTTGCACCCATCAGGACAATTTGCAAGAATACCAAATGTAAAGGGAACACCAATTTATATTGCATGAGAAGAAAGCACGAGTTGGTTGGCAAATGAAATCGGATCAGTGGAGATGTTGCCATGGAGAATTCACCAGTTAACTGCCAAGCTTTGTTTAAATCCAAACCAGGCAGGTTGACTCTGAAAAAAGGCATTGTCTTGGGGAATGAACTAGAGAATGGCTGTCAACTATTTTGTTTAGTTGCAAATTAGTTTTGACAGTTATGAGTAACAGGATATGATAGATAAGAAGCTGAATTGTGATAGGCAAAATGATACTGTTGCATGGTACAGGCTATCATATGCAAAGGACAACAGCTTAAAGTTGGTACGACGTTGACATACATACTAGAAGGGCCCAGTGAATGGGTGGATGTAACTATTGTAGGGAGAACAGGGAAAGCTACTGGTGAGTTCAAACATTGGCTAACTATCCAATATAATGGACTAAGATCTATGAACTGGCAAAATGAGGTGAAACAATGGACAGCAAGAAATGTAGTGGGAGTGCCTATGATGGATCTGGAAGTGACTCTGGCACTAGGTATTTATCATTCAATGCTGATAGAACCTCTGACCATGGAAGGGAGTCACACTGTAGCATTAATAGAAACGAGATAGGAGGGCAGGTAGAAGCTGTAACTTGACCTATTTTACAATAGAACAAAGATGACAAAATAATCTGGGAACACTAGCCATTATGATTAGGAAGTTTTGGTGGCTGTCAACAAATTAGAAGACACACCTGTAAGAGAGGTAAAATCAAAAGAGTTGGATAGTTGGAAGGAATTTGGCGTCTACTCTGAAATGCCAAATAGGGGACAGCCAGCAATATAACACAGATGGTTATGGATGTGGAATGTACTTTCAGATGGGACATATAAGGTTAAAATGAGACCAGTGACTTAGGGTTTAGAAGAGAGATTTGAAGATCAAGACATTGGAATGAACTCCCCCATGGCAGGAAAAGTGATCTTGAAAATTCCTGCACTCTGATGGCCACGTATTTATGGAAATGTAAGTTGATCAATATAAAAGCCATAGATTTAAAGGATAAACATTTTCAGAGAGAAGTATTTTTTTCTAAAAAGGTAGAGCAATACAGAAAGAAAGCTACGGAAATTAAACAAATGTGTTTATGGATTGAATGATACATTGAGTGCATGTCATCACTCGGTTAGGTGTGTCCTACTGAAGGTCGCCTGTGCTCAACTGAAAACAGATCCGGCAACATTCTCCCGGAACAATAAAGGGAAACTCTCAGGTAACTTTATGATGCATGTTGATGACTTCCTATGAGGAGATTCTGCAGAAATTGAGTAATTTTTTTTTACAAATAAGATCAAAGGGGATTTGAAGATTGGAAGTCAGGTTTTGGGGATCTTTAATCATGTCGGCTTAGACATTAAGCAAAATAAGTTGGGAGTAACAATCACCAATCATATCTTGAAAGTGGTACAGGTAGCTTAATAAATCAGCATAGGCTGTCACGGAAAGGTGATCTTTCATCCAAAGGAAGAACAGAACAGCTAATAAGCTTTACTGAATAGTTTAATCGACAATGTACTAGACAAGATTCAATGCCAGTTATGACATATTGGAGCTGAATACTATGATGAATCACGCTAAAATTGAGGATGTTTTGAGAGCCAATAAAACATTAAAGAAATTAAATGCAGAAAAATAAACAATGAAGTTTCCAAACTTTGATGTTCTGAAGGACACAAAATGAATCCTTTTTGATGACACTTCCCAAATCAGTCTTCTGGATGGGTATTTGAATACAACTGGGCTTATTGTATTTTGGGTGGGTGAAAATGGAAAATGTCCTTTCACCTGGGAAGAATGCCATTAAAAGTATGTTTGCTGTGGAAACACTAGTTGAAGCAATAGTTATATGGCACAATCTTACCGACCATTCATGCCATACTCCCACTGCAGCAAAGTCAGAGACTGTTGGCACCCAGCCAAAAGTCTATTCACTGCAGCGGGATGGAACAATCCCAGCTGTAGGCGAAGTCAGAGGGCCCAATTTTATCACTGCGTTGCACCCATTTTCGGGCGCGAAAACTTGGCAAAGTTGGGCGTGAGGCGAGTAGCGTGACCCGGGCCTGCCTCCGCACCAGTTCCCCATTTACCAAGGCCCGAAAATGGCCACGATCGGGACCGCCCGAAACGAACACCAGTTAGTGAGGAGGTAGGTGCCTAGCGTCTGATGGCTCTCTGCTTGAAATCAGTGGGGTGGGGTGGGGGAGGAGGGGCCCACTGCCACTCTTCCTGAGGTCATGGGGGGCAAGGGGGGAGGGGCCTGCAATCGGTCTGGGTGGCAGTGGGGGTAAGGGAATAAGTGGGTCAGTAATGTTGTGGGGGTGGGGCAATGCCTGTGTGGGGCCAGGGGGAGGCATTATCTGGCCTGGGAGGGATGTGGCAGGGGAGCAGCATTCTATCATTTTGTTTCTGCGCATGCGCAGTTGGAAGCACTGATCGGAGCCCGGTTAAGCTCCGCCCACAGGCTTGTGCAGCGCGATTCGGACTCGCTGATATTTTTGCAGGCAGAGTGCAGACCTGAGACCGGGTCTAAAAGTCGAATCTGAAACACTCCCAGTTTCATGTCCGCCCAGCGCTTAGAATCAAAATGGTGAAATAGAGTCCAGAGAATCTGGCCCATGGGGTTTTATTTATCAAATATTTTAATGGAAATCCTAAAAAAGGCATTCTGAGAAGAGTTGGTTAATTGAATGCTTCGTAAGTAACTGTTTCCTGTGAGATAATGTACATACCAACAATTGTGTGTGATAAAAGGATAAAGATTGATCTTGTAGCATTAAAGAAATGCAAGGAATATTCTGATCTTTCTACGATAAAACATAAGACACCGATTATCTGACAGCTTTTCAAAACGAAATGCTTATTCAAATTTATTATTCGAGGGTATCTCATATTTTGATGCATTATGCGAAATATGGAAAATCATCTTTATCTCTCCTGATTTGTTTTGAAATTGTTTGTGTGTTTTGTAAAGTTTGAATTGAAAGGAAGGAAGGGAATGTTAATGACATGTTAATCATGTTGTCAAGCTTAAGAATGCACAGACAGACAGTATTGTTCAATTAAATGCCTCAAAAACATATAAATGGAGGCATGTGCCTCACCGGGGGCTGCAAAACCTCTTTAATTTGCTTATCTTGATGATTTATTCATTTTATTCAAAAGAGTACAAGGATGAGACAGCTTCCATGACCAGTGGGTGCCACAGGGGCTGGGGTACATTATCACCCCCAGTAATTATATTTTATTTTGATTAGTTAAGCTTCCTTTGACATTTCAATTTCATTAGAGTGACACACTGAGGCTGTCACCTCTTGTTTATTTTACTGATTTATTAAATTTAGTCAGAAGAGTATAAATAGAGGCTTCAGGGGCATGATGGGTGTTAATGAGGGAGGAGGCAGACATATGTAATGCTGCATTCTGTACAGACTGCTGACAACCTAGGCAGCTGCCTCTGACTCAATTTTAAGAAGATTCTTCTTCCAACAACTCACAAACAAAGGTAGCCAAAATGGAGTGCAACCTCAGTTTATGAGGCCTCTGTTCACCCTACCAAAACTGGCAGCCTAAGGGAGGACGGGTTCCTGTTCAGTTCAGCTCATTCAGTGAGAAACCTGTGGAACGATTGCAGTATCCCTGGTCTGTTTATGGCTGCAGCAGGCAAGATTTAAACTGAAACCTAAGGTTATCTGGTTCAAACTGGCCTGTATTTAAGATCTAGGCTGTAATCTCGCTAGTTGTTTTAACAAACAATGAGACTCACATGTCCTCATGCAAGATATGCAGAAAGTTACCATGATGGTTCAACAAGCACTAACATGGTGGCCTTTATTGTAAGTGGATTGGAGTGCTTGGCTTATGTTTCCCAGAAGTTTGAAATAATCACATTTCTAGATGCAAATGGTGCAGCTTCATTGAATGTATTTCACGGGTCGCACCATGTACTGCGACTGATCAGTACAATAGTGAGTAATTTTTTTTTATTCATTTGCGGCACATGGGCATCACTGACTGGCCAGCATTTATTGCCCATCCCTAGTTGCCCTTGAACTGAGTGGCTTGCTAGGCCATTTCGGAGAGCAGTTGAGAGTCAACCACATTGCTGTGGCTTTGGAGTCACATGTAGGCTAGACTAGGTAAGGACGGCAGATTTCCTTCCCTAAAGGGCATTAGTGAACCAGATGGGTTTTTCCAACTACATTGGCTGTACATTGGCTTCCAACTGTATTAACAATGGTTTCATGGTCATCAGTACATTTTTCTGGATACTTATTTATAGATGCGCATGAATATATCGTTCCGAATAATCTGCTGTCATCATTGTGGGTCTCAGATGAGATAGTCTTTGGTTAGGATCGATAGAGACGACTAGAGGTAAGGCTCTTGGTAAATGTTATCTTTTATTAATTACTTTTCCAACTATAATACAGCACAAGCCTTCACATTGATCTAATTCTTATTATAGGGGATTCCAAAACGAGACTCTGTGGAACCCAGGGTTTCCGCTGGAGATTCCCAGGGGTTCTGCGCCAGGCTGGGCAGATGGGAAAATTTGAGTTTCATGCTATTTCATGCTTGTCCAATCAGAGGATTGTTTCTCCAGAATCCAACCTCTGATTGGATGAGCTGTAGCAGCGCAAAATTTAAATTGCATCGATCAGGATGAGCGTGGGCAGTGGGGCAAAAGTGAGAACGGGATGAGAACAAGGCCTGTGAGGAGGCAAAATGGGACTATAGGGGGAGTGCCGGTGGGGAAGGGAGGGTGGGGTGGTAGCGTGGGGCCTGCGGCCTGTGGTCGGCAGGGTGGGGAAATGATGCCTATGAGGGAAGAAGCAGAGCCTGCGAGGAGAGTGGGGCGTAACAGGGTGGATGCATTTGAGTCCGCAGCAATGAGCGGGTGGCAGGAGGTCTTCAGAGAGAGGTGAGTGAGTGAGTGGGTGTTTTGTCAGTATTCCGTCAGTCCTCTTGGGAGGTTAAAAGGTTTCTGTGATTGGAAAATTTGGGAAACCCTGTCATTGCATATTCTTTTGTCATGTGATTTTACCTTTTTAATGATGTAGATTGTTTATTTATATATTTAACCATTAATCTTTGATACTGGAAATAAGATAATAATATTACATGTTGTAATTATCCAGGGCTTTGGAACCTGGAGTACTGTGAATAGTTTTATTCTCCATATTTGAGGTGCAATCTTTTTGAGCTTGCGTTCCTGATATAGAGATTCCCCACTAACTGTACATATCACACTGCTGCCTTTCTTCCTATCCATTCATACATTCAAGAACTGACTGTCTCCCTACAAGGGCACAAGATCCTTCAGGATTCTCATAGAAAAAGGGAGCATCAAGGATACATTGCAACGATACGCCATTCACAATATTAGAAAATCTTCCAGTTCCCATGCCAGTCTTTCTTGATTTCACACTTGTTAGAATAGAAATCCCCTTATAATCTCCGTCACTGCAATAACACATCTGGTTATAGGATCGACCCTGTTTCTGTCCAGGTTTCCACAGCTCGCTTTAACTATAACATTCATTAAGTCAATTTTCTACGTGATATTTCTCTTTGATAAAATCTAACATGATAAGCTTAGCATTGACCAGCTGCTTAAGTGGATATTTCAGCCACTGAAGACTTCCTTTGGAGGCGCTGCAGCGAATGTTCACTTGACGGCTTCCGGGGAGGGTGAGAAGATTGTCCTTTGATGAGAAGCTGGGTAAATTAGGCCTATGCTCGCTGGAGTTCAGAAGAATGAGAGGTTGAACTTGAGAGGTTGTTTCTCCTTGCTGGGGAATCTAGAACATGGAGGTGCAGCATTAGGATGACGGGCTGATCATTTACAACTGAGGCGAGGAGACATTGCTTCACTGAGAGGACTTTTGATCTCTTTGGCAATCAGTGGGCTTGAGGAGCAGGTGCGAAAGTGGAGTTCAGGCAGAAGATCAGCCATGATAGGATTGACTGGCAGAGCAGGCTAAAAGAGCCTTATGTTCTGCTCCTACTCTGATTTCTTATGGTCTTACATTGTTACAAACTTAACTCATAGATCAGTGGACTGACTCGGTGGGCAAAAAAATAGTAAATGGAATGCAATTCAGAGAAATGTGGGGTAATGCATTTGAGAAGAGCAAGCAAGGCAAGGGAATACACAATAAATGTAAGATACTGAATACTGCAGAGGAACAAAGGGATCTTGGAATGCATGCCCACAGGTCCCTGATGTAGCAATTCAGGCAGACAATGTGGTTAAGAAGACATATGGGGTATGTTTCTTTATTAGCTGAGGCACAGAATATAAGATAAAGGGAGATTATGTTAGAACTGTATAAACACTAGCTAGGACACAGCTAGAGTACTGTGTACAGTTCTAGTCATCACATTACAGGAAAAATGCAGGCCGGAATATTCCAGCTGTTCACTCCCCGCCGCCGCTGTGAGCGAGGACGGAAAATTTAGCACTCAACCAAATCTCCCTTCATTGCAGCAGGACCAGAAAATCCCACCGGCCTGAACAGCTGGCAAATTCTGCCCACAGTCTCACCAGAGAAGGATTACAAAGATGTTGCCAGAACTGCAGAACTTTATCCCAGAGGAAAGGCTGGATAGGCTGGAGATGGAGAAGAGATTTAATTGAGGTGTATAAAATTATAAGGAGCGTAGATAGAGTATTCAGAAAGAACCTACTTCCATTAGCTGAGATGTCAATAATCAGGAAGCATAGATTTAAAGTAATTGGTAAAATAATTACAGAGGAGTCAGGAGAATTCTTTTTATCCAGAGGCTGGTATGGTCTGGAACTCACTGTCTGAAAGGGTAGTGAGTCAGAAATCTTCATCACACTTAAAAAGTACTTGAATATGTCGTTAAAATGCTATAGCCTACAGACCAAGTGGGAATAGACTGGATAGCACTTTTCCATTGACACTGACATAATGGGCCAATTGGCCTCCATCTGTGTTGAAAATTTCTCTGATTTTGACCTAAAAAAAAAGCAACGGTAACAAAGCCTTTATCTTGCAACTCTCTTGAGTCTTTTCTTGCTCTGAACTGAAGAGAACCATGAAAAAAAGATAGTAAGCTTTTTCGCCTGGGTCTCAAAATGTATGTTTAAAAATTGCAAAGAGGTAAAATGACTCCTTTTTTTGTCGGGAAGGTGTTTGAAAAGGAAACACTTTCTATTTCAAGCGCCCCCATGTTAGATTCCAAATAAGCCCTGACCTGCCCCAACAGTGTGTCTCAGCCCCAACATTTGAGAAGAGCATCCCTACCACACCAGGGTGGCACATTTTCCATTTTCTACTTCTTACATCAGCCATCTTTGATGCTGTCACTCAGGGAAGCCAATTAATTTCAGATTTGTAAAGTTGGTCCACACCCACGGAGAACGGAATTAAAATGGTGCAAGCTCATTTCATGTATTACCCTATTACCAATGGCAGAAGAGATTATCCCTGCATTAATCTGAATGGATTTGAACACAAATTTAAAAGTCAAAGGGTCCCATCCTCTGCTACATCAAAGTTTTATCTCAATTATTTTCCTGGAAGCATGAGGGAGTGTAATGTGGTACAATATTTTTTAATACAAATGCATCACAGTATTTTGTAATCTTCAGCATATTGCTATGGTGGTATGGAATGCTATCTTTGAAGGCCATAGAAATGTTTCATGGATGGTATGGCCTTTGTTATGAAAAGAGTCACAACTTGTGTCTGAGACTCTGGTGCAGACAACTTCATTTGAGTTGTTTATTAAGAATTTCAGTCAATGACTGAAAATTGTTACTGAAGTCAGCGTAATGGGAAAAAACAGCAAGTTCAGTTATTGCAAACTGCCAATGCAACTTGCAAATGCTACATCATTGACATGCTGCATTGTGTGTTGTGAGTTTGACCTGCAATAGACTTTGTACTTTGAAAAAGAGATTGCAACCCTGAGACTGTTTTCAGTAGTGTAAATGTAATGACAAGCGAATCTGTCAGTGTGCAGCTAGAGATTAAATGTCTCATGACGAGAAGGTTTCCACTGATCTTTGAAAGCTATTCAGCTGCTCCTATTATAAGTGAAGAAATTGAGGATTATTGTTGAAGGTTTCATGATAAGTGTATACCAAGGTGGTAATTTCACTGCAATGGACTGTCATTCTATTCTGTTTATTATCTCTATTTTATTCTGTGCTGAGCTTTTTGCAAACTAGTGTTACAGTGAAGGCTGTTGCACCTCAATCCAATGTTCTTGAGTTAGAATCAGAGAATGACACAGCACAGAAGAAGGCCATTCAGTTCATCATGCCCGTGCAAGCCCTTTGGTAGTGTAATGAATGCCACTCACTTTTTTCTAATAGCCCTATATTTTCTTGCCCATTCTGATGTTTATCCAATTCCCTTTTGAATGTCACCATTGCATCTGCTTCCACTACCCTCATGGGTAGGCTATTCCAGATCACAACAACTTATGCTGTAACAAAATGTTTCTTCACATGGCCCCTGGTTCTTTTTACCTTATCTCACCTTATATTTGTTTCCTCTGGTTACCAATCATTCTGCTGTTGAAGGAAGTTTAACTTAACTTACTCTACCCAAACCAGTCATGACTTTGAACATCTCCATTAAATCTCCTAACCTTGTGTGCTCTGTAAAAGAACTTTCTGCAGGATGATATTGGAATAGTGTAGATTCGATGGGCTTTAGATTGGTTTCACTGGTCGGCGCAACATCGAGGGCCGAAGGACCTGTACTGCGCTGTAATGTTCTATGTTCTATGTTCTATGTTCTGCTCATACCTGGTCTAGTAAACCTCCTTTGCATTGTTCCAAAGCCTTGACTTGCTTCCTAAAGTTTGGTACATAGAATTGAACACAATGCTCTAGTCGTAGCCAAACCAATATTTTATGAAGGACAAGCTGAAAGAGAAAAAGGCACTGAGCTCGAACAACTCCAGCACAACCTTCTTCTGTTCTGGAAGGAAATGTAATGTTGAGATGCTATCTATCTATCTATGTTGAGATGCTATCTATCTATCTATGTCCAAAGATGTGCGGGTTAGGTTGATTGGCCATGCTAAAATTGCCCCTTAGTGTCCTGAGATGCGTAGGTTAGAGGGATTAGCAGGTAAATATGTAGGGATATGGGGATAGGGCCTGGGTGGGATTGTGGTCGGTGCAGACTCGATGGGCTCAATGGCCTCTTTCTGCACTGTAGGGTTTCTATGATTTTTATGATTCTATCTTCCATCTATGCCAATATGTTATCCACTACACCATGAGCTTTTATATTCTGCCAAAACCTTTGACATGGTACCTTATCAAATGCCTTCTGGAAATCTAAGTACAGTACATCTACTGGTTCCCCTTTAGCCTCAGCACACGTTACTTTTTCAAAGAACTCCAATAAATTGGTTAAACATGGTTCCCCTTTGACAAAACCATGTTGACTCTGCCTGATTATCTTGAATTTTTTCCAAGTGTCCTGCTGTAATTTCTTTAGTAATAGCTTCTATCATTTTCTCTCGGAATGAGTTGAAGATAATTGGCCTGCAGTTTCCTACTTTCTGGGCCCAATTTTACCATTTTAATTCTAAGTGCTGAATCTGGGCGTAATGCAGATCCGACTTCGAAATCTGCTTTCAGGCGCCCCCATACACACTCAGCCTGAAAATAAACATCTCCAGTCCCATTCGCGCTGTGGGCGGGGCTTAGCGCGGCCGAAACGATCGGAGTTCAACTGCGCAGAAAAAGCACGCCCGTGTCAGATCGCTCCTGGGCCACAGAAAGCAGAGAAAGCGGCCCGGGAGCGAAAAGTGGCAGCGATGGTGCACACACACATTACTGTCCCCTTATCCACCCCCCCACTACCCACACACATCGCTGTCCCCCTTATCCACCCCCCCACTACCCAGACCGATCGCCACCCCTGCCCCCCTCTCCCCACCCACCGATCGCCCACAGAGTGGCAGCGGACCCCCCTGCCTCCGCCCCCCCCACCAGAGATCCATCTGACCCTCCCCCCCACCGGAGATCCATCTGCCCCCCTCCCCCCCACCAGTGAGCGATCGGGCCTCGCTCCTTCCCCCCCCTACCACCAGACAACGATCAGCCCTCCCCCCCAACCAGAGATACATCTGACCCGCCTCCTCCTCCTCCCCCCCTAACCAGACAACGATCTGGCCTCACTCCCCTCCCCCCGCAACCAGGGAATGATCTGACCCACCTCCCTCCTCCTCCCCACCACTGATCTGAGTCAGAGAGCCGTTAGAAGCACTGAACGCGCTCTTCAGAAGCTGGAGTGCCCGATTCAGACTTTTATTTAGCAGGTCCATTCCGGCGCGGTTCCGGATTGGCAAACGCGGCGGTAAAGGGGGAAATGCTGATAAAGTTGGGCAGGCAGTTCATCAATTCAATTTAAATGCATGCAAATGCATTTAAATCACCATTGTGCCCGTTTTGGGCGCGAATCGAATCGCCGCCATTCCTGGGATTCGGTAAAGTGGCAGTCTGCGCGGACGCGGGCGCGGATCACATTAATAGCCTCACACCCGACTTTACCACATTTTCGCGCCCACGCAATGGTAAAATCGGGCCCTCTGTCTCCCTTTTTGAATAGAGATGTTATATTTGCTATTTTCCAATCTAACGGAACATTCTCTGAATCGAGGGAACTTTGAAAAATTAAAACCAATGCAACAACGAACACACTGGCCACTTCTTTCAAGACTTTAGACATCATGTCCATCAGGACTCAATGATTTGTCAGCCTCTCCAGCAGTTTACTTGGTACCACTTTCATGGTGATTGCAATTCTCGAGTCCCTCCCTCCTTCCATTTCCTGATTATCAGCTATTTCTGGGATGTTACTTGTATCATCTATAATGATGATTGATGCAAAATATCAGTTCAATTAATCTCTTCTTTATCCATTATTAATTCCCCAGACTCACTTTCTGTAGGATCAGCACTCACCTTGTTTACGCTTTTCTTTTTAAAATATCTGTGGAAATTCTTACTATATGTCTTTATATTTCTAGCCATCTTTCTTTAGTAGTCTAATGTTCTCTCTTTATTAATCTTCCAGTCATTATTTGATGTTTTTTGTATTCTCGCTAATCTTCTGACCTCCCACCATCTTTGTGCAATTACATGCTGTTACTTTTAAGTTTGATACTTTCTTTAACTTTTTTATTTAATCACGGATGGTGGGTCCTCCCCTTGGCATTTTCCTTTCTTGTTGGAATGTATCTGTCTGTGTTTTCTGAATAATTCCCTTGAATGTTTGCCACTGCATTATTATTGACCTATCCCTTAACTTAATTTGCCAGTTCACTTTGGCAGTTTCTGCTTTCATACCCTCATAATTGCCCTTATTTAAATTTAACTAGTTTTGGATCCACTCTTCCCTCCCTCAAACTGAAAATAAAATTCATATTATGATTGCTGCTACCTAGGGGCATGCAAAGAACAAAGAAAAGTACAGCACAGGAACAGGACTTTCAGCTTTGAAAGGCTGTGCTGATCATGATGCTCTAACTTAACTGAACAAAAACATTCTCCCCTTATTCAGTCTGTATCCTTCTATTCCCTTCCTATTCATGTACCCATTCAGATGCCTCTTAAATGCTGCTAATGTGGCTGCTTCCACCACCTCCTCTGGCAGCGCATTCCAGGCACCCACCACTGTCTGTGTGAAAAACTTCCCCTGCACATCTCCCTTAAACTTTGCCTTTCTCACCTTGAACCAGTGCCCCCTTGTAATTGATACTTCCGCACTGGGAAAAAGCCTCTGACTATCCATCCCACCTGTGCCTCTCACAATTTTGTAGACCTCTATCAGGTCTCCCCTCAGCCTCTGTTTTTCCAGTGGAAACAATCCTGGTTTATTCAACCTCTCCTCATAGTCAGCATCCTCAAGACCATCTTCACTATGAGGATCTTCATTAATCTCAGTACCAGCTCTATTTCCTGCTCTCCGGTTGGTGCTAGAACATGCTATTCTAAGAAACTATCACAAAAACATTCTATGAACACCTCTTCTAGGCTACCTTTGTCCGTCTGGTTTGTCGAGTCCATATGTGATTAAAATCCCTCAATAATTATCACTCTACCTTTCTTCCTTTATATTCTGTCCTACCATGTGGTTACTGTTAGGGGGCCTGTACACCACTCCCACAAGTGAATTCTTGCCTTTATCTTTCTTACTTCTTCCCATACTGCTTCCAGTTACACACATAGTTCCACTGGAAGTGTTAGACAGAATGGTCCTAGCCTAATACCTGGGTAACTATACAACAAATGTTTCCAACTCCCCCTCACCTACCACCTACCACCCCTAGCCCTCAACTCCCCTGACCTGACTTGACTAGACCCCCATTACTCAACCCAGCCTCTGACCAGTCCCGACTAGCCCCCTGATTTGACAACCCCACTTTACCTGACCTAACTAATCACCTGCCCATCCACCCACCCTACTCACTTACTCACCTATCATCCTACCCAGCCATGCTAACCAACTACCACTCTACCTAACTTCCACCCTACCTAGCTGTCACCATACTCATCTACCATCCCACCCATCTACCAAACTATCCACCTACTCCCCTACCCAGTTGCTCATGTACCAACTGACTCAAGAACAGCTTCTTCCCTTCTTCCTTCAGACTTTTGAATGGACCTCCTCATATTAAATTAATCTTTCTCTACACCCTAGCTATGACTGTAACACTACATTCTGCAACCTCTCCTTTCCTTTTTTATGAACGGTATGTTTTGTCTTATAGAACGCAAGAAACAATGCTTTTCACTGTATACTAATACATGTGACAATAATAAATCAAATCAAATCAGAACCCTACCAAACTACCACTCTGCTCACCTACATACAAACTTACAAACAAGGAATAGGAGTAGGCCATTCAGTCCCTTGAGCTTGCACCACCATTTAATAAGGTCATGGCTGATCTGATAGCATCCTCAAATCTATGCCCCTCCTACCCCCAATAACCTTTCACCCCCTTGCTTCCCAAAAATCTATCCACCTCTGCCTTAAAAATATTCAAAAACTTTGCTTCCACCAGGAAGAGAGTTCCAAAGACTCACAACTCACTGAATGAAAGAAATTCTATTCATCTCCATTTTAAATGGGCAACCCCTCATTTTTAAACAGTGTTCTAGAATCTCCCGCAAGAGGAAATATCCTTTCCACATCAACCCTGTCAAGACCCCTCAGAGTCTTATAAATTTCAACTGAGTCGCCTCTTACCCTTCAAAACTCAGGCGGATACAAGCCTAGACGGTTCATCCTTTCCTCATAAGACAACCTGCCCCTTGCAGGTATTAGTCTGGTAAACCTTCTCTGAACTGCTTCAATTGCATTTACATCTTTCCTTAAATAAGGTGACCAATACTGTACACAGTACTCCAGATGTGGTCTCACTAGTGCTCTGTATAATAAAAGCATAACTTCCCTACTTTTGTACTCAATTCCACTTGCAATAAATGATAATATTCTCGTAACTTCCCTAATTATTTGCCGTACCTGCAAACTAGCCTTTTGTGATTCATCCACCAAGACACCCAGATCCCACTGCATCTCAGAGCTCTGCAATCTCACCATTTAGATAATGTTTCCCTTTAATTCTTCCTGCCAAAATGAACAATTTCACATGTTCCCACATTATACTCAGATTTGCCAGATTTTTACCCACTCACTTAACCTATCTATATATTTTTGTAGCGTCCATATGTCCTCTTTGCAACTTACTTTTCTACCAATTATGTGTCATCAGCAAATTTGCCAACTGTCCCTTCAATCCCTTCACCTAAGTCAAACAATTGAGATCCCAGAACCGATCCCTGTGGTATACCACTCGTTACATCTTGCCACCCTTAAAAAGACCCATTTATGTCTACTCTCTACTTCCTGTTAGCTAGCCAATCTTCTTTCCATGCCAATATGTTACCCCTTTTTCCAGGAACTTTTATTTTCCATAATAACCTTTGATGTGGCACTTTAGCAAATGTCTTCTGGAAGTCTCAGTATATCCACTGGTTCCCCTTTATCCACAGCGCATGTTACTCCTTCAAAGAACTCCAATAAATTGGTTGAACATGATTTCCCTTTCATGAATCCATGCTGGCTCTGTGTGATTACATTGAACTTATTAAAGTGGCCTGCCATGGTTTCTTTAAAAATAGCTTCCAACATTTTCCTATGACAGATGCTAAGCTCACTGGCCTGTAATTTCCCACGTTGTGTCTCCATTCCTTTTTGAATAATGGAGTTACATTTTCCATCTTTCAATCTAATGGGACTTCCTCTGAATCTAGGGAATTTTGGAAAATTGAAAGCAAAGCATTTCACCAGCCACTTCCTTTAGGACCGAGGCTGATGTCTCTCAGGACCTGGTCGCTTGCCAGCTCGCAGCTCCAACAGTTTACTCATTTCTCTGGTGATTGTAATTTTCATGAGTTCCTCCCTCCCTTCCATTTTCTGATTTAGAACTGCCTCTGAGATATCGCAGGTGTCCGCTATAGTGAAGACTGCTGCAAAATACCCATTCAAATCATCTACCATCTCCTTTTTCCCATTATCAATTCTCCAGACTCACTTTCCATAGGGCCAACACTCTCTTTGTTAATGTGTTTCTTTTAAAAATATTTATAGAAACTCTTACTATCTGAATTTATATCTCTGGCCAGCTTTCTCTCAGACTCTATTTTTTCCCTCCTTACTAATCTTTCAGTCATCCTTTACAGTTCCTATATTCTGCCCAATTTTCAGACATTCCATCTATCTTTGGACAATTATATCCTACCAATCTATCCACCTACCACTCTACCCAGCTACCACTCTTTCAAACTGGCACACTACTCACCTACCACCCAACCCATCCAAGAATCTAGCCACCTACATTCTACCCAGTTGCCACCCTACCCAGCTGCCACTTTAACCAGCTATCACCTGACCCACCTACTAACTTATTGCATCTGCCACACACTTAACCAATTACCTCACCCATCTACACCCTCACCCATTCATTCACCATTGACTCAGATTCACTCACATATTCACTCATGAACTCATTCACTGACAGACCAAATATATGGCTGCTAGTGTTGTGAAAAGCTGCAGTGGCTTCTATGTGAATTATCTTTGCTGCATTCTGCAAGGATTTCTGCTCCACGGCAGCTCTAAGGATCGTCCATCGGAAATCTGAGCCATTCCAATGTATGCAGGTATGTGGGTTGTTTTCAGTCCAATCAGAGTCAGCTGCAGGGCTTCTTAATCTGATTGGAAGTTTTGGGGCCAAAATTGTGTTAACGTTAGTAGTGTTTGCTTTACTTAATGCTTCTACAGGAAGAGGTTTTTTGTTTAAAATGTGAATATTTGTGGCATAATTCTTTCAGTTAATAACTGGGAGTTTGAATTTCTATTTCAAATTTTACCAATCTCAATGGAAATCATAACAACATGACTTCGCAAGTGGAAGTTAAAGGTGCTTCATAGGAAAAGAACAGAGGAATTCTCCCCAGTATCCTGGCCAACATGTATCTCTCAAGTAACATCATTAACTCAAATTATCTGGTCACTACCTCCTTACTGTTTGTGGGATTTGCTGTATGAAAATTGACTGCTGTGTTTCCATTTACACTGTCTCCTGATGCTAATCTACCAGGAGTCAGGAACAGGCACATGCGCATTCAGCTCACATTGTATCCATTAGCGAATGTGTGGTTTCTGCCACCAATGGCATTATTGGAATACATCCATCAGCCACTGCCAGTGCTCTCCTGTATGGGCGTCCTTATCTGAGGAAGGATGTCCTTGCTATAGAGGGAGTACAGCAGAGGTTTACCAGGCTGATTCTTGGGATGGCAGTTCTGTCATATGAGAAAAGACTAAGTCGGTTAGGATTATATTCACTGGAATTTAGAAGAGTGAGAGGGGATCTCCTCAAAACTTATAAAATTCTAACAGGGTTAGACACGATCGATTCAGAAAGAGTGCTCCTGATGGAGGGAGGAGTCCAGAACCGGGGTCATATTTTGAGGAAAAGGGCAAAACCTTTTAGAACTGAGGTGAGGAGAAATTTCTTCACCTAGAGAGTGGTGAATCTGTGGAATTCACTACCACAAGAAATAGTTGAGGCTAAAGTGTTATGTGATTTCAAGAATAAATTAGATATAACTCTTGGAGCTAAAGGGATCAAGAGATATAGGGGGAAGGGGAGATCAGGATTGACTTTGATGATCAAAATGAATGGCAAAACAGGCTCGAAGGGCTGAATGGCCTATTCCTGCTTCTAGTTTCTATGTTTTTATGGTAAGCAGCTCAATAAACCATTCACTCCAGCTCTGGTTATCATTGGGTTGGTCCCTCTGCCTCCATCTCTCGCTATCTGCAAGCTCAAGGAGTTGTCCTTTCCACAGCTAGCCTGATCCAGCTAGCCTAATCCATCTAGCCCTCACCACTCCACTCCTGAACCTTTGCTGCCTCACTCCTGTACTTACAACAATGGTTAAATACAGACAAAACTGTCCTGCAAACTGTCCTATTACACATTCCCTAGGAAAATTTAAAAAATGGATAAAAGTACCACATTCTGGAGAATGTGACAATACTGTGTCTTTAAGAAATGTATTTGGGTCATGTTTTTGGTGCAGGATCTGTTTTAGCAGTTTTATGTATTAACGCTGGGTGTCATTGGATCTGTATCTGGCAGCCTGTATTGTTACTGCAGCAGCATAATTGCTCCTAATTGCTAGAATGTTGGGTTTGATCTGAACTAATGCTGCTCTGTTATTGTCATGTTCCCCCCTGGGGTTTTGCAAAATAGGACTTGATTAGGTTGATTGACAGAAAATAATCAGGTGACGCGGTGGAGCTAGGGTTACACAGAGAAATCGAGGGCAGTCTGATGCTTGGGATCTTTAGAGTGAGGTTGCTTTCCCTGTCTCTCTCTCTGGAGTTTGAGACTGGAATCTGCCTGGAAATAAAACTCTTTCTCTAAGATTCTGCTGTTTGGGGGTGGATCTTTCCCTGGAGGAGTTTGTTTGGGAGTCAGAAGACAGGTGTCTGCCATGGTCTCTGTCGAGGGATGTTAAAAAGCTGGAAATCTAGCATCCAGAGGAGAATGTCTGTCTTTGGTGCTAACTGGTTCTGAAGAAGGGATTTATGCCTATAGGATATAGCTTACAACTGGAGCTATAGAGATAGCTCGCTGTTAAGAATTATAAATGATCATGTTTAAGCATTTTAATTGGTAAAAGTTATGCTAATTTTTTTGTCATACTGTAACTGTGTTCTTAAATAAAGTTTGTCTTGATAAAAGCTTCCTAGTGGATCACTTGAATCACACATAAGTGGAATACCTTATGCTCACCCCAATGCCAAAATTATAAGAAGTTGGGGTTTCTTGTCTGGTACCTAATAAGTGTACAGTAACATTTTGAAATGGTTTGTTCTGAAAATTAGCTCTGGATTCAACCAATCTCATGCAATAATTATCTGATACTTAATCTACTTAAATATTCCCATTTTTATTAAACAAGAACATTAGGGAAACCGATACAGCACTGTTTGCAGTTTCCACTTTAAGGTTAACATTTTTCCCCCACCCCCTGGCCTAATCATCAAATGCAAAACAGAGCATCGAATGTGATGATAACGAGAGTCAGTGTTTCTGGTAAACTCCAACTAATATGATGAATGCAATGACTGCAGTCCCTCAGGGGCTTGGCTCCTAATTCTCTGACCTGGCAAACCCATGACTTCTTTTAGAGTAAAGTTTATTTATTAGTCACAAGTAAGGCTTAGATTAACACTGCATTGAAATTACCGTGAAATTCCCCTAGTAGCCACAGTCTGGTGCCTGTTCGGGTCAATGCACCTAACCAGCATGTCTTTCAGACTGTGGGAGGAAACCGGAGCACCTGGAGGAAACCCATGCAGACACAGGAATAGTGTGCAAACTCCACCCAGTGACTCAAGCTGGGAATCGAACCCGGGTCCCAGGCACTGTGAGGCAGCAGTGCTAACCATTGTGCTACCGTGTCGTGCCACTTCTCTCCTTCTGTCTTTGTTTAATTTGCACCATTTCTTCATAAAGGCAGCAGCCTGGGACACTGCTTGCCTTGGCATCATAGAAACTGAACCCACATGTGCAAGAAGTTTGCCCCCTGCAGTTGTGGATATACCAAGATCAGCCTTCTAGATCTGACAACAGTGACTACTTCAACATTGTCTTGTGGCTAAACAAAGGTTGTGAAAGGTGCAATGCAAAAGCAACTCCCTTTTCAGTTTGCGTGGAAATGTTTTAGTTAATGAGAAATCCATGAAGCAGTCCATTTGGGAATGTCTCAGTCAGTTTGACTTTCACTCTCCTTTCCAATCCTTTTCTCTCCTAATGAAGGGGCAACGCGCTGAAAACTTGTGCTACGAAATAAACCTGTTGGACTTTAACCTGGTGTTGTGAGACTACTTACAATCCTTTTCCCATGCAGTCATACGGACTGCATCCATTATTAACAAACATTTATCAGTGTTCAAGAATCACACATGCGACTGCGCTTAATATTTTATCAGGGTTTTAAAAAATTGAACACAATACAAAGGTGACAGTGAAAATTTGGGGATTCAAGGTAATGTTCATTTTGAGCTTCTTCGCAAGCCTCAAATTATATTTCAGTTACCGAGTGTTTTGTGTGTTTACAGAAACCTGCGTCAAACTGAGAAACACAGATTGACCTTGCGCATCTGACCTCCTCCCAAAGAAATGTGGAATGATTTACATTTTGAGTTCAAGTTCAGGTTGCTTTAGACTGAGCAAAATTAAAAAACATGAAAGCATTTGGAATCAACTGCTGGACATATTTCTGCATTCATCGCTTCTGTTAAATATTATAAACCATAGCAAATGCACAGACTTTGGAATATTAATTTGAATCCAAACTATTCCTTGGAGGGAGAAAACAGCTCATGAATGCATACATGCAACCTCAAAAACTAACAGAAGTTAACATAGTTCCCAAGAAAGATGCCAGATCACATATATCCCTGTATAATTTTATGATTCATGAGGACAAGGAGTTAGGTGCAAAATTCAATCAGATATGGGCATTTTGTAATTAAAGCTGCAAGTATATGGAGTCTTTCATCATTCTTACTTTGGGAGTGAATCTTTTTAAAGAATATTTTTACTGAATATTTTAATTTTACATTTGCCACAAAATGCAACAAATCCCCAAAATCTAGTACAATGCAGAGTAATCATTATTCCATACATACATACAGTGGATATTCGTACAGGTAATTCCAATTATCCATCATTGCAATCATTGTAGTCACCATCTCCTCTCATGTGGATAAAGAAAGGATATCAGATAGAGTGGGGATCTCAGGATAACAGGATAAAATAGTGAGCATATGGCCCAATGGAGAACTCGCTCCTCCATAGAAATCATAGAAACCCTACAGTGCGGAAGGAGGCCATTCGGCCCATCGAGTCTGCACCGACCACAATCCCACCCAGGCCCTATCCCCACATATTTACCCGCTAATCCCTCTAACCTATGCATCTCAGGACTCTAAGGGGCAATTTTTAACCTGGCCAATCAACCTAACCCGCACATCTTTGGACTGTGGGAGGAAACCAGAGCACCCGGAGGAAACCCACGCAGACACGAGGAGAATGTGCAAACTCCACACAGACAGTGACCCGAGCCGGGAATCGAACCCGGGACCCTGGAGCTGTGAAGCAGCAGTGCTAACCACTGTGCTACCGTGCCGCCCCCTATACTGGATAATATAGACAGAACTACAAAATATACAGGATCCCCTATGGGATAATATACAAGAGCCTAGACCAGCATCCTATCATCCCTGAACCTTCATGCAATGAAGGGATAACCCAGGGAAAGGGGAATTCCAGGGCACCAACATTGGCACAGGCTATAGCATCATACGCCCTCATGTGTAGGAACCAGTAAGCCAAGGACTCACACAACTCGCCCAGGCTCACAGCACCACAAACCTCCCTCTTCACCAATCAAATCAGAGACACTGATCAGACACCCCATCACTGGAAAATTTAAACCACTTTCCTCCAAAGAAACCCTACCAACAAGGAGAAGAAAAATCGTTATGACACCCATCAACAGGGCATCTCAGGGAGAGATACAACACTACTTCTCCCGACAGGATAAGGGAAACTCAGTGAGATAAATTATAATAAATCAGATCCCATATCAACACCCAGCTTACCCGGATAAAGAGAAGAGGCTCCAAAATTGAAGGAGCATCAGGATTGCCCAAAAGATGCCAAAGCATACACTTTCACAGAAAGGATAACTGGAACAGAGCAGCAAAACCATGAGCAACACACTGCCCCACCCACCCCACCCCCAGAGGAGACCAAACCTAGATGTAGGACAGATTGGAAATCTCCATATAATACCACTTGGGGGAGGCAACCTATTCCTCCAAACAGTTCCATCTCTAACTGATGAAGGACTCACACAAAGCTGAACCACCACACCTAGATCCTCATTTGGGCCCGCAACCAACAGGACATCACAACCCCAAGAGGACCAAGCCTCAGAAAGAAGAGCAATGCAGAAGCTCCCAGAAAGGGACATCTTGGGGGAGGGTGACCAACTCCCCCACCTAACATATCCTCCACCCGACCCAGATAAACACAGCCACTAGTGACCTGACCTGCTCGACAATAGCCGTATAACAAGGGTCAACAAACTGAGAATACTCATCTCACTCTTACATGCGAAATATCCCTAGGTACCTCAAAAAGCCACCGAGGCCCAGCTATCAATGAGATTCAACCCATTACCCCTCATCAGAGAAACCCTAACAATCACATAATATGCCCAATGTGCATTCCAAATAATTATATCACCAAGAGACATCTGCAATGAAATGACACCATGTTGCAGTTATGTCAGGGCACCTAACATCCATAGTTCAATATTTGGATGCATACCTGAACAATCCATTCAAGGATCATGTTCACACTGAATGGAACAGCTGGATGGCTGACTGAGCAAAAACTTTCACAAAGAGTGGAAATAAGCACAAGTGCACACATGATGTTTTGCATGGTATTATTATAAAATCGTGGGACGCTATTGTGCATTAAGTTCAGATCATTCAAAAAATATGAAATATCTAATTCAATGGATGGTGAGGAAGATGACTTGCTGCGGAGAGATGGTTTTGAAAGCAAAAGCACCACATCTAATTCAGAGCGGAATCCTTACAACGATGCCATTGTCAAAATGATTCAGAATGAATTCAATGAACACTTTCCATCGGATGAAGACGTTAAGTGCAATTTTCCAGCCATTCCTGCCGGCCAGATCATCCAGTCCCACTGACAGCGAGCCCCTGCAGTGGGTTCCCTGGCAGCGGAGGGTGCGAACAATGGGAAACCCCATTGACAATGGTGGGATCAGAAGATCCCGCCGCCAGCCAATACTGGGCCACCTCCGCCACTGCAAAACACCTGGAGGGATGGGATCCTGCCCAATCAATTAGATGGTTTTAAAATGCTTTGAATGTGGTTAAAATAAATCATGCCACATCCATTAGATACGAATTACCTGGTAGCATGTTCTTTTCACATTTTGAAATGACGACCACTCACATCCACCCCAAGTGGTTCAAATTTTATACTTGACATATAAGTTATCCCTCATTTCAGGAAGGAATTTTGGGACCTTCAAAGGCCGACAGGGTAACACAGTGGTTAGCACTGCTGTCCCACAGTGTTAGGGACCCGAGTTCAATTCTGGCCTTGGGTGACTGTGTGGAGTTTTCACGTTCTCCCCGTGTCTGCGTGGATTTCCTCTGGGTGCTCCGGTTTCCTCTCCACACTCTAAAGATGTGCGGGTTAGTTGATTGGCCACGCTAAATTGCCCATTAGCGTCAGGGGATTAGCGATGTAAACGTGGAGTTACAGGGATAGGGCTTGGTTGGACTTATTGTTGGTGCAAGCTCGATGGACCAAATGGCCTCCTCCTGCACTGTAGAGATTCTATGATTCTATAAGTTGTGATCTATGGTGACTTAGTGAAGCCTCTGCAACCAGTTTTACAAAGAACAAAGAGAACAAAGAACAAAGAACAGTACAGCACAGGAAACAGGCCCTTCGGCCCTCCAAGCCTGTGCCGCTCCTTGGTCCAACTAGACCAATCGTTTGTATCCCTCCATTCCCAGGCTGCTCATGTGACTATCCAGGTAAGTCTTAAACGATGTCAGCGTGCCTGCCTCCACCACCCTACTTGGCAGCACATTCCAGGCCCCCACCACCCTCTGTGTAAAAAAACGTCCCTCTGATTTCTGAGTTATACTTCGCCCCTCTCAGCTTGAGCCCGTGACCCCTCGTGATCGTCACCTCCGACCTGGGAAAAAGCTTCCCACTGTTCACCCTATCTATACCCTTCATAATCTTGTATACCTCTATTAGATCTCCCCTCATTCTCCGTCTTTCCAAGGAGAACAACCCCAGTCTACCCAATCTCTCCTCATAGCTAAGACCCTCCATACCAGGCAACATCCTGGTAAACCTTCTCTGCACTCTCTCCAACGCCTCCACGTCCTTCTGGTAGTGCGGCGACCAGAACTGGACGCAGTACTCCAAATGTGGCCTAACCAGCGTTCTATACAGCTGCATCATCAGACTCCAGCTTTTATACTCTATACCCCGTCCTATAAAGGCAAGCATACCATATGCCTTCTTCACCACCTTCTCCACCTGTGTTGCCACCTTCAAGGATTTGTGGACTTGCACACCTAGGTCCCTCTGTGTTTCTATACTCCTGATGACTCTGCCATTTATTGTATAACTCCTCCCTACATTATTTCTTCCAAAATGCATCACTTCGCATTTATCCGGATTAAACTCCATCTGCCACCTCTCCGCCCAATTTTCCAGCCTATCTATATCCTGCTGTATTGCCCGACAATGCTCTTCGCTATCCGCAAGTCCAGCCATCTTCGTGTCATCCGCAAACTTGCTGATTACACCAGTTACACCTTCTTCCAAATCATTTATATATATCACAAATAGCAGAGGTCCCAGTACAGAGCCCTGCGGAACACCACTGGTCACAGACCTCCAGCCGGAAAAAGACCCTTCGACCACTACCCTCTGTCTCCTATGGCCAAGCCAGTTCTCCACCCATCTAGCCACTTCTCCTTGTATCCCATGAGCCTTAACCTTCTTAACCAACCTGACATGTGGGACTTTGTCAAATGCCTTACTGAAATCCATATAGACGACATCCACGGCCCTTCCTTCATCAACCGTTTTTGTCACTTCCTCAAAAAACTCCACCAAATTTGTAAGGCACGACCTCCCTCTTACAAAACCATGCTGTCTGTCACTAATGAGATTGTTTCGTTCTAAATGCACATACATCCTGTCTCTAAGAATCCTCTCCAACAACTTCCCTACCACGAACGTCAAGCTCACCGGCCTATAATTTCCTGGGTTATCCCTGCTACCCTTCTTAAACAACGGGACCACATTCGCTATCCTCCAATCCTCAGGGACCTCACCCATTGTCCAAAGAAGCGACAAAGATTTCCGTCAGAGGCCCAGCAATTTCACCTCTCGTCTCCCTGAGCAGTCGAGGATAGATGCCATCAGGCCCTGGGGCTTTGTCAGTTGAATAAAATAAACTAAATTAAGTCCCAGAAAGTTCCTTTGAGAAAACCCATCTTTTCAAAGGTATAAATTAGTAGCTAACATATGTATAAACACTTGTAATCAGTGGCTGGTTTAAGATATGAGAACACAATTGTACAAACTAATAAGCCTGGCCACCTTCTTCAGAGAAACCATCAACAAGGCTTTCCACAGACCTCTATCCTTCTATTCTGCCTCCTCAAAGGACACAATGGTTTTTTAATGCTGTGGCCCCTTTGCTTTCCAAGTAGAATTTTCTGTTGCAGGCCATAAGAACAACACCAGATGATGTGTCTTAATGATCTGTTAAAGCTTTAGCACATTGTGTACGGCATGCATAGATTTAGTTAATGAAAAAGCATTGCAGAGAACGCAGCCTTGCCAGTCGCGCACAAAAAATATTGGTTTCTCACGTGGACCTTTTGATTTTTGATGTTTTTGATGTCTGTTTTGACATACTGCATCACTTAAAATCTTTCATTATTCACCTTTCTGTTGCAAACCCAGCAGGTTTATGAATGGATTTCAGCAAGCCATGTTGATTCTAAAGTTACTGGAGCTGACATATCTGATACCTGCCAAGCATCTTAATATCCAAAACTAACAGCCTCACAATATAGAATCAATGGTTACAGCACAGGAGGTGGCCATTCAGCCCAAATGAGACCATGCTAGCTCTCAGCAAGAAGCATTTAGCTATTCCCACTCCCCCATCCTTTACCTGTGGCCCTGATATCCCTCTGAAAATCCGACAGAAATTGATTGTGATCCAATTTCACAGACAGTGCATTGTAAAATGGAAAATACCAGGTTTAGCATTAAAATTTAACTAAGTTTCTGCTGCCCATTTCCAACAAATCAATTTTGGACATCTTATGCCACCAGCAGCAACAATCAGGTAAGTACTGAGAAGTCAACACAAGGCAAACAATCATGGGCTGCTGTTCCTCTAGTTCCACAGTAAATTTGCCTTTCTTGGTGATGTCCACATCCACACCTGTCCCATTCCAGGCAGCCCAATTTGACAGATGAGTCCTGAAACAAGCCTCAACATCAGCAGGTAAAAGGGGGCCTAATGTCTGTTTTGGGTGGATATCCCAAACACGTGAAAATGGCCCCATCCAATATCAGATTGTAGTAAATCGGACAGACACCAATTTCCCGTTACCAAACCCCCTTTATTGTGTACCAAAGAGAAGGGCCACAGGCTTACAGATAGACAGTCTACATCTCGGGACCTGCAACGCCAGTCTCAGTTGAACAGTTATAATCCCCTGCTCCTCATTGGACAAGCCACTGCTCGCTCGATAAGGAAGCTTGTATTCCACAAAGGTCATGGGGAGATCTATCAATGACCCCCGTGACCTTCGTGGCCATCAGATCATCCCCCTTTGTCTTAGGTTCTTGTCTCTCTCAGCACCCCCACTACGAGAAGGCCCTTTCTGCCACTTAGAAGTCGGTCTGCGGTCCATGAAAGCCCGAGCTAGGTCAGGCAGCAGAAACCAAAACAAGGGCCTTCATTTTGGGAGCAGGCTTACTGATGCTGGTCCTGCCTCAGGTTCCATTTCAGCCTGGAGGCCCGCTTAAGGATCTCGCCCTGTCACCACTGATGTTAACCTAGCAGCATGCAGGAGACTCATATGCATGAAGTGTGACAATTAAACCTGTTGGGATTGCTCTTGGGTTCCTGGGAGAGGCTTTACTGAGAACCCAGACTAGCATTAGTTTGTTGAAACAGGTGCACAGAAGGGAAAACATTCCTTCATTGATAGGTTTACAGCATTTTGTTTCTCTGTGATCTACTTTATCACTGACTCCAAGTTTATTTACATGAGATCAAGAAGTGTTAAGAGCATAGAGTTTCTGTTATTGATACTCTGAAAGTCTGGTTGATTGACACTTTGATAAGGTTATAGTAGTAACAGCAGTTTCTTAATGAAGTTATGAATGACTATTTTTAAGGATTTCCACACTAACGCCATTGCGACTGTAAGGTTCATTGATACTGAACAGAGTACATACTGGGTGTATAAGTGTACTGAGTTGGCATGGAGGGTATGAGGGGCCATTGGAGGTGCAGTTATGGATTGGCATGTACAAATGGGACATGGGGAGTGGGTGGGTGGGCTGAGGGGGTGTGAGAGGCAATGGCTCAAGGGCCTAATATTTAACAAAACAACTGGGATGAGGTCCCAGAAAACTGAAGTGTGCATTTTAACCAGTATGTCCAGCCACCCAGCAGCCCTTGTAGCTTCTTCTGATCTGCATCCAGGGGCGGTGGACCAGACTATATCTCACAGCCACTTCTCCCCCACACCAGAATAAAAATCATGCCATTCAGGTTATTGTTTCTCTGGACGGGTGGACTGAGCCGGGACATTCCCCGACTCAAGCTACTGCCCCCAAGATGAAAGTTCAGTGCAAGGCTTTTAGAACAAATGGTGAATTTCCCTTCAGTTTTTACAAAGAAAATTACATTATAAAATCCATCTTGAATTGTTCAAGTATAACTTATGGTGCACATCAGTAAAACACAAGGTAAATTGTATTTTGCTATTGCCAAAGAAATCCATTACAGTCCCATTTCAAAAAGCTTTGAAACGCCTTTCAGCTACCACAACTGCTACTAACATATAAGTAGGTTTGACAGATTGCTTCCTTTTCCAGTATAATTAGCCTCGGAAAATATATATTTCTGCTTTATGTCAGAAGAAAGAGGTAATGCTAAGTCTACAGTGCCTTTCACAAGCTCATGATGATCCAATGTACTGCACAGCTCATGAATTACTTCTTAAAGTGTAGTCATTATTGAAACATAGGAAATACAGCAGTCAATTTACATATAGCAAGGTCCCATAAATAGCAATGTGATAATGACTACGACAAGATGTCTATTGAGGGATAAATCATGGCCTACCCAGTGGGAGAGGGCAGACAAGGCCTCAAATTAACACCTCAACTCATTTTTGACAGTGTAGCACTCCCCTAGCACTGCACTGAAGTCATAGGATTTCATTTAATTATTGAAACGTAATTTGTGTGAATATTTTAAAGGTGGGAGGTGATGACCTGGTCCAGTAGACAGCTGGTCTTCAACCAGTAGAATTGTACATCTGGAAGCCTTTCCAATAACGTGAGTGAGATTGTCCTGGTAACACCAGATTTTCATGTTTGCTTTCAAATGGTGCATTCTGACTAACTTTAGGCACTTTTACGCTCACATGTCAAAGAGGTTATTTTTCTCAGCGTAGGATTTCTATTTAGGTAAGAAAGAATCTCCAAGGAGGTCGAGAAGGTAGTCGCAGCACCAGCGTAGTCTGTTTTTAGCACAACATGCCATCTTAGTAAAGGGGTTTGAGCACAGGCTGAGAATAGCCACGTTTGGACAATTCCATTGCTGATTATAAATTAATTTGGCTTCTTCATGGAGCACAAAGGTTGATTTTAAGTGATAAGATAACTTAGGACACTGCCCCAAGGTCAGCCAGCTGCAATAAACCAGTTTGGATGGTTAATGCCTACGTGCAGAACTGCATGCGTTTAATCCAGTCTCAAAAGAATATATATTGGGGTTCTGAAGAACAGATTAGAAGAGAAGATAAGAATCATAGAAGGAGAAAGGAACCTCAAGCTATAACCTTGATGAAGTTTGATCCCCTCTCCATGCCTCACCAAGACGAGTGGGAAGAGACACCCCTACAGGTCTATTAAATAAGTATAAGTAATTAAAGTCTACATTTATAAACTTATTATAGTGGAGTCATAGGGGAATGGAAGTATTTGTTTGTGATACAGTGTAAGAGAATCAGTCTTGTCCTAATCATAAATATTTTTGTTACATTTATTTGATTGAAAGATAATGTTTTTCTGTTTATCAACTAACTGGTTAACTAACTCTTGGTTAACAAGACACTTTGGGAGACTTTCTGGGACACTTAGTCCAGACTTCACTCTACCAACAATTTTTCTCAAAAGTCTCTGAGGACTTCATCCAAAAAGAGAGTGCTGTACTCTACCACACTGTAGACCTTAGTCAGACCTCAGTCAGACTGTTTATCCAGTATTTAGTTGTGGATATGTGGAAATTTTCTCAAATTAAATACTGGGAAGACTGTGGTCATTGTTTTCAGTCCCCACTCCAAACTCCATTCCTTAGTGACTAACGCTATCCCTCTTCCCGGCAATAGACTGAGATTAAGTCAATCTGTTTGTAACCTTGATGTCACATTTGATACCAAGATAAACTTCTGACCTCATATTTGTGTCTTCACTATAACTACCTAAAAATACCTATTCCAACCTCCATAACATCACCTGACTTCACCTCGTCCCAGCTCATCTGCTAAAATCCTCCTCCACACATTTGTTACCTCCACTATTCCAAATCACTCCTAACTGGTCACCAATGTTCAACCCTCCATGTACCTGAGCTCATACTAAACCCATCTACCGATTTCTTAATTTGCAAGAAGTCCTGATCCTGTATTTACCCTCTTACATTGGTTCAAGCAGTGCCTTGATTTTCAAATTCTCATGCTTGTTTTCAAATTCCTTCATGGCTTTGCCCCTCCTTGTCTCTGTAATCTCCTCCAGTCCCACAACCCTCCCAGATATAGAGCGGCACGGTAGCACAGTGGTTAGCACTGCTGCTTCACAGCTCCAAGGACCTGGGTTCGACTCCCGGCTTGGGTCACTGTCTGTGTGGGGTTTGCACATTCTCCTCGTGTCTGCGTGGGTTTCCTCCGGGTGCTCTGGTTTCCTCCAACAGTCCAAAGATGTGTGGGTTAGGTTGATTGGCCATGCTAAAATTGCCCTTAGTGGCCTGGGATGTGTAGGTTAGAGGGATTAGTGGGTAAATATGAAGGGATATGGGGGTAGGGCCTGGGTGGGATTGTGGTCGGTGCAGACTCGATGGGCCGAATGGCCTCTTTCTGTGCTGTAGGGTTTCTATGATATATAGGCCTCTAGCTGTGGAATTCTCTCCTGATACCTCTCCACCTCTCTAACTTGCTTTCCCCCTTTAAAACATTCCTTAAAACATCTCACTTGTGTTGGTTAGTATCATACTTTGTTTTATAATGCACTTGTTAAGTGCCCCAGGATGTTTCATTATGTTAAAGGCACGATATAAAAGTAGAGTGTTATTGTCACCAGGAGAAAGGAATTTGCTGAGTTCTGGTCATCCAGGATGGCAATTGCAGTGGTGTGGATGCATGGGACCCTGATAAGTGCAACTTTGGGCTGGGGGTAGGTAGGGGGTTCAGTATCAGCATGTCAGGCATGGGGTCACTCGCAGGCCTTACTGCCCCTTCACGTCTGAGCCTGAAGGTTTAAAGGGGTCTGGTGGCTGGTTTCTAGGCATCGCTTCCCGTGTCCTCCTTACTGTGCTTGTAGCAATATCACCACGGAGGGATTGCCCTTCTAGATTGGCAGTTGGAAGTGAGTGGAAGCAGGTTAAATCACAGGATCAGCACAGGGGGCAACTGTGAGGTCCCTGGGTGATGTCCCGTGAGATGCCAGGCAGCATGAGTAGAGTAATGGACTCTGACAAGGGGTGGTTCCCAGCTTCATGAAAGCTGAAGACCCTCACACAGGGGGAGGTCGAGTGCAGTCAAAATGAACCTCAACCTCAGGCTGCAAAGTGCAAGATGGGGCATGAGGCCAGGCTGTTAGGGATGAGGGTCTGGCTGCTTCGCTGTTCCAAGCTGGAAGATTCATTTGATCCATAGCCTATGAGAACTTGTGAAAGAGGGTGCCCTCAAAGGATGAAGTCAGTTGCCTAATCAGCTCCCTAAACCTTCCTTGAAGAGCCAATTTTGCCAATTTAGTCAGCATTGCAATGCATGAGTGTGCCACTGATTGGTGCCTAATTGTTAACCCTTAGTTGCAAGCAGAAAGGTAACACAGATGTGGCCCCCTCAATGCCAGGCTCTATGGTGAATGTGTCCATCAGTCACTTCATTCAAGGGATGGCGCGTGGCAACATCTTGTTCCCCCATGAGGTTGGAATGCATGTCCATTGAATGCACTCAATTTGCCTCACTCCTCACCCTTGCAGGAGGCACACGGCCTGTTGAAGCTTTCAGGTGTCAAGCATTTATTCAGGTAGAGTTGAGAGGGACAACTCTGGGGAATTGGCTATTGTGTGACAGGGGAGGGAGTGAGGATCTTTGGAAAGGCACTCACAAAGCGGGATGTGTATGGGGTCCCAGATCCTGAGAGGGCTGTGGGCCAGGGCATTGCCAAGACTCCTCATCACTCATCTTCCTGTTCTCTTCCTGTTGTTCTCCGATTTGAGAGAATCATCGAGCCGGTCGCGCCGCCAGTTCATATGATTGCTGTGGACCAGCAGTAGCAACATTGACGTACCACTGCATGCAGCCAGGACCAGAGCCCTACAGAGGAGGGGGAGGAGGGCCTACTGATCTTCCAGGAGCAGGGCCACAGATACTGACGCCTTAGAGGAGACATTACTGGCCACAGGTCTACCGCCAGTCAACTTCCCATCTCTAGATTTCAGAGATCTCTAGATGTCGGAGAAGACAGCACCTGTCCCAGGGAATGGTGGACCACCCGTGCCAGGTGCTGAAAGAGTTGGCACTACATGGACTGGGAAGTCACCCATTGCCTGTGGCCCTGCAAGTCACTGCCACTCTGATCTTCTATGCCAGCAGCTCATTTCAGGATTGCCTGGGTAACCTGTGTGGCATATTCCAGTCTTCTGCATACAAGTGTATAAGGGAGGCGCTAATTGCGAGGGCCCACATTAACATCAACCTGGACCAGGACAAGACGAGCCAGGATGCAAGGGCCATGGGCGTCACCCACAAAGCTGCCCTGCCTCTGGCAGCACATTTCTGAGGCCTTCAGAATAGGGCTACTGAGTCATAAGGGTAAGGAAGCTACCCCTCTTTTACAACACCATATGCCGAGGGTTCCAGTTAGGTGACCCACATCCGGGAGGATGCTATTAGTACTCTCATGGATGTCCGGTTCTCAGCCAAGAGTGCATAATGAAGCTTGGATGAGTGCCCAGCCATCCATTAGCCTGTTGAAAAACCTAGGCTCCAGGGAAAATACTGTTTGATTGACAGCTATGGCTCTCTGATCTCTGCTGTCAATTTCACAATGTTTAAGGTTAAGTGATTTCAAATGTTTGCAGCTCCAGCTATTGAAATTTTAAAGGGTCTGGATGATTTATAGTTTTATTGGTCTGCAGTAAAAATAATTTTATTTAACAGTGTGGAAAGTTATAATGAATGGCTTTTACTTTAAAGCATTTCCTCTGCACATTCAATTGTCAATGCAGAGTTCATTGATTCTATAGTGTTTCTAGTGTGCTGATGGGCATGGAAGTACCACAGCTTGGTAAAGGGGAAAGGTGGGGTCATTGAAGGGGGGGGGGGGTGAATGGAATACAACTTGGCATAAGGTGCCTGAGGGGGCATGGGCTTGTTGGAAGGGGTGGGGATCATGAGATAGTGTTGATGGGGCATGAGGATGAATGGGTGTGAGGGTTGAGAGCTGAGTACCATCCTTATTTTTGTTTCAACTGGAGTGGTGAAGTCCCACTGCATCAAGCCGGGCCTTATAAAGAGTCTGCGGTCAGCTGGCCTGGCTGGTGCCGCTGCCTCAAATTGAAGCATGTCAGCATCTGCATCTGCAGTCAGAGATACCTGGCTGATAGGTAAAAGGAAGGACAGTAGTGGAGTGGTGGGGAGAGGAAGCAGGAGTGCTGCCATTTGGAGAGAGATTAGTAGGTTCCTGCTCCACACTTCCCATGTTATTACAGGATATTTGGGCCTCACCTCCAAAACAGTTATTTCTGGCATACTAGGCTTGGGAAGCAATCACAATCAAAGACAATGGAAATTGGTGGGCATTGTGAGAACATGCCCTGGAGGAGTGGCAGAGTTGTGGAGTAGCTCAGGGGCAGCTGGCTAACACTCATAACAGTAAAACCCTGTGACATATGAAAGAAAGCACTCATTTTCAGTGATGGTACCAGTGAAGACAGTGTCACAGCTCTATCAGAGTTGACTGCAGGCAGGCCAAAGGGCCTTCTGCATCCCTTCCAATTCACCAGTTAATTGTGCAGTTAATCATCAATGTAACTCCTGCAGCAATTTAATTTCTACGCACAAAAACGGCAGACAGCTGGGGGAACAATTATGGCTCACGCACAACCAGCACAGAGATTCACCACACACAATGGCCTGCTTATTAAACATGTACACCGCTAGCACTGCATAATTGAATAAAACAAATTCACTTTTAATGTATCTTGCTGTCTGTCATTTCTGAGTTTAGAAATTAAATTGCTGGCTGTCCCAAGCCAAAAAAGTGACGGACTGCTGAACTATTGCCCCAGAGCAGTATTAAGCATGAACAAACTGTTCCATGGTGCATTCTCCTAATAATATGCCACTTTTTACTTCTGTCTATTTGTTCAGTAAAATTGGTCAACATAAGGAATATTGGAGCTGTATCTAAAGATAAACAGAATCAGAGTGAGCTGAATTAGAATCTTTAGATTATATTGTACGAATGACCTGAACTAAATTGTTATGCAGTCATGCATTGAGTCATACTTATTCCCGAGGTTTAAATGTGCCGATGATTCTTAAAGGATAATTGGAAAATAATCAAGGGAAATAAAGAGCACAGTTAATGTGAGGCGGTTTGTATATGTGTATATTTACACCCAGAATGATATTCTACCGACTGATTGAGTAGTGTGTTGGCATTAGATGATGCTTTGAAGAAAGAATGAGACTGTCAGACTCAAAAGTTATCTTCAGTTAGTTTTAAAGCTGTAATGGCTGGTTAATCATTACTAAGAGCGGGGTCTTCTGAAGCCTCCCACTGGGAGGCACAACGGCTAGACAAGCATGATCTTGTGCGGTTCAGCTCATTACTCATGCATCCGTGTAGAGAATGACAAAAGTTACAGAGGGAACGGGTATGAGGTCGATGTCGCATCTACTAACTGATGGAGTCATAGGTTTGAGCACCATATAGAATCCTACAATGCAGAAGGAGGACATTCGGCCCACCGTGTCTGCACCGACCACAATTCCACCCAGACCCTATCCCCGTAACCCCACGTATTTACCCTACTAATCCTCTTGACACTAAGGGACAGTTTAGCATGGCCAATCCACCTAAACTGCACATCTTTGGACTGTGGGAAGAAACCGGAGCACATGGAGGAAACCTACACAAACACAGGGAGAATGTGCAGGCTCCGCACAGAGACCGAAGGCGGGAATCGGACCAGGGTCCCTGGCACTGTGAGGCAGCAGTGCTAACCACTGTGCCACCGTGCCATCCCAGACAGCCATTCACCTACGCCCGCCCAGGAGCTCTGGCTTCTGTGTGAACCGCAATGTCGAGGAGAAGACAGCAATCTGTGGCCCCCAAGCTTCAGTGAATCCTCCCGGGAGACATCTGGATGAGGCAAGGGAGGAGGTTGCAGGGGTTCTGATCCTAAATTTTCAAATCCTCTTTGGCCACAGGAGAGGTGCCAGAGGACTGGAGGGCAGCTAATGTGATACCATTGTTCAAGAAGGGAAGTAGGGAAAAGAATTGGGTGATTACAGGCTAGAGAGTCTAACATCAGTGGTAGGGAAATTATTGGAAAACATTCTGAGGGACATAATTAATCTCTCCTTGGAGAGGTAAGGATTAATCAAGAAAAGTCAGTATGGCTTTACCAGGAGGAGATCATATCTGAAAAACCTGATTGAATTTTGCGAGAAGGTGACTATGTGTGTCGATGAGGTAGTTTTTTTTTTATTCATTCATGAGACACCTGTGTCGCTGGCTGGCCAGCATTTATTAGTGTAGTTGATATAGGCTACAAGGATTTAGTAAGGCTTTTGCCAAGGTCCCACATGGGAGACTGATCAAGAAGGTCAGAGCCCATAGGATCCCTGAGAACAGCAACCTGGTTGCTCTAGCCCCAAGCTCACCTCTTAGGAGTATGCTCCAGACGAGGATGTATCCCCACAGCATTCACCTGCACTCTCCACCAACTTAGATACATTCATCTCAGTGGGTGCACATCCTAGATAAGGCTCGGAGTCACAGTGTGGTGAGAAAATCACCGCAGCCAGCCAAGGCCCTGACAACCCAGAGGAATATTGGGACCAGACTCCTGCTGAACCCCATGGAGGTGATGAGTCTCTGGACTTAGCTCAAGGAGACGTGTTGGAGATGACGAATATCAGGCAGAACTGACAAAGGCCATGCACAAACTGGACTGTAGGCTGGAGGTCTCGATCCACACTCTGCTTTCATGGCTGTGTCATATGAACATTTGACTGCCTCCATGGAAAGGATAGCAGCCATGTTGGAGATCCAGGTCCAGCAGAACACACAGTTACTGCCAGACATACATTTGGACCTACACTCTGTTGCTCTAGGCAGTGGTGCAGTGGAGCAGTGGCCAGGTGAGAGGGTAATAGAACACCTGGACCTCTCTCCAGGTGCCCCTTCTCCTCAAAGAGTCAGGGAGGTGCCACTGGGCAACAGCAGAGAGGAGGAGTGCCAGCAAAGTACCCCGGGGGGCAGAGTTCCCAGCACACTCCAAGGGTGCCCTGCCATTCTACCTCCCCTCTGCCAATGACTCTATCACCTCCAATAGCCTGAGGAGGGTGCACCTGCGTCCAAGCAAGAGGCCTTTAGCAGACCAGGGCCCTCTCAGTTTCAACACCAGAGGATCACTTTAGACAACAGAGTACAGCAGTCAACAGGCTACCTCTGCTGTGGATGTTGGGACTGCTCCTAGATGTAACGGTAGGCAACAAAAGTTAAGAAATATTGAAGGCACATGGGTGGCACAGGTTCACAAACATTGTATATAGTTTAAACACTTGTAAATATTATTCACTTTCTCTATTTGGAAGACTCCTGCATTCCACCTTGCTGCTAGTTGCTTCAATGATTGTGGGTATTTAATGGTCTGGAATGTGGGTCTCCATCAGAGTCTGATCAGGAATTCCTATTAATTTAAAAGCAAAATGCTGCAGATGCTGGAATGTGAAACAAAAACAGAAAATGCTGGAAAATCTCAGCAGGTCTGACAGCATCTGTGGAGAGAGAATAGAGCCAATGTTTTGAGCCTGGATGACCCTTCGTCAGAGCTAAGGGCGAGGAAAATTAGAAAAGATTTATACTATGAGGGTGCGGGGGGAGGTAATGGGAAAAAGGGAATGTAAATGAGGATAAAGACAGCTGAGAAAGGTGCTAAAAGTGTCCATTAAGAGATCAGGATGGGTGAATGGTAGGACAGAGATACAGATAGTTAAGGCAGCTGCCCTGAAAGGGTGGGGGAGGTGGGGATGCTGGGGGGGGGGGGGGGGGGGTGGAGGTGGGGATGCGGGGGTGGGGGGGCGGGGGCACAAGACGGAGAGCGGGAATGGGGAAGTAGAAGGATGGAACCGAGGAAGAAGAATGATAAAAATGGATTAATGAGATGAAAGGAAGAAACAGTAAAAACAAAAATAAAAGCAGTTAGGAAGGCAAATGCAATGTTAGCATTCATGTCGAGAGGGCTAGAATACAACAGCAGGGATGTGCTTCTGAGGCTGTATAAAGCTTTGGTCAGACCCCATTTGGAGTATTGTGAGCAGTTTTGGGCCCCATATCTAAGGAAGGATGTGCTGGCCTTGGAAAGAGTTCAGAAGAGGTTCACAAGAATGATCCCTGGAATGAAGAGCTTGTCGTATGAGGAACTGTTGAGGACTCTGGGTCTGTACTTGTTGGAGTTTAGAGGGATGAGGGGGGATCTCATTGAAACTTACAGGATACTGCGAGGCCTGGATAGAGTGGGCATGGAGAGGATGTTTCCACTTGTAGGAAAAATGATGGGCCGAGTGGCCTAATTCTGCCCCGATGTCTTATGGTCTTATGGTCTAAAATAAATGGAAATGGGGTGAAGGTGGAGGGGAGAGTTCATGCTCTGAAGTTGTTGAACTCAGTGTTCAGTCCGGAAGGCTACAAAATGCCCAATCAGAAAATGAGGTGCTATTCCTCCAGTTTGTGCTGGGGTTCACCAGAACATTGCAAAAGGCCAAGGACGGACATGTGGTCAGGAGAGCAGGGTGGTGTGTTGAAGTGGCAAGTAACATGGAGGTCTGGGTCCGGCTTGCGAATGGACCAAAGGTGTTCAGCAAAATGGTCTCCCAGTCTGCGTTTGGTCTCTCCGATGTAGAGTAGAATCCATTGGGAGCAGCAGATACAATAGGCCAGATTAAAGGAGGTGCATGTGAAGCACTGCTTCACCTGAAAGGGGTGTTTAGGACCTGGGACAGTGAGCAGAGAGGAGGTTAAGGGGCAGGTGTTGCACCTTCTATAATTGCATGGGAAGGTGCCGTGGGCAGGGGGTGAGGTGTTGGGTGTGATGGAGGAGTGGACCAGGGCGTCCTGGAGAGAATGGCTCTTATGGAATGCTGACAGGGGGACTGAGGGGAAGATGTGTTGAGTGGTGGCATCATGCTGGAGTTGACAGAAATGGCGGAGGATGATCCTTTGAATGCGGAGGCTGGTGGGGTGAAAAGTGAGGAGGTGTGGGATAGAGGGAAAGTTGGCCGATTGGATAGGTAACTGGCTGTCTGATCGAAGACAGAGGGTGGTGGTCGATGGAAAATTTTCGGATTGGAGGCAGGTTGCTAGCGGAGTGCCCCAGGGATCAGTGCTTGGTCCTCTGCTCTTTGTGATTTTTATTAATGACTTAGAGGAGGGGGCTGAAGGGTGGATCAGTAAATTTGCTGATGACACCAAGATTGGTGGAGTAGTGGATGAGGTGGAGGGCTGTTGTAGGCTGCAAAGAGACATAGATAGGATGCAAAGCTGGGCTGAAAAATGGCAAATGGAGTTTAACCCTGATAAATGTGAGGTGATTCATTTTGGTAGGACTAATTTAAATGTGGATTACAGGGTCAAAGGTAGGGTTCTGAAGACTGTGGAGGAACAGATAGATCTTGGGGTTCATATCCACAGATCTCTAAAGGTTGCCACTCAAGTGGATAGAGCTGTGAAGAAGGCCTATAGTGTGTTAGCTTTTATTAACAGGGGGTTGGAGTTTAAGAGCTGTGGGGTTATGCTGCAACTGTACAGGACCTTGGTGAGACCACATTTGGAGTATTGTGTGCAGTTCTGGTCACCTCACTATAGGAAGGATGTGGAAGCGCTGGAAAGAGTGCAGAGGAGATTTACCAGGATGCTGCCTGGTTTGGAGGGTAGGTCTTATGAGGAAAGGTTGAGGGAGCTGGGGCTGTTCTCTCTGGAGCGGAGGAGGCTGAGGGGAGACTTAATAGAGGTTTATAAAATGATGAAGGGGATAGATAGAGTGAACGTTCAAAGACTATTTCCTCGGGTGGATGGAGCTATTACAAGGGGACATAACTATAGGGTTCGTGGTGGGAGATACAGGAAGGATATCAGAGGTAGGTTCTTTACGCAGAGAGTGGTTGGGGTGTGGAATGGACTGCCTGCAGTGATAGTGGAGTCAGACACTTTAGGAACATTTAAGTGGTTATTGGATAGGCACATGGAGCACACCAGGATGATAGGGAGTGGGATAGCTTGATCTTGGTTTCAGATAAAGCTCGGCACAACATCGTGGGCCGAAGGGCCTGTTCTGTGCTGTACTGTTCTATGTTCTATGACAAGGGAGACCCTAACCTGGTTCTGGGAGGGAGGGCAGGGGAGGGGGTGAGAGCAGTGGTCCAGGGAATTGGTCGGACCCGGGTGAGCGCCCTTTCAACCACAGTGGGTGGAAAACCACGATTTGAGGAAGAAGGAAAACATATGGGCAGCGCTATTTTGGAAAGTGGCATTATCAGAACAGATGCAACGGAGGCGAAGGAACTGAGAGAATGGGATGGAATCCTTATAGAGTATGGGGTGTGAAGAGCTGTCGTCAAGGTAGTTGTGGGAGTTGATGGGTCTTAAACACCCCTTTCAAGTGAAGTAGCGCTTCACATGCACCTCCTTCAATTTGGTCTATTGCATTTGCTGCTCCCAATGCAGTCTATTCTACATCAGGTGGGCACTGCCAGTGTTCCAGGTGGGCACTGCCATGTGGATATTTCCAGGTGGGCACTGCCAGCGTTCTAGGTGTACACTGCCAGTGTTCCACGCAGGCACTGCCAGGTGGGTACTGCCAGGTGGATATTTCCAGGTGGGCACTGCCAGTGTTCTAGGTGTACACTGCCAGTGTTCCACGCAGGCACTGTCAGGTGGGCACTGCCAGGTGGATGTTGCCAGGTGGGCACTGCCATTGTTCCAGGAGGGCACTGCCAGGTGGATATTTCCAGGTGGGCACTGCCAGCGTTCTAGGTGTGCACTGCCAGTGTTCCATGCAAGCACTGTCAGGTGGGCACTGCCAGGTGGATGTTGCCAGGTGGGCACTACCATTGTTCCAGGAGGGCACTGCCAGGTGGGCACTGCCCAGCCATGTCCCTGACCACCCAGGGCTTCAACGTCCTCCGAGGCTCTGGCGTGGTCATTGCACCAGGTCTCCATGAGTGGAGACCAATAGTGATTCTCGCCAGTCTTGCGCCATGCCTGAGGTTTGGAAGATTCTGAGAGCTGGGAGAATTTGCTGTTGGACAGGCTAAGCATATTTAAATGCTACTTTAAAAATGCTGATAGGCCTCGCGCTCTTTCCAGGTGTGATAAGGTTCGCGGCAGTAGAAAGGGACCGGGATGATTGCAAACCATTTGGTGCCAGACGTGAAATTGGACGCAATTTCCCAAGGTTGGCATGATCTGCGCCAACTGCAATAACGTGGGAAAATTGCTCTCCATTTCTCTGAAGCATTGTTCTGAACGTCTGATTTACTAGTTCAGTAACACTATTATTATGCTACTATGGCACAGTGGTTAGCACTGCTGCCTCAAAGCGTCAGGGACCCGGGTTTAATTCTAGCCCTGGGTGGCTGCCTGTGTGGAGTTTGCACATTCTCCCCATGTCTGCGTGGGTTTCCTCCCACAATCCGAAAGACATGCTGATTAGGTGCATTCTCCCTCAGTGTACCCGAACAGACGCCGGAGTGTGGCGACTGGGGGATTTTCACAGTAACTTCATTGCAGTGTGAATGTAAACCTACTTGTGATACTAATAAATAAACTTTAAACTTTTACTGTGAAGTCAGGAGATACACAGAAGACAGCAGTAAACACATTGGGTGGGATTTTGCCGCCTTGCTCAGGCGAGACCGGAAATTCCTGCCCGAGGTCAACGGAGATTTCCATTGTCGGACCCTCACCGGCTCCGATTCCATGGCGGGCGAGGTGGTAAAGTTCTGGCCATTCAAATAATTCATTTTTCCAAACTTATAGATTATCCATACTGTTTTACAGTCACAAATAAATAGCATAGCCTCGTGTTAAAATGAGCTTTGATAAGAAAGATATTGTTTTCAATATGATCCATTCATTACTGAGGGTCTCTGAAAACAACCCCAGAAAGAAAGATCCATCATGTGGTTGCTGCATGAAGGGATAAAATATAAATAGAGTTTAGATAATTCATTGCTAAAGAAATCACAATATGTTTCTTGATGTTGTGCAGCACTTAATTAGTAACTGACATTCGCAAGCAATCACGGGAATATGAAAAATAGTATTTGAACAAACTATGGAGTGAAAGTTAACACTGGAATGTGGGGGGGGGGTACTTATACTATTGTAGGAGGTTTCATGAGGCTGTGAATCATATCTGGTGAGCACAATTCGAGAAAGAGATAGATGTTCTCCATCATGCATGGCCAAAACTCATCCCTTGTTTCACAGTTTTCCTTCAGTTACTGCTATCAAAAGCACATTAACTGATCATTCATCTCATTGCTGTCTGAGGGATTTGGTGTTTTCCTACCAATTATGAACTTAACATAATTCATTGTGTATGAAATCCTTTGAGACGTCATAGAATCATACAGTGCAGAAAAGACCCTTCAGTCCAATAAGTTTGCACCAACAGTATCTACCACTAAAGACATGCTAATCCCATTTTTCTGCACTTGTCCCATATCCTTGAATGTTATGATTTTTTAATTGCTCGTCTAAATATTTTTTAAAGATTGTAAGGTTTCCACTTCAACTATCTTCCCAGGCAGTGCATTCAGATTCCCTCTGAGTGAAAAATAATTTGTTTCACAACACAAATCTTTCTTTCCTTGCAAATAGTATTGGCCACATACAAATTATAAGGAGTATTTGAAGGACATTTTGATATACATAGCTGAGTCCTTACAAAGACAGAAAATGCTGGAAAATCTCAGCTGGTCTGACAGCATCTATGAAGAGAATAGAGCTAACGTTTTGAGTCTGGATGACCTTACACTCCAGTACAAAAATATTTACTTCTTTTAATTATCAGAATGCTTTTATGTGAATGAGATACATGAATAAATGGGTAGAATTCATATGTATTTAGGACATTATATTTTAGAATTAAGAAAGTGGATACATATTCATGCATAACTGTTTTTACCCAGAAGCCTTAAAGCATATACATGAATAAGGGAAGACGATGGCCTAGTGGTATTATCTCCAGACTATTAACCCAGCAACTTAGTTAATGTTCTGGGGACCTGGGTTCGAATCCCGCCATGGCAGTTGGTGGAATTTGAATTCAATAAAAAAGATCTGGACTTAAGAATCTACTGATGACGGTGAAACCATTGTTGGTTGTCAGAAAAACCCATCTGGTTCACTAATGCCTTTTAGGGAAGGAAATCTGCTGTCCTTACCTAGTCTGGCCTACATGTGACTCCAGAGCCACAGGAATGTGGTTGACTTCTCAACTGCCCTTCGGCAACGAGGGATGGGCATTAAATGCTGGCCAGCCAGTGACGCCCACGTCCCCTGAATGAGTAAAAAAATACAGCTAGCTGACAGATTTGGTTTCAACAGGTGTTAAACAGACATCTGTGTCATGCATAGAATAACACCAGAGCCTTTCAAATTCTCTCCACACTAAGCAAAGATAAGAAAATGCTCTGAAGTCATTTTCAAAGGAACTTTAAGGGCCCTATTTTACCATTGCCTCGCGCCCGTTTTCAGGTGCGAAAACGTGATAAAGTCAGGTGTGAGGCCATTATCGCGATCCGCACCCGCATCCGCGCAGATCGCCACTTTACCGAAACCCGGGAATGGCGGCGATTCGATTCGCGCCCAAAACGGGCGCAACGACGATTAAATTGAATTCATGAACTGCCCGCCCAACGTTATCAGCATTTCCCCCTTTACCACCCTGTTTGCCAATCCGGAATCGCGCCGTAATGGACCTGCAAAGTAAAAGTCTGAAACGGACGCTCCAGCTTCTGAAGTTCAGTGTTTCCAACGGCTCTCTGACTAAGATCAGTGGTGGGAGGGGAGGAGGGAGGCGGGTCAGATAATTCTCTGGTTGGGGGGGGGAGGAGGGGAGTGAGGCCAGATCGTTGTCTGGTTGGGGGGGGGGGGGGGAGAGGAGGAGGAGGTGGGTCAGATGTATCTCTGTGGGGGGAGTGGGGTGTGAGGCCAGACCATTCTCTGGGGGGGGGGGAGTGAGGTCAGATCATTGTCGGGGGATGGGGAGGAGGGAGGCAGGTAAGATGTATCTCGGGGGGCGGGGGGGGGGGGGGGAGAGGCCCAATCGCTCACTGGTGGGGGGGCAGATGGATCTTTGGTGGGGGGACAGATGGATCTCTGGTGGGGGGGGCAGATGGATCTCTGGTGGGGGGCAGGGGGGTCTGCTGCCACTCTGAGGGTGATCGGTGGGGAGGGGAGGGGGGCAGGGGTGGCAATCAGTCTGAGTAGTGGGGAAGGTGAATAAGGGGGACAGTGATGTGTGTGGGTAGTGGGGGGGTGGATAAGGGGGACAGTGATGTGTGTGGGTAGTGGGGGGGTGGATAAGGGGGACAGTGATGTGTGTGGGTAGTGGGGGGGGGGTGGATAAGGGGGACAGTGATGTGTGTGGGTAGTGGGGTGGGTGGATAAGGGGGACAGTGATGTGGGTGGGTAGTGGGGGGGGTGGATAAGGGGGACAGTGATGTGTGTGGGTAGTGGGGAGGGTGGATAAGGGGGACAGTGATGTGTGTGGGTAATGGGGGGTTGGATAAGGGGGACAGTGATGTGTGTGGGTAGTGGGGGGGTGGATAAGGGGGACAGTGATGCGTGTGGGTAGTGGGGGGTGGATAAGGGGGACAGTGATGTGTGTGGGTAGTGGGGGGGTGGATAAGGGGGACAGTGATGCGTGTGGGTAGTGGGGGGTGGATAAGGGGGACAGTGATGTGTGTGGGTAGTGGGGAAGGTGAATAAGGGGGACAGTGATGTGTGTGGGTAGTGGGGGGGGGTGGATAAGGGGGACAGTGATGTGTGTGGGTAGTGGGGGGGTGGATAAGGGGGACAGTGATGTGTGTGGGTAGTGGGGGGGGTGGATAAGGGGGACAGTGATGTGTGTGGGTAGTGGGGTGGGTGGATAAGGGGGACAGTGATGTGGGTGGGTAGTGGGAGGGTGGATAAGGGGGACAGTGATGTGTGTGGGTAGTGGGGAGGGTGGATAAGGGGGACAGTGATGTGTGTGGGTAATGGGGGGTTGGATAAGGGGGACAGTGATGTGTGTGGGTAGTGGGGGGGTGGATAAGGGGGACAGTGATGTGTGTGGGTAGTGGGGGGGTGGATAAGGGGGACAGTGATGTGTGTGGGTATTGGGGGGGGTGGATAAGGGGGACAGTGATGCGTGTGGGTAGTGGGGGGTGGATAAGGGGGACAGTGATGTGTGTGGGTAGTGGGGGGTGGATAAGGGGGACAGTGATGTGTGTGGGTAGTGGGGAGGGTGGATAAGGGGGACAGTGATGTGTGTGGGTAATGGGGGGTTGGATAAGGGGGACAGTGATGTGTGTGGGTAGTGGGGGGGGTGTGGATAAGGGGGACAGTGATGTGCGTGGGTAGAGGGGGGGTGGATAAGGGGGACAGTGATGTGTGTGGGTAGAGGGGGTGTGGATAAGGGGGACAGTGATGTGCGTGGGTAGAGGGGGGTGGATAAGGGGGACAGTGATGTGTGTGTGCACCGTCACTCCCGCTTTTCGCTCCCGGGCCGCTTTCTCCGCTTTCTGCGGCCCGGGAGCGATCTGACACGGGCACGCAGCGCGAATGCGACTGGAGATGGCTGAGAGCGTATGGGGGCGCCTGAAAGCAGATTTCTAAGTCGGATCTGTACTATGCCCAGATTCGGCACTCAGAATGAAAATGGTAAAATCAGGCCCATTTTCTCTCCTTATCTATTCAGAAGGCATTCTTAGAACTTACCTCAACAAATTAGAGAAAAAAAATTTAAAAACCTACTCCTCGATTAAAAGTTTAAAGCCGCTTCTATAACAAAATAGAAACAATTGGAAGTAAACAGGAAAGATATTAAGGACATATTTAAGAAAATGATGATCGTATATCAGGCACACAGCGTGGATAATAAACATTTTAACAATTAAATCAGAGTGAATAAGAGGGGGAGTGAATCCAAGAAGTAATGCCCATTGCTGCTAAAGAATGATGCAATCTGGTTTAGAAGGGTATAACTGTTCCAGTTTTCTTTCAGAAATACTGTAAAAGTGTACTGGGAGAACCCCCTCAATATTCCTCCAGCTGTTGAGGGGTTGGACATCACAAAGCAGACAGCTTTACTCCCCAACAACTGACTCACTCAGGGATTTAAGTGCAACGTTGCTTTGAATACTGATTGGTATTCTTAAATTGATATTAGCTGCAGCATTGTATTTTTAAAGTTTTATTGGATTCTGTATGCGAACTAAGACTTTTTTATCTTTTATAGTCATTAACGTTGTCATGTACTTATCTAAAGTACATTTAAAGTATATTGCGTATTAAATAGTTAACATAGAAACATAGAAACCCTACAGTGCAGAAGGAGGCCATTCGGCCCATCGAGTCTGCACTGACCACAATCCCACCCAGGCCCTCCCCCCACATATTTTACCCACTAATCCCTCTAACCTACGCATCCCAGGACTCGAAGGGACAATTTTTAACCTGGCCAATCAACCTAACCCGCACATCTTTGGACTGTGGGAGGAAACCGGAGCACCCGGAGGAAACCCACGCAGACACGAGGAGAATGTGCAAACTCCACACAGACAGTGACCCGAGCCGGGAATCGAACCCGGGATCCTGGAGCTGTGAAGCAGCAGTGCTAACCACTGTGCTACCGTGCCGCCCACCAGTAAATAAGTTGGTAAAGTTTAATGTCTCTTATCGTTTTCTGCATGCAATATGAGAACCCACCTCTCTCGCGTTTTCTGAAAGTGTGAAGATGCATTTTTGAAGAGAAGTCCCTGCATCCTTATGATATCCGGGTAGTTATAACTTGGCCAACAAATTATTTAGCAGTCTATTCGGTAGCACAGTGGTTAGCACTGCTGCCTCACAGTGCCAGGGTCCGGGATTCGATTCTGGCCTTGGGTGACTGTGTGGAGTTTGCACGTTCTCCCCATGTCTGTGTGGGTTTTCTCCAGGTGCTCTAGTTTTCTCCCAAAGTACAAAGACATGCATGTTAGGTGGATTGGCCATGCTAAATGCATGATGTATCCAGATAGGGCGGGGCAGTGGGCCTGAGTACGATGCTCTTTTGGAAAGTCAGTGCAGACTCGGTTGGCTGAATGGCCTCCTTCTGCACTGTAGTGATTCTATCTCTCACTTTCCTTGGGGAGATGTGGTTCACTTTCCCCAACCCAAAATAAGTGTCTGTGTGAAGTGGCTGCTTTGAACTCAGGTGAGTGTGATTGTTGAGGGAGTGCTCCCAAACAAGTGTACTCTATATTTGGGATGAGAAGTATAATCAACTTCATTAAGACTGGCCATTTGAACCTTAGCATTTTAGAATACACAGTTTAAACCTTAGCCAGAATTTATCTAATATAAGTTGCATTCTCCAATTTCTTCAATAGGTGTATTTTGAATGTTGTACCTTATTCCAAAGTTAAAATTCAAATAATTCTTCGTATGTGTCACTTTTCTTTTAAACATCTGTTTTTTATAACAGGCTGTATAATAAACCAAATTGATCCCTACATTTACTGGGAGATTTGTGCTTTTGAGAAAACACATCATACTGGGTAAATGATGTGGTACTTAGGCATACAAGCCAAAAGGTCCCAGTCCATGCTAAATGAACTAATCTCAGCCATGATAAGAGCAGAATTTTTATAATCGACACAACTTCCATGCCAGGCAGTTGGAAAATCTACAATGTTCCCACTCTTGACAATCTGGTAAATGATTGTGGATTGACACTAAGTGAGAATAAGATTGGATCTCACTGTGGCTCCCACAACTGAAGAACATTTTGATAGGCAAGACTTTTCTTGGGAAGAATCATGGTCTTTTAAGGTCTGGAAACGTGGAACTCTAATTGGACGATGAGGGAAAATATTGGAAGAAAAATAATGGTTTAATGTACCGCGTTGAAAATATTTGTGTTTCTGGTAGAATAATGCCTGATTAAAATAAATGCGTTGCTCGGTGATTTGACTATTTTTACTCTTAGCTTTTTCTAATGCTGTAAAATCTGGCAATGCCATGTGCATTTTTTTAAGTAGATTTTTTATTTTCTCTGCAGATAAAATAAGTCACAATATGATTTTGTTTTTGGCAAAACAGGACCGGTAGCATAACAATTCTAAGGCAGCAAGGTGGCACAATGGTTAGCGCCAGGGATCTGGGTTCAATCTGGCCTCCGGTGACTGTCGGTGTGGAGTTTGCAAGTTCATCCTGCGTCTGTGTGGGTTTCCTCCGGGTGCTCCAGTTTTCTCCTACAGTCCAAAGATGTGCGAGTTTGGTTGATTTTTGTTTTGTATTTTTATTCCAATTCAATCGAATCAAGTCCAATTCAGAGTCTCAACAAGTTGAGACATTCCCGATCCAAGCTGACAAGACAGGGCTCTCACCTCCTGTCTTGGGCTTGATCTGCATGATCCAAGCTGATTGGAGTAGGCATAGCTCCTCCTCCAAGGCTTGATCTCATTTGCATCTTAGCCAAAAGGCTGAGATGCCGCTTTTAAAAAATTGCTTCAAATGAGGCTAAAATGTAACCCAATGACTTCAACCAAGCACAGCATGTCGACACCACACTTGATCTTAGCCAAAAGGCTAAGAGTTTGGTTGATTGGCCATGCTAAATTGCCCCTTAGTTTCAGGAGGATTAATAGGGTAAATACATGGGGTAATGGGGATAGGGCGTGGGTGGGATTGTTGTTGATGCAGGCTGGATAGGCTGAATGGCCTCCTTCTGTACATTAGGGATTCCATGATTCTATTCTCATGTAACAGCAAACTCTTCGGAGGGTGTAAATTTACTATTTTGGCATGGGAGAACACGTATATGTCAGAGTTCACCGAACGCTGACCCGCTTTATTGATTTCCTCATCAAGTTTGCAGAACCAGATACGCTCAAGATAGTTCTGTGGTGAAAGTGCAGCAAAAACATGACTCAGAAGTACACATTATCCTTCTTAATTAGAAAGTTCATTAACGTTTGACACATCTTGTGTTAAGTAAACGTATGGGCAATTAGTTCCTTTGCAGAGGACTGGTTTCGAGTGCTGCAGAACATAACATGCAACCTTTCACAGCTCATTGCATTGACATAGCCCTTGCTGATCGTGCAGTTCAACCACAATAATCTCGCCACAAGAAGCAGCAGATGGGATGCAAACGTAATCTGCCAATATTCAAGCTTCTATTTATTTTCCTATTTCCCACCAAAAAAACAGATAAATATATATTTATTGCCTTACTGAGATTGGGAATCCCTACTTATTAACAATTATCACTTCCACTGTGGGGGTATAGCAGAATGCTGTGTGAAACACCTAATTCACAGTTCCGCTGTGAGAGTTCACACTTCGTGCCTTCAAAAATGATATCTTAAATGACAAGCACAAAATTGAATCATGTCTCTTCAAGAGCCTGATTGCTTTATCCAGATATAATGCACATGTTTTTATGGTCACTTTATTAATTTGGAGAACATGCAGATCACCTTTCCAAGCCATCACCTCTTATGACTTTTTTTTAGTTCCAGGGAACAGCAGCCTAAAGCGATTGAGCGTATTTGAATCAGAATCTGGAAGGGGCTTTGGTTTTAGAATGATAAGTCGAACATTGGAACCCAGCTTACTATTACACTGGTCATTATGGAAACAGTTTTATTTGTCTTAATTATTGCAACATAATGTTCCACTGCCACATAAAAATTAATTTCCCTGCACTTTATTTGCAGCAGATATGAACAGCTGCTAACTTAATTATTAAATTCTCCAGTCCAGGATATGAGGCATATGCACCATATGAGGCAATTCTGAGTCTTTCACACTTCATTTTTTTCCCCCTGTTGTTTTCCCTAACAGTTGCTGGTGCTCCAACACGTCAGTACTCTTAACATTTGAGTAAAATACTCTATTTGCAAAGCAATCTGATTCATTCCGGCACATATAGGGCTGTTTTAAGGCTGGAGGGCTAAATTGCATAGCCACCGAAAACAGATGCAGGGAATTTACAATGCACGGGAAGCATGTATCTATTAATTACAATGATTGCATGCCATGAAGTTCCCATTAGGTTTCCAGAAGCTTAATATTTATTTATTTACTCACGGATCTGGGCATTGCTCGCTAGACCAGAATTCATTGCCCATTCTTGAACCACTGCAGTCCATGTGCTGCAGGTACACCAAAAGGAGCTCCAGGATTTTGACCCAGCGAATGAAGCAATGACGATATATTTCCAATTCAGGATGGCGTGTGATTTGGAGGGGAACTTGCAGTTTCCATGCATCCACTGTCCTGGCCCTTCGAGGTGCCAGAGGTCATGGGTGGTGCTGTCGAAGGGGCCCTGGTGAGTTTCTGCCTTCCATCTTATGTATGGTATACACTGCTGTCACAGTACACAAGGTGGTGGAGGGAGTGAATGTTTAAGGTGGTGAATGGGGTGTCAATCAAGCAGGCTGCTTTGTCATGGGTGGTGTTGAACCTCTTGAATGTTGTTGAAGCTGTGCTCATCCAGGCAAGTGGGGACATTTCATTACACTCCTGACTTGTTCCAACTTGATGGTGGATATTATTTCAGTAAATTACTGCAGAATTCCCAACCTCTGACCTGCTCCTTTAGCCACACAGAAACATAGAAAATTGAAGCAGAAGTAGGCCATTTGGCCCATCAAGCTGGCTCCACCATTCATTTTGATCATGAAATTCAATATCCCTTGATCCCTTTAGCCCCAAGAGCTATAGCTAATTTCTTCCTGAAATCACACAACGTTTTGGCCTCAACTACTTTCTGTGGTAGTGAATTCCGCAGATTCACCACTCTCTATATGGTTGGTCCTGTTTAGATTTTGCTCAATGATAATCCTCACGATGTCGATATTAAATAATCCCACTTGCAGACAACAGATTTTGGAACTGAGATTGAACGGGAATCATAGCGGGCGGGGGGTGGACTATACAACGGTCTGTTGAACTAGGGCAGACTTTTCCGGTTTTGGGGTGAGCATGACCGGAAAACCCCACCCTAAGTATATTTCCTTTGCATCCCTTGTAGATCTCATGTACTTTGTGTTAGAATGCACCCTGATTCACTAAGATCAAAAGACAGACACAGGAGTCTGTACTAGTCAAAGGGTGTCTATGAAAAAGGTCAATGGTAAAAAATTGTCAAATTCCAGTCGCCATTTCTAGCAACAAGTGTGGCGAATACTTCTGTTTTCCAGCGCTGCATGATCTCTTCCAGCATTGGAATAGGGTATTCATTCCTCTTTATTGCTTGAGTAAGATGTTTGGGATCTAGGCAAATTTGTAGTCATCCATTTGGCTTCTCTCTCACGACAATGGAATTTATCCAATCTGTAGGTTCGATGACTCTGGCAATTATTTTCTTTATCCATCTCTTGGACCTCTCTTTCAAGCTTTTTTTTTGATTCATTGGAAGTTACTTTGGGGATGAACCATTGATTTCTTCTCTGGACCAATAGTGATATGATGCTCAAAATCTTCAAATCATCTCAATGTCTCGTCAAAACTCTCGAGATACATTTTGACCAGACATTTCTTGCTTTTGTTTGGTGGGTATTTTTTAATGGATCTCCAATCTTCAACCATCAGTGCTGCCTCCTTCATCTCATGGCTCACTGAGATCAGATTCTAATTTTCACAATTGCACAACCCCAGGATAGCATGTTGTGTGCCATCGTTTCAGTGACATACAACATGCGGTTAATGCCTTTTCTCTTTTGTCTCCTCTGAGCTGAGTTGTTCCTAGTGGCTGGATCACAGAATCACAGAGTGCAGAAGAGGCCCTTTGAAATATTGCATCTGCACCAGCATGTGAGAAACATCCAACCCATCTATCTCATCCCATTTACCAAGCCCATAGCCTTGAATGTTATGACATGTCAAGTGCTCATCCAGGTACTTTTTAAAGAATATGAAGCAACTCACCTCCACCACCCTTCCAGGCAGCACATTCCAGATCATCACCACCCTCTGAGTAAAAAGGTTTTTCCTCACATCCACCTTAAACTCTTGAAGCTTGTGTCTTCTTGGAACTGACCCTTCAATGAAGGGGAACAGGTGCCCCCTATCCGCCCTGTCCATGCCCCTCATAGTAATCCCGATCAGCTCACCTCACAGTCTTCTCTACTGCAATTAAAATAACCCAAGTTTATCCACAACCTCCCTTCATAGCTTAAATGTTCCATCCCAGGCAGCATCCTGGTAAATCTCTTCTGCACCCCCTCCAGTGCAATCACATCCTTTCTATAATGTGGCGACTAGAACTGCACTCAATACTCTAGCTGTGGTCTCACCAAGGTTCTGTACAGCCCCAACATGACTTCCCCTGCTTTTGTAATCTATGCCTCGATCGATAAAGACAAGTGTCCCATATGCCGTTTTCATGACCCCAGTAACATGTCCTTCTGCCTTCAATGATCTATGGACAAACACGCTAAGATCCCTTTGTTCCTCAGAACTTCTGAGTGTCATACCGTTTATTGAATACTTCCTTTTCAAATGACTCCTTCCAAAGTGTATCACCTCACACTTTTCAGAGTTAAACTCCAACAGCCCATTATCTGCCCATTTGACTATCCTGTCTACAACTTCTTGTGGCCAAGGACACTTAATCTCACTGTTAAACACCCAGCCAATCTTTGTGTCATCCGCAAGCTTACTCATCCTACCCTCCACATAATCATCTATGCTGTTTATATAAATGATGAAAAATAGGGGACCTAGCACAGATCCCTGTGATATGTCACGAGACAATGGCTTCCAGCCACTAACACAGCCTTCTATCATCACCGTGTCTCTTACAATTAAGACAATTTAAAATCTAAGCCAATTTTGAATCCACCGAATCAAATTACCCCGTATGCCCTGTACATTTGCCTTCTTTATAAAGTCTCCCGTGTGGCACCTTGTCAAAGGCTTTGATGAAATCCATATAGATTACAACAACTACACTATCCTCATCTACACACCTGATCACCTCCTCAAAGAATTCAATCAAAGTTGTTAGGCGTGACCTCCCTCTGGCAAAGCCATACTGACTACCCCTGATTAAACCTTGCCTCTCCAATTGGAGTTGGATTCTCTCCTTCAGTACTTTTTCCAATAGTTTTCCTATCGCTGACGTGAGACTCACTGGTCTGTAGTTCCCTGGTTTATCTCTATAACTCTTCTTAAATAACGGAACCACATTAGCTGTTCTCCAGTCCTCTGGCACCAATATTCAGCTGTATAAAGATGTTTGCTGCAGCATTGAACGTCAAAACAGCAGTGTCCGTGTTAAATCAATGTTGCACAGTAATGGACATTACATGGACATGGGTGGCACAGTGGCCCAGTGGTTAGCATTGCTGCCTCACAGCGCCAGGGACCCGGGTTCAATTCCGACCTTGGGTGCCTGTCTGTGTGGAGTTTGTACATTCTCCCCGTGTCTACGTGGGTTTCCTCCAGGTGCTCCGGTTTCCTCCCACAGTCCAAAGATGTGCGGGTTAGGTTGGTTGGTCATGCAGAATTGTCCCTTAGTGTCAGGGGGATTAGCAGGGTAAACATGTGGAGTTATGGGGGTAGGGCCTGGTTGGGATTGTTGTCTGTGCAGGCTCGATGGGCTGAATGGCCTTCTACACTGTAGGATTCTATGATTATGATCTGCTTTCTGATGGACTTTGTGCATGTGCTAATGTATGTACTGAGATGGTTTCCAGTTGGATTTTCCTTACAAGTGTGTGCATTGCTGATTCAATTCTAAGGGCACTTGTTGTGTCAAACCTCTCTCCCCCGGGAACGAAATACAAGACTGCTTTAAAAACATTTTCATGGTAATTTGTTGAAGTTGCAAAGCAATATTTTGTTTGTACATCCTTGGCACACCATACAGGTTTGTAGTTCAGTGTGCCTAAAACAGAAAATGAATGTTAAGGAGTCAACTATATATACTCGGGGAGGAATGGACTGGAAGGTTGATTACAGTGACTGCTCATTGTCATTGTAATGGTTAAAATACTGTTGTGTATACTCAGGGATGCTCAGAAACACAAGACTGTTTCTTTCTTTTAAGTAGTGATACCGATATCTAGGTCACATTTGGACTAATGCAGAAAGCACCAGAGAAAGCAACTTTTTAAAATAAATATCTTTTTGACCTTTCAACTTTGCTAAGCACCTAGATTGGTATCACAGGGGATAAATTATGTTTGATAATAAGCTATGGCAAATCCTTTCTCTTCATTTGATCTGCAGCAATGGAGAGTAAGTGATAAGCCTTTATAAAGACACCCTGCTTGTGAAAACATCTTAAAGATAATGACATCCTTGCGTGCTTTCTCAAAGTCTGTTGTCACGTCCCATGACTGTTTCAGACTGCAATGGCTTCAATGATGTAGCTAAGTTAGGAACAAATTTGCCATAACAATTTATTAATCCTATAAAGGACCTCAATTGCATTACATTTCTTGGATGTAGTGTTTCTAAAATAGCTTCCATCTCCTTGGGTGCTTTATGTAGGCCTTTACTATTAATAGTAACTCCTCGTCCTGAAACCATAGGTCACTGGATCTTTCCATGGTCCGCTGCTCGCCTACTGTTATTCCCGTGGCAGGCAGGACGGAAAAACTCCCGTCTTTATCTGTGGCGCAGAAACAATCTTTTGACACAAGGTAAAGGATTGAAGGTTTTTAACACAATAGAACTGAAAAAGGATTATGAAGAAATGATCTGAAATATCAAATTACCTGTTACTTTTTGGGGGTTGGAGAAAGTTATTTCTACTTCAAGTTTAAGGGAGGTTAATATTTATCAGATATAATCGGAAAAGCAAATTATAGTGTGTTAAAAGGAGTTACTATTAATAGCAAAGGCCTACATAAAACACCCAAGGAGATGGAAGCAATTTAGAAACACTACATCCAAGAAATGTAATGCAATTGAGGTCCTTTCTAGGATTAATAAATTATTATAGCAATTTTGTTCCTAACTTAGCTACATCATTGAAGCCATTGCATAATTTACTATGTGTGAAACAGTCATGAGACATGACAACAGACTTTGAAAAAGCATACAAGGATGTCAAAGCTGCTTTGCAAAATCAGAAGTACTGGTTCACTTTAATCTGAAGCTACCATTGCTTGTGGCGCTTCACCTTATGGAGTAGGGGCAGTCGTTTCACATATTATGTCTTGAGAAGAACAACAAATAGCTTTTGCTTCTGTATTCTGACTAGTGCTGAATTTAACTCTGCTCAGCTAGAAAAAGAAGCATTGGATATAATGTTTGGCATAAGAAAGTTTCATCATTATTAATATGGTCGTCGTTTCACATGACTGACTGATCATCGACCCTTAAGTAATAGTTTTGGGCCAAATAAAGGCACACCATCGTTAGCTGCTAGTCAATTGTAAATATGGTCATTGGTCCTATCGGCACATTGATGTGATATAAAGTATTGCCACTCAAAGTGTCATGCTAATGGTGATGCAAATGCTTACCTTTACCTATTCAGCAGATACCACCAACTAGTTTTGCCAATATTCTTTACTTTTCACGAGTAGATCATTTGCCGGTGACAGCTTCTCATGTTCAGAGACATGCCAGAAATGATCCAGAAATGATCCCATGATGGGGAAGGTGAGGAATGTGGTAATGAAAGGAATGATAGCTGGAACACAGCATCCACATTCTGATTTGAAACCATGGTTGGAATTCTCCCCCCAAAAAACTAAGTGTCGAATTCATGTGAGAACTGGAGTAAGTCATGCTGGTTTTTTTCAGTGGGAGTTCAAAGAAGAATCCCCCATATTCTGTGCATTGCTGAGTGCACAAGCGTGATTCACTCCAGAAATCTGTGGGCAGGGCCTATTCCCGCCCAGGAAGCCGGCAGCATAGCACCGAGATCGACGCATGCACAGTGGTCCCTGTCTGCCGGCCTCCCGATTGCTGGCCAGCCTCATGATCCCCGCAACGCCCGCTCTCCGCCCGCCCACGGTCCGATCGCTAGCCCCCCCATACATGCCCAGGCCAGCCACGCCCTCCCCCCCGACATAGCCCAAATTTCCCACCCACTCCCCAAATGCCCCCCATGCAACCAGCAGTCCTGAACCGCACCCCCCCCAGTCTTGACCCCCCCCCCACACACAAGCAGGCTCCCCACCATGATGCCCAGCCCCGATCATTGGCCTCCTTCTCTCTGCTTGGTACCAAAACGCAGAGTGGCAGCGAAACCTCCCACCCCCATCGATTGCTTCCCGGAGGCCCAGCCCCCCCATCAGCCCCACCCTTTTAGGCCATGTGACACTGCCGCATGACCGATGGGCAGGGCTGAGGTGCTTTGGCATTGGCACTTTGCCCCTTGGGTAGTGCCGGGGGCACTGCCAGAGTGCCCATGCCCAGGGGGCACCCCCCTGCTGCTTGACCTTCTGGGGGGCCTCAATTGTCCCCCCTTCACCCCAGCAGGGTCGGGCCACCAACTCCCCAAAAGTGGGGAGCTATAGTAAACCCTGCTAGAGTGAACCACTCTGGCAGGAGAGGAGTTGCTAGTGGACCCTGAGACTTCAGTCCCGAGATCACTAATTATATTTAATATATATGTAAATGTTTTGTTTGATGAATTTATGTGGCCCCCCAACCCCCAGCCGATTTCTGGCACGGAGCTGATACTGCCGGAAATCCAGTGCAGGGAGATGCTATCAGGGTGAGACACCAGCATGGATCCCGTGGATCGGGTGCTGCTGTGATCTCCCGGCCCACTGCGCTAAAAGATTAGTGCGATTGGATGAGAGAATCATCCCCTATATGTGTCAAGAAAGCTTGAGCTGACTGCCCAAGGTGGGTTTCTATTGTGGAGAATCTAAGTGATCATTCTTCCTCCTTTACATGGAAGAGTTCTTGAACAACTACATGAAGGACATCCCGGGTATAGTCCGGGTGTAATTAATTTTGGTGGCCAGATCTGGGTGCTCAGATTGAAGAAAAAGTGGGAGGGTATCAACCTGTGCAGAAATAAGAAATACATCACTGCTGTCTCCTTTACATCCTTGGGAATGGCCTAAAGTGCCATGGTAATGGTTACATGTTAATTTTGCTTCTCTGTTTGAGGGTTACATGTTCTTAGTCATAATTGGTGTACACTCAAAATGGCCAGAAGTTGTTATCATGGAAACTACTACATCTGAACAAACCATTGAAAAACTTGATGAAATTGTTCAGAGATTTGGTAAACCGGAACAGATTGTTAATCATAATAGTTCATAGTTTACTTCATAAGAGTTTGAGGATTATCTCAAAGTAAATAGTATTCAACATATACAATCCACACGTTATCATCCACCAACCAATGGGTTAGCTGAAAGATTCGTAAAATCCTTAAAACATTCTTTAAAGCTTCAAAAGAGCAAGCTTCACTATCACGTTGCGTAAATAGCTTTTTATCATCTTATAGAAACACTACTCAGGTGACTACGCAAATTTCACCCGCAATTCTACTACTGAAGAGAAAGTTGAAATTATGTTTGATTTGTTATTACCGCAAGAATTTCAGAGATAGTAGAGCATCAACAACAATCTCAAGTTACTAGATGGGAAGTGAAGGCAAAACAACATTCATTTCAACAAGGAGATTGAGTGTATAAGTAAGAAATGGGTACTAGCCAGAGTTTTGGCAAAAACAGGTCCAATTTCTTACACAGCTCAAACCAAAGATGAACTAGTTTGGTGACGCCATGCTGACCAATTGTTGTCATCTCAAAATGATTTCTCAGAATCATTTCCGGAAGTACCAACTTCTTTAATCCCTCATGTTGTGAATATTATTATAGAAGATTTAGTTGAATCTGAATTGCCTGATGACTGTGTCTCAGCTACTATACCACGTGAGAATGATGCAGAATTAGTTCCAAGAGAAGAAGTCTCTCCTGAAGTTCCAAATCACATATCTAGTGTCAAGGACAGCCAAATTCCAGAATATCTTATACAACCAAAGAACAATAGATGTCCTTCTGATTGACTTTCTTATTGATTGTGTATAATGATGCATGGGACTGTGTCTGGAATTTTATTGATCATTTGTATAAAATCATAGTAATTAGTTGTCATGACCAGAGGGAGGGATGTTATATATTTAAAAGGGTGCAGGTTGCTTTCAGAACTGTTCACATGATTTGATAGCGATGTTAATATGGTCTGTGTTAAGGCTGCTGTTTTACTTTCAGTTTTGTACTTGATGCAGGCAGAGAGCAGCTTTTCAATAAAACCTTTGTGTGTTTGTTTGAATCCACATGTGCAAACCATTTTCTTTTCTTTTTGTTAAAACACAGAATCCCGAACAGAGTTTGGACATTACTCATGATGGTAATGCCTCTTTCTGTACTGTAGGGTTTCTATGATTCTATGATTACAATTGGCTCCCTTTCATATTCTGCTCAAGAAGCACCATTGTTGGTCTTGGAAATCTCCCTAAGGGGAAGTTTTCAACAGAGTAAATCAATTGCTGCACTCCTCAAACCTTTTAGTACTATTCAACTCACCCAAAGAACTGATATAGACCTGTGATGCCGCTCCATGTGGTGTTGGTGTGATGTTGTCCCATGAGATGGATGATAGCTAGAAAGGTCAATAGGGCAAGAACCTTATCAGAGGCTGAAAAAGGCTACTAACAAATCGAGAAGGAAGGACTATCAATTGTATTTGGAATCAAGAAATTCCCCCAAAAAGTAGACACTTTGCCATTGTTTCTGATCACAAACTGCTCTCAAACACCAACCTGGAACACATATAATGAATGTGGATGCTCTTAGCCACCTACCCTTGCAAGAAAGTATCACATATATTCCAATACTGCAAAACATTATCATGGCATTAAACTTTTTGGACATATTGCCTGTCTCAGTGAAGCAGATCAGGAACCAGACCAATCGAAATCCACTTCTGTCCACAGTAAGAGACAAAATGCTTATAGGATGGATAAATGAGCCAGTTTCTGTGAAAGTGAAGCCATTCTTTACCCACAAGAATGAATTGAGTTGTCAGGTTGGCATCATACTCTGGGGAGCAAGAGTAGTCATTCCCGTACCAGGCAGAGAGAGAGCTGCTCCTAACTGAATTACAGTGCTCATCCCGGTATCTAAAGACAAAGATCACCTGGAGTTATGTGTGGTGACCTGGTTTTGATTCTGATATCGAGAAGCTAGTCAAGAACTGTCAACAGTGCCAACTGCAACAAAGGTTGCCTGCGACTTTCCTACTGCACCCTTGGGGATGGCCTTGCTGGCCACGGATACAGGTCCATCTTGATTATGTTGCTCTATTGCTGGGCACACTATTTTTGCTCACAATTGATGCACATCCTAAATGGATGGGCAGTTTTGAGGTGAAGTCACCCACATTGCACGATATCATCAAAAGATTACGCCAAAGCTTGTCAGCTCATGAATTACCTGATGTCATGTTATCATACAATGAAATCATATTCACAAGTGCTGAGTTTCAAAACACATTAGAAATGGACCTTACCAGTCAGTATCAAATGGGCTGGCTGACAGAACCATCCAAACTTTCAAGTCTGGCCTAAAGGAACTGTCAGGAGGAAGTTTGGAGACCAGAGTCCCATCTTAGCTCTCATATCACTGCACATACAACGACCAGAGTTCCTCCAGCAGAACTGCTACTGAAATGTGAACCGGAATTTTAATGTCACGCCTGCCACAGGAATCAGAGTGGATGAGGGACGCATCAGGGAAAGGTCCATTGACCTCGGGTGGGATTTTATGGTTTCGGGATGAGCGCGGCCGCAAAATCCCGCCCGTCATATCAGAACAAGATTGAGCCTTATGTTACCAAATTTGCCAGGGAAGGTAGAAGACAACCAAAGTAATCAGAAAGCAAACCATGATTCACATCGTACAGCATGATCATTTATGGTAAATGAAGCTGTATATGTGAGAAACATTGATAGTGGTTAAATTTGGATCTCCGGAATTATTGTCTCTAAGACCAAACCCCTTTCATACCAAGTGGATAGAGTCATAGAGGTCATAGAGGTTTACAGCATGGAAACAGGCCCTTCGGCCCAACTCGTCCATGCCACCCTTTTTTTTTTAAACCCCTAAGCTAGTCCCAATTGCCCGCATTTGGCCCATATCCCTCTATACCAATCTTGCCTGTGTAACTGTCTAAATGCTTTTTAAAAGACAAAATTGTACCCACCTCTACTACTACCTCTGACAGCTTGTTCCAGACACTCACCACCCTCTGTGTGGAAAAATTGCCCCTCTGGAACTTTTTGTTAGAGTTTATTTGTTAGCCACAAGTAAGGCTTATATTAACACTGTAATAAAGTTACTGTGAAATTCCCCTAGTCGCCACATTCCGGCGTCTGTTCGGGTCAATGCACCTAACCAGCACGTCTTTCAGACTGTGGGAGGAAACCGGAGCACTATCACACAGGAAGAACGTGCAAACTCCATACAGACAGTTACCCAAGCCAGGAATCGAACACAGGTCCCTGGCGCTGTGAGGCAGCAGTGCTAACCACTGTGCTATCGTATCTCTCCTCTCTCACCTTAATCCTATGCCCTCTAGTTTTAGCTCCCCTACCTTTGGCAAAAGATATTGGCTATCTAGTTGATCTCTGCCCCTCATTATTTTATAGACCTCTATAAGATCATCCTTCAGCCTCCTACGGTCCAGAGAAAAAAGTCCCAGTCTATCCAGACTCTCCTTATAACTCAAACCATGAAGTCCCGGTAGCATCCCAGTAAATCTTTTCTGCACCCTTTCTAATTTAATAATATCCTTTCTATAATAGGCTGACCAGAACGGTACACAGTATTCCAAGTGTGGCTTTACCAATGTCTTGTACAACTTCAACAAGACATCCCAACTCCTGTATTCAATGTTCTGACCAATGAAACAAAGCATGCTGAATGCCTTCTTCACCACTCTGTCCACCTGTGATTCCACTTTCAAGGAGCTATGAACCTGTACCCCGAGATCTCTTTGTTATGTAACTCTCCCCAGTGCCCTACCATTAACTGAGTAAGTCCTGCCCTTGTTCAATCTACCAAAATGTATCACCTCACATTTATCTAAATTAAACTCTATCTGCCATTCGTCAGCCCACTGGCCCAATTGATCAAGATCCCATTGCAATCCAAGATAACCTTCTTCACTATCCACTATGCCACCAATCTTGGTGTCATCTACAAAATTACTAACCACGCCTCCTACATTCTCATCCAAATCATTAATATAAATGAAAAATAACAGTGGACCCAGCACCGATCCCTGAGGCACACTGCTGGTCACAGGCCTCCAATTTGAAAACCAACCCTCTACAACCACATTCTGGCTTCTGTCATCAAGCCAATTTTGTATCCATTTAGCTACCTCACCCTGGGTCCCGTGAGATTTAACCTTATGCAACAACCTACCATGCGGTACCTTGTCAAAGGCCTTGCTAAAGTCCATGTAGACAACATCAACTGCACTACCCTCATCTACCTTCTTGGTTACCCCTTCAAAAAACTCAATCAAATTTGTGACACATGGTTTTCCACTCACAAAGCCATGCTGTCTGTCCCTAATCAGTCCTTGTGTCTCTCTAAATGCTTGTAGGTCCTGCCTCTTAAAATTCCTTCTAACATCTTACCCATCATGGATGTGAGGCTCACCAGCCATTAGTTCCCAGGCTTTTCCCTGCAGCCCTTTTTAAACAAAGATACAACATGTGGAGGGATGGATCATTCGTAAACATGTGGACCACTTGAGGAGCAGAGAGACACTCAGAAGTCAGTGTTGTCATCAAAAAATGTTTTGGAACCCATAAGCACCGAGGTACTTGCTTGACCTGTTATCGACATAACTTATGTCTCTGTGGAAGTAAATAGTGATGAATCACCTGTGCCAGAAAAGGTACCTGTTATTAAGACCATAAGACCATAAGACATAGGAGCGGAAGTAAGGCCATTCGGCCCATCGAGTCCACTCCACCATTCAATCATGGTTGATTTCAACTCCATTTACCCGCTCTCTCTCCCCATAGCCCTTAATTCCTCGAGAAATCAAGAATTTATCAATTTCTGTCTTGAAGACGCTTAACGTCTCGGCCTCCACAGCCCTCTGTGGCAATGAATTCCACAGACCTACCACTCTCTGGCTGAAGAAATTTCTCCTCATCTCTGTTCTAAAGTGACTCCCTTTTATTCTAAGGCTGTGCCCCCGCGTCCTAGTCTCCCCTGCTAATGGAAACAACTTCCCTACGTCCATCCTATCTAAGCCGTTCATTATCTTGTAAGTTTCTATTAGATCTCCCCTCAACCTCCTAAACTCCAATGAATACAATCCCATGATCCTCAGACGTTCATCGTATGTCAGGCCTACCATTCCCGGGATCATCCATGTGAATCTCCGCTGGACCCGCTCCAGTGCCAGTATGTCCTTCCTGAGGTGTGGGGCCCAAATTGCGGTTCCTGTTAACGTTAACCCTATGGAAGCATCTCAGACAACAGAATTACACCACTCGATAAGAAACAGAAAACCCCCTCAAAGACTCGATTTGTAATTATCCAACTTATGCACTTAATGTTTAAATAATATTTAGAATGGAGTGAATTACGTATTGAAGATTGTATAAGGGAGTTAAAGAGGGAGGGATGTGGTGATTGTCCCTTTAAGGACAACACAGCAGAGTAAGGGTCACCTGGCCTGGGTGACCAATCGGGACTCAGAGTCTAGAATCACCCCATGGTGAGTAAGGCTCCTAGGCAGAGACATTTTGGAAGCAAGCCACAGCCATGTGGCTTCTGTACAATTCTGATTAATAAATACCTTTGTGTTCACTAATGAAGTCTGCGAAAGTGCATCTTTACACTATGATAAGTGGCTGAGGGGGGAAAAAAAAGTGTCTCCAGGACTTTTACAATGTCTTTTTAATGATTTTTAATGAGCCATGTTTATCAGGCTGCTTCTTAATAAGCCAATGGTTTTAAGTCCCATCACACTTAAGAAAGTTGCCATTTTTCTAACATTTTCAATTCCATTTGCAGGGACGAACTACTCAAAACCTTCAGTGCAGGAGCTCTACAGTTCAACAGTCTCATCGAAATGTCCCATGTGCCTGGTAAGCGTGATATGGAGATACCAGCGTTGGACGCCGGTATCTCCACATCATGACTACCACCGACACCACAAACTGCCGGCTCCAAGTGGAGAGAATCTCCAAGAAGATCGCGCATATCGACACAGACACCTGGTAAGTGTGGCCATTGTCAGCCGTTATGTTCTCCTCAGTGTCACTCACTGCGCTGCCATTTTACATGTGTTGCCGTTTTAAGAGCTGGATCGATTTTTTTTTTCAGTTCAAGCTGTCACTGCAGCTGTCTGCTTTCTCTGCTGTGTTTCCCGTGCTTCTGAATGTTTGGCGGGCTCATGGACAGCAAGGCTACTCTGTGCTTTAATACAACTCAAAACCTCTCAGTTTCAGGTTAAAATGCAGCAACAATCTGTGTTTTATGGGTGCTTCAAGAGGTTTTTTATCTTGGCAGGGATTTTCACTCTATTTTTTCCCCACTGCGAGAGTCCTGATGGGCGCATGCTATAATTGGGAGCCATTTTATTCACTTGTAATTTCTTTTTATTAGTCCTTTCTTTTGTTTTAAGTCCTGGGTTTTTCTTAAAACCTAATGCAGCAGCAGTTGTGACTGCCATTTTGTGTTAAATCTTCCAAACCTCCACAATTCTTTTTTTCATTATACTTACAGTTTCCTTTTACTTTTTAAAATGACTCTACTGGTTCTCTTTTGTTCCGAGCACTGCAGATCCTCTATTTAACTGCTGGCCTTTCTCTGCCATGCAGTACAAATCTAACATGCGGTGCAAATGAAAATGAAAGTTTCCTTACTTTAGTTTCACTTTTTGAGTGGCATTACACAAAGGTCCTCTGTCCTCGTCGCCAGTTTGCTGTGTTTCAAGATCAATCAGTATACAAGCATACACTGAAGGCGGTAAACATCGCAACTGTCCTTTATTGCTGCAAAAATTGAAGTAACAAGAAAACATGGATCTTGTGATCTTATAATGCACGGGCTTGCAAAGTATGGCAAACCAGGCAAAACATACAATACACAACACATACATTACACAGATATATTTCTGATTTTAAAAAAAGCGTTAAAGGGATGGGGAACAGGTAGGGAGATGGATTTGAGACCCGGGAGAAATCAGCCATGATCTGATTGAATGGTGAAGCAGTTTTGAAGGGCTGAATTGCCTACTTCTACTCCTATTTCCCAGGTTCCTATGTTCCGAAGAAGTGGCAAGTAACATTTTTACCACGAAAATGCCAGATAGCAACCATCTCCAGCAAGAGAGAATCTAACCACCTCCCTTTGACACTTGATGGCATCACCATCACTGAATCCCCATTATTAACATCCTGAGTATTACCATTGACCAGAAATGTAACTGGACTAGCTATATAAATACTGTGGCTACAAGAGCAGGTCAGAGACTTGGAATTCTGAGGCAAGTGACTCACCCTCTGAGTCCCCAAAGCCCGTCCACTATCTACCTGGTACAAATCAGAAGTGTGATGGGATAAATTCCACTTGCCTGAATGAGTGCAGCTCCAACAGCCACTCGAGAAGCTCAACACCATCCAGAAAAAAGCTTGATTGGCACTTCAGCCACTAACTTAAACATTCACTTGCTCCACTATTGATGCACAATGGCAGCAGAGTCTACCATCCATAAGATGCCACTGCAACAACTCACCAAGGCTCCATTGGTGGCACCTTCCAAACCAACAACCATCCACCTGGAAAGACAAGGGCAGAGGACGTGAGGGAACAACACCAACTGCAAGTTCTCCTCCAAGCCACACAACATCCTAACTTCAAACTGTTCCTTCACTGCCACTGGGTCAAAATCCTGGAACTCGCTCCTCAACAGCACTGTAGGTATACCCACACCAGATAAACTGCAATGGTTCAAAAATATGGTTTGCTATCAAGGGTAAATAGGGATGGGCAACAAATGTTGGCCTTGCCAGCCATGCTCACATCCTATGAAAGATTAAACATAAATTCCAAATCTATCTGTGGAAAATTAATCAGAAATTTCTGAAACACGACACTCACAAAAAGGAAGGTTGGTTGGTTATTGCTAGTCAATTATCACAATCATTAAAAAGTCATGACATGAGCTTCTTTGTCTTCTCTCCATTACGGAATCAATAGTGGAGATGTTCACTCATTTAGTTTCCATTTAGGACTCATGTAATATTGGACGGAATCATACCACAAAATAGTGAAATGTCAGGATGTGACTGAAAACTAGTGTGTTTCTCGCCAAGCAGGTTTTCTCTCCAGATCTTATGACACTTGGTTAAAAAAAACAGGGTAGCATGTTTTATGTTCTCATTTCGAGGGGTGGAGCCTAAACATGCCACTAAAGCTGGCTGCACTGAGATTGGGATCCTGTTTTTAAAGGGTGCCCCTGATCTGACCAATAAGTAACCTCCCTCACCACAGAGGCCTCAGGGGCTCCGCCTCACCTTCCCATCAATGCCATCATCCTGTCTTTCTCCCACCACCTCCCCACCAGCCACCATCGCCTCCTCCCAGCGATCAATGCCAGCATCTCTCTCTCTCTCCCACCCTCCCCCACCAACAGTCATTGCGGCATCTCCCTCACTCTCCCCCACTACACATACAAGATCCTTCCTCCAAAGAGGCTCCTACTACGCTCCTAACACTTCCCCGTGGTGCAGGTTGTCACTGCAGGTGGGCACTGTGTCAAACTGGCAGTGCCAACCTGCGCCAAGGGCAGTGTCAGGGGACAGTGCCCAGACAGGTCCTTCCCTCCAGGGGCTATACTGACCTTTGCGTCCCTGGAGGGATCCTCATGGCAGGTTCACATCTGGGTGAACCTGTTGTAAACCATACCGGTGAGGTTTGACAATACAGTGAGAGGCGATCATATGGTTGGTGAGGGGGGAGGGCTGTTAATTATATTAAAAATGATTCTAATTGATTAAAATGAGGTTCTCACCCTTCGTGGACGTGAACCTCGTGACGTCACTGATGAGGGGTGGGGAAAATCACAAAAAGCGAACTCTCCTGAGAGAATCGCATTTCTCGATTCTCTCTGGATTTTCAGCCCACATTGCCGTTCCCTCTGATGAAGTGGAGATGCCGGCATTGGGCTAGGGTGGGCACAGTAAAGGTCTCACAATACCAGGTTAAAGCCCAACAGGTTTATTTGGAATCACGAGCTTTCGGAGCGCTGCTCCTTTAACAGATGAGACTCACCTGACGAAGGAGCAGCACTCTGAAAGCTCGTGATTCCAGATAAACCTGTTGGACTTTAACCTGGTGTTGTGAGACTTCTTACCTCTGATGGCGAATGCAGGCTGAAAATGGACCCATTGAAACAGCCATTTAGCACCTCCGAAGGAATGTGGATGACATTGCGGTTTAGGCTGACAGGCAGTATTTGGTACACGCCACCAATGTTCAGGGGTGTGATAAGATAAGCATTCAGCTGGATAGGTCCAATCACAACAACACATAAGTAGCTCATATCCCCAAGGATAAAGCAGTATACTTGCTCCAAGCCCCTATGGCTGAGCTTAATATCTAGCCTGACACAACTATGAATGCATTATGGATACCCCCTACAACAACTTATCAAACATACTGTGTGTGGTGAACCATCATTGGTTCCCACTAGGTAGTACTGAGCCAGGGTATGGCCAGTACTATGAGTCTGTATATATGTTGTTGTTGGGGTTAGGGTTGGGTTGTTCTACATGTTACTGTTGGGGTTAGGGTTGGGCTGTTCTACCTGTATTATAGTTATTATGGTACATCCCAGTCGGGCTCCGCCTCCTGGGAGAGGTATAAAGGTCACTGCTTTGTCTGGGACCCCTCAGTCTGGGATTGTGTATTATATATGGTAGCTCTATTGTAGTAGTTAATAAAAGCCTTTATTTCCTCGAGCATCTCTAGCCTCGTGAGTTATATCGCGCATCAATTTTATTAACTACTAATTGAACTCTCGTCGTTGAAAAAAAAAAGAAAACGATACAGAGAGCATGGAGCAAATGTTAAAACCTGAACGTCTTACGCTGGACCCACGTGCGGCGGGCGCCTCCAACACCTTCGACCACTGGTTGAAATGTTTTCAGGACTATCTCGAAGCCTCCGCAGCGGTCACCACGGACAATGACAGACTCCGGGTCCTCCACGCGAGGGTAAGCGACGCTGTATATCTAGCGATCCGTGCGGCCACCGACTACAAAGGGGCCCTCGAGCTTCTTAAGAAGCGCTACATTAAACCGTCGAACGAGATGCATGCTCGATATCTCTTAGCCACTCGACGACGGCAGCCCGGCGAAACGACGGAACAGTATGCGTGCGAGCTCCTACAGCTAGCCAGGGGCTGTAACTGCAAAGCAGTGTCGGCAGACCAGAACATGAAAGACCTCGCTCGAGATGCGTTTGTGACGGGAATCGGATCATCTTATATCCGACTTCGGCTGTTGGAGCAAGGTAATCTCGATCTCACTAAATCTATAGAGCTAGCGGATACGCTAGAAACGGCTTCCAAAAGCCTAGAATTGTATCCCGAAGACCACGTGGAGACAGCGTGGCAGGAGCAATCACAGACCCCACTTCGTCCAGCGGGTCCAAAAAGCTGCGTGATGGCATGCCCACCCTCGGGCCTGACGACGGCAGCAGCTCCGGGCGGCCCGCGGTGTTACTTCTGTGGGGGAGTGAAGCACAATCGGCAGCGATGTCCCGCTAAAGCGGTGTTGTGCTCTGCCTGCGGCAAGAAGGGGCATTATACGAAGGTATGTCGATCCAAACATACTTCCAGGAACAGCAGTGCGGCGTGCGACTCCCCGGAGCCGGGTTCTTCGTCGTCGGCGTCGTCAAGGGTTTCTTCCACGTGCGAGGCCAGGACGTCACCATTCCAGACGATGGAGTCGCAAGAGACGCGCGACCACCAGGGGTCGCTGATTTTGGCGCCATCGCCCACGTGCGACCTATGGGAGCAGCCATTTTGGTCGGCACCGACCGCGAATGACCAGCAGGGGTCGTCATCATCCATCTCAGCTGCCTGCAGTGGCGCTCACGAACCAACGGTGGCGTCGATCATCCTGGACCAGGCAAAGCCTCACAGACTCGACAAGTCCATGATGGACATACAGGTAAACAAACGCACGATTTATTGTCTGTTTGACAGCGGGAGCACTGAGAGCTTCATCCACCCAGACGCCGTGAAGCGGTGTGGCCTCCAGATCCAGCCTGTCAAGCAGACAATTTTGATGGTATCAACGACCCTGTCTGTCACCATGCTAGGGAGTTGCGTGGTAAATTTAACGGTGCAGGGCACAGTTTACGAGAGCTTCAAGCTCCTGGTGTTACTGCACCTTTGCGCGCCAATACTCCTCGGACTAAATTTCATGGTCCACTTGAAGAGTGTAACCCTACAGTACGGTGGGCCACTCCCTCCGCTTTCAGTGGGAGAACGACAGACTCCAAATTGCCCAACGCGCTCCACTTGTAGCCTCTCGACGCTTAAGATTACCACACCCTCCCTATTCCAGAATCTCGTGCCAGGCTGCAAGCCCATTGCGACTAAAAGTAGGCGTTACAGTGCTGAGGATCGGATCTTCATTCGATCCGAGGTTCAGCGGCTCCTCAAGGAAGGGATCATACAACCTAGCGCTAGTCCTTGGAGACCGCAGGTCGTGGTGGTCAAGAGTGGGAACAAACCCCGGATGGTCATTGACTATAGTCAGACCATTAACAGATACACGCAGCTGGATGCGTATCCCCTCCCGCGCATTTCTGACATGGTCAACCAGATTGCGCAGTACCGGGTGTTCTCCACCATCGACCTAAAGTCTGCCTACCACCAGCTTCCCATTCGCCCAGAGGACCGACAATACACGGCTTTTGAGGCGGATGGTCGCTTGTACCATTTTCTAAGGGTTCCTTTTGGTGTCACCAATGGGGTCTCGGTCTTCCAGCGTGCTATGGACCGAATGGTGGACCATAACGGACTGCGGGCTACCTTCCCGTACCTGGATAACGTCACCATCTGCGGCCATGACCAGCAGGACCATGATACCAACCTCCTTAGATTCCTACGCACTGCATCTCGCCTGAATCTGATCTACAACAGGGAGAAGTGTGTATTTCGCATGCGCCGCCTAGCTATCCTCGGATACGTGGTGGAAAACGGGGTCATTGGCCCTGATCCAGACCGTATGCGTCCCCTTCTCGAACTTCCCCTGCCCACTAGCGCAAAAGCACTGAGAAGATGCTTAGGCTTCTTCTCTTACTACGCACAGTGGGTTCCCAATTACGCGGACAAAGCCCATCCGCTCATCAAGTCTACCTCTTTTCCCCAAGCACCAGAGGCTCGTTTGGCCTTTGAAAAACTAAAAGCCGACATCGCGAAAGCCACGATGCACGCTATCGATGAGTCCATCCCCTTCCAGGTGGAGAGCGATGCATCTGATTTTGCCCTGGCCGCCACACTTAACCAGGCGGGCAGGCCCGTCGCCTTTTTCTCTCGCACCCTCCAAGGCCCCGAAATTCGACATTCGGCAGTGGAAAAGGAGGCCCAGGCCATTGTGGAGGCCGTCCGGCATTGGCGCCATTACTTGGCGGGAAAACGGTTCACCCTGATCACGGACCAGCGGTCCGTGGCGTTCATGTTCAATAACACGTTACGGGGCAAGATCAAGAACGACAAGATCTTGAGGTGGAGAATCGAACTCTCCACCTATAACTACGACATCATGTATCGTCCAGGGAAACTCAACGAGCCCTCGGATGCCCAGTCGCGTGGAACATGCGCCAGTATGCAGGAGAATCGTTTGCAGGCTCTCCACAATGACCTCTGCCATCCAGGGGTCACTCGGCTCTACCACTTCGTAAAAGCCCGGAATCTACCCTACTCGGTAGAGGATGTCAGGTCCATAACTAGAAGCTGCTGGGTATGCGCGGAATGCAAACCGCACTTTTACCGACCTGACAGGGCACAACTCGTTAAGGCCACTCGTCCCTTCGAAAGACTGAGTGTGGACTTTAAGGGCCCCCTTCCCTCGACAGATCGGAATGTGTACTTCCTCAATATCATTGATGAGTACTCACGATTCCCTTTTGTCATTCCCTGCTCTGATACGACCGCTGCCACGGTTATCAAGGCATTTTGTGATCTTTTCACCCTGTTCAGGTACCCCTGTTACATCCACAGTGATAGGGGCTCATCGTTCATGAGCGATGACTTGAGGCAATACCTGCTCTCATACGGGATTGCCTCTAGTAGAACCACGAGCTACAACCCTAGGGGTAACGGACAGGTGGAACGTGAGAATGCTACAGTCTGGAAGGCTGTCTTACTGGCGTTGAAGTCAAAAAGCCTTCCAGTCTCCCGTTGGCAAGAGGTACTCCCTGATGCGCTCCACTCCATACGCTCACTCCTGTGTACGGCAACCAACGCTACTCCCCATGAGAGGCTGTTTTCATTCCCTCGGAAGTCTTCCTCTGGGACCTCATTACCGTCTTGGTTGACGTACTCAGGACCTGTCCTCCTGCGGCGACATGTTAGGGCCCGCAAGTCCGACCCTTTGGTTGAACAGGTCCATCTCCTCCACGCCAACCCTCAGTATGCCTATGTGGCATACCCTGACGGGCAAGAGGACACGGTCTCGATTCGAGACCTGGCGCCAGCAGGGGGCTTGGAAACCCCTGTCGCTCCCATACCTCCTGTTAGAGACCCCCCAACTACTGTTTCCCCTCCTGACACGGCGCGGGCAGCATCGGGACCATCACTTAACCCTTTTACTCCCGTGTACAGCTTGCCTGAGTCCAGGAGATGGTCGCCACTTCAAGGCGTGTCCGAGTTCAACGGATTGTCACCACCTCGGGGTCAACCGGCCCGTGAGACATTGGAGGAGCAGTTGGACACCGCCTTGGGGAGAACGCCACCGCGAGTGCCTACTCCGGTGTCATCGCCGGTGTTGAGGAGGTCACAACGACGGTGCGGTCCCCCTGACCGTCTGAACTTATAGACTGATGAACAATTGTTCTGTATTTTTTTTGTACCCCGCCGGCCTTTGTCTTCAAAGGAGGGGTGAATGTGGTGAACCATCGTTGGTTCCCACCAGGTAGTACTGAGCCAGGGTATGGCCAGTACTATGAGTCTGTATATATGTTGTTGTTGGGGTTAGGGTTGGGTTGTTCTACATGTTACTGTTGGGGTTAGGGTTGGGCTGTTCTACCTGTATTATAGTTATTATGGTACATCCCAGTCGGGCTCCGCCTCCTGGGAGAGGTATAAAGGTCACTGCTCTGTCTGGGACCCCTCAGTCTGGGACCGTGTATTATATATGGTAGCTCTATTGTAGTAGTTAATAAAAGCCTTTATTTCCTCGAGCATCTCTAGCCTCGTGAGTTATATCGCGCATCACTGTGACAACAACTCGCAGCACTGCAACAACCACCACCTGTATCTCGAAAACATCCTCACTCTTTGCGTCATGCACTATCCTCAAGTGGATATATATCACTGTGCCCTCGTAATCTTTGAGTCAATATTATGGAATGCCAAACCTAGTATCATCATGGCAGCATTATGAGCACAGCGACTGCTGCAGTTCAAGGACAAGGTACTGGACATGTATCTGTGACTAATGGGTTTGGTTTTTAGCCAGGATTGGAGGTGGGCGGGTGCTAAAAATAGCATCGCCCACCTGTGTGCCAGTTCCCTGACTCAATCGAGCCCCGTGGCTATTTTTGCTGAGGTGGAAGGGGGAAAGGCTGCAAGTCTACCCACACATGGTAAGTAGCCAAAGTGGATTTGTTAAAATACACTTAAGTCTGATTAAATGAGATAAACTGAGATTTTCTATTTTGCCTCCAAATTCCCTCCAATGGAGGGGCCTGACGGAGGCAGCCTCCCAGCAGCAGACCAGAGGGCCAGCACTCCAGACGGGCCTAGAAGTCCTTCTTGTCTGCCTGCGTACTGTAGAAGCCATTTTGTAAAGAGATAGTCCCACACACTGACCCCCCCCAACATCACTGTCCCCCCCTCCACCCCCCCCCCCCCCCAACGCCCCCGCTGCCCCAGCTCAAGTAGTAGCCCAGTTGTAAATCCCATTTTTAAATGTAAACTTTAAAAAAGTTGGAGAGTAGGAACTTCCATTTGGCCATACTCTCTCTCTTATCTACCCAGCACTACAACCTGTTGTTCCTTTCCAAGTTTTAAGATCTTTGACTGGTCTGGCCTCCAGCTTTAAGAGCCCACCCGCCATCCTTAACTGGCTGGCAAGTCTGTTGTCTGGCCATTAATTGGCCACCCCAGACAACATCACAGTGAGTGAGTGTTTCCCACACTGTGCTGAATTCTGACCCACATTCCAGCCTGACAGTGGGGCCTGAAGGCAAATTGAAGCTCAATATTTTGTGTTTCCTTTAAATAGCTGTTTCTTTCAAAAGGCTCATAAGAAAAGATATTGGATTGTGTAAGGAATTGTCTGTGGAACATTCTCCATCCCCTTGTGGATTGATATCATTATTATTGATTTCCAATTACTTCTACCTTGTATTTGTAAAAGAATAAGTTTAGAAATCAATGTACTCATTAGTTTTTGCATCATTTCAGAATATAAAGTTATGAAGTGGGGTGTTTATTATTCTTTAGTGCAGCTAGCAGGATGTGGTAGGCATCCCACATGTCCCCTGAATACAGTGAAACTGTTATTGAGAGGTACTTGTTAGTCACGTCGCATGCTATCATGGATCACAGCATGCATAACAATGCAGGCCTCAGTTCATGGGAGAACCATTTGGTTAGGGAAACTGCCCTTTGCTGAGAAAACAGATTGCTAACAGGAGTCAGGAGTTGAAAGCTCACACTGCGTTTGGGAACTGCACCCTTATACATATGGATTAAATAGAGCTCTGTTAAGCTTTCAATAAAAGAAAGATTGCTTTAAGAATCAATCACTTTTCCTTTGGAATTTAGCACAGCTTAATGATGAAGATATGTAAAACCTATGTAAAAGGCATTGTGCTTCTTACCTCATATCCTTTAGTTGTCTTAACAAGCAGGTATTAAAAACATCAGTATTCCAATAATATCTTAAAGTAATTCTTCATGATATGTTTCTTGCGCTCATTCCTTTTTATAACATTCAACTTCATATTGAACTTTAATCCTATCAATATGTGTTGTTAAGGATGATCTTTGTATTTGGATTATTAATAACAGAGTTTCTTCTGATGCTACTAGATGTTACGTTACTTCTGTGACTAAAACATTCTCAGTTGGATAACCCATCTTTTTGTTTTAATTATTAGGAAATATTTCATGTGCTGCATTCTTACAGAATCCTATTCCATGGGTGGGATTTTCCGGCCCGCCCGAGGTCAACGGACCTTTGTATGGTCTGCCCCCCACCCCGGCCCGTGGCCATGATTCCCGTGGCGGTGGGACGGCAAAATTCCGGTCAATAAGTCTCATGAAAATAATGTAATTTTATGTTGTATGCTACTTTTCTTGTGTATTTTGTGGTATTGACACTAGGAAGCATAGATCAGCTAGATAGTCAACATCTTTTCCCAAAGGTAGGGGAGTCTAAAACTAGAGGGCATAGGTTTAAGGTGACAGGGGAGAGATACAAAAGAATCCAGAAGGGTAACATTTGCACTCAGAGGGTGGTAAGGGTTTGGAACAAGCTGCCAGAGTAGTAGTAGAGGCGGGTATAATTTTGTCTTTTAAAAAGCATTTAGACAGTTGCTTTCTGTCTAAGATGGGTATAGAGGGATATGGGCCAAACGCAGGCAATTGGGACTAGCTTAGTGTTAAAAAAAAGGACAGCATGGACAAGTTAGGCTGAAGGACCTGTATCCATGCTGTAAACCTCTATGACTCTATAACCTCTATAAGCATGGTGGGTTAAGACCTAACAGTGCTTTATTTACAGGATGGTGTTCACTATAGGCTGCTTCTTCTCTCGGGCAGGTTCCCCGCGCTAGCAACCTGTAACCTCACTTCCGGCGACGACATGCACACATTAAAACACAGTGCTTAGTGCAGCTAGTGAGACTTATTATAAATACATACCAGCTTTAAACCGCTAGTCATCTATTTGCCATGTCTGTAAACTATTCACTTCGCGATAGTTTAGACATTGGAGCGGTGACACACTGTGATACATGACTTAATCTTTGTCAAGCACAGCAGTCATTTGTTATATTTTCATCATCCATTAGCTAAAGCTTTTCACTTGCACTACCGCTGTTGCTGCAACAACTGTTTAGCGTTGGGCCCACAGGTACACCTGAGTACACATCATAAATCATTAGTTATTGCTCTCAGTCAGAATGTGTAAATCATAAATCATTAATAATCGTATACTCGATCAAAATGTTTTGGACATTTAGCAAGTGCATATTTTCTTAGTCTCATACGTGTTTCACATCACATCTAGATTATTCTATGAATGTCAACCATCATCTGGATTCCACTGTCTAAATTCTTCAGACAATGTAGCAGAAACTAGTCTGAGGCCAGTCTCGGTGCTGCACAAGCAGTGTACCCCTTAACCACCTGTCATCAATCTTAGGTGCGCCCATCACTTTGCTCATCATCTTATCATCCTTGTACTAAAGAAAAGCCAGGCAGCATGCCTTAATGACTACCGCCCGGTGGCTCTAACATCCATCATTGTCATCATGCAATTTAGTCATTGAAGTAAATGCCAAAATCAGCAAACAAATTCATTGCTCTGATTTATTGGAACATGACACCATGGGCGGGATTTTACGGCCTCGCTCGCCCCGCAACCGTACAATGCCGCCCAAGGTTAATGGACCTTTTCATTGTCCGCCTCTCACCCACTCTGATTCCCGTGGCAGGGCGGTAAACGTCCGGCCCATGTTTGTGATTCTTAGTGTTAGAATCCGCATTTCCTTCTCCTTCCTTCTCTTTGGTGCTGTTTGATTGCAGTTTTTAAGAAATGGTTGACATTCCATAACATGATCCATTTAGAATTAGGCCCATTGGACCTAGTGATTGAGATAGTCAAATCCTGCGTACATTCCATTGGAATTCCCAGGAATTCTGTCACTATTTTCAGGCCTTTATTCAGAAATCCTATCCATTTTGTCAAGAAAACTGAAAATCACTGGCCATTACTGTTCAGGAATTTGTACACATTTGGGTAGATACAAGTGTTAACTCAGGCTACAAAAGTCATCGATATGAAAGAGTCACATAAAGATAATCAAAATAACTTTTTGTTTAATGTGTGTTTAATCTCCTTTGTGTCATGCAGAGATCAATGATCGCTATACTAACTCTAATGATCTTGCATGGAAGATGAAAAGACTGTACAAAGCGAGTATAAAATAAATACTTTCCTTTCATAACATCAGGGTGTCCAAAATGCTTTCAACCAATGCATTGTTTTTGAAATAAAATCTGTTTTAATGCAAAAAACAAGGCAGCCAATTTGCACACAATTTTGCACAAGCAGCAATGTGATAATGACCCATAATCTGTTGATTGAGGTGAATTGAGGTATAAATATAGGGCAGCACGGTGGCACAGTGGTTAGCACTGCTGCCTCACAGTGCCAGGGATCTGGGTTCGATTGCGGTCTCGGGTCACTGTCTGTGTGGAGTTTGCACATTCTCTCCATGTCTGCGTGGGTTTCCTCCAGCTGCTCAGGTTTCCCCCCACAATCAAAAGATGTGCGGGTTAGGTTGATTGGCCATGCTAAATTGACCCTAGTGTCAAAGGGATTAGCAAGGCAAATATGAATGGTTACGGGAATAGGACCCGGTGGGATTGTGGCTGGTGTAGACTCGTTGGGCCGAATGGCCTCCTTCTGCACTGTAGGGATTTTATTGGCCAGAACATGTGGAGAACACCCCTCCTCTTCTTCCATACCATGATATGAGCTATTTTACTTCCACTGGTAAGAGCAGACAACGCCTCAATTTAAAATCTCACCTGAAAGACGGCACCTCCAACAATGCAACACTCTCTCAGGACTGGTGTTGTGTAACATGTAGGAGGTGGAATTCTCTGCAATCTTGTATAATCACATTGTACAACATCAAAAAATTTGAGGAAATTTGTGTTTCAAGACATTACCTTTCCCTGGCCTTCCATGTACTTGGGGCAGCTTTGGATCTCAGATGGGATTCTCCTGTTTGTCAACTTTATGGAAGAGAGATAGCAACTGGAGCACATGGAGCTAGGATAATAAGGTAACATGGGAGAAGACATTAGTCCATAAGGGATGACACTTAAATTTGTGCCCAGAGGCCCCCAGACCCTATGAGAATGTTTCAGCAGAGGTCCGCTTTCATTTCTCCAACTTTCTTTGCAAAGTTCTTCAGGCTTCCTCACTGTCAGAACAGTTCAGTGTGTCCAAATGAAGGTGGTAACTGCTTTGAAATATTTTGACATTGGTTCCTTTCAAGGTGCCACAGGAAATCTGTGCAATATCAGCCAAGGAACAGTCATGACAGCCACTCAATAGGTCATTGATTTGATCTTCAGCAGAGCTGTAAAGTTCACCCACTTGACATCACAAGCAAACAGCGAGGGAGAATGAGAGAGAGAGAGAGAGAGAGCTAGGGAGTTGTACTGTACTGCTAGCTTCTCCAGAGTCCAAACACATGGGCAGCTGCCACATCACATTCACTTTGAACCATAGGAAGCTTGCTAAGCTCGCTTTGCCCACCACCATCAACAGACATTGTGTTCTGAGAGGGACTGGTGTGTCCCAGCGTATATTGCAGCCCTGAAAAACATCTGTATTGAGTGCAAGGACTCCAGGAATTGTCAATCTGCTGGGTCCTGGGATCTGTAGCCCCACAGGTCAGTTAGACGTCTGGTCTAAAGACAGCCATCAGGTGGCACTGGGCTGGTCTGGAACATTCCATGTTGTGCACCAATCTGGCCCCACTTGCCTCCAGAAGGACAGTCTGTGCTTCCCATGGCGGAGGTGGTCGGACTGGTCCCTGGCAACCTCTCATCCAGCACTCTATTACATAAAACAATAATTGTGTTCAGACAATTGCTTCAAACTGAACCCCAGACCTGCCTGTCTGAGGCCTGATCCGAGTCTGCATCTCTTCAGAAGAATGAGCAGTCAGCTTGAAGTATGTCACAAGATTGAAAGCCAGTTGAGGGTTTTTGATGGTTCATACAGTGAGTGAGGATTGATTCCGCTGTACAGTCATGAAAAATCTGAGATTGTGTTTCATCCTGAACATGCTCCCAGCTGAATGTTATTTTGGATTAGATGTATAAGGCACTGGATGATTTTAAAACTTAACAGTTGGCTGACTTTGCAGTTTCTAGCTACTGCTCCTATTGTCAAGTTTTGTGGAACCTTGTGCAGCTTTTCAGTTTTGCTATTTTAAGTGTTAATACTATCATAAGGATGTCAGGTTTCATGTTTTGTTTTAACTGCATATGTACAGCTCCACTGTTTATATGTCACATTAATATTTATTACCTGTCAGTTGTCATTATGTAGTGTCATAATAACAGAGCGGTACATTCGTAAAACACTACAATAAATAGGATGTCACAAAAAGCTTAATTTTTCTGAGCCCCTTTCTTGCTCAGACTGCTTCTTCGACTTGGTATTCAGAATTATTTCCAAGACCTGCCGTTCACAAGCAGTTAGCACATGTCTAAATACCAGAGTTGCCATTAACTTACACACTTTGAAATGAGTCCACCCCTTACTGTGAAAACTAATCAGATCTAAATAGTTGGAGAAATCACGATCACAATTGCTTGAAATATGTGGCAGACCTGTCACCATCTACAAAATAAATATTAATCTTCATCTGGAAATCCCAGTCAGTGCAAGAACGGTGGCACAGTGGTTAGCACTGCTGCCTCACAGCACCAAGGAACCAGGTTCAATTCTGGCCTCGGGTCACTGTCTGTGTGGAGTTTGCACATTCTCCCCATGTCTGTGTGGTTTTCCTCCGGGTGCTCCAGTTTCCTCCCACAGACCAAAGATGTGTGAGTTAGGTTGACGGGCAATGCTAAATTGCCCCTTAGTGTTGGGGGACTAGCAGGCTGAATATGTGGGGTTTCCGGGATGGGACCTGGGTGGGATTGTTGTTGGTGCAGGCTTGATGGGCTGAATGGCCTCCTTCTGCACTGTAGGGATTCTATAATTCTATGATTCTATGAACTGGTCTTTCATAGGCCTGTTAGCATTCATTAGATCTCAATTGACACCCGTTGCACATTCAAGGAGGTTGTCACTCTTCAAGGCTTCTCCTCTCTGGAGTGCCACGCTGTGCAGAGCACAGTACAGCACCCTGTTATGCTGTGGTGTATTGCAAAGTTCCACCAGATCTATCCTGGCATGTGAACCACATTTTCAGAAGTCCTACAGCCTTGTTGACACATGGCAGCAGTTGTAGGTTTCCTCTGTGTGGGGGTTCCAACCATCCACAAAGGCACTGTGACGGACTGAAAAGGTGGGGGCACCTGGGGCTGATGTGGCAGCCTCTCAAAACCTCTGCACACCTGATGGATTGATCTGTTTGCAATGATAGTAAACCAATTGCACACTAAGCAAGAGCAAATCCTTCCTGATGATGAAGGCCCCTATCTGCCCTGTGGGAATCTGAAGGGCTACATGTTTTCAGTCAACTGCCCCTGGGAGAATCCTGTGATGTTCTACAGCCCTCTTGGCCTGACCGGATTGGTGTGATAGTGTAAGTATTGGCCTGCCTCCTTGTACATGTCTTGGTGCAGCAAAGGACTATAGAATGGGTTTCCCCCTCTGCCCCCAGTAGATCTCTGGAATAATCTTGAGGTATAAAAGTTAAGTGCCACAGTAACATCCATAGGCACAGACAGTGCATGGCCACCACATCTTACTGGACTCAGATCCTCTTCCAGCGCAATGCACAGCTGTCTGGCTGCCCCCGTGAACAGACACAATTGTCATCAGCACTGATGCTCTGGCACCTCCAGAGCAGTGTTCTCTCAGTGAAGTCTTTCAATGGGCTGGTGGCTTCTGCAGCCGTGAACCTGGTTGTGTGGCCCTCTGTGTCCTCTCCTTCCACCTCCCATTCATTCACATGAACCTGCAGCCCCACTCCCTCTGGCTGCACCTGCCTTCCTCATTCATTCTTCTCCTTGCTGGAGGAGTTGAAAACCAAACGAAGGAGAACTCATGTTAATTTGAAGTGCTCATAACTCAAGGTCTATTAACCCCAAAGTATGGATTGCACCTTGGAGGAACCCTTCCAGTACTCTGTCTCCAATGTGGGTGCCCACTTTGCTGAAACTCCAGCTCTTCCCTTCCATGTTTTACTGCTTCTTATCCTCCTTGTGTTGCAATGCTGTTAATGATTTGCATCCTCAGTTAACAATGAGTTACTACTGGGTATTTGCTTCTTATAACTGGTGGGATTCCATGTTTCCTGTGTACTCCCTGTTCATTTAAAAGGCTCTACAAAATTGAAGTCAATTGGCTTGTGGACAAATGTATTTGCCTGCCTGCCACTGCTATACCGGTTATTGAACCTCTCCTCCAGGAAACATCATCAGTGGCGGGAACATGCCAGGCTCCCATTCTGCCATTTTACTGGCCCATATGCCTCCCAACCCAACACCCTGGGGTCAGTAAAATTCTCCCCATGGCGGTAGAGACAGAAATGATTCACTCAATAGTCAGGTACCTGATTTTAAAAGTCAAGATGCAGATAAAGATCAACTCAAGAGTTTTTCAGTCAGGAATGACATCAAAAGGGAAGATATCACAGTAGTTATGCTACTTGAAAAATGGAGATGAAGTTGAACTTGAAATCAATGGCTGGTTGTAATTGGTGTGACCTGGACAACAGTCTAAGACATATCTTTTAACAATATAATCTCTGGCAGCACGTAAATATAATTTCTGGCAGACAGCGATTAAAGACTTGTATTAATTTGTGGTCTATTCGCTTGCCACTGTTATTATAGCCCTGACTTTTCAGTTATTTAATGGTTTCCCCTTGTTAATCATTGTGTAAAAGATGGTACATAACCCATTTGAAATGTTTCTGTTGGCATTCTATACTTTAAAACTGAGATTCGACTCAAGCATTGGTTTGGATCCGATGTATCAGGTTTGAGGTCTGATTGTCAAATACCCAGGATGGGGCTGAAGTCAGATATGGGTGCATTTTGAAAATAATGCTTTTGGTTGGTGTATCAATATTCCACCATTTCTAGAATGCACTGCTAATTTTTAAAAGTGGAGCAGGGAATGGGGGAGGTGGGAGCTGGGTGGGTGGGTGGTGTTTATTTCATGTTTAAGGATAACTGTACTTCTTCAGTGTGTTCTCAGTGAGAGGCTTTATTGAACTGATCTAAGATGGCGGCCTACAGTGAGGTTGCCTCATGCCACAGTCACATGACTATGGCAAGCCAGATCATACATGTCTATTGTTGTATTTCAAACTCCAAACATCCACCCTTTCCTGTCAGAAAAAAGGTACGGCACGGTGGCACAGTGGCTAGCAATGCTGCCTCACAGTGCGAGGGACCCGGGTTCGATTCCTGACTTGGATCACTTGGGTCTGTGTGGAGTTTGTATGTTCTCCCTGGGCCCAATTTTACCATTTTCATTCTAAGTGCTGAATCTGGGCGCAATTCAGATCCGACTTGGAAATCTGCTTTCAGGTCCCCCCATACGCACTTAGCCTGAAAAAAAATTGCGAATCTGAATTGTGCTGTGGGCGGGGCTTAGCGCACCCGAAACGATCAGAGCTCTGAACTGCGCATGCGCAGAGGAACAAATTTTGAAAAACCCGCCGCTGTCACATCGCTCCCTGGCCGCAAAAAGCTTTTATAGTGGCCCGGGAGCGATGGCCCCATAGATATCGCCCCACCCCCACTACATTACTATTCCCCTTATTGACCCCCCCCCGCTACCCAGACCGATCGCAGCCCCCTGCCCCCTTTCGCCCCCACTGATTGCCTGCAGAGTGGCAGTGGATCCCCTTTCCCCTGTCCCCCCCCCCCCCACCAGAGATCCATCTGGCCTCCCTCCCAGTCTATTTCACACACTCACAGCCGAGTACTTTGACAGTTTCACTAATTAAATGCACGTGCACTATTATAGCTGTGGAATCCCTTCTCTCTGCTGCCTGTACTTGCAAAATCCACCCAGGTACATATCCAGGCCTTTATTGAAATTGTGTAATGAAACATACAGGTGTGTGTACAAATAACCATTGGTTGATTCAAAAACCTTTATAATTGTGTTTAGCAACAGCCAACTTGCAGGAAATTCTAAGAGCTGCATTTCCAAGTTGAGGAGATAATTTGGGAAATGGTAATAAGATAATTTCTACTTCTTCTGAACTTGCTGGTGTAGGGGGGAAAAAACAACATTCATGGCAAGTGAAATATAATCTAAGTAGCATTTATAACAGGAATGATCAGAATTAGAAATGTGATGGGATAGAATTAACTCCTCCCCACTCCCCCACAAGAATGATCGGGCCTCCCCCACCGCCCCCCCTCCCCACCCCAACCAGACAATGATCTGGCCTCCTTCCCCCCCTTCCTCCACTCCCCTACCAGACAATGACCGGGCCTCCCTCCTCCCCAACCCCCACCACCCACCCCCCCCACCAGACAATGATCGGGCCTCCCTCCACCGCCCCCCCCCCCCCCACCCACCCCAACCTGATAACGACCGGGCCTCCCTCTTCCCCCCCCCTCCACCACCAGACAACGAACGGGCCTCCCTTCTCCCTCCCCCCGCCCCCGCAACAAACAGACAACAATCGTGCCTCCCTCCTCCCTCCCCCCCCGATCAGTGATACATCAGACCCACCTCCTCCTCCCTCCCCCCACCAGAGAATGATCTGACCCGCATCCCCCTCCCCCCGCCACCGCTGATCTGAGTTAGAGAGCCATTGGAAGCTCTGAACTTACCTCTTCAGAAGCTGGAGTGCCCGAAACAGACCTTTGCCGAGCAATCCCACCCAGGGGACTGGGGTAGGGCCTGGGTGGGATTGTGGTCGGTGCAGACTCGATGGGTCAGATGGCCTCTTTCTGCACTGTAGGGTTTCTATGATTCTATGTCCGTTTCACGCCAAATCTGGATGCGGGAACGCAATGGTAAAGGGGGAAATACTGGTAAAGTTGGGCGGGCAGCCCATTAATTCAATTTAAATGCATGCAAATGCATTTAAATTGCCATTGCGCCCATTTCGGACGCAAATTGGATAATGGCCATTTTCGTGTCTTGGTAAAGTGGGTATCTGCTCGGATGTGGGCATGGATTGCATTAATGGCCTCACACCCGACGTTACCAAGTTTTCGCGCCCAAAAACGGGCGTGACGCAATGGTAAAATCGGGCCCCCTGGGCCTGAAAAAAAAATCGCGGGTCCGATTCGCGCTATGGGCGGGGCTTAACGCGTCCAAAATGATCGGAGCTCTGAACTGCGCATGCGCAGTTAGAAAAAAATTTGAAAAAGCGCGCCCGTGTCAGATCGCTCCCGGGCCGCAGAAAGCAGACAAAGCGGCCCGGGAGTGAAAAACGGGAGCGATGGCCCCCAAAAGACATCACTGTCCCCCTTATCCATTCCCTCCCCTCCCCGCTACCCAGACCGATTGCGACTCCCTGCCCCCTTCCCCCCCCCAACCAATCACCTGCAGAGTGGCAGCGGACCCCCCTGTCCCCCCTCCCCCCCACCAGAGATCCATCTGCCCACCCCCCCCACCCAACAGTAAGCGATCGGGCCTCACCTCCACCAAAGATACATCTTACCCGCCTCCCACCTCCCCCGCCCCCCAGAGAATGGTCTGGCCTCACTCCCACCCCACTCCCAGAGAACGATCTGGCCTCACTCTCCCCCCCTCCCCCAAGAGAATGGTCTGGCCTCACTCCCCCACCCCCAGAGAATGGTCTGATGGTCTGGCCTCACTCCCCCCCCCCGCCCCCCACCCCCACCCCCACCCCCCCGCAAGAGAATGGTCTGGCCTCACTGCCCCCCTCCCCCACCAAGAGAATGATCTGGCCTCACTCCCCCACACCCCGCAGAGAACAATCTGGCCTCTTCCCTCCCCCAGAGAATGGTCTGGCCTCACTCCCTCCCCAAAAGAGGAGCATCTGACCCGCCTCCTCTTCCCTCCCCACCAGACAAGGATCAGCCCTCCCCCTCCCCACCACCAGACAACGATCACCCCCCCCCCCACCAGACAACAATCAGCCCTCCTCGCACCCCCACCACCAGAAATACATCTGACCCGCCTCCACTGCCCCCCCCCCCCTAACCAGGCAATGATCTGGTCTCACGCTCCTCCCCCCCTAACCAGAGAATGATCTGACCTGCCTCCCTCCTCCCCCATCCACCACCGATCTGAGTCAGAGAGCCGTTGGAAGCTCTGAACTCGCTCTTCAGCAGCTGGAGCACCCGATTCAGACTTTTATTCAGCAGGTTCATTTTGGCGCGATTCCGTATCGGCGAACGTGGTGGTAAAGGGGGAAATGTTGATAAAGTTGGGCGAGCAGTTCATTAATTCGATTGAAATACACGCAAATACATTTAAATCGCTGTTGCGCCCGTTTTGGGCGCGAAGCGGATCGCGGCCATTCGTGGGTTTCGGGTAAAGTGGCCACCTGCGCGGATGCGGGCGCAGATCGCGTTAATGGCCTCACACCCGACTTTACCACGTTTTTGCGCCTGCCTGATGCAATGGTAAAATAGGGCCCCCTGTGACTGTGGGTTTGCTCCAGTTTCTTCTCACAGTCTGAAAGTGTGCCAGTTAGGTGCATTGGCCACGCTAAATTCTCTCTCAGTCTACCCGAACAGACGCCGGAGTGTGGCGACTAGGGGATTTTCACAGCTACTTCAGTTCAGTGTTAATGTAAGCCCACTCGTGACACTAATAAATAAATACACTTTAATCTGAGTCTAATCTAGATTGTCCTTCTTGTCATTGCATTGGTCTCTCAGACTTCTTTGTCGTCTTGGTATGAGGATCGTGCCATCATATCACCTCAACCTCACTTTCGAGGGCTTAAGTTTTGGATCACCGTGTCGAACCTGCTGAGTTTTTCCAGCACTCCAGCAGTATTTTGCTTTTATATTAATGTCCATTTGCTTCTAATCTAATTACCCAGGAATTGAAATTCAACAAGAATTGAACCTAAGATTCAGAATGTTGACGGTCATTAACTGAGTGCCCTCAGTATATTCCGAGTGTAAAGGGTGGCAGATGTGTAGTGTAGCAAGTGGGAAAGGTAGTAGGTTGGCAGGTGGGTAGTTTGGCTTACCTTAAACAATCCTTATTAAACAACAGTCTAAGAAAAAAATCACAATCAAAATGTTTATTCAAAATAAAAAATGGTTTGCCCATGTTGTTCATTAAATATTTTCAGACAGGATCACACAGATTGCGTTGTGTGAGACAGAACTTATAGCTAATTAAACTATTCAGTAGTAGTCTTCCACCTCATTTTAGTGCGGAGCCCACACAATTATGCTTTGTCGCCCAATTATGTTTCCTCAAGCAATTTCAGTCAATGTTATTAACGTTGTACTGAGCACAGCTCAAGATGCAGTTGGCAGAAAGGATCTCAGATGTTAAATTGCTCTTATTGATACATTACTGAATGGAATGCTTCTCAAAATCAAGCCTTATCAGACCAGGCAAAATGTTACAGACTTTAAAACCCGATGTAAATTCAAACTTGGCAAAGCCAGGCAATGCTGGAAGTAGTTATATATTGCACAAGTGCTGCGCTGTGCTTCTTTGCATGTTGCATTGAGGCATCTGAACAACACAGCAAAGGTAAAACATTTACGACTTCTGTTATTTTATTAGCAATACAACTCCATAAAGCATATATCTACACACGGCAATCTGGAACACTATCAACAGTTGAAAGGGGCAGTAAAGAGTTAGTACATGAGGGGATGTGGTTATGCTGTCCTTGTAATTTGTGATGTAAATATACACAACATTTCATTTCTATGGAACGAAGTATATGATTCACTGAAGGGAATCTGAAGGCAAGAAGATGTTGACTTTTCCATTAAAAATAACTGCCCTGATCTTCCTGTCTCCAAAACATTGGTGCAGACTCCACAGAAAGTGTGAACCTCCGGTGGGCGATTCTCCGATTACTGAAGACCCTCTGAATAAAGTCTCCAATTCTGGGTTAGATTTTGAGACTTCAGGTGGTTCTGCGGTACTTAACCAGGAAATGTTAGATAGATAAATCCTAGTCTAACTCCTGGGTATTTACAGTATTGACTTCCCAATCGTTTACACTGACCACCCCAACTACTCCTCGAACCGAGATGACCAGCCCCCACCACCTGATTATCCCCCGATCTGACATGACTTGCTCCAGACCTGAAAACTCCTCCCAGCTGACTACCCTGATCCACCTCACCAACCTGCTACCTCACTATAGAACCGGCCTGCTGCTCTACTTACCTCACCTGCTGCCACACTCCCCAGCTTATACCTCACCCACTTGTCACCCTATCCACCTGCTGCTTTACCCACCCTGCCATCCTACACACCGCTCCCAATTGCTAACCTACCTTCTCAATCCCTGCCACCTTACCTATTACTCACTTACCTCACCCATCTTATCCACTTATTCAGTTATCTCACCTTCCCGATCAACTTATATACCTTCTTCATCCCTTAATCCAATCAACCACCCTACCCATTCACTCATTCATCCATTCACCCATTTGCTGACATTCTCACTGGACATTTAAACATGCCTTACAACAGCTATTACCATAAAATGGGTGTGTGTCTTCTGTACTGACCCTCTGTGCTACTCTCTGCACATAATCCTGCATCAAGGGAGCTCTTGTGAGTTGTAGATTGAAAGTCTGGCCTTTTTAAACACATCCAAGTAGGTTGGTAGTTTTCAATTAATGTCAGACGCAGCCGAGCTGACTCTGATTCGAAGATTCGAGCCAATATCTTCCAGTTAATTTTAAGCACATTGATACTTCTTGGTTCTTGGGGGTGAAATCTGCCCAATTGTGAGGCATGTGGTGATAATCTGGCAAGGGAATGAGTGATGGACAAGTACTGTTCCAAAATCTTTTGTCAACCCTTTGTATGACTCTAATCTTTCTTTACTGAGCCTGCACTAGTTTATAAAGTTTATTTATTAGTGTCACAAGTATGCTTACATTAACATTGCAATGAAGATACTGTGAAAATCCCCCAATCACCACACTCCACGCCTGTTCGGATATACTGAGAGAGGATTTAACATGGCAATGCACCTAACCAGCAAGTCTTTTGGATTGTGGGAGGAAACCGGAGCACCCGGAAGAAACCCACACAGATACGGGGAGAATGTGCAGACTCTATACAGACTGTGACCCAAGCTGGGAATTGAACCCGGGTCCATGGCACTGTGAGGCAGCAGTGCTAACCACTGTGCCACCGTGCCGCCCACTATCTCATGCGGATGAAGGAAGTGGGGATAGCTAAATAGACTCTGCTACTTTCCTACCTTTGCATGAAACCCAGCCTCAGATTGCATCGCCTATATAAATGAGAAGGTGTATGGACCAATGTAATGTCCAAAAATGAGAAAGCCTGGGCACAAAAGATAAATATAGAGTTTGTGTAGCAATATGAAGACTAGGAGCAAAGTCCGTTTATTCCAGTTATCAATGTTATCAGGATCTGAAGGCAATTATTTGTGAAGAATTTAAAGTTAGAATATCTTTGCAAATAAATATTTTCATTGTTGCTATGTTTTGAGTGAGGTCCGGTTAGCTCGAGTGGCTGGCATGGGATCAGAATAATGCAATTAGCACAGGTTCAATTCCCATTCTGGCCGAAGCAGACTTTTCTCCTCATCCTATCCCTGAGAGTGGAAGGCAATGACCAACCAACACTGAGAAAAACTGTGAAAAGTGCAGCTCAGGAGAAAGGAGAGAATGAGCCAAGGAGCTGCCTTTGTGCAGAGCACGCATGATTTCAATACAAGGGAGAGTTAAAGATGCAAAACGTGTGTTCACATGCCCTTTAACAGAAAAAGTAATTAATTTCTTCTTCCTTACAATTTTAGCGAACCTGTTAGCGCACATTTTCCTATGTTTTTTATCCTATGTGTTCTCCCCATTTGTCTTTGCATCTCACAGCCGAACATGCAGTGAGTGATGCGCGATTAAATCACTCGGGAGGCTGGATCGTACCCGGGAAATAAAGGCTTTTATTACTAACAAGAATGGAGCATACTGCATAACAATACAATCCCAGACTAAAGGATCACTAGGCAGTGCAGTGACCTTTATACTCCTACAGGTAGGCGGAGCCAACCGGAGTGTACCACAGAACAATACCAACAGGTAGAACACCCCAACCGTAACCCCAACAGTAACAACAGTAACATATGTACAAGTACCCATAGTGCTGACCATCTATGGTTCAGTACCCATAGTGCTAACCATCTATGGTTCACCACAGTGAGCTAATCTGATTTTGAAACCACACACATTCAGGTTAGTGTTGGCTACTAAAAGATTGTGTTAGTGGCAAGTGCCAAATATATTAATCTCTCTACTGTGAAGGGAGCAAGAGAAGCACCAGACCTCAGCTGGGACCACTTGTGATCAATCTGCCTGATTTAGCAGCATGGTGAAATGGGAGATATTCTGAGTCTGCAAAATAGCACGTTGAAACAAATTGATGCATGCTTCATATACAATACGTACATATATAATGTTAACATATATAAATATTTATGTATGTAGTAGCCGGCCCCTTTAAGGGATGGACATCTGGTGGGTCATGTGACTCAATCACCCAATGGGGAATGAGTGTTGTGGATCTCAGTGCAGAGGCCGGACGTTTGCTGCCAGAATGGACCCAAGAGCTGGAAGTGAGAACATTGTGAAAGTACTCTGTGTACACATGTGTTTGTAAATAAACTGTTGTAGTTCATTATATTAATTGTCTTTGTTAATCCTTCCAATTACTGCATTGGCGACAAGGAAAATCACAGCGACACCGTTTTTTAGCAAGTAGCTCAAAGAGAACATTATTGCAAAAGTGCAGAGTGGGCCAGATCGATCCAAGCCTGGAAAAGAGGCAGCAGGCATGCTCCTTTGACGTGACCACAGACAACTGGGTACAGTATGTGAAATGTTTGGAATATTTTTTCCTGGCTAACAGAATAGAAGAGAAGGATGAGAAGAAAGTTATATTACTCACTGCATGTCGGACCCAGACATAGAACCTGATCCCAAGTTCAATGTCCCTGGATGCTGTGACACTAGTGTGCCTTTAAGAGTTTTTTTTTTAGTCATGTTCTCTGCTGACTGTAAGCAGTTTTCTTTTCATTGTGGGACGGGCTGCCTGGTTAGCAGTCCTTTTATTGCTGCTTAAATGGCTTAAATGGGATTTTGTTTATTTTTACTCTGGATCTAATGTATTTTGTGGGGTTTTTTATGACCCTGAATTGTTGGAGGAAGAATGATTGACAGGTCAGGTGATAAGAGTTCTTACTCTTAGTTTTGGGCTGCTGGCTGCTATGCTTTTGTTAGAAGCTGTCAAGTTGCAGGCAGGGGTTTTTTTCTCTCTCTCCCTGGTATTATAGATTCTGCTAACTAGCTGGAAGCGGGTCTTCTTGCCTTCCTGGAATAAGAATTCTGTCTCTTGCAGTGGTTCACTGGCTAAAAGTTAGAGTGTGATGTGGCGATGCCAGCGTTGGACTGGGGGAAACACAGTAAGAAGTCTAACAACACCAGGTTAAAGTCCAACAGGTTTATTTGGTAGCAAAGGCCACTTGCTTTCGGAACAGGCTGTCCCTTCGTCAGGTGGGTGGGAGTTCTGATTACAAACAGGGCACAAAGGCACAAACTCAATTTACATGAATAATGATTGGAATGTGAGTCTGTACAGCGAATCAAGTCTTAACGGTACAGACACTACGGTACAGACGCTACGACAACGGATGAATGAACACCGCTCGACAATCACCAGGCAAGACTGTTCTCTTCCTGTTGGGGAGCACTTCAGCGGTCAGGGGCTTTCAGCCTCTGATCTCCGGGTAAGCGTTCTCCAAGGCGGCCTTCACGACACACGACAGCGCAGAGTCGCTGAGCAGAGACTGATAGCCAGGTTCCGCACACATGAGGACGGCCTCAATCGGGATATTGGGTTCATGTCACACTATCTGTAACCCCCACAACCTGCCTGGATGTGCAAAATCTCACTAGTTGTCCTGTCTGGAGACAATACACATCTCTTTAACCTGTGCTTAATGCTCCCTCCATTCACATTGTCTGTACCGTTAAGACTTGATTAGCTGTAAAGACTCACATTCCAATCATTATTCATGTAAATTGAGTTTGTGTCTTTGTGTCCTGTTTGTAATCAGAACTCCCACCCACCTGACGAAGGGACAGCCTGTTCCGAAAGCTAGTGGCTTTTGCTACCAAATAAACCTGTTGGACTTTAATCTGGTGTTGTTAGACTTCTGACTGTAAAACTTAGAGCCCAGCAGTGGCATTCTCTCTAAGCTGAAAGTTACAAGGCTGGGAAGTCAGGGTTTCAATTCTCCAACCAAAGGACTAAGTTCCAGCATCACGTGAGCATTTGTATTTTCTGTGCTAAACCTGTGGCAAGGGTATATTTTAAGGATGTTTGTTTGGTTGGAACATTTCATATAGTTGTTAAGGTTTACACAATATCTTGGGGTTTTTTTCTTGTTTGTAATTGGTAAAAGTTATTGTAAACTGTATTCTTAAATAAATTTTGCTTGATAAAAGCTCCCTCGTGGGTCATTTCAATCATACCTGAAGTGTAACATCTTATGTTAACCCTAGCCAAATTCAAATTGCAAAACTTATGATTCAGGTGGACTTCATAAAACACTTTGGAGTTTCTGACCCGAATTATAACAATTCTCCGAGCACAAAGCCATTTGCAGAGCTCCTTGAGCTAGCAAAGGGGCATTACCATCCTAAAGCCTCAGGAACACTGTAAATATATAAATTTAACTCCATGGGGAGGGCCCCGGGGGAGACCATTGCCACCTTTGTACCAAGACTAAAGCAAATCATAGGGCAATGCAATTTTGGGTGAGCTTTGAATGACATGTTAAGGATTGATTGGTATGTGATGTAAACAATGTAGTGGAAACTGTAGCTGAGTCTGAGTTAAACTTTAAGAAGACAGTGGAAATTGTGATAGCAATTGAGAGTGTTCAGAAGGGTGCCTTGGTGTTACAAAGCGAACAAAGCATTATGTTCTACTGGTTAGGGCAGGAAACCATGAGTATTATTGACACCAGAAGCAAGGGTGTTGGATCAAGTTCAAGCAGTGAGTTGAATGCAGAAGCAGGAAACATCACTAAATACCAAAGATTTAAGCAGCCTAGGAGTAACACAGAGTATTTCTGATGTGGAGAAGCCATTCCTCAGTGTGTAAATTTAGAGGACCAGAGTGCTTTAAGTGTGGAAGAAAAGGTCATTCGAGGCACAAGTACGAAAATAAGCAGGGCTACCCGGTATAAGCAGAGTAAATAATCCAGCCCCAGTGCATTGTATGAAGGATTGTTCAGTGGGGGAGTGAAATGCTATGCCACTAAACAATGTGAGAACGGACAAAGTAGTATTGATAGCAAATGGTCAGTCACCGAAGATGGAGTTAGTCAGGGTGGTGTTGACTACTGTTGTGAGCGAGTAGCTCTAGTGGTATTTCAAAGAAGGCATTTAATGCCTGAAGTTGATGAAAAACGCAGCTAGACTAGTTATGTATACCAGTGAGGCCATAAAGAGATTCCAGAAGGTAGCAGTAAGCCTAAAAGAGAAAAGTGCACCTTCCAAGCAGATGAGGTGGCTTATCTTGGTATCGGGTTGACACTCAGGGATTACATCCAATGGAGGACAAGATGAAAGTGATTAAGACCACACCTGCCACTAGGAATACATCAGAACTCCTATCCCTCCTGGGGATGGTTAAGTAATATGGGGAACGAGAGCAGTTGTCCCCATACCAGGTAGAGAGTTATTGCTGGAAGAATTTCACAGTGCCCATCCAGGAGTGTTAATGATGGAAATGCTCATGAGAAGCCATATCTGGTGGCCTCACATCGATGCTGATACAGAACGATTGTCAAACAATATGACCAGTGTCAGCTCCAACAAAAGCTACCAGCTACAGACTACTGGAACCTGTGGGAGTGACCAGGTTGGCCATAGAAAAGAATTTACATGGATTACGTTGGTCCATTTATGGGTACATTGTTCATTTTATTAGTGGACACCCATTCGAAATGGATAGAGGTATTTGAAATGATGTTCACAGGTTCATATTCCATGGTCAAGAAACTGCACCAATCTTTCGCCACCCACAGCATACCAGAAGTACTTGCCTCAGACAACGGATCGATGTTCACAAGTGCTGAATTCCAGAAGTTCATGACATTTAATGGAGTAAAATATATCCTAACTGCGCCATATCACCTTCTTCAAACAGATTGGCTGAATGCGCAGCTCAGACTTTCAAAACTGGCAAGAAGAAGTGACCATCTGCGTCACTAGAAATTAAGATAGCGTGGTTCCCGTTAGCCTACAGACCCACCCTGCATACCACTACTGGAATAGCTCCAGCTGAGCTGCTGATGGGTCAACAATAGAGAACCAGGCTGAGCCTGGTAGCTCCTAATTTGGTGGGGAGAGTGGAGACAAGGCAGAGTTGCCAATAAAGGACCGATAATTTGTCAAAAGTGGAGAGAGCATTTGAGACAGACGATCCAGTTTTTGTAAAGAATTCTGGAAATGGACCAAGTTGGGTCCCAGGAGTTGTGGCCAGGATGGGGCCACTGGGCCACTGTCCTATGAAATGAAAATGCAGGACAAGTTTTGGAAGAAACTCATTTGCGCAAACTGGAGCCATCCCAAGACCCAGTGCTACTGCCTGATCCAAATGTGTCAACAAGTAGTTTGTCCAAGGAGTGAAGTGGCTGATCAGCCAATCGTAGGCCAAAGTGCTGCTCCCAATGAAACTGAGGAAATAGTGGGAAGTGAGGCACAGATTCCAGCAGAGAGTTCCTGCAAATCAAAACTACCTCTAAAGTTGAACCCCAACACGTCGAGCCTTGTTGCTCCCAGAGAAAGAGAAGTTCTCCTAAGAGACTGAATTTCTGATAAACTGTGTTAAAATTTTTCAATATTGTTATTGTTTTGGAAATTGTAATAAGTTATCAATGTAATTATATAATAAGGGACTTAAAAGGGGAAGGGGTGTGATAACTGGCTCCCCCAGCCAGGAGTGTCATGTGACCCGATTGCCCAATGGGGACAAGCGTGTGGATCTTGGTGCAGAGGCCAGGCTTTTGAAAGCAGAGAGTATCCTCGAGCTGGAAGTGTGAAAGTACTCTGTGTGTATTGTTTGTAATTAAACAATTATTGTTCATTATATGAATTGATGGTCACCAATCACTACTTATATATGGATATATCTTAGAATCCTTAGAAATCTTAGAATCCCTACAGCACAGAAAGAGGCCATTCGCCCATCGAGTCTGCACCGACTACAATCCCACCCAGGCCCTACCCCCATATCCCAACATATTTACCCACTAATCCCTCTAACCTATGCATCCCAGGACACTAAGGGCAATTTTAGCATGGCCAATCAACCTAACCCGCACATTTTTGGACTGTGGGAGGAAACCGGAGCACCCGGAGGAAACCCACGCAGACACGAGGAGAATGTGCAAACTCCACACAGACAGTGACCCAAGCTGGGAATCGAACCCAGGTCCCTGGAGCTGTGAAGCAGCAGTGCTAACCACTGTGCTACCGTGCCGCCCTTTGATTGCCTTGATCTGATTGCCTTTTTTAACTTGCATCCAAATGTTTGTCTTAGAACTTTCAGTTCCAATTTTTAAAAATAATTGCAGTTACTTAATCATCTGATTTGAAACTCTGATATTGGAGAAAATAATGAAGGAAACTTTTGAAAAAAATAATGTATCCCATTTCTCGATTCATATAAGTTAAATTTAAGGGCACTGCTGTATTGTAATGTACCTGGTTATCTGCTTTGTATCTTTGATAGATTGTAGAACTTTTTGTCTGACCTACTATGGAGCATGGATGCAATTTGCTCCACAATCCATCAAGGCTGTTTGTGAAGACAAAATAAATTACATTGTTCAGAGAATTCCCTGATGCTGATGATGCTGTGCAAGTCGACCACACGGGAACTCAGTTACAAGGATTCATGTACTGTCTCCTCCATGCTTGTAACTTGGTCTTCCTGATTATAAGCATCAAGAAAACCATGATCACAGGACAAGGTGTTACACACACAATCACCCCCGCTCACACTGAATCCACCCCTTCCACACTGAATCCACCCCCTTCACACTAAATCCACCCCCGTTCACAATGAATCCAGTCCCGCTCACACTGTTCCACCCCTGTTCACATTAACTCCACCCCCACTCACACTATATCCACCCCCGCTCACACTGAATAACATCCAGCTAAAAATGTTAGCAAATTCTGCTACCTCAAATCCAAAGTGGCAGACTATCTGTACCTTATTGCAGAACTATACACCCAGAGGGAAAGCAACTGCTAACTTTGACTAACTCATGAAACATGGGTGGAGTAACCTGAACTGAACCCTGGGGACCAAGCTGATGGTTTATGTTCTCAGCACCTTGCTGTACGGCTGCGAAACATGGACAGCTAACACCTATCAAGAAAAGAAGCTCATAAACTTCCATCGTCACTATCTACAGCAGATTTTGTATATATCCTGGCGGGACAACATCACAAATGTCCTCTCAAAGGCACAGCTCCCAAGTTTGTTAACACTCATCAGACAGAGACATCTTTCTTGTCTTGGGTGTGTCCACAGGATGAAAGACAGTCGCATAATCACAGACCTTCTGTATGATGCTTGTAAGCATCCTTGAAGCAGAGCCTTTGGGCAAGCTATTGGTCATCTGGCTGTGGTTATATAGCCAGAGTCAGATGGCCAGTAGGATGCTCAGAAGTTCTGCCTCAAGGATGCTTACAAGCCTGACATTAAGACCCTATAGACATTGATTATCACACATGGATGAGAGGCACTAGCTGATGATAAAAGAAAATGGTGGCTTCTCCTGCGGCTGGCATGATGAAATCATAGAAACCCTACAGTACAGAAAGAGGCCATTCGGCCCATCGAGTCTGCACCAACCACAATCCCACCCAGGCCCTACCCCTATATCCCTACATATTTTACCCACTAATCCCTCTAACCTATGCATCTCAGGACACTAAGGGGCAATTTTAGCATGGCCAATCAACCTAACCCGCACATCTTTGGACTGTGGGAGGAAACCGGAGCACCCGGAGGAAACCCACGCAGACCCGAGGAGAATGTGCAAACTCCACACGGACAGTGACCCAAGCCGAGAATCGAACCCAGGTCCCTGGAGCCGTGAAGCAGCAGTGCTAACCACTGTGCTACCGTGCCGCGGTGAAGCAGCAGTGCTAACCACTGTGCTACCGTAGCGACAATGACTTGGCAATAGACATACAAGCCAAAAGAAACAACCCATTATAACATTTGATAGTTCCATGTGTGGCATTATGGCAAAACCATCCCTCTCAAGGATTGGCCTTTTCAGTCATGAGGAAAGGTTTGCCAAATGAAGGCACCTCATCTGAAATGGATTGTTTGCTAGATATCCACTATCTTCATAGATGGAAAAATTCCAGAACAATATCCTTTGTGTTCACATTAGACTTTGAATTGCTTTCTTAAAAACCAGGAACTTAATTAAATTTTGAACATTCCAGTGAATATTGGTTCCAAGCTTTGTTCAGCTTCCTCACACATTTTACACAAAAGATAAATAATGCAGGATAAGTTTGAGATTTGATGAATTAGGTGGTCAGAAAGTAGGGCATCAGTGAACTTCTGAGATAAATTATTTACCGACAGAAGTCTTTAATCCACTTTTTTCCAGATACAGACAAATTCTACTTCGTATACCTAAAGCAAGTTTCCTTGGGAAGCCAGGAATAGGAGATAATTAGGTTCTCTGAAACTGACCAAAATGGTCAAGTTTCTCTCCCAGAAAATAGTTCATGCACATTCACACGGCACAAAGGTGGAGACCTTGCATACCACTATTTATCATATGCTGCTAATCCAAAAGTATGGAGTATATAATTTTGGACTTTATGCGCATAGGAAGAATCTATGTTAAACTGTCCTACCAACCATACTTCTCCATGTCTGAAAGTGGGACCAGTTCATGATTTTGGTTATCTTAGTTCCATTAAAATGCATCATTCTTCTGAAAGCCTATTGATGCATCATAATTTTGTTAATAAATGTCATGCATCTGCTTAATGAAAATAAATGGCCAACTTAAATACATGTATCCCACATAGAATCATAGAATCTGTACAGTGCAGAAGGAGGCCATTCAGTCCATCGAGACTGCACCGACGCTCCGACAGAGCATCTTACCCAGGCCCACCCCACGCACTATTCCTATAACCCTGCGCACTTACTCTTAACCGACACATCTTGGGACACTAATGAACAATTTAGCATGGCTAATCCACCTCAACTGCACATCTTTGAACTGTGGGAAAAAATCCAGGAAACCCAGAGGAAACACACGTAGACATGCACAGAAAATGCAAACTCCAAGGGTGGAATCAAACCTGGGTCCCTGGCGCTGTGAGGCAGCAGCGCTAACCACTGTGCCACCGTGCTGCCCACATGGAAGACTTAGATTTTAACTGTGTGCAACACAAAGCTTCCTGGACAAGTCACAATAAGAGAAAACACGAACTCGCAATGCTGAATCACTTCAAGAGTTGTAACATGTGAAGCTTTGTGGAAGGTTGAATAAGAATAGGAACCTTTGATGTATTCACCACAATTGTTAATGTCTGTCAAGCTCAATGACTCCAAGTGCCCCTTATAGTAAACTGTTTGGGCCCGATTTTACCAACAATTTGCACCCGTTTTCGGGCGCGAGATCATGGTAAAGTCGGGTGTGAGGCCTTTATCGCGATTTGCACTCGCGTCTGCGCAGATCGCCACTTTACCGAGACCGTAAATGGCGGGGATCCGTTCTGCGCCTAAATCGGGCGCAACGACAATTTAAATGCATTTGCATGCATTTAAATTGAATGAATGAACTGCCCACCCAACTCTATCAGCGTTTCCCCCTTTACCACCGCGTTTACCAATCCGGAACTGTGCTTTTAGGGACCTGCTGAATAAAAGTCTGAAATGGACGCTCCAGCTTCTGAAGAGCGCGTTCAGTGTTTCCAAAGACTCTCTGACACAGATCAGTGGTGAGGGGAGGAGGGAGGCGGGTCAGATCATTCTCTGGTTGGGGGGGGAGGAGGGGAGTGAGGCCAGATCGTTGTCTGGTTGGGGGGGGGTAGGGGAGGAGGAGGAGGCAGGTCAGATGTATCTCTGGTGGGGGGGTGGGGGGGGGGGGTGGCGAGAGGGCCGACCGTTGTCTGGCGGGGAGGGAGGAGGAGGTGAGTCAGATGTTCCTCTGGAGGAGGGGGGAGTGAGGCCAGACCATTCTCTGCGGGGGGGGAGGAGGGAGGTGGGTAAGATGTATCTCGGGGGGCGGGGAGACCCGATCGCTCACTGGTGGGAGGGGCAGATGGATCTCTGGTGGGGAGGGGCGCCGATGGATCTCTGGTGGGGGGCAGGGGAGTCTGCTGCCACTCTGTGGGCGATCGGTGGGGAGGGGAGGGGGGCAGGGGTGGTGATCGGTCTGGGTAGCTGGGGGGGTGGATAAGTGGGGCAGTGATGTGTGTGGGTAGTGGGGGAGGGTGGATAAGGGGGACAGTGATGCGTGTGGGTAGTGGGGGGGATTGATAAGGGGGACAGTGATGTGTGTGGGTAGTGGGGGGGATGGATAAGGGGGACAGTGATGTGTGTGGGTAGTGGGGGGGATGGATAAGGGGGACAGCGATGCGTGTGGGTAGTGGGGGGGATGGATAAGGGGGACAGTGATGTGTGTGGGTAGTGGGGGGGTGGATAAGGGGGACAGTGATGTGTGTGGGTAGTGGGGGGGATGGATAAGGGGGACAGCGATGCGTGTGGGTAGTGGGGGGGATGGATAAGGGGGACAGTGATGTGTGTGGGTAGTGGGGGGGTGGATAAGGGGGACAGTGATGTGTGTGGGTAGTGGGGGAGGGTGGATAAGGGGGACAGTGATGCGTGTGGGTAGTGGGGGGGATTGATAAGGGGGACAGTGATGTGTGTGGGTAGTGGGGGGGATGGATAAGGGGGACAGTGATGTGTGTGGGTAGTGGGGGGGATGGATAAGGGGGACAGCGATGCGTGTGGGTAGTGGGGGGGATGGATAAGGGGGACAGTGATGTGTGTGGGTAGTGGGGGGGTGGATAAGGGGGACAGTGATGTGTGTGGGTAGTGGGGGGGATGGATAAGGGGGACAGCGATGCGTGTGGGTAGTGGGGGGGATGGATAAGGGGGACAGTGATGTGTGTGGGTAGTGGGGGGGTGGATAAGGGGGACAGTGATGCGTGTGGGTAGTGGGGGGGATTGATAAGGGGGACAGTGATGCGTGTGGGTAGTGGGGGGGATTGATAAGGGGGACAGTGATGTGTGTGGGTAGTGGGGAGGGTGGATAAGGGGGACAGTGATGTGTGTGGGTAGTGGGGGGGATGGATAAGGGGGACAGTGATGTGTGTGGGTAGTGGGGGGGATGGATAAGGGGGACAGCGATGCGTGTGGGTAGTGGGGGGGATGGATAAGGGGGACAGTGATGTGTGTGGGTAGTGGGGGGGTGGATAAGGGGGACAGTGATGTGTGTGTGCACCATCGCTCCCGCTTTTCGCTCCCGCTTTTTGCTCCCGTTTTCTCCGCTTTCTGCGGCCCGGGAGTGATCTGACACGGGCACGCTTTTTCAAATTATTTTCCAACTGCACATGCGCAGTTCAGAGCTCCGATCGTTTCGGCCGTGTTACGCCCCGCCCACAGCACGAATCAGACTGGAGATGGCTGAGAGTGCATGGGGGCGCCTGAAAGCAGATTTCTAAGTCGGATCTGTACTACGCCCAGATTCGGCACTTAGAATGAAAATGGTAAAATCAGGCCCTTTGTATCCGTTGTAATCTTTCAATGTTGTTGTTGTTACACCAACGTTTGCAACAATATAAAAAGGCCTATACAATGCTATTAAGAGTATTATGTAATGGATATTTGATTTGTAATTTATACTGGGGGAAACTAAAGAAATCAGTTATTTTCATTTTAAACCTATGGTTCCAGTGAAGAAAGTGTTGCTATTGATGGGGTGCCCCCGACTACAATCTCTGTACTTTTGGTGCTATTCTATTGTCCACATCAGGCATTGTTTCAGCTTGAAACAGGCTGTTCAAGCCTTACTCTAAGTGATTACTGTGGGCTGAATCTTCATCCTTGGTGTAGATAGGCAGAGTTAGAAAGATTGTCACTTGTCCTGCCTGCCTCCACAGGAAGTGCAGCTGAGATGGGATCTTCATTGCTGGGAGTAGGTGGCAAGCTGGACTCAGGCAGGCCAACATGGGAAGAAGTGCAGAGTCAGTCACAGGGGCTGTTTAAAAGGACCAGCTCAGTGCTGTGGGCTTCGCCCTCCAGCACACACTAATCTGTTCATCCTCCAATCGCTTCCGATGCACTGTCCATGCCACATCATATCCCCACCCACACCCTATGTCCACTCATGCTCCCTGTGCCAGGCTCTGCCATTCTAACTACCCTTTCAGGTCCCTCGTGTTCCCTTTACCCAGCTCCGTCCTTTCACCTATCCCCTATGTCCTCTAAATGCTCCCTTGTACCCTCTCTCAGCAACTTGCTGCCCTCTAAACCAAGTTATGCCTTTGGACCCACCTCTTTAGGCCCCTCATGCCTCCGATGTCAGGCTATACCCTCCCACCTACCTCTTTGTCTCTAAATATTCCCTATGCAAAGCTCTGGCACTTCCATGCTGAAATCTGTAAAAAAAAACTTTGAAAAATTGTAATCCATTGATAAATTTCACCTATGAATATGTTCTGGACAGTAAGCTGATAAAATCATCCAGGCCCTTTTAACTTTCAAAAACCACAAACGCTTGAAGTCACTTGACTTATGTCAACAAACATTGTGAAATTGACTGCAGAGATCAGAGGGCCTGAGTTGTCAATCAAACAGTGCTTCCTCTGGGAAGAAGATGTTCTCGTAATTTAATAGCTGTCCTGGCGCCTAGCCAAGTGTTCACAATGATCATAGAAAATCATAGAAACCCTACAGTACAGAAAGAGGCCATTCGGCCCATCGAGTCTGCACCGACCATGATCCCACCCAGGCCCTACCCCTATATCCCTACTTACTTTACCCGCTAATCCCTCTAATCTACGCATCCCAGGACACTAAGGGGCAATTTTAGCATGGCCAATCAACCTAACCCGCACATCTTTGCACTGTGGGAGGAAACCGGAGCACCCGGAGGAAACCCATGCAGACACGAGGAGAATGTGCAAACTCCACATAGACAGTGACCCAAGCCGGGAATCGAACCCAGGTCCCTGGAGCTGTGAAGCAGCAGTGCTAACCATGTGCTACCGTGCCGCCCCTTGATGTGCTTTATATAAATGCAAGGTATTTTTCTTTCACTTAAATGGTTGTAAATTAATTAGAATGGGCATTATCCATTGCTCAGACGTCATCCAGTTTGATAATGTACCCAGTGATATTCTATTAATCATCTCTTTCCATCATGATGCGGTCCCTCACCAAACAAATTTGCATCACTCTTTAGCTCGACAAGACACAGTGCTGTGGTGGCCAGAAGAAATACTGCTGTAGTCTGCCTGGGGCTGAGTCCCAGGACCATTGAAAAGGTCATTCCGAGGAATCCCGGGGCAGGAGGAAAGGTTACGCCTGCGGGAGGCTCAGGAGGGTGGTGTGGGTGATCACAGTGCATGGGATAGGCCAATGTGGGAGAATGTCCCAGAGCTCCAACGTCCCAGGGCGAGGGTGCCTCAACTCTGACAGGGTCTTCAGAGTGAGGCACACCTTCTCCTTCCCACCCAAGGTGGGGGAAAGTGTAAATGTCACTTTCTCATCTTAGGCATACCCGTTCCCAGCCAGCCTAAAAATTCAGGCTGGGTGGGATAAGGTGTATGGTGGCACAGTGATTAGCATTGCTGCCTCACAGTGCCAGGGGCCTAGGTTCAGTCTTGCCCTTGGGTGACTGTGTGGAGTTTACACGTTTTCCCCGTGTCTGCGTGGGTTTCCTCTGGGTGCTCTGGTTTCCTTCCACAGTAGTCATGATGTGGAGATGCGGGCGTTGGACTGGGGTAAACACAATAGGACGTCTAACAACACCAGGTTAAAGTCCAACAGGTTTATTTGGTAGCAAATGCCACTAGCTTTTGGAGCGCTGTCCCTTCGTCAGGTGGAGTACATCTCCCACTCCACCTGACGAAGGGGCAGCGCTCCAAAAGCTAGTGGCATTTGCTACCAAATAAACCTGTTGGACTGTAACCTGGTGTTAGACATCTTACTGTGTTCCTTCACAGTGCAGATTAGATGAATTGGCCATGGTAAATTGCCTCTTAGTGTCCAAAATGAGTAGGTTAGATGGATTAGCCATGGTAAATGTGTGAGGTTATGGGGTTAGGGTAGGGCAGAGGGGCTGCATAAAAGGCTGTGTCAGAGAGTCGGTGAAGACTCAATGGTCCAAATGGCTTCCTTCTGCACTGTAGGGATTCTATGAAGGTCCTTAAGTTGCCTTAATAGATGAATGTGGGTGGTATGGTGGCTCAGCAGTTAGCACTACTGCCACACAGCGCCTGTGACCTGGATTCGATTCCCGACTTGGGTCACTTCTGTGCGGAGTCTGCACGTTCTCCCCGTTTCCTCCCACAGTTTGAAAGACATACTGGTTAGGTGCATTGGCCATGCTAAATTCTCCCTCAGTATGCACGAACAGGCGCCGGAGTGTGGCGACTAGTAACTTCACAGTAACTTCATTGAAATGTTACTGTAAGGCTACTTGTGACACTAATAAATAAGCTAAACTGAATGGGCAGCTTTCCTGATATTGTGTCTGTGTTTGGGCAGGTGGATTCCTGGGGGAATTCCTGTCCATTCAATTTTACGATCCTTCCCCACCTCTGAGTCCACTTTGAGAAGAGTGTAAAATTCTGGCCTCTGTGTTCAACTTTCCACTGTGGCTAGTTATTGAAACTGTTTCAAATCACGTCCATTTTGAAAGTGATTTTTTCCCCTTGACTTTCATAACACTAAACACAAAATCTCACATGAGCTACTAGAATTGGACTTAGGTTTTAAAATATAATTTAAAAATAAAAAATGCTCCATATTGCTCCTTGATTATAGTTAAGAACAGTAACTAGGCGCAGTTTGATTAATATAGCTGAAAATGAGTTTATCACAAAAAATAAGCATTTTTAATCTGTGTCAATCCAAACACTGAGGAATCAATTTTAAATTATTAAAAATTATTCTTTAAAAAATATGCAGCACCATTCCCTCATTGTAGTCAGTCTCTTTGTAATTCTTTCTAAAAATCTCCATTCTATGATTCTACATTCAAAAACCTCTCAAATATTCTTGTTAATGACCTTGAGCCAAAAAGGCCCAGTTCAATTTTCAGAGTATTCCTGAAGTCCTGCAAACAAGTGGAAACACCCAAGGGTGATTCATTCACAATGGAGGCGTGAGTGAATTTATGGGTGGGGTCCAATCTTAGTACAGAGACTGAGATTTTGTCAACAGTGTTCCATTCCTGACATCACAACTGGAATTGTGCACCAATTCCACATTCACTCTCCTTGCCATTTCCCACACAATTCTAATTAAAGTTAGAAATGCTACTGGTGAGCATGCCGAACACATTTGATTTAGTGTTGGGGGAAGGTTTCCATTGATGAAATCCACCTTCAGCCTGTTAAGGAGCAGGGATGCTCTGCAACATGGCCACACAGGAATGAGATAGAGAATCTGGTGAACTGGTGCCATGACGATAATCTTTCCCGCAATGTCAACAAAACGAAGGAGATGGTCATCAGCTTCAGGAGGAGTCGTGGAGGACACACCCCTGTCTACGTCAATGGGGATGAAGTGCAAATGGTTGAGAGCTTCATGTTTCTAGGTGTCCAGATCACCAACTACCAGTCCTGGTCCCTCCACACTGATGCTATAGTTAGGAAAGCCCACCAATGCCTCTACTTTCTCAGGAGGCGAAGGAAATTTGGCATGTCAGCTACAACTCTCACCAACCTTTACAGATGCATCATAGAAAGCATTCTTCCTGGTTGGTATCACAGCTTGGTATGATTCCTGCTCTGTCGAAGACTGCAAGAAACTACAAAGGATCGTGAACGATGCCCAATCTATCTTGCAAACCAGCCTCCCATCCATTGACTCTGTCTATATTTCTCGCTGCCTCGGAGCCAGCATAATCAAGGGCCCCGCGCACCCCTGACATACGTTCTTCCATCTTCTTCCATCGGGAAAGAAGATTCAAAAGTCTGAGGTCACATACCAACCAACTCAAGAACAGCTTCTTCTTCCTTGCTGCCATCAGACTTTTAAATGGACCTACCTTGTATTAAGTTGATCTTTCTCTACACCCTAGCTATGACTGTAACACTACATTCTGCACTCTCTCCTTTCCTTCTCTATGTACGGTATGCTTTGTCTGTATAGCGCGCAAGAAACAATACTTTTCACTGTATACTAATACATGTGACAATAGTAAATCAAATCAAATCACACTTTCCTGCCCAACCTCATTGCCATTAACACAAGAGTTTAGAGCACAACGGTGGCAAGAGCGTCTTTCAAAATTAAATTACACTTTCACGTTATGTTGGTTCCACTTTATTCGTATGTGCATCATGATTATTTGTTGAGATTAGTTTAGTCAGGGAGCTAAATGTACTGACGTGCCTTGTGGTTGTAACACATTGATGGTTACAGGAGGGTTGGTGACATTTCCTTCAGTATGGAAGGAACAATGTTGTGCTTTGTATTCACTCATTATTAAACATTAGCATCCAGTGTGGTACTCACCACTTTGTGGGGCATGGCTGAACGTGCAGGCTCAGCTGGACTTCCCTTCTATGTGTTGTAAAGGACATTGTCCAAGAACAATCTTAGTGGGGCTAATTGAAATGTAGGTGAACTCAAAGCCCTGTAAAGACTCTACCAACCTGAGATACACAGATATTTGGATAGTATTGTCAACGTCCTTTAGACCCTTCTTTCTCATCTTGACTGACTGTCCCTGTCAAACCCCCCTTCCCCCACCCCCGCCACACCCAGGATGCTAGATTCTTACCACTTTGTTCTGCCAGGCCCCAGCCCCACTTCACAACCTCCCTCATCAATGATTCACACTTACCGGTCCCGAACTTTCATGCACGAGTCCATTCTCCTGCTTGCCTCCCTTGTGCCGTAGAGTTAAACAAAGAAAACTGCTGACCTCAGACACAACTGCAAAAAGCTGACAGTGCATGCCACCTATAAATGATTGTGAACTGGGTGTCACACGATTCTTGTGCTCTGCTGACTTCATCTCAAAGCCAGGACTTAATTAAAAAATGTTACACTTGTGCGTATTCATGGCATGGAAATATATTGCAACCATGAACTGGCCACAGTCTGTCACGATGCTCGACACGCCACAGACTTTATCTCTGCATTCCAACTCGCCATCGAGAATTCAAAATCTCCCTTTCCACCCAATGAAGATACCCGGCATGCCACATTTCCCAATTCTTGCGGTCTCCATAATACCCAGCCCCCACCACCTTCCACTGCAATGTTTTTCAGACTAGCAGAAGAGATTATAGAAACATTATACACACTGAATGTAATTCACACCTAAGATTCTGTGATCTTTTGTCCTTGGTACGCAGGTGACAACTGAATTACTCCAAATAAACCAGCACAAATGAGCAGACACTAAAGGCCTACATGTTCATTTACGTTGCTGTTGTTTTACGACCACAAAACATTACCATAACCATCACAAGCTGTGTGATCAGGATAATGGAGTAGCGCTGCTGTCATTTTCATTTCATAGCATTATTTTTTAACTCAAGGGAAGGGAATTGGGAATTTACTTTTGGGTTTATAAGTCCAAATATGTTTTTTTTTTGTAAAAATTATTTATATTTGTTAAACCTTTATACCAGCCAACCGTAATGAATCCGCCATCCCTACGATTAAATGAGACAAAATAATTGTACACATACATATTTTATACTTACATATACACATATTCACCTCGCACATTTAATAATGTGATGGCCTAGTGGTATTATTGCTAGACTATTCATTTCAGAAATTCAATTTGGAGACCCAGGTTCAAATCCCACCACGGCTGATAGTGGACTCAATAGAAAATATTTGGAATTAAGAATCTACTGGTGACCATGAAATGATTGTCAGGAAAACCCATCTGGTTCACTAATGTCCTTCAGGGAAAGAAATCTACTGTCCTTACCCAGTCTGGCCTACATGTGACTCCAGAGCCACAGCAATGTAGTTGATGCTCAACTGTTCTCTGAAATGGCCTAGTAAGTCACTCAGTTTAACAAGAAGGCAGCTCATCACCACCCTCCTCAAGGGCAATTAGCGATGGGCAATAAATGCTGGCCAGCCACCGATGCCTATGTCCCACGAATGAATAAAAAAAAACTTTTATTATTAAGTAAAACATTCAAATGTCATGTTTTAGCTGAACATACCGTTGATAAAAATAGGCAAAATCTTTTCCAGTATAGTGAGATGTAACTTTGACAATTCTGATCTGCTTCTCCATTAATTTTATTGAACAATTATAAGTCCAATCAAGAATGGAGGAGTTTTTACATTAGCTTATAACTTAAAGGAGAATTTTTGTCAGAACAAAATAGATTCATGCTGAGATTTGGGCTTTCACTTAATAACAGCACAAGTTGAAATGCTGTTACTGATAAAGTACAAGCAGCTGGCTAAACAGAGAGAAAATTGACAGACAAATCTAATTTAGCAACAATTTTAGCACAGAGAAAGATGTTGTTTGACTGCTCTTTTAGGTAAAATCCCAAGAGAATTTGCATTATATCTTTGTTATACATTAAAGATTCCCAAATGCAATATCGTTTCTAGAACACTTACTTCTCAACTTGAAACAGTTTGGATCAAACAGAAGTTTCACACAAAGCTGCTGAACTAAGTGCTTCACTCTCCTTATTCACCCAAGACAAGCTGGAAGGTGAGCAATAGGATCCAAATATGGATCACAGTTCACAGTGCTTTGTCATAACGATAGCACCTTTCAAAGGTATACAAAAAGTTGTTAAATGGGCATGAAGGTAAGACAGACAAACTTGACTCTGGAGATTGTTTCATGCTCAAAGAGTAAATTGGTTCTGTCTTTATTCGAACTGAGTGTAACATGGCTGCCAGCAGTCTGTCGCACCTTACAGAGGTCACATGACGATGACAAAGCCAGGTGGGACCTTTAGTGTAAGCTTGAATTTCAATCCTTTCCATTAACAAGCCCAAATTTGCATGCACTATAATGTGTAACTGTGAGTTTCCCAAGCTACCCACTAATCAACAACGGGGCGGCACGGTAGCACAGTGGTTAGCACTGCTGCTTCACAGCTCCAGGGACCTGGATTCGATTCCCAGCTTGGGTCACTGTCTGTGTGGAGTTTGCACATTCTCCTCGTGTCTGCGTGGGTTTCCTCCGGGTGCTCCGGTTTCCTCCCACAGTCCAAAGATGTGCAGGTTAGGTTGATTGTCCATGCTAAAAAATTGCCCTTAGTATCCTGAGATGCGTTGATTAGAGGGATTAGCGGGTAGAATATGGAGGGATATGGGGGTAGGGCCTGGGTGGGATTGTGATCGGTGCAGACTCGATGGGCCGAATGGCCTCTTTCTGTACTGTAGGGTTTCTATGATTTCTATGTTCTCATGCATTAACAAACTGTTCATCATTCTCGTCAGTCTCTGCACATGCATAGCATACATAGTTGTTAAATATTCCATGTGTTTTAATTGTATGCGTGTTCATTGTCATTGTCTGTTTGTGTGGGTGATGTTTCCTCTCCGGGGAATGTCATTCCCATGGTACTTGTTGTGTCATGGTCACTGTTGTTATTGTTCCATTTCCATTGTTGGGGACTGGTAGACCTCTGGAAGTATTGATTATTCGGTACTCTCTGTGGTTGGTGAGATCCCATCTTGCTGATTGGCCACTAGCAGTGAAGGAACAGCTTCTCCAGTTGTTTGTATAAACCTGCAGTTTTACTGGTATATTTTCTCATTCATGTCTATCACATACCATAGATGAGAACACTGCTCTTCACATGTCCCAAGTTATCATGTGGGCTGACTCCTGTTGGGAGCGTTGAAAGTTTGCATCCTGACTGGCTCTCCAATGCTTAACTCTGGCAATGGTTTGGCAGTGTTGTCAAATTGACATTTTGGCTTTCTGTTGGTCCATCTTTGATTTTTTCACCCAGGCCTCTTACTACCTCTGGTTTCAGTAACAATTTTTGCCAGATGAGTGAGAATAAATTGGGGAAGGCGTGATATTAGTTGCATTTTGTGCAATGCCTTTATTAGAACTAAGTGGAACAAGGCTGTCTGCAGCCTGTCTCTCATGGCAACGGTCAGATGACTATGGCAGGCTACGTAGGACCTTTAGGGCAAGACTGTATTTCAATCCAGCAGAGATCAAGCAGTTAACAAATGTTTCAAAGAACGTGACTGTGTGGAAACTATGGATGAGCAATAAGTAGGATAGAAATTAGCAATGAATTGAAAATACCATCATGTGATATCAAAGGCAGTTATGGTCAATTTACACTCCAACTTGTTAAAAAAACAAATATTATGATTTCAGCAAATTTATATCCAATATACAAAATCACAGCAAATTATTTTTCGGCAAACCACGATAATTGTGTGATGTGCATGATGGGAGGCCAGTTGAATGAAAAGGTTCTGCGGAAAATTTTTATTTTTGTTGACCTAGAAGCAGAATTATTGAAACTAAAGATAAGGTCCCAGATTTTGCTGAGAAAACATGGTGTGGGAATGATGCATCTTGTTACTAATGAGCTATTCCATGTCCAACATATGGCAAAGATGAGAAAACCTGTGAATTGTAAATGGATACAATTTACGAGTATATTTGCACTGGTCCACCATCAGCTTTGTGGAAATGACATTTGTCTCAGTGATTTTCATGAAGTTGCTGTATTTGCACATTAATTACTAATTAAACTGTTGATATGAGTTAACTCTGATAATTAACAGTCTAAGTACCCTTTAAGCAATGCCGTAATTGTAATGACTGCCAATCAATCTCTCTTATCCAGAAAGTCAACAATTAAAATTGTGGACTAACGTTCCTTCAGGTTATAAATTATTGTTGGAGATTTTAAAAACATCAAATTAGTCCGAGAGTCATCGAGTTGCTGGGCAGAATCTTACATTGTTGCATTCTCCATAGGATTTAGACAACATGATGGCACAGTGGTTAGCACCACTGCCTCACAACGCTAGGATCTGGTTTGATTCCCGGCTTGTTTTATTTGTGTGAATTGGCTCCCTCAGATTCTCTAGATGGTGAAAACTCTTTACTGGACAGTTAGCTAATACATTAAAGGTTCATATCCATACGTCCAGCTAATGACTAACTTAAAACTTGCAACATTTAATTTATACTGTAAATTGTGTGGAGTTTGCACGTCCTCCCCGTGTCTGCGTGGGTTTCCTCTAGGTGCTCCGGTTTCCTCCCACAGTCCAAAAGATGAAGTGGGTTGGCCATGCTAAATTGCCCATTAGTGTCAGGGGCACTAACAAGGGTAAATGCATGGGATTATGGGGATAGGGCCTGGGTGGGACTGTGGTTGGTGCAGACTCGATGGGCTGAATGGCCTCCTTGTGCACTGTAGGATTCTATGATTCTGCCCCCCTCGCCCCCAACTAAAAAGCTGGGAGATCATACATGAAAAAGCTGGGTGTCCCAGAGCCATTTTACACTTAATAAGGAGTAAATTGGCTCAGGGCAAGACTTCTGCCACATTTAGGGAGAAATTTACACCTTATAAGCCCATAAGATATAGGAGCAGAAGTAGGTCATTTGGCCCATTGAGTCTGCTCCTCCATTCAATGAGATCATGACTGATCTGATAATCTTCAACTTCACTTTCCTGCCTTATCCCCATAACCTTTGATTCCCTTACTGATTAAAAAATCACTCTATCTCAGTCTTGAATATACTGAACAACGCAGTCTCTACAGTTCTGTGCAGTAAAGAATTCCACAGGTTCACTTCCTTCTAAGAGAATAAATTCCTCCTCATCTCTGTCTTAAATGGGCGACCCCTTATTCTGAAATTATGCCCTCTGGTCCTGGGCTTTCCTGCAAGGGGAAACAACCTCTCAGCATCTACCCTGTCAAGTCACCTGAGAATCCTATATGTCTCAATAAGGTCGCCTCTCGTTCTTCTAAACTCCAATAAGGACAGGCCCAACCCATTCAATCTCTCTAAGAAAATCCCTCCATACCCAGGGTCAACTTAGTGGACCTTCTCTGGGCTGCTTCCAATGCCAGCATATATTTCTTTGATAAGGGGACCAAAACTGTTCACTGTATTTCAGGTGTGGTCTAACTAGTGCCTTGTATTGCTTAAAGAAGACTTCCCTATTTTTGTACTCCATTCCCTTTGAAATAAAGGCCATATTCCATTTGCTTTTCCTACTACCTGCTGAACTTGCATGCTCGCCTTTTGTGGTTTATGCATAAGGACCCCCAAATTCCTTTGTGCTGCAACTTTCTCCATTTAAATAATATTCGGCTCCTTTATTCTTCCTACCAAAGTGCACATTTTCCTGCATCATATTCCATCTGCACGCTCATCTAACCAGCCTATATCCCTCTGTAGACTCTTGTGTCATCCTCACCACTTGAGAATCAGAGGCCATCCCACCAGTGATACGACTTGGAACCCGTGGATGAAAATGTCTGGCACCAAGTGCCACACCATAAGGCAGGAGTAGCTGCCATTGCTGTCAGCGGGCTCAACCCTGCTTTTCCCAACCACCATTGGCCTCTGCTGGTTTCCAGGGAAATCCTCTGTGTATATATACAAGTTAATTAACTATTCAGAATTAGCTTTTATGTTGTACTCCATCTGCCACCTTGTTGCGCACTCAGTTAGCCTGTAGTTATCTTTATTTAGCCTCTCTGGTGCCTCTCCTCACAACTTACATTGCACCTAACTTTGCATCATTAGCAAACTTAGATACATTACTCTTGGGTTCTTTAACTCTAACTGCCTGTGGTGAGGCCACCTCCTGGAATGTTTGATCCAGGAAACATTCACCCTCCCTGGTTCTTTACAATGACTCCAGCTGCCACTCCATCTCAGCAATCCTGAGCTTGACCTTAAGCAGATTGAGAGGCTTCCAACAAACCTGAACCCCTGAGACCAATGAGGTGGGATTTTACGGCCTTGCTTGAGCAGAGACCAGAAAATCCTGCCTGAGGTCAAGGGACATTTCCACTGTCTGCCCCTCGCTCGGTCCATTCCATGGCAGCTGGGGAGGTAAAATTTTCAGCGATGAAGTGTAATGAAGTTCCCACATGGCACAGGAATTGCAAGCAACAAGTCTCAGGTGCCCCTTCATGATCCAGGTAATATCTTATATAATGTCATGAGGCCATGCACCTTTATTTTTGAAAAATATGACTGTTCAATTTCAGAAATGTTACAATTTGAAATGAGATAGAACAATCTACTTAACAATACAAGGCCACTTTCCAAGGTAAAGGTGATAAAGCAAACAAAACACCATCACATCATGGGAGTGTGAAGAGAGAGACATTCCTTATAATTCAAAGACACATTGAAACTCATCACTTTCTAAGGAGGAGGCAAAGTACTGGATATTGAAATGATGGGTGCCATAGGGAGACCCACCCAAATCCCTTGGAAATACACAATGGGTGAAGCATAACAGGCCTGGCTGCCATCAGAGGGATTACAAAAAAGACTACAGCAAAAGAGACAGGCTGAAAGCTCTTTCTCTCTCCCTCGTTCTTTTGAAATAAGTGTATTACCCGGTTGAGAAGCCAAATTTACCTCACTGGAAATCTGCCAATGAATAGAGAGCTCATAATGATTGCAACATTTTCTACATCTGACCACATCACAAAACCAGTTCATTCAAATTGGCTGCAACGTTTAAAAATCCATGACTCAAGGACAGTTAAAGGACACTTAATTGTATATTCTTTTCACTTCTTTATTGGACTCTAACTTCCCTTGTTTGTGATACCTGTGTGTATGATTTAGTTGTTAATTTCATGGGTTTAGTGGTTCATAAATTGATTCTTCTTTGAACTCAAGCAAGCCTTTTTGACTGGCTCCTTATTGCTCACTGCATAAATATTTAAATACATTCTGATTCGGTAAAGGTGAACCCCCGTGATAAAGAAAGATACACTTTCATTGTGACTAGCTAAGGTGGCTGAATAGAGGGGAGCTGCTTCACTCCCTCTCACCTGGTTACTTAATACCTCAGAATTGCTGTTGTGCAATTTGATTGAATCACTTTTATACTTATCCCTTCTTCCCTAATCCCTCCTTTTTACAGATTGGTGCCAAATTGTGTTTGATAATGCCACAGTGAAATGCCTTGCAATGTTTTACTCTGCTAAGGTTGCCACATAATTATATTCTGTTGTTGTTTTTCAACAGTTGGCAATTATAATAAGGTATGTAGTGCATCCTTCTGATGTGTTCTGCATTAAACCTGGCCCTAACTCAACTGTTACACATCAGCCACTTACTGTAGAGTGGAACTGAGATGGTTTGCTAGTGCTTCTCTCGCAATTTTTATCTTTGAAGTACCAATTCCCAAATGGACTGCAATAAAGCCAAATGATACAATAGGGATCAGCATTTGCATGCATTGGACACAAGAACGCTCACTGGACATCAATCCAACATTCAGAGCTAGTGATCTGCTCGAGAGTGTGAAAGGTGCTATTTAAATGTGAGATGCTGTCAGTCTCTCTGCTCATTGGTGGTGCCTAGAGTGAGGCTTGAATCCAATGCTCTGACTCAGAGGTTGGAACTGCTGAGTTGGTGGGAACCCCATCCAAATAGTACACTAATGGAAGTCAAACCAGTATTTTAAAGCTGTATGCTTTATTAGCCTGGCACATCTTCTATAGTGCTCAAACCCTTCACCTTCTGTTTCAGCGGCAAGAATGCTACCAATAAACACAAGGATCACCGATGATGGTTGTACCATGTTTATTATTATCTAAAAGTGCACCCCCATGTCTGTGTGTGTTTCCTCCAGGTGCTCCGGTTTCCTCCCACAGGCCAAAGATGTGCGGCGGGGCGGCACAGTGGTTAGCACAGCTGCCTCACAGCGCCAGGGACCCAGTTCAATTCCGGCCTTGACCACTGTCTGTGTGGAGTTTGCACTTCCTCCCCGTGTCTGTGTGGGTTTCCTCCGGGTGCTCCGGTTTCCTTCCACAGTTCAAAGATGTGCGGATTAGGTGGATTGGCGAAGGTAAATTGAGCCTTCGGGCCTTATTTTACCATTTTGATTCTAAGAAGCCTTGAATCTGGGAATGTTTCAGATCCGATTTTTAGACCCATTCTCCAGCGCCCCCATACGCACGCTGCCTGAACAAATATCAGTGAGTCCAAATCGCACTGCACAAGCCTGTGGGTGGGGCTTAACACGCCCAAAACACTGCAGCACCGAACGGCGCCTCCAACTGTGCATGCGCAGAAAAAAATGATAGAATAACGCTCCCCTACAACTTTGCTCCTGGGCTGGATAATGCCTCCCCCTAGCCCCCAAAGACATTGCCCCACCCCACAACATTATTAACCCCCTTATCCCCCCATCCGCCCGCCACCCAGAATGATCCCGGGCCCCTCCCCTCCTTCCCCCCACCAATCTCAGGCAGAGTGGCAGCGGAAACCTGTACCCACCAGTGATCTCAGGCAGAGTGGCAGTGGACCCCCCTTTCCCCCCATATCAATCTCAGGCAGAGAGATCCACCCTCCACTCTACAGATATCAGGGAGGGTAATCCCACTCACCCCCACCCCAGACCCTCCTGCACAAGGCCCCCATCTCCTCTGGACTCTTTCTCTCTCCCCTGTCCCCAATCATTGAGGCACTGATTCATCACCATCCCCACCCCTTCCCCATCAGCACTCCTGCAATTGCTCACTTGCCTTCCCCTCAATGCCAACAAGCAAACTGCATGGAACTTGCTGGAATGCTCTGCCAAACTGCCTGCAGCTGATCTGCCCTATCGAGCGGCAGCTCCATAAAAAACTCAAGGATGGACAGGCAGGCAAAATATGAGCATTACCAGCCCCCCGATTTTCTGAGGGCGACCTGAGGAGTCTACTGGAGGCAGCAGAGGGAAGGTGGGACACCCTCTTCCCCCCAGGAGGACACAGACCCAGGGGAGCTGATGGAAATGCGGCCTGGGAGGAAGTCACCGCCTCGGTCAGTGCCAGGGCCCCCCCAAACCGCGAAGCAGTGCCGGAAAAAAGTCAATGACCTCATCCGTGCAGCAAGGGTGAGTACTGAACCCCATCTTGCATCTTCCCCAAATCTCCCCCAGATCCTCCCATCCCCAGCACCCTGCATGCTTCCAGCTCCTGACCCCCAAGCACCTCCTTCCGATCCCACCCCAAGAGCCCCACTGCGCTTACCCTCGCAGGGCCACCACCTGATACTCTGCAGGAGTCACACCATCATTTCTTTCATGGCTCCTTCTGTCTCCACAGGAGAAGACTAACCATCACACCTGTGAGAGGGCGATGACAGGAGTTGGTGAGCCAGACCTCCGGTCCTCACCCCCTTTGAGGCATGGGCTCTGGAGCTTAAAAGAGAAGGGGAGATGCGGGCTGTCAGCGACAGCATGGTCGGGCTGCCATCAAGACATGAGCACCTGTCATTCCTCCACTCACTTTGAGGCAAATTCTCCGGGGCACGAGTTTTGGGTGCGAGGGGCAAGATTTAAAGGAGATATACGAGGCATGTTTATTTGCACAGAGAGGGTAGTAGGTGCCTGGAACTTGCTGCCGGGGGATGTCGTGGATGCAGATATGATAGTGACCTTTAAGTGGCATCTCTACAGCTATGCCTATGGGATTGTAGTGGAGGCACCTGGTCCCTGGAAGGGTAGGGGGTAACAAATCAGATGGGCAGCCTGATCGCTACAGGCTTGGAGGGCCGAGGGGCCTGTTCCTGTGATATAATTTTTTTGGCACTTTGTTGTATGTTCAATGGAGAAATGTGAATCACGTGTTTTGCATCCCGGATTCCTCTCCCTCACTTGCACTTCACCTTGTGCCCTGTGCTATGGGGACAGATCTGGACGCCCTGGGGCCTCTGGACTCCAGTACTGCAGTTCCCTCCCATCCTGGTCCAGACAGCTCAGATGAGTCCTCGGAGAATATGGGTGAAGGGACCTCCTAGGGTGGCACCGTTTTGGTGTCAGCTGCCACCTCCCAATTCACCGTCCCAGATACTGACACGTAGGTGGGTCCAGTTAGTGTTGAGGCTTCTGGGTCACTCTCTGGTGAGCACAACACATCTGATAATGTACATTGGGTGGAGGAGGGAATGTCCGAGGCCTCTGGCACGCAGGGGCCTGCGGAGGCGAGGACTCAGCTGGCCCCAGACTACATACTGGGCCTCTGAGATCACTTCTCCCTCAGCTGCTGGAGATGCAGCAACAGAGCCAGGGAATGCAGGAGGGCTGACAGCCATACTGGACTGACTGCGAGGCTGTTGGGAGAAGTCCCAAAGCTTTCAGGCAGACCATCTATTGCCTGTCTTGCGTGCTTCCCAGGCCAACACTGCAAGAGTGGCATCTGCAGTGGAAAGCCTGGGGCAGGGGATCCTCACCATGAGTGGCAGGCTCCAAGCGAAGGCTGAGTCCCAGCAGACCACAGCTGAGGGACTGAACAGGCTTCTCGAGATTCTGCAGTCCATGGCTGAGATGCTCGAGAGCTTGCAGGAAACCCAGAGGGACAGCGCTGAGACACAGCGGGCTGTGGTAGCAGCCTTTGAGAATGTGGCCCAGTCACAGAGGGTCATGGCTCACGGCTTGCAGAGCGTGGCCCAGTCTCAGAGGGCACTTGCTGCGGCCATTGGGAGGTGGCCCCCGACTCAAGTGGCCATCGCAGAGGGCTCGAACACCATGGGTAGGAAGCAGATGGTCCTCCAGGACTGGCAGTGCCAGGTGATGCTGGAGCTTCTGGAGCTCACTGCAGAAGCACCGCCATCCCATGGAGTGACCCAGGGGCCCACAGGAACCCAAGGGATGAGGAAGGGCTCAAGTTAATGCAGGGGCCTTCCATCCAGGAGACTGTGGCTGTGGCTACACCTTCTGACTCCTCCCTTCCTGACATGGGGCATTTCAGGGACAGTGGGACGAAGAGGGTGTCATGGAAACATCCCAGACCTGGAAGCAGGCCAAGATCCAGGACCTCCAGAGGACGCCCACCACACGCATCACAGGCCACGGGGCATGGCAGGCAGCTGGCCCACTCCACCTCCAATGTACATTCTGGGGAGTTTTCTGTTCACGTTTTCTGTTCACACGTTTTTATGTTAGGACGTCTTATTTAAGCACCTTTATTGCAATCATTAAATGCTTTTTCACCACCCACATGTGACTAATTTGTGTCAGATTTGTCTCGAATAGGAATCCTCTTCCATTGATGATCGCCGGAGGGATGCTTCATGTTGATGACAGTTGGGGAGGCCCCTCAATGCTGTGTCCCTGAGAAAAGAAAGGCATTGGTTCCCCAGACCCCACGGGCGATTCCCTCCCGTCCCCCACCCCACCCGCCCCAGGGCCCTGTATCGGGGTTTCAGATCCCTTACCCGCTACAGAGTTGTGGGCCCAGGTGCCAGCGTGCATGTGGAGTTCAGACAGGAGTCAGACTACACCAGGACATCATCAGAATGGTGCTTAGCGAGTTGTCATCACCCTACTGCCTGCCAAAAAACTCGCGAACACAGAGTACCCAGGCCCACCACTCTGGTGTGACAATGTTGCAGGATATAGAAGGAATTTGAGGGGGGGGGGATGGAACCCGCAGACACAAGCCCCTAGCGAGTGAACCACCTGGTGATCAGGGCCTCCCTCGCCACCCTCGCATGCCTCACTTGGGCTGCCACCCTCGAGCTCCTGGTTGGTGTTCCTCGGCATGCTCTTTTTCATCCTCCTCTTCCTCCTCCTCCTGCTGGTCATCCTCCCCAGTGACACCCGGCTGGTCATCCTCCACGTCGTCCTCCTTCTCCTCCAATAGGTCACTTCTCTGTAGAGCCAGATTGTGCAAGGCACAGCACAAGACCACTATGTGGGAAGAGATCACTTGTATTGTAGGGCCCCGCCAGGTCGGTCCAGGCACTGTAATCGCATTTTGAGGAGCCCAATGCACCTCTCCACTATCGTGCGGGTGGCTACATGGGCCTCATTATAGTGCGTCTCCGCCTCAGACACAGGCCACCGCACAGGCATCATCAGCCATGTCTGAAGCGGGTAACCCATATCACCCACGAGCCACCCCCGCAGCCTGGGCTCCTCCTCAAATACCTCCGGGATGTCCGAGTTCCTGACAATGAAACGGTCGAGCACACAACCTGGATGTCTTGCGCAGACATGCATAATATTTATATTATGGTCACACACGAGTCGAACATTCAGTGCGTGGAACCCTTTTCTGTTGATTCGGATCTGCGGATTCTGTATGGGGGCCTTGAGGGTGATGTGGGTGCAGTCGATGGCCTCCTATACATTAGGCATCCCCGCAATGGCTGTGAACCCTGCAGCTCGGGCTTCCTGATGGGCCTGCTCCAGGTTAAATTTGATGGACTGCCCAGCCCGGGCACACAGGGCTCCTGTGACCTGCTTGACACAGGTGTGCACAGCTGACTGGGAGATGCCACAGACATCCCTGCTAGGGGTCTGGAAGGAGCCAGTGGAATATTGGGTGCCCCCCCTTGCCTGTAGTTGCAACAGGTTGCACAGGTGTTCCACGGTCTCCTTTCGGAGGCGGAGACGTTGGTGGCACACGGCGTTCAACATCTGTTCAAATGACACTCGTGCACGGAACTGCCAGATGCTCTGCTCCCTCATCTCCTGCACACTCTCTCTGGGTGAATGGCAGCCACTTCCTGCCTCCGGTGGTTGTCTCCCTCTGGTCCTGCAAGTGGTAAGGCCCGGGCTTCTTATGCCCGTGATTCTTCCTCCAGTTCCTCCTCCTCTGCTCCAGCTGCAACCAAAAGAACAGCAAGATCTAGTGGTTACATCGCAAAAGCCATCTCGTCACTCTGAAGGAGGGTGGGGGGGATGGAGAGGAACAGATGTAAAGGTTAAGGAACGCTGCTTGTCTCTAGCATATCAACAGTCACAGCAGCCCCCCCCCCAATTCCCCCAGCCACATGCACCCCACAATCATAGTTCCCCCAATTCCCCCAGCCCCATGCTCCCCGCAATCACAGCCCACCCAGTTCCTCCAGCCTCATGTTCCCCACAGTCACAGCCCCCCCAATTCCCCCAGCCACATGCTCCCTGAAATCACAGCTCCCCCCAATTCCCCCAGCCACATGCTCCCCACAATCACAGCTCCCCCCAATTCCCCCAGCCACATGCTCCCCACAATCACAGCTCCTTGAAAAGTTGAGAGGCTGCAGCAGTGTAATTTGCAAGGGCTTTGTTCACATCCTTCAGCTGGAAGTGAGCTGAGTGCACTAGGACCCAGCAGCACCACAAGACCCGAAGTCAGTGCTGAGACCCTAGTCAGTGCTGCAAGTTGGACATCGGAGACCCTGCTGAACAACAGCCCCTCACCCCCCATACACTCGCAGAGCCGCCACCAACTCCAGAAAGAAAATGGCCGTGACGAAAGGACACCCATGAGCAGTACAGAGCCGTTGAATGCTACACACTTACCTTCTCCCTAACCATCACAGATGGAGCGCCTGAATCGGACTTTTATTGAGCATGTCTGATTCGCGCCAATTCAGGATTGGGGAACGCGGTGGTCAAGGGGGAAGTGCTGGTGAAGTTGGGCGTGCAGCCCATTAATTCAATTTAAATGCATTTACATGGCCGTCACGCCTGTTTTGGGCGCAGTCCCGATCGCGGCCATTTTCGGGTCTTGGTAAAGGGGGAACCGGCGCGGAGGCGGGTGCGGATCGCGCAACTCGCCTCACATCCAACTTTACCAAATTTTTGTTCCCGAAAATGGGCGCAACTTGATGGTAGAATCGGGCCCTTAGTGTTAGGGGGATTATCAGGGTAAATGTGTGGGGTTACAGGAATAGGCTCTGGAAGGGATTGTGATCGACACAGACTTGATGGGCCGAATGACCTTCTACACTGTAGGGATTCTATCATTCTATTATGGAGGCCTTGTGGCACCCTTACCACCGGACCGGAAGCTCTGGGTTTGAGTCCAACACCAGGACTTGTTGGCCACAGAAGGCACATTAGCATGGTTTAACGGGCTGATAATCAGCTCGAAAATCCTTCCCCCACTATCCCCCAAAGGGTTATAAAAACAGCATAGATGTGAAGATATGCCACCAACAACTGTTTTTGTTTCCTTCTTTTGTCAGGTACAGAACATTAATTGTTTTTGAAGTGATGAATTCTTGTCATGTCATGCATGCTCTGCCCGAAGGCAGTCTTTGGCTCATTGTCTTCTGGTGCTTCATCCTGAGCTGTTTCTCTTGGCAGTGGTGAATTGCCCTTGTCTTCCTCTCTCAGGGCAGACCGAGGAGGCAGGTCTCAAATCTACCTCAGAGGGAGCAGGAATCGAACCTGTGCTGTTGACATTATTCTAAACCACACACAAGCCTTCCAGCCAATTGAGCCAGCCAGCCCCCAAGGTATGTTTTCTTGGCATACAAACTTATTCTTAACCTGTCTAAAAGTGCACCCTCATCTATATTGAACAAGTTACACAATATGGCCGTCGGCTATATAAGACGTGCCTAGTGCTATTTTAAAATGAACAGTGAGTTTGTTTTGATGTCTGCTAGCAATGAGAACTCAGGTTGGAACAAAGCCTCCTAAGCAGTGCAATGTCGGCACAGACTTCTTTGTGTTGGAAATCACAAGCTTCAGGGACAAGACCAAAGGTACTTATTGACCACTTTCGCATGATACCTTACTATATTTTGCAAACTTAGGGAATTGTGTATGCCAAAGGAGATACCTGTGATAGAGTTAATTAGAATATATCAATACTGAACAGTGTTGTTTGCTCCATTCTGTCTAGTCCACTTTTTCTTATCTCTGTCTATTGACCAGAATTTGAAATGTGAAGCTAGGCAATATAGAAATGCCAACATGTGCCTCTGCATCCAGTCTGAAGTCTTTACATTTCTCTGACGTTAAGGGATTGTAAGTTATAATTCAATTGGTATATCATAGAATTATAGAATCATAGAAAACCAGAAACAGAGTCCCTTTGAAAGAGCAGCCGTGTTTAAAGTCATATCTTTGCTTTTTGTCTGTAATCCAGCATGTTCCTCATCCTCAATACTTGTCCAACGTACTTTTACAATGATTTATGTGGCAGAGCATTCCAGATCCTGACAACTTTCTGATTGAAAAGAAATCTCCTCAGCTCCCCATGAGATCTTTTTCCACTTATGTTCCCACAAGAACCATCCTTACTTTTCCAATCACTCCCCTTAACTAGAATTATTATTATACAATCTCTATAGTGCAGAAGGAGGCCATTTGGCCCATCGACAACAATCCCACCCAGTCCCTATTTCCACAACCTTACGTATTTACCCTGCTAGTCCCCCTGACACTAAGGGGCAATTTAGCATGGCCAGTCAACATAACCACTCTGCCACTGTGCCACCCCTCTTCACTGGTAAGAGCCTGGTAACCCTCCTCTGTATCCTTTCTAAGGCCTTTACATTTTTCCCGAAGTGTGGCTGCCAGAATTGTTTCCAATACTCCATCTGAGGCGTAATCAGTGAGTAATTAAGTTCTATCATAATATCTTTGCTTTTATTTTCTATGCCTATATTTAAAAACTAGGGTAACCAGTGTGCGCTATTTAACCAGCTTATCAACTAGTCTGTCAGCCTTAAGGATTTGTGTGTATGGATACCAAGGTCTCTTTGCTCATTTACACTTTTAAAAAGCACGCCAATTATTGCATAAATATATATATTTATAGCATATTTTAAAATTATGGTTTGGCTGAAATGGAATTGGACGCAGCTCTACTGATTTGTCTTCCTTTTTCTTCTCCCACTGTAGTTAATAGAGCCCTCAGCCGTGTCTGACCCATCTCCAGCAATTCAGCACTCACGCCTTCCCTCTGCTGTGACTAGTGTTATCTTTCCTTTGAGAAGGGAAAATGGGGTCACTGCTACTGGAAAACTGCCTCCGGCATCCTGAGTACGATCGCTCTGTACAGCCATCTGGCCATCTGCAGGAGCATCCACTGTATTTGCAGGAACACATTGAACTGGCACCATCCTGCTGTCACATCAGCTGGTTGGATTTCAAATTTGTATTGGGTTTTAAATTTCAAATGAAAATACAGAGAGTGTCTGTGTAGTTGACTTAAGAAAATATAGGTACAAATATAGGTAAGATGGGCCCACTGGCAACATTAAAGAGTCAGACACCCTGATTGCAGTTATCATAGATTTCCTACAATGCAGAAGCAGGCCATTCGGCCCATCGAGTCTGCACCGACTCTACGACAGAGCATCCCACCCAGACCCCATTCACACAACCCCACCTATTTACCCTGCTAATCCCCCTAACCTACACATCTTGGAGCACTAAGGGGCAATTTAACATGGCCAATTCACCTAACCTGCACATCTTTGGATTGTGGAGCATCCAGAGGAAATCCAGGTAGACACGGGGAGAATGTACAATCTCCACACAGGCAGTCACCCAAGATTGCAATTGAACCTGGGTCCCTGGTGCTGTTGAGTTAACCTTTTGGAACATTTTGTTTTGCAACAGTGTCTGAAAGTACTCTGAAGAGGTTTTTGGAGAGATTGCGGTGAGCTGCGAGAGGATGTTGTCTCGTTCTCACAGGGATAACAGATGGATTGATGACCTGTGCATACAAAGCATGCAGCAAGTATGTGAGCAGTAGTGACAGTGTCTCTGGTTCTGCAGCATTACAGTGGATGGAGCAGAAGCTGTGCAGAGGGTACATCCCACATGATGCCTTCTGCCAAGCTGACGTCCATTCCAGTATTCCCCTTGACAGTAAGAGGAGGAATCTGACAGGCCAATCATACACGCAACATATCAATGTGCATGCCCATTCAGCACTCTATGAATGCTGTCTTTCTGAGGTCCTCATTTGAATGATTGGCAGTAGAACATCTCCGTGGCCTCCAGTGAGCTGGCAACTGAACCAGCCTTTACCCCTGGTACTCACAATGGTACTGCTGATACTCACAATGCACTGATCTCAACTTCATTCTTGTTTTCAAGATGGATGCAGTGTCAGTGTTTGAGGTGTGTCCTCTTTCCTCTTCCTGTAGCAGGTGGAAGTTCCTGGATGTCCGAAAGGAGGAACTCAGAAGCGGAAGGTAGGTGTGAGGGAGGATGGGACAGGATGGAAAGCAAGAGGGGCATGATCATACAATCAGCAGTTTGCTTATCATGCCAGATAGCAGGATGAGAATGAACTGAGAATTCAGATGGGGCAGGTGGTAGCAGTAAAATAGCACCATCTTTACTGTTCCCTGATCCCATGATGCAACAAACCATCTCCTCTGTAGGGCTGAGGATGTGCAGGTATCCTTGTCCGTCCTTGGCTCTGCTCTGCTCCTTAAAAGTTTATTTATTTGTGTCACAAGTAGGTTTACATTAACACTGCAATGAAGTCACTGTGAAAATCCCCTAGTCGCACACTCCGGCACCTGTTCGGCTACACTGAGGGAGAATTTGGCATGGCCAATACATCTAACCAGCATGTCTTTGAGACTGTGGGAGGAAACATGCAGACTCCGCACAAACAGTGACCCAAGCCAGGAATCAAACCCGGTTCCCTGGCACTGTGAGGCAGCAGTCCTAACCACTGTGCCACCATGCCACCCATTTCTACTATTTGTCATCTTGTCCTACAAGAGAGAGAGCAGAATGTCCATGTTTGGGTGATATGGTATCATTGCTGAAAGTATGTGGAGGCAGTGAGATGTGGGTGAGAGGCTGGCTGCATTGGTAGAGGTGTGAGAGTAGGTTAGAATATATGGTTGTGTGGCACATGTCCTGAGTGCCAGCCAGGGATTGCTGCTGAGTGAACAATGGAGTGTGATGCATTAAATGATGTGAGAGGCTGGTAGGTAACAGATGTCATGTTGAAGATTCACTCACTGACCTTAACCACCCGAATATGGTTACTCGACATCTTCAGTCATTACTGCCCGGTCTGCAAGTCCAGACTCAAGGAGTTGACCTTTCTGGCCACCTCTCTTCTGAGAGTCGGCCTTGAGGGTGTTCTGGTTCCCCACAGGACTCTCATCCTGCCTACTTGCATCATTCGTGCCCCAAGCACCACATCCAGCCTTATGAACCCTCTGTCTGCCCTGGTGCTTAGTTTGCAATAATTTACATTGCAGCAATATTGTTGCTTAGTTTACCTTGTACCATGCAGTATGAAAACAACACTGTCAAGGCCTCTTGGTGTGTGCAGAGTTTGCTGGCAATGTTCAGGATTAGACAGCAGTGCTGGAGCTACACCAGTTGGCACTGCAATTCTTCAGTGAAGTGGGTACACACAGTTTATGTGTTGCCCACCTCAATCTGAACAGGCATGGATAGGTCTGGACTCACAATCTCCCCTTTTCCCCCCCTGAAAAAAACAGAGCTAGCCAATTTCTAATCTAGATACTCATGCGATAATCAGTTGTCCCTGGCAGTCGCCTTAACCAAGTGATAGATCACTTGCATACGCTAATACAAGTTCAGTGAAAATGAAAATCAGGAGGCATCTATCCCACTGTGCCTTTGAACTGCCTTGATGGATTGTTCAGTAGCCAGGGAGTGTTCACTTTTGGGTAAATGTAGCAGAGCGACAGGCATTCCTTTCAGTTAACTTGTTCCAACTGGTAGCTCAAAATCACGGTGTGAGCTCCATGAAATTCAGCCCATTATTGTAATAATTTAAATTTGAATTAAAAGAACCCAAGATGCAGACTTGATGGGCTGAATGGCCTCCTTCTGCATTGTCGGGATTCTATGATCAAAAGCTTCAATTGCAGTGGAAAAGATGCTTTCTGGCAAAGCTGTGTGCATACGTTGGGGCTGAGTGCACAGCTCAGCCGACTGGAAAATAATAACAGGTGAAAGTGACATCTCCTCTCTTTCAGAGGACTTCAAAGGGATCTGCTCTCACCTGCAGCTTCTGACAGGGAGAAGGGAAAATCCCTGCTGCAGAATGGAATGCTGCAATGATTTAAAATCCTGCCAGGTTATCGGGAGCATGGAAATTATAGTGACCTGGCCGCTTCAGAATTTGTACAGTTGACAGGCAGGAATGCTGAAATCGATCACGGGGTCACCTGAAATCACCATGCCAGGGGTGATCTTCAGATCACCCAGGGCTAAAAAGGGCCATGACGCCCCCATCCCAGTGCAGAGTGGTGAGGTTAACCTGAGCCCACCCAACCTCCAGGACCCTTGAGAGACCCTGTCTCTACAGCCTGGCAGCAGCAGAAGAGCAAATGGTCACTGGACCTACCTCCTCTAGACTCCCACCCCCCACCCCAGGGTTTAAGGCACCAGGCCAGTGCATCAGTTCCAGGGTTACAGGGGGCAGTGCACTGTTGGCACTGCCAAGTTGTGTGGTCTGAAGGGAGGGTGAGTGGGGCATCTGAGTAGGAAGGGGGCCTGAGTGGGGGGGGGGTCAGGTCAGATAAACCTCATGCCTGTGTGGTGCGGGGAGGGGGAGGATGTCTATCATTGATGAGGGGTTGGTTGTGCTTCCTCGATCCTCAGGGGGCCAACACGCTAGGTCCTTGCTTGTGAGGACCTGTATGAATGCCCGCCCAGTGCAGATTCCGTGGGGGAGGTGGGCTAATAACGAGTGAATGGAACCTGATTGGGGCCAGAAGCACGGCCTGGGAGGGTTGCAGTGGGTTTGGCGCCAAGCATGAATCCTGCTTTTCTGCTGATTCCTGATTCTCTGGGCCATTGCACTTTGTAATTGGACCTAGTGGACCCAGAGAATCCCCCCAGTATTGCTGTTTATCTGCTGTTCTATGTTACTTCCAAATGAGTTTCCACCTTATATTTACAGATTGGCACAAAATTTAAGTTCTGCCGGTACGTTTGCTTCCATTATCTATAGAAGCCAATTGAGAGAATTTGAATCTTATTCCTGTGATTGGTGCCCTATTTACTCAAGATGTCAGACATGTACAATTTCAGTTCATAGGAGGCTCAGATCTGCCTCTGGAAACAGTCGAGCTCGTAAGTGTGAATATAGATTGCTATGGGAATCTTGAATTATATCAGGGATTCATAGAATCATAGAATCATACAGCGCAGCAGAGGCCCTTCGGCCCATTGAGTCCTCGCAAACACATTAGAAACACCTGGACCCCCACCTAATCCCATCTGCCAACACTTGGCCCAGAGCCATGAATGTTATGATGCGCCAAGCGCTCATCCAGATACTTTTTAAAGGATGTGAGGCAACCTGCCCCTACCACCATCCCAGACAGCGCATTCCAGACCATCACCACTCTCTGGATAAAATGGTTTCCTCACATCCCCCTTAAACCTTCTGCCCTTACCTTGAACCTATGTCCCCTCATGACTGATCCTTCAACTAAGGGGGACAGCTGCTCCTTATCCACTCTGTTCATGTCTCTCATAATCTTGTGTACCTCGATCAGGTCACCCCTCAATTTTCCCTGCTCCAACAAAAACAACCCAGGCCTATCCAACCTCTTGTCATAACTTAACTGTTCCAACCAGGCAGCATCCTGGTGAATCTTCTCTGCCCCCCCTCCAGTGCAATCACTTTCTTCCCATAACGTGGCAGCCAGAACTACACACAGTACTCCAGCTGTGGCCTCACCAAAGTTCTATACAACTCCAACATGATTTCCCTGCTGTGCCTCGATTGATAAAGGCAAGTGTCCACCCATATGCCTTTTTCACCACCTTACTAACATGCCCTTCTACTTTCAGAGATTTGTGGACAAACACGCCAAGGTCCCTTTCTTCCATAGAACTTACCAGTGTCCTACCATTTGTTGAACACTTTCTTGTCAAATTAATCCTTCAAAAGTCTATCATCTCACACTTTTCAGGATTAAATTCCATCTGCCACTTATCTGCCCATTTGACCATTCCATCTATATCTTCTTGCAGCCCAAGACACTCTGCCTCACTGTTAACCACCTGTCCGATCTTTGTGTCATCCGCAAACTTATTAGTCCTACCCCCTCATAGTCAGCAATGTCATTTATATAAATGATGAATAATAGGGGGCTCAACACAAATCCCTGTAGTACACCACTGGACATTGGCTTCCAGTCAGTAAAGCAGCCTTCTGTCATCACCCTCTGTCTCCTACAACTGAGCCAATTTTGAATCCACTTTATCAAATTACCCTGTATCCCATGTGAATTTACCTTCTTTACAGGTCTCTCATGTGGGACCTTGTCAAAGGCTTTGCTGAAATCCATATAAACTACATCGACTGCACTACCCTCATCGACACACCTGGTTACCTCCTCAAAAACCAATATTACAAGGATGAGGGGACACAGATTTAAGGTTTTGGGATGCAGCAGGAATGTGCTGAAGAACATTTTTACTCAGTGAGTGACAATAATCTGGAATTCGCTGCCCATGAGGGTGGTGGATCCAGAAACAATCAATGATTCCAAAGGGAAATTGGATGGGCACTTAAAGGAAATAAACGTGAAGGGCCATGGGGACTGAACAGGTAAGTGGGACTCACTGGATTGCTCTATGGGGAGCTGGCATGGATTCGATGGTCTTCCTGTGCTGTAAATGACACTGGCATCATGGCCAGAAGCCAGAATATTCCAGCCATTATCGCTGGAATGATCTTCCAGCTCCATCAATGGCAAACCCCATCACAGACCTCCTGGCAGCAGTGAGAGGGGGATGGGGGGGAATGTGCATAGAACGGGATATCCCATTGATAACGGCGAGATCAAATGATCCCGCCAGCAGCTAATGGTGGGCTCCCTTCACTGCCATAGGGGCCATAAAAACTCCTACCCTATGAATCTAATCAGTCAAACCACAGGTTGACCATAAAAGCTGCTTTTGCAATAACATGTCAAATATTAGATATCATGTGGTGTAACTAGTTTATCTAATGATTAACCAATATTCTGTCTGATAGACACATGACATAAAAGTGCTGAAAAATAGAAAGGAAATTAAACATTTGATGACATTTATATTTCTTGAATGCTGAAGTAGACGAGGCTAACCTGTATCAGTCGATAATGTATGAGAATATTTGTAATAGTTAGTTTTGTACGTGCAAGAACCATAGAAAATTACAGCTCAGAAACAGGCCTTTTGGCCCTTCTTGGCTGTGCCGAACCATTTTTTGCCTGGTCCCACTGACCTGCACTTGGACCATATCCCTCCACACCCCTCTCATCCATGAACCCGTCCAAGTTCTTCTTAAATGTTAAAAGTTACCACTTTATCCGGCAGCTCATTCCACACTCCCACCACTCTCTGCGTGAAGAAGCCCCCCCTAATATTCCCTTTAAACTTTTCTCCTTTCACCCTTAACCCATGCCCTCTGGTTTTTTTCTCCCCTAGCCTCAGTGGAAAAAGCCTGCTTGCATTCACTCTATCTATACCCATCAAAATCTTATACACCTCTATCAAATCTCCCCTCATTCTTCTGCGCTCCAGGGAATAAAGTCCCAACCTATTCAATCTCTCTCTGTAACTCAGCTTCTCAAGTCCCGGCAACATCCTTGTGAACCTTCTCTGCACTCTTTCAACCTTATTTACATCCTTCCTGTAACTAGGCGACCAAAACTGTACACAATACTCTAAATTCGGCCTCACCAATGCCTTATATGACCTTACCATAACACTCCAACTTTTATACTCGATGCTCCGATTTATAAAGGCCAATGTACCAAAGGCACTCTTTACGACCCTATCCACCTGTGACGTCACTTTTAGGGAATTCTGTACCTGTATTCCCAGATCCCTCTGTTCAATTGCACTCTTCAGAATCCTACCATTTACCCTGTACGTTCTTCTTTGGTTTGTCCTTCCAAAGTGCAATATCTCACACTTGTCTGCGTTAAATTCCATTTGCCATTTTTCAGCCCATTTTTCTAGTTGGTCCAAATCCCTCTGCAAGCTTTGAAAACCTTCCTCACTGTCCACTACCCCTCCATTCTTTGTATCATCAGCAAACCTGCTGATCCAATTTACCACATTATCATCCAGATCATTGATATAGATGACAAACAACAATGGACCCAACACCGATCCCTGCGGCACACCACTAGTCACAGGCCTCCACTCAGAGAAGCAATCCTCCACAACCACTCTCTGGCTTCTTCCATTGAGCCAGTGTCTAATCCAATTTACTACCTCCCCATGTATACCCAGCGACTGAACCTTCCTAACTAACCTCCCATGAGGGACCTTGTCAAAGGCCTTGCTGAAATCCAGGTAGACAATATCCACCGCCTTCCCTTCATCCTCTTTCCTGGTAACCTCCTCGAAAAACTCTAATAGATTGGTCAAACATGACCTACCACGCACAAAGTCATGTTGACTCTCCCTAATAAGTCCCTGTCTATCCAAATATTTGTAGATCCTATCCCTTATCACACCTTCCAATAACTTTCCCACCACAGACGTCAAATTTACTGGCCTATAATTTCTCGGATTTCTTTTGGAACCTTTTTCAAACAACGGAATAACATGAGCCACCCTCCAATCATCCGGCACCTCCCCAGTGAATACTGACATTTTAAATATGTCTGCCAGGGCCCCTGCAAGTTCAACACTAGCTTCCTTCAAGGGCCGTGGGAATACCCTGTCCGGTCCTGGGGATTTATCCACTCTGATTTGCCTCAAGACAGCAAGCACCTCCTCCCCTTTAATCTGTAAAGGTTCCATGACCTCCCTACCTGTTTGCCCTATTTACATCGACTCCATGCCCGTTTCCTTAGTAAATTTAGTAAAGTATTGCTCTCAGCTTTCCTTGCATTTTCATGCTGTCATCAAATGAGTTAGATCACCAACCAGAGCAGCAGCTTACACAGGTTCATCCACAATGTTCAGGAATGCACTTGGTATGAAGTTTTCCTGACTGGGCACTATGCACAGATTCAGCCCACTCTCAATTTTTGGCCAAGAATGGTAAATGAAGGCAAAGTAGAACAGATATTGGGTGGAATTTTACGACCTCATCACGCCCATTTTGCAGTGGGGAAAAGTCATAAAATTGGGCATAAAATCGACGAGCGGGAATGGTGGAATTTTCACGGCCATTCCCATTTTATCGAGGAAAAAATCAACACGATCGGGACCTCGCCCAAAACGGGTGAAATGCCAATTTGCATTTTTTTTACATTCATCACAATGTAATTAGTGAGCTTCACTCCCAATCGTCCCAGCTCACCTGCCTTAACCACCTTGTTCACTGCAGCCGGATCGGTCAAGAAAACACCTCAAGGATAAAAGTTGCATTCAGGTGCTAACGCAGTGAAGGTGAGCGAGGAGGTAAGTCTCTGCTTTCAAACTGCTCCATGTTGCTCGGGGGAGGGTTTGTTCTGTGGTGGCCATGTTGCATTTCAGGTCGGGGGGGGTGCTGCGAGTGTGTAAGGGGGTGGGGGCCTATTGTTGCTCAAGTGTCTGACCTCGGATCTTAGCGCTGACTCTGGGTCCTAGTGCTGGCAGCAGCAAGCACAGTTGCTGGTGGGGGACGGGCTGGAAACTCTCTGAAGCGGCAGTGCTGCAGCCTCAGGACTTGTCAAACAGCACTGTCTTTGATTTGATTTATTATTGTCACATGTATAAGATACAGTGAAAAGTATTGTTTCTTGTGCGCTATACAGACAAAACATACTGTTCATAGAGAAGAAAATGAGAGAATGCAGAATGTAGTGTTACAGTCATAGCAAGATGTAGAGAAAGATCAACTTAATGCAATTAAGTCCATTCAAAAGTCTGACAGCAGCAGAGAAGAAGCTGTTCTTGAGTCAGCTGGTCTGTGACCTCAGACTTTTGTATCTTTTTCCCGAAGGAAGAAGATGGAAGAGAGAATGTCCGGGGTGTGTGGGGTCCTTAATTATACTGGCTGCTTTTCCAAGGCAGCGGGAAGTGTAGACAGAGTCAATGGATGGGAGACTTGTTTGCGTGATGGATTGGGCTACATTCACAACCTTTTGTAGTTCCTTGCGGTCTTGGGCAGAGCAAGAGCCATACCAGCAGTTCCGCACACGAGTGTCCTTCGAGCAACTGTTGGACATCGCGTGCCGCCAATGGCTCTGGCTCCGAAAGGAGACAGTGCAACACCTGTGCCATTTGTTGTAGGAACTGGCACCTTCTGGGGGGGTCCGTTCCGTAGTGATACCAGTCCCACTTGGTCTGCAGGAAGCCAATCTGCACCATGTCTGTTCCTTCAGGCGCCAGGTGTTTGTGCGCATAGCAAGGAACGATTCCCTTGAAGGACATTTTGAGGTCTCCCAAGAGGGCATCACATATCATGTCTTCTGGTCCATGGATGGCATGCGGTGCCATGCATGCAAGGAGGTGGGGGCACATCTGGAAGAACTACCCTGCCTCCAAGGCCGCTGAAACCAACAAGACGGCTGCAGATGGCATTGCTGCCCCTTCCCCTCTCACTGACACTACAACTGGCTCACCACAAGGGGAAGCCACGGCGTCAGCAGCTGCCACCTTGACCGCCGGTGGGAAGAGGAAGAGCATCTGTGTGGTCGGAAGGTGCGGTGAAAGGCAGGAAGGGGGGCATCACCCCCATACTTAGCAGCCCAGAGACATTGACCACTGGCTCGGGGGATAAGAACACTTCCAGGCCCGTCACAATAATGAAACCCAGGTCTGTTGACGCCTCAGCGTTGTGTGCTGGGCCCAGCGTCGTTTCTGCATGGGTCCCTGGGTCTTTACGTGGTGAGGCATGCATCCCTGAGCCGATGGTCTCTCTGAAAGGGGTTATGAAAGCCAGGCCCAAGGTTGGGTGCAGCAAGGTGGGGGATAAGGGAAGCACCCTTTGATGAGGTATCCCCTGTCCAGATTCCCCCTAAAGTAAGGACGCTACACCTCAGAGGGGGAGGACCCCGCAGTTTGTGGAGTTATCAACATCTCCACCCCCAATGAAGAGGTAGTGGCCTCCCCACCCTCCGCCCCCTCCCCCACTTCATGCCATGCCCTGCCCCAACCTGTTTTTGTACCTTGCCCCCAGAGTGGGAAAAAGAAGAAAATGAAACACCTGCTGCCACAATCTCCCGAGTGGGATTCCCCGGGCATGAGCGGGACTCCCGAGGCCTCGTTCTATCCACTGCAATTTTGCACCTCATAGGAGTTCATTTTTAGAACACTAGGTTGCTGTGATGGTACCCCGTTGTTTGGGTTTTCTGGGCAGTGGGTGGCTAGGAGGGCCCCCCTCTCCTTCCCAGCCCCTAGCACTGGCACCCCCATCCCGGAAGCGGAGTTTTTTCCAGACTCCTGGGTTGTCCCGGTGTCTGGGACAGAGTGGGGTCTGAGCCACTGCCGCCCTCTGACCCAGAAACCTGGGAGGAGCCTGCAAAGGATCCCTCCTCCGTCGATCCTGGGGGTTGAATCGAGTTAGGGCTAGTTGGCAGGTCCATGCCGCCTGTTGCACTCCCTGGAGCGGGGTCTCGGATCCGGACGACGACTGACCAGAGGAAGAAGGCTGCTTGGTTGTGGGCACTTGGGATGATTTGAAGTCCATTAGCAGTGAGACTGTGGACTCCCTCGTGCCCCCCACTGAGTCACCCCTCATCCCCCCTGAGATCCCCAGGGCTTTTTACTAGAACATTGCGGTCACCGGGATAAAGTACAGCTAGCCCTCGACCGCTGGTCTAATCTGGCGCTGCTAGCCCGGTCTGTGCGTGTCTATTCAAAGGCGGTGCTGGACTCAGACCACAATGAACAGCGCTGGTTGCAAGGTTCCCTTGCCGGGTTCACCAGGGAGTGGATGGATGCGTCTTGCAAGCACTAGGAAGTGGTGTTGGTGACAGGAGCACTAAGCTTCTGACATGAAGGTATCCACTGCCAGCCTCAACATCAACAGAGAGACACAATGCAGGTTCCAGAACTTCTCGGTCCTCCAGTTCGGGAAGTATGTAGGAAGTGCCTCCTGCAAGAAACCCACACCATCCTGGGAGACGAAGCCACGTGGCTCCTGGAGTGGTAAGGGGGAGTCTACATGAGCCACCTCACACCTAATTCTAGTGGGATGGCTATGGTGTTGGCCCAATATTTTCAGCTGGGGATCTGCACCTGGTTGATTGCTGCACTTACCGGTCCGTGTGAGGGGCGTGGAGTATCACTTTGTGAACATCTTCGCTCCACTAGGTAGACCGCAGCAAGCAACATTCTATGCAAAAGTTCATCGTCCTCGGAGGGAGGGGTGAGGGGGCGGATTTCAATCGCACCCTCGAGGCCTGAGACTGCACCAGCCCCTTGCGTTGCACATTGGCGATGGCGAGGTTGCAGGACCTGGTTGGGTCCAGAAGGAAGCGGGAAGGCTTCCCCTCCTTGAGGCTACGATGGAATGTGGGCAAGACTCAGATCCGTACTTTCTGTCAGGAAGATGTGAGGGGGTCGACAAAGAGGTGGAAATCTAGGATCGAGGAGTTGGAGCAGGCGGTTCTCGACCTGGAGTCATGCCTCGGTCAGCCTGATGAGGACCCGGTCCTGTGGCTGGTGTAGCGAGGAGAAGGGCGCACTGCGGGACCTGCAACTTGTCGGGTCCCATGGTGCAGGTCGCAGATTCAGATCCGTATGGACATGGACCGCAGCTCCCCCTTCTTCTACTCACTGGAAAAAAGATGTGGGACCCGTCAGCAGCTCCTTATGCAGCTGCCAATGACGGATCCCATGTCCAGATCCGGAGGGCATCCGGGCCATTACCTGAGATTACTACATTGCCCTTTTCTCTCCGGACCCATCCAGCGAGGATGCCCATCGAGTTTTGTGGAAGGACGTACTGCTAAATTCTAAAGAACATTGATGAATCCTGTAATACTTTCGCATAACCATGCAATCTATCTTTAATTCCAGCATAAGGAAGAATGAAAGGAAACGTGATTAAAAAGTTGAACAGGCAGGTCTAAATTGCATTAGTCAATAGTCGCATCTTGTCACAAGGATAGATTATGTAATATCAATGTAGAGTTTTCAATTGGTGGTGGTATCCAAACTTATTTAATTCAAGGAACAATGGTGATATCACTTGTCAGGAAATATTGCATTGAAACAACAGGGAATCAATAAAATTAATATAGCGTAAAGACTCCCGAGTTATCCAGTAATAGTAAAATAGTTCAGAAGCAAAGTAATGCAGCGCACTGGTTGATAGATCAGTGCATCGGCACCTTAAACTCTTAAGAGTAGAGTACAAGCTGAAGTATGTGGCTGATCAAGCTTTGATAGAAAAGTACTCAGTGTTCTTCCCAGATGCAAAACATCAAAACAAACAAATTTGTGAGGGTAATGCTGAAAATCACAGTTATCCTCACAAAAGGTGCCCCATAACCATTACAAAGGCTTTTTCAGATGCATGTTGTGTATACGCACATGGAATATCGTCTGCAGTCTTGGTCTCCCTATCTGAGGAAGGATGTTCTTGCCATAGAGGGAGGTGCAGCACAAGTTTACCAGACTAATTCCTGGGATAGTGAGACTGATCTTTGAGGAGAAATTGAGATGGTTAGGGTTGGAGTCGCTGGAGTTTAGAAGAATAAGGGGGGGAATCTCATAGAGACCTAAAAAATTCTAACAGGTCTAGACAAGGTAGGTGTAGGAAGAATGTTCCCTTTGGTGGAGGAACCTCAAACAAGGGGGTCACAGTTTAAGGATATGGGATAAACCATTTAGGACTGAGATGTGGAGAAATTTCTTCACCCAGAGAGCGATGAGCCTATGGAATTCTCTACCACAGAAAGCAGTTGAGGGAAAAATAATGTCAATTTTCAGGGAATTAAATATAGTTCTCGGGGCTAAAGGAATCAAAGGAGATGGAGGGAAAGCGAGAACAGGTTATTGAGTTGGTTAATTAGATTATCATGAAAGGTGGAGCAAGCTCGAAGGGCTGAATGGCCTAATTCTGCTCCTATATATTTCTGTTTCCATGTGTAGTAAGTTGTGTATGTGGAATTTAGCTGATACCAGAGGGGGACAAAACATCGAAAATGAATCTGGGAAGATAGTTATCAGGAACAAGAAAATGGCAGAGGAGTTAAACAGATATTTTGCATCAGTCTTTACGGTGGAAACATAGAAAATACTTCGAACATCCCATTAACACTAAAGAGTATGGGGAAGGAAGGAAGTACTATCACCGTCACTAGGGAAGTAGTAATAGACAAACTTGAGGGGCTAAAGGCAGATAAGTCTCCTGGCCCTGATGGCTTGCATCTTGGGATCTTAAAAGAAGTAGCTACATAGATAGTGGATGCATTTATTGTAATTTTCCAAAACTCCTTGGATTCTACAGAAGTACTGGAGGATTGGAAAACTGACTTTGTGACACTCCTATTCAAAAAGGGAGAGAGATAAAAAGTGGGTAACTGTAGACTAATTAGCCTCACACCTATTATTGGAAAACTGTTGGAACCAATTATTAAGGAAGTAATAGCAACACATTTGGAATATTGAGTGGGGGATCTTACCAGATTTAGGCAGAGAGTCAGTTCTGGCGAGGAAAAATGGTGTGAATCCCACCGACGGCTCCAGCGTAATATCTGACCGAATCTTGAGCCTTTTCATGACCACGAGAATACTGGCGGGCCCTCGGCAGCCTCCCTCTGATTCGCCCACCACAGCTCCACTTAATCACAACAATCACTGGGGAGATGTGTAGAAACAGTTCCCGAGCACTTGTTCCACAGTCACTGGTAGCTGGGAGCAGACATGGGAGCTGGGATGCCGATGATGGCTGTCTGTGGGGGGGGGGGGGGGGGGGGGGGGGGGGTGGTGGGAGGGTTGGGGGGGGGGATTTGGGGGGGGGGGGGTTGGGGGTGGTGGGTCGGGGTTGCCAGCATTGACTTTGTGGGTGGGGTCGGAGAGGCAAGTGTCCAATGTTTTTTGGGGGGGGAAGGGGCTGATTGTACTGACTGTTGTGGGGGAGGGGGGGGAGGGTAGAGGTATCGACTCCGATTGGCTGGTGGTGCGTGGGTGAGGGCTGCTCCGATAAGGGGTATGAGGAGAGCCCCTGATACCTCCGGGAAGTTTATTCATGTTCTAATCGGGGTGCCCTTTGAGCATGACGCCGAGATCTCACCCCAGCTGGGCTTTGTCAGCATGTTGAGGCTCCGCCCCACTGCATGACAGCGTGAAAAATGCCCAGCTGTTTCTTCGTGGCAGTGTGGGGTAAGATCTGGCGACAAAACCACAGTGGGGTGAGAGTGGGGCAGAGAATGAAAATGACAGTCAAACAAAAAGCTCAGGGTCACACTTCTAGACTGAATAGAGGTGTTCTGCAAAGCAGTCCCCCATCCTGTGTTTAGGTTCCCAAATGTTGAGGAGACAGCATCATGTGCAGCGAATGTATTATACAAAATTGAAAAAAATGCACATGAATGTCTGATATTTATTTGCCAGGGAGCTCAGATCCCTGTTCACTTATTCTGCTTTGATCTGATTTTGTTATGATACAAATGTGACACATATAAAAATGTAAAATCAGATCCTGTGGATTATTTAATGAGCAAATGCTCCCAGTGTCTTGACTGAAAATAATCTCATACATCAGAATCTGACCAAAAGATGGCCAAGAGTCAGGACCTGACTGAAAACCCACAGGCAGGTTTTCTCTCCAAATCTTCTGACACTTTGTGGAAAAAGAACAGGGGGCATGTTTCACCCATTGTCGAGGGGCAGGGCCTAAATGCACCAGGCAAACCCGACTGCACTGAGATCATGGAGCTGTTCTTAAAGGGCGCCCTGATCAATTCAGAAAAATGACCTCCCACACCCTCCCACCACTACAGAGGTCTCAATGCTCACACCGAGCACCACCGCCCCCCTCCCCCCCCCCCCCCCCCACCCCTGCCGCAATCAGAGCTGGCACCCCCCTCTCCCCACTGCAATCAGAGCTGGCCTCTCTCCCCCCTCCTGTGATTCCACCCCCCCCCCCCGCGATCAGAGCTGTTATCTCTCTAGCCCCCCACTCCCCCCATGTGATCAGAGACGCATCTTTCTTGCTCCCCCCCCCCCCCCCCCACCCCACGATCACAGCCGGCATCTTCCCTCCCCTGCCAGATAAAGGGTAAGAGGAGAGCCCCTGATATCTCCAGGCACCCCCTTCCGCCCAGACATTTTCAACATCGGACCCCTGCCCCAACAAAACAGTTAATGCTGGCACACACACCCCCCCCAACCCCCCCACTTCCCCTGAACATCACTGGCATTGCACCTCACCCCCAACCACCAACAGTCAATGCTGGCATCCCCAGCTCCTCCATCCGCTTCCCCACTACCGAAAATAAATGAATCCCCAAACCTCTCTACCCCATAAGGCTCCCATTAGGTTCCACCCCAAGCACTGCCTCCTGGCACTGCCACAGTGGTACTGCCTGGATGGCACCATGCTAATCTGGCAGTGCCAACATGCCAGGGAGCAGTGCCAGGGTACTTACTGCCTGGCCGTGTCCCTCTCCCTTGGGGACTATACTCAACTTTACGTCCTTGGGGGGATTGGGCGGGGGGCGGGTGGGGGGGGGGAGGGTGGGGGTGGTGAATCCGCACAACAGATTCAACCTGTTATAAAGGCTTGAAAGTATGGTGGGGGTTCTTTAATTATATTTACATTTATTAAAATCACTGTATCACCGGTGAGAGGCGGCAAGAATTGGAGATCGCGATCTTGGCAGTGGGATTCAGGATTTCTCCGCTTTGCTGGATTTTGAGCCCCCACTGCCATTCCTGCTGATGGAGAACATGGGCTCAAGATTGCCCCCATACGATCTTCCCAACTCAAATAAGACTCATTGTTCATGTAACTGCACATTTCACTACTTACACCACACTGCATTGCCATTATTTGTTTGTCCTCTTGATATACATATTTTTAACTGAGAACAAATTCATTTTTAGATTCATGAATGTGTATTTCTAAAATCTTAACGGGCTTTCAGGTGTTGGTTAGACTATTTACAACAACGATATCTCTACAGTTGACTTGAACATATACATTCCTCAAAAACAGTGGCCCATTCCATTGAGTATGGCAATTCAATGTATAATGCAATGTAAGCACTGCTCAGTGGGGCAATGGCTGACTTCTATCGACTATTAATCCAGCAACTCAACTAATGTTCTGGGGATCCGGGTTCAAATCCCGCCACTGCAGCTGGTGGAATTTCAATTCATTAAAAAATATCTGGAATTAAGAATCTACTGATGACCATGAAACCATTGCCGATTGTTGGAAAAACCCATCTGGTTCACTAATGTCCTTTAGGAAAGGAAGTCTGCTGTCCTTACCTGGTCTGGCCTAAACGTGAACTCCAGAGCCACAGCAATGGAGTTGACTCTCAACAGACCACTGAACATGGGAAAATCAGATGGACAATAAATGCTGGTCAGCCAGCGATGCCCATGTCCCAAGAATGAATACAATAAAGTGTTATGGAGCATTGACAATTGGTTACATGATAATAAATGATAGACTGTAATATTGATGTGAGGGAAAGGGCTTGCACAGAAACATAGAAACTAGAAGAAAGAGTAGGCCATTTGGCTCTACGGGCCTGCTCCTCCATTCGTTATGATCATGGCTAATCATCGAATTCAATATCCTGATCCCTTCCTTCCACCCATGTCCCTTGATCCCTTTAGCCCCAAGAGCTATATCCAATTTCTTCTTGAAATCAGACAACGTTTTGGCCTCAATTACATTCTATGGTAGTGAATCCCACACGTTCACCACCCTCTGGATGAAGAAATTTCTCCTCACCTCAGTTCTAAAAGCTTCACTCCTTATCCTCAAACTATGACCCCTAGTTCTGGACCCTCCTCCATTGGGAACATTCTTTCTGAATCTACACTGTGTAACCATGTTCAAATTTTATAAGTTTCTATGAGATTCCCTCTCACTCTTCTAAACTCCAGTGAATACAACCCTAACTGACTTAATCTCTCCTCATATGACAGACTGCCATCCCAGGAATCGGCCTAGTAAACCTTTGCTGTATTCCCTCTATAGCAAGGACATCTTTCCTCAGATCAAGACACCAAACTTGCATACAGTATTCCAGATGTGGCCTCGCCAACACCTTATACAATTGCAGCAAAACATCCCTATCCCTATACTCAAATCCTCTCGCTATGAAGGCCAACATACCATTTGCCTTCTTTACTGCTTGCTCTACCTGCGTGCTTACCTTCAGCAACTGACGCACAAGGACTCCAAGGTCTCATTGAGTAAACACCTCTCTCAATTTACACCCACTCAAGTAATAATCTGTCTTCCTATTATTGCTACCAAAGTGGATAACCTCACATTTATCCATACAATACTACATCTGTCATGCAGATGCCCACACACTCAGCCTGTCCAAATCATGCTGAAGCATCTCTGCATCCTCCTCACAGCTTACCCTCCCACCCAACTTTGTATCATCTACAAATCTGGAGATAATACATTCAGTTCCCTCTACCAAATCATTAATCTATAATGCGAACAGTTGGTGTGCTAGCACAGATCCCTTTGGAACCCCACTAGTCACTGACTGCCAATCTGAAAAAGATCCATTTATGCCAACGTTTTGCTTCCTATCTGCTAGCCAGCTTTCTATCCATCTCAAGACATTACCTGCAATCGCATGTGCTTTAACTTTACATAGTAGTCTGTTATGTGAGACCTTGCCGAAAGCCTTCTGAAAGTCTAAATAAACCACATCCATTGGTTCTCCTTGGCCAACTCTACTAGTTACATCCTCAAATAATCCCAATAGATCCGTCAAGCATAATTTCCCTTTTGTAAATCCATGCTGACTTTTGTCTGATTATACCACTGCCTTCCAAATGCTGAGTAATGAAATCCTTGATAATAGACTCCGGCAACTTCCCCTGTACTGACATTAGGCTCACTGATCTATAGTTCCCTGTTTTCTCCCTACCTCCCTTTTTGAATAGTGGGGTTACATTAGCTACCCTTCAATCTGGAGGACCTATTCCAGAGTCCAAAGAATTTTGGAAAATAACCACCAATGGATTTCCAGGGCCACTTACTTAAGTATTCTGTGATGAAGATTATCAGGACCTGGAGATTTATCCACCTACAATCCCATCAATTTCCCCAAAACCATTTCTCTACTTATTCTGATTTCCTTCAGCTCCTCACTGAAACATGTTTCTCTCAGCACTTCTGGTACATCATTCATGTCTTCCTTTGTGAAGACTGAAGCAAAGTACAATTTTAATTCCTCAGCCAATTCTTTATTCCCATCATAAATTTTTCTGTTTCTGATTGTAAGAGGCCTACATTCATTTTTGTCAATCTTTTTCTCTTTACATATCTATAGAAACTTTTACAGTAAGTTCTGTTCCCTGCTAGCTTACTTTCATACTCTGTTTTTCCCTTCTTAATCAATCCCTTGGTCCTCCTTTGCTGAATTTTGAACTGCTCCCAATTCTTAGGCCTATTGCTTTTTCTTGCTAATTTGTATGTTTCTTCCTTGAATCTGATATAATCTCTAATTTCCCTTCCCACTCTTGCGACAAACAGGAATAAACAACTTCTCGAGTTCACCTATTTGTTCTTTAAATGTCTGCCATTGCCTGTCCATTGTCTTTCCTTTCAGTAATGTTTCCTAGTCCTTCATGGCCAATTCATGCTTCATACCATCAGAGTTATCTTTATTAAGATTCAGGACCCTGGTCTCAGAATCAACTACGTCATTATCCACTTTGACAAAAAATTCTACCATATTATGGTCACTCATCCCCAAGGGTTCTCTCTCAACTGGATTGCCAACTAATCCTTTCTCATTGCACAACACCTAGTACAAGATGGGCTGCTTCCTTATTGGTTCCTCAATGTATTGCTCCAGAAAACCATCCCGTATGCACTCCAGAAATTTCTCCTCTATTGTGCTGTGACCAATTTGACTCTCCCAATCTATGTGCAGATTAAGGTCGCCCATCATCACAGATGTTCTTTAACACATACATCTCTGATTTCCTGTCTAATGCTTTTCCCAACATTACCACTACAATTTTGTGGTCTGTAAACTACCCCCACTAATGTTTTTTCCCTCTTGTTGTTTCCTATCTCGACCCTTACAGATTGCACACATCTATGCTAATATCCCTCCTCAATATCATATCAATATAATCTTTAATCAACAATGCAATTCCACTGCCTTTTCCTTTCTGTCTGTCCTTCCTAAACACTGGATAGCTCTCAATGCTTAGTTCCCATCCTTGCTCAGCTTGGAGCCATGTCTTCGTAATGCTAAAATATCATGCCCCTTTACATCTATCTGTGCAACTAATTCACCCATTTTGCTTCAAGTGCTCCAAGACTTCAGGAACAAAACCTTAAGGAGGGAACTTTTAGTATTTCTTTTCCCTTTCCTACTATTTTTTGCATGGTCCTTATCTGACTCTGGCCCTTGATTTCTCTGCCTATCACTTTCCTTATTCTCCTTACTGTTTTTTCCTCTTGTTCTTAATTCCCCCTGCTCAGAATCCTTGCAATGGTTCCCACCCCTCTGCCATATTAGTTTAAACTCTCCCCAACCACTCTAGCAAGTACCCTCCCCACCCCAAGGACATCAGTCCCGATCCTGCCCAGGTGTAACCCCAGTTTGTACAATCCCACCTCCCCCAGAACTGGTCCCAATGTCCTAGGAATCTGAAACCCTCCCCTTCAAACCATCTTTTCACCCACATATTCATCCTATGTATCCTGCTTTTTTAATGGATGTATACTGATAGGATTTCAAATTTTAAGAATGGAAAATCATATTAGTATGATGTTAAAGATTAGATGTAGTGTTAAGTATGGTGAATCATAACAGTTGACATGAGACAAGGCAATATCATATTGATTAGTTGAGATGACGTTACCTATAAGCATTTATCAACATGATCTTAACTCTGATATGTGCCACCTAAGAGTGTGCTGCTGCTGGTAAAAAGGTCAAACACAGCAATCTTTTCATCAATATACAATTTTTCATTTTTGACAGTGAATAATTGACTCTTCTGATCAAATCTCACAATTTGACAAGCAATGATAATTATATCATTGATTGAATAACACAGGTAGGGCTATATTATGGTTCCTCCTTCACTCCCACTAATAAAAAGATATGCCTAGCTATAACGCACACCAGAAAATATTGCACTGTAACAATTCTAAAATAGCACTGGCACTCAATAAACACTGTGAAATTACACAGAATTATATTTCTCATTTAACAGATGATCCGAGTGGATTCTGCATGTTTTGTTGGGCAATTACTGCAGCAGCAGTAATTGTTCAGTTCTTCCTTTTTCATCCTTCTCTAAAGGTCACCATAATCCATTCCCCGTGAGCCTGTGGCCTTTTTAGCGCTGTTATTTCCACTCTGATTTAAAATCTTGTCACTACCAATCTGCACTAAGCCCGACATTTTTTATGATGGTCGTACCCTGAAGGTTCGCGAGGAGTTCACCACAGCTGTTCATGCCAGGAAAGTGGAGTTGCAAAATACAAGAGGTTGAAGTGACAGCTGCGGAAGCTATTGATGTTGACAAAGTACCTTCCGCAACGATTACTTTAATATGTCGCTCAGAAATAACGTTAAAGTACTACATTGTTATCCATGTATTTTATTCCGATTTGACTTTCAGTAACAATCAATGAGATATAGGCGGCATGGTGGCATGTTGGTTAGCACTGCTGCCTCACAGTGCCAGGGATCCAGGTTCGATTCCTGCCTTGGGTGACTGTCTGTAACCGGAATTGTCCTGTCACCCCACCACGGGAATTGTAGTCGCGGCGGGTGGGCCATGCAAAGGCCCTTTGAACTCGGGCGGGATTTTTCAGCCACACTAGCCCCTAAACTGGAAGATTCTGTGTGGATTTTGCACGTTCTCCCCGTGTCTCCATGGATTTCCTCACGGTGCTCCCGTTTCCTCACACAGTCCAAAGGTGTGCAGGTTAAATTGCTCCTTATTGCCCAAAGTTATGTAGGTTAGGGAGAATAACGTTTGGGGATGAATGTGGGGGGGTGACAGGGATATGGCAGGGGGTTGGCCTGGGTAAGATTCTCTGTCGGATTGTTGGTGCAGACTCAATGGACTGAATGGCCTCCTTCTGCACTGCACTGTAGAGATTCTATGATATGGATTATCTGTAGTAATATGTGAGAATATATCAAGAGATGAGTGATATATATATACATATGTGATCAACAGATGATCACATTTTCAACAGAATAGTGTTATATATGGTAATAGATTAGGGGAGATGGTGGCATAATGGTAATGTCTTTGGGTCTGTAATATAGAGGCCCAGGCCAATGTCCTGGGGATATGGGTTCAAATCCCACCATGGCAGCTGTGGAACTTTAAATTCAATGAATAAATCTGGAATTGAAAATAAGTCTCTGTAATGGTGCTGTGAAACATAAAGGCCCATCTGATTTATTCATGTCCTGCAGGGAAGACAATCTGCTGTCCTCACACGTGACTCCAGAATTACAGCAATGTGGTTAATTGTTAACCGCCCCTCTGAAATGGCACAGTAAGCCACTCAGGTCAAGGACAATTAGGAATAGGCAACAAGTGTTGGCCTTGCCAGTGATGCCCATGAAAGAATATGGGGAAAAACTGAGTTTTATACATATCAGTGGATCAATATTATAACGGATAAGTGTTATATATGAAGAGAAGACAGTTATATTTTGAAGTAGATATTGCAACAGATGGGAACAAGATATATCAATGGATAAGTATTTTATGTGGTCATTGAGTGTTAAAAGCCCAGGGCCCAAAATTTCTCCAGTTATGAGTCTTGTGATTGTTTTACACCCACCATTGGTATCCAGTGCTGGCTCTACCAAGGTGAAAGGTGAGGGCACCATATTAATGTGGTGCAGACTCTGTTACTGTGGATTAATTGGCTTCTTACTCTGGAACAGATCTTGCTGGAGGAATGGTCTTTTGTTCAAAAGCATTTATTTACAAAGGTTAAGTAAGACCAAGATTTAAAGCGGAATGAATTTTCCTCTCCCACATGGTGTGTTTCACGGTGGCGGGAGGAGACTCACCACTCGCTGGTGGTGGGATCTATGGTCCTGCCGCTGTCAATGGAGTTTCCCGTTAAATGCACCCTTCGCCGCCGGGAAACCTGTGGCGAGAGTGCACCGTCGGCGGGGACAATAAGATCCCGCTGGCATAAATGGCAGCCAAGATTTTGGTGACAGTTGGATCCACCTCCTGAAATGCTTCATGGTCATCTCTCCTCAGTGAGTGATGTCTCTCTGCTGTAACTCATTATACACATGCTCAACAGCTCTCATTAGAGCTCATCCTTTATTCTGCACAGACAACCACGAACATGACTTTGAACACGCCCCTGGTGTCCACTATCAATAGTGTTAGGGCTTACTTGTGGTAATTAGCAGAGAAAACATGTTGTTTACTGAGGACATGAAAGGAGCTCCCGATTCATTATTCCAAATAATACTAAGAAGCGGGATATTTTTGAACTATTGTGGATGGTTCTGAACGTATGCCAAAAATGGGCACAAATTTGGTGGATGACTGTGCCAACCACACAAAGCTGGTGTCAGAGGGCTCATACATTTAGAGAAGTACTAAATCCTTGTGCCACTTCTATCTACCCATTGTGGGAGGGTGAGAAATTGGCTGACTTCCATAATGAACTTTCCAGTAGACTGTACCTTGGGTGCAGGAGGGGTCAAACATGGGCCTCCAGGAAACTGCTGTAATTTTCGGGGGAAGGAAGATCAACCTTGCTTCTCCTGCCTCAAAGTAGAAAAAAAAAGAGTTTTGTGGAGAAAGCTGCAGAGAGGGGGGAGAGTTTGGAGTCTGGAGGGAGGGGGAGGGAAAGTTTTCAGGCCGGAAAGAGCAGGACAAAGTGTTTTTTTTCATTTATTATTAGTGTCTCAAGTAGGCTTATATTAGCGCTGCAATGAAGTTACTGTGACAATTTCCTAGTTGCCACACTCCGATGCCTGTTCGAGTACACTGAGGGAGAATTTAGCATGGCCAATGCACCTAACTAGCACATCTTTGGACTGTGGGAGAAAACCAAAGCACCCGGAGGAAACCCACGTAGACACGGAGAATGTGCAAACTCCACACAGACAGTGACTCAAACCAGGAATCGAATCCAGGTCCCTGGCTCTGTGAAGCAGCAGCGCTAACCACTGTGCCACCATGCCGCCCTAAGAGTCAAGGCTGAAGAGGGAGAGAGGTGATAGTTTGAAGTCTATAGGGAGGGAGAGGGCGAGTTTTGAGGCTGGGGAGGGAGAGGGGGCAGAGAGGTTCTCTGAAGGGGTGGGGGAGGAGTGTGAGATTGGTTGGCTGAGGGGAGATATAGATTGGGGATAATGCAGAAAATGAAAATTCATACCTGTAAGGAGTAATATATTGGCATGGATGGAAGATTGATGGACGAACAGGAAACAGAGGGTAGCCAGAAAGGAGTCTTTTTCTAGTTGGAGGGATGTCAGAGTTGTGTGTTACAGGAATCAGTGCTGGGACCTGAACTTTATATAATTTATATAAATGACTTAATGAAGGGATCAAAGGTATGGTTCCTAAATGTGCTGATGATACAAAGGTTGGTAGTGAAGATGACATAAGGAAACTACAAGGGACATAGAAAGGTTAAGTGAGTGAGCAAAGATCTGGCAAATGGAGTATAATATGGGCAAAAGTGAAATTCTTCAATTTGGCGGGAAAAATAAAAAAGAAGCACATTATCTAAAAGGTGAGGAATTGCAGAGCTCTGAGGTTCAGAGGGATCTGAGTGTCCAAATGCATGATTAGAAAAGGCTGGTATACAGGTACAGCAAGCAATTCGGAAAGACAATAGGATGTTATTGTTAACTGCAAGTGGAATTGTATACAAAAGTAGGGAGACTATGTTTTAAATGTTTCAGTTATACAGGGCATTAGTGAGACCACATCTGGAGTATTGTGCACACGATTGATCTTCTTATTTAAGGAAGGATGTAAATGCATTAGAAGCAGTTCAGAAAAGGTTTACTAGACTAACACTAGGAATCGCGGGGTTTCTTATGAGGGATCATTGCATAGGCGAGGCTTGTATCGGCTGAAGTTTAGAAGAGTAAGAGGTGACATGATTGGAATATATAAGGTCTTGAGGGGTCTTGACAGGGTTGATGTGAATTTCAAACGTTTGGCACACGACTGTAGAGAGAGACACCAATGCCAATGATATACTCCTCACTACTCTTCGAGTGAAGAGGGCGGTGGAAGATCAGGGTATATGTCTCGCTGTCTTCTCATTGTTCATCATCATGTTGGCAAATATTGTGTTTTCTCAATTACGTGCCTAAAAACAAATAGTGCAAAGAACTTGTAAACCTGTTTACGTCAATAAAGCCAACAACCTTGTTAACATCTCATTTATTTTCCTTGATAGAAGGATAAGACCACTGCTCAACACTAGAAGCTGAGGAGTGTGATGACCAAATATCTACCAATCAAGAGTAATGAAGCGAGTGCATCCAGGCAACAATGCAGCTGGAGGATGATGTAGAACTTGCCCAGAATCAGAAAGAGCTACTGGCATTTCAGAGGCTGGAGGCTGGGAAGGCAGCCCTCCAGTAGAAACTGGAGGAGTGTTCCCAGATCAATTCAGGCCTCCAGGAAAGATCACAGGAGTTACCAAGGCTCAACTGTAGGCTCCAGGACCAATTCCAGCACTTGCACGTGGAGTGATATGCATTCAGCTAACTGCAACCCTTATGTAACTGCTATCCTAGTGCTGAGGAGTTATATAAGCTTCACTATTTCCCTTGCATCCTGTCACAGCCTGGGGACCACAGCACCCACATGTGGGGATGCTGCGGCCCTTAACCATACCTCTCAGAAAAATAACTCGGCATATGTAGAAATTTTTATTCACACGGGTGGGGAAAGCAATGATGCAGAGGTGCTTTACACTCCAAAAAATGGGATGGTGTGATTTTTCAAATGTTCCAGATAAAAACTGTGCTGGTTCATATACAAAGCATTTCCTTAAAAGTGATGGAGATGAGAAGGGGTGATATATGTAATCTGCTTTCATGCAGTCTGTATATGTAGTTGATGCGCTACTCAAACACGAGGCCTGAAGCTCGGTAAATGAAAGGCTTTTATTTACTGTAATGAAGCAGCCAGTACTTATATACACTATCCCAGACTGAAGGGGTCCCGGCCAGAGCAGGGACTCTTATACCTCTCCCAGGAGGCGGAGCCCGACTGGGATGTGCCACAACACTACAGTACAAAGATGTAACAACCCCACCCTAACCCCAACAGCAACAATAGCACAACCCAACAGTAACATATGTACATACTTGTAGTACTGGCCAGCCCCTGGCTCAGTACTATCCAGTGGGAACCAACGATGGTTCACCAGATTCACCCCTCCTTTGAGAACAAAGGCCGGCGGGGTACAAAAAAACAGAATAAAGTGTCAGCAGTCTATAAGTTCAGACGGTCAGGGGGACCGCACCGTCGTTGTGACCTCCTCAATACCGGCGGTGACACCGGAGTAGGCACTAGCGGTGGCGTTCTCCCCAAGGCGGCGTCCAGCTGTTCTTCCACGGACTCACAGGCCGGTTGACCCTGAGGTGACGGTAGTCCATGGGATCCTGACACGCCCTGCAGTGGCGACCATCTTCTGGGCTCAGGCAAGCTGTACATGGGAGTAAAGTGGTTAAGCAACAGTCCCGAAGCTGCCCGCGCCGTGTCCGGGGAAGAAACAAGAGATAAAGGGTTTGTAACAGGGGGTATGGGAGCGACAGGGGTTGCTACGTACCCTGCTGACGCCAGGTCTCGGATCGAGACCGTATCCTCTCGCCCGTCAGGGTATGCCACATAGGCATACTGAGGGTTGGCGTGGAGGAGATGGACCTGTTCGACCAACGGGTCGGACTTGCGGGCCCTTACATGTCGCCGCAGGAGGACGGGTCCTGAGTACGTCAACCAAGACGGTAATGAGATCCCCGAGGAAGACTTCCGAGGGAATGAGAACATCCTCTCGTGGGGAGTAGCATTGGTTGCCGTACACAGGAGGGAGCGAATAGAATGGAGCCTCTTGCCAACGGGAGACTGGAAGACCTTTTGACTTCAACGCCAGTAAGACAGCCTTCCAGACAGTAGCATTCTCGCGTTCCACCTGTCCATTACCCCTAGGGTTGTAGCTTGTGGTCCTACTAGAGGCAATCCCGTATGAGAGCAGGAATTGCCTCAAGTCATCGCTCATGAACGACGAGCCCCTGTCGCTATGGATGTAGCCGGGGTACCCGAACAGGGTAAAGAGATCACGGACTGCCTTGATAACCGTGGCAGCGGATGTATCAGAGCAGGGAACAACAAAAGGGAACCGAGAGTACTCGTCAATGATATTGAGGAAGTACACATTCCGATCTGTTGAGGGAAGGGGGCCCTTAAAATCGACACTCAGTCTCTCGAAGGGACGAGTGGCCTTGGCTAAATGTGCCCGGTCAGGTCGGTAAAAGTGCAGTTTGCATTCCGCGCAAACCCGACAGCTCCTTGTTACTGACCTGACGTCCTCCACCGAATAAGGCAGGTTGCGGGCTTTTATAAAGTGGTAAAGCCGAGTGACCCCAGGATGGCATAGGTCATTATGGAGGGCCTGCAAACGGTCCTCCTGTATGCTAGCGCATGTTCCACGCGAGAGGGCATCCGAGGGCTCATTGAGTTTCCCTGGACGGTACATGATGTCGTAGTTATAGGTGGAGAGTTCAATTCTCCACCGCAAGATCTTGTCATTCTAGATCTTGCCCCTCTGCGTGTTGTTAAACATGAACGCCACGGACCGCTGGACGGTGATCAGGGTGAACCGTTTTCCCGCCAAGTAATGGCGCCAGTGCCTGACGGCCTCCACAATGGCCTGGGCCTCCTTTTCCACTGCTGAATGCCGAATTTCGGGGCCTTGGAGGGTGCGGGAAAAAAATGCGACGGGCCTGCCCGCCTGGTTAAGTGTGGCGGCCAGGGCGAAATCAGATGCATCACTCTCCACCTGGAAGGGGATGGACTCGTCTACAGCATGCATCGTAGCTTTCGCGATGTCGGCTTTCAATTTATCGAAGGCCAATCGGGCCTCTGGCGTTAAGGGAAAAGTCGTGGACTTAATGAGCGGACGGGCTTTGTCCGCGTAATTGGGAATCCACTGCGCATAATAAGAGAAGAAGCTTAAGCATCTTCTCAGTGCTTTTGCACTAGCAGGCAAGGGAAGTTCAGAAAGGGGGCGCATACGGTCTGGATCAGGGCCAATGACCCCGTTTTCCACCACGTATCCTAGGATGGCTAAACGGCGCGTACGAAACACACACTTCTCCCTGTTGTAGGTCAAGTTCAGGCGAGATGCAGTGCGTAGGAAGTTCAGGAGATTCGTGTCGTGGTCCTGCTGGTCATGGCCACAGATGGTGACATTATCCAGGTACGGGAAGGTAGCCCGCAGCCCGTTCTGGTCCACCATTCGGTCCATAGCACGCTGGAAGACTGAGACCCCATTGGTGACACCAAAGGGAACCCTGAGAAAGTGATACAAGCGACCATCCGCCTCAAAAGCCGTGTACTGTCGGTCCTCTGGGCGAATGGGGAGTTGGTGGTAGGCAGACTTGAGGTCTATGGTGGAGAACACCCGGTACTGCGCAATCTGATTGACCATATCAGATATGCGCGGGAGAGGATACGCATCCAGCTGCGTATATCGGCTAATGCTCTGACTGTAGTCAATGACCATCCGGGGTTTGTTCCCGCTCTTGACCACCATGACCTGCGCCCTCCACGGACTAGCGCTGGGTTGTATGATCCTTTCTTTGAGGAGCCGCTGAACCTCAGATCTAATGAAGATCCGATCCTCAGCGCTGTAACGCCTACTTTTAGTCGCGATGGGCTTGCAGCCTGGCACAAGATTCTGGAACAGGGAGGGTGTGGTGATCTTCAGCGTCGAGAGGCTGCAGGTGGGGCGCGTTGGGCAATTTGGAGGCTGCTGCTGTTTTCCCACTGCCAGTGAAGGGAGTGGCCCACCGTACTGTAGGATTACACTCCTCAAGTGGACCATGAAGTTTAGTCCGAGAAGTTTTGGCGCGCAAAGATACGGCAACACGAGGAGCTTGAAACGCTCGTAAACTGTGCCTTGCACTTTCAAGGTTACCACGCAACTCCCTAGCATGGCAATAGACCGGGACCTTGATGCCATAGAGATTGTCTGTTTGGCAGGTTGAATCTGGAGTCCACACCGCTTCACAGTGTCTGGGTGGATAAAGCTCTCAGTGCTCCCGCTGTCAAACAGACAATAAACCACGTGGTTATTTACCTGGATATTCATCATAGATTTGTCAAGTCTATGAGGCTTGGCCTGGTCCAGGATGATCGACGCCACCATTGGTTCATGAGCGCCATTGCAGGCAGCTGAAGTCGATGAGGAGGACCCCTGCTGGTCGTTCATGGTCAGTGTCGACCAACATGGCCGCTCCCATGAGTCGCACGTGGGTGACGGCGCCAAACTCAGCGACCCCTGGTGGTCACACTCCTCCGACTCCGTCGACCGTAATGGCGTCGTCCTGGACGAACCCCGCGATGACTTCGACGACGAAGACCCGAGCTCTGAAGAATCGCAGGCCGCACTGCCGTTCCTGGGTTTAGATCGGCACACTTTTGAATAGTGCCCTTTTTTACCGCATGCGGTGCACAGCACCGCTTTAGCGGGACACCGTTGCCGAGTATGCTTCGCTCCCCCACAGAAATAGCACCGCGGGCCGCCCGGGGCTGCTGCCGTCGTCTGGCCCGAGTGTGAGCACGCCATTACACAGCATTTCGAACCCGAGGGACGAGGAGGGATTGGCGACTGCTCCTGCCACGTTGTTTCCACATGGTCCTCTAGATATAATACTAAGCTTTTGGAGGCCGTCTCGAGCATCTCTGCTAGCTCGATGGCCTGGGTAAGATCAAGGTTACCCTTCTCCAACAGTTTAAGTCGAATGTACGAAGTCCGACCCCCGCCACAAACGCATCTCGGGCGAAGTCGTTCATGCTCTGCTCAGCCGACACAGCTTTGCAGTTACAGCCCCTGGCTAGCTGTAGGAGCTCGTTCGCATATTCCTCCATCGTTTCGCCAGACTGCCGTCGTCGAGTGGCTAGGAGGTAACGAGCGTGTATCTCATTGGGTGGTTTGATATAGCGCTTCTTCAGAAGCTCGAGGGCCTTAGTATAATCGGTGGCCGCACGGATCGCGAGGTAGACAGTGTCGCTTACCCTCGCATGGAGGACCCGGAGTCTGTCATCATCTGTGGTGACCGCTGCGGAGGCTGCCAGGTAGTCTTCGAAACACTTCAGCCAGTGGTCGAAGGTGTTAGAAGCGCCCACCGCACGTGGATCTAGTGTAAGGCGTTCCGGCTTCAGAATTTGCTCCATACTCTCTTTTTTTTTCTTTGACGAGAGTTTAACGACAGTAAATAAAATTGATGCGCTACTCAAACACGAGGCCTGAAGCTCGGTAAATGAAAGGCTTTTATTTACTGTAATGAAGCAGCCAGTACTTATATACACTATCCCAGACTGAAGGGGTCCCGGCCAGAGCAGGGACTCTTATACCTCTCCCAGGAGGCGGAGCCCGACTGGGATGTGCCACAACTCTACAGTACAAAGGTGTAACAATCCCACCCTAATCCCAGCAACAATAGCACAACCCAACAGTAACATATGTACATCCTTGTAGTACTGGCCAGCCCCTGGCTCAGTACTATCCAGTGGGAACCAACGATGGTTCACCACAGTACTGCAATTTAATTTGTTTTATAGAGTGGCCACAGACTATCGATATATTTCTTTTTGCCCCTACACATTCATTTGCAGGGTGCTCTGGAGCTCGGCAGCGTGTGAGCTGAACAGGCCAGAGGGCAAACTCACTATTTGTTTAACTTGAACAGTTTCAATGAGTCAATCCTCTATGTTATCCCTTTTCCTTCCCCACCTGCATCATGTTTCACTCATTATCCGAAGAAGAAGAGGTTAAGCAAGGATATGGTCTCAGAGGAGCAAAGCAAGCTGATCAGTTAAAGAGAGAAAATAATGGATCAGAACTGTGAGCAAATTCAGCCCTGAAATCAATCGGCATTATGGTATGAGATTTGTATTTTCTCACGCTTTTTTGTTCCAGGAATGAAGTTGTTGACCCTTTATTCTTGGTTCATTCTGAATTTTCTACTGCCTGTGAGGAATGAAGAATTTTTATTTAGTATGTTCGGCATTTTTCACAATAAAATGTTCACAGTTTTTAATGTTTACTTTTGTTCTTGAGTGTTTTGCTTTCCCTGCAAATCTGCAGAATCACACTGACTAATCTTCTGTATTTCCATCCTCAAAAACACACACTGTAAGGGGGACAGGGGGATTGGGGGGGGTGGGGGTGGCGGGGGGGGGGGGGGGGTTGTTGGTGATTGACGTTAATTGACACTTGAGCCTGTGCCAACATAAATTTGATAAATGAAAGCATATCGGCAATAAAGACAAATGCAACATGAAGAACAGAGGATAAACTGGAAAAAATACCAGTTCAGACCAGTACTGGCCACATCACCAAAATTACTGGCACCATCATCCAGCTTACGAGCTGATACCACTATGAACTTGCAATTTCTACTGGAACACCAGTTCAGCGCTGTTCTAATTTCCCCGGTCAGAACTGGTTCCAGTTGGTACCAGTATTATTGAAACTTCCTTCTGGGCAGTAACCAAAGTTCCTTTTAAGATTCGGCATGATCCAAACTGTTTGTCTTTGAAGTCCTAGATAACATGGTAACCTAAATTACATTCAGCAAAAAAAGCATTCTGCTGTCAAATGAGGTAGGAGTGCTTTGTGCCTATTGAAAACTGCATTGGAGGGAGCTTGGTCATCAATGGAAAAATGCACCTTCATTTCAACTGAACATTCAAATCAGAAACGTTTCTCTTCCAAACCATTTTGAGAATTTTTCTTCATGTAACAACATAGAAACAACATAAATAATGAGGTTACTTAAACATTTTGTGTGAACTTCCACAATAGATACTAAATCTGTATGAAAAGGTAATAATGAATAATTGGTGAGTTAATAGGTCTTCGTTCTAGTTGATTGCAAAATGACAATGCACTCAGAGTTGATGGAAAGGAACATGGGTGCAGCATAAAATGGGCAGACCATTCGCTACGCACTGTTTTGTCAGCCAATTTATGCCCTTTCCATAATAAGCATAAAGACAGGAAATGGTTGCCGACAGAGAAAAGGTGGTGACTGGGGGGCTGAGGGTTAAATAGCTGAAGGTACAGAAGGGGCTGTGGACTGGTCCAGCAAGATGACGTTGAAAAGAAGAGGCAAAAGTCAGAAAATGGAGAGTCGACAGAACCCAAGGCAGAAGCTTAAGCATTCCTTTTGAATTTTTATATTCAAGAAAGAAGGTGCTGGGGTTGTGCTGTCTGATGCTCAAGAAGGCTCAGAGGAAGTTCAGATCATATTCTCCTTGGCTACTCTGTAAGTTTACAAGATCGTACAATCCTTCATACTGTCATGTCCCAGGAACCCTTCAATACACAGTTGCTTTGTGTTCTGAACTCCCCAACTCATTCTTGCTGGATCCTACTTCCCCCACTCCAATATCCTGATAGTCTTTCTTTGTGCACAGTATCCCTAAACCCTTTTCCTAGTGCTTTCTGCACATGGAATTGTTTTCAGCTCCCATGCTCAGAGACCTGAGACAGAGTTTTCCCGTCCCGCTTGCCGTGGGAATTGTAGCATGGGGTCGGGGGTGAGGGGGGGGGGGGGGGGTGGGGGGGGGGGGGCGGGGGACCAAGCAAAGGTCCATTGACCTCGGGTGGGATTTTCCGGTATTGGGGCGAGCGCAGCTGGAAAATCTTGTTTCCACCCCGACCTTCCCCCCTCCCCCCCAATGTTTTAAACCTGGTTTCTTGTCAGTCAGTGAGTGAGTGAGTGAGCAGCCTGAGATGCAGACTTGAAAGACTGACTTTAAAACTGGGCAGGTCAACTTAGCTTGGTCAAGGCATCACCCTGGGGAATGAACCAGGGAATGACTGTTCCCTGAACTTTTGTTTAGTTGGAAAAAGGCATAAAGTGTGGATATGTTCCTTTTGTTTGCAAAGGACACGGCCCTGTACGTGACCATCTGTGGCTTCTGGCATCCATGAGTAAGCAACATGGCAAACCCGACTAATGATTTAATTGATTTTCAGTGTAATTCTTAGTACAATCAAACCTGCCCGGTTTGAATTTGAACAAAGCTGCCCAGTTAACTGTTCCATGCTGCATTCTCCATGGCAATACATCCACTAATCAGCGTCCAGCTGCCAACCAATCAGCACTCTTTTTTCATACAATTTAAATTGTTGTTCCCCTGTTACTGTTGGAAAATTCGTGCAAGGTATCCAGATGAGTGGAAAATGAAAAGCTTTGATCTTTTTTTCAGCAATACTCAAGTTCTGTACTTGCAAATGACCAGTAATATGCCCTTAAGGGATATCAGCATGACATCACCAGAAGAGAAATGTGTCATATGATCCAGTCTTATTGTCACTGTTGATTTGAGCAGAGCACACACACATACAGCTCTGATGCCTTCAAGTTTTATACATATATACATGTTCTCATGTGTCTAGTCTTAATAAATGAACCCACAACACAGTTACTCAATCTTTTATGTGTGATTGGTACCGTACGTCTTATATACTAAATATATCCAAGATATTATATCATTATAGTAGCACAACAGAGGAAACAAGGAATCCTGCATCTCCTAAGTCCTATGGAGGAGATAGTTCTTTTGATTATGGCTGTGACAGAGCCCCTGGAAATAGGCATCACTGAGAACATTGAGGATGATGGTATGTTCCTACCTTATGCTGCTATCCAACTCCCAGTAAGAAGTTTAACAACACCAGGTTAAAGTCCAACAGGTTTATTTGGTAGCAAAAGCCACACAAGCTTTCGAGGCTCTAAGCCCCTTCTTCAGGTGAGTGGGAATTCTGTTCACAAACAGAATTTATAAAGACACAGACTCAATTTACATGAATAATGGTTGGAATGCGAATACTTACAACTAATCCAGTCTTTAAGAAACAAAACAATGGGAGTGGAGAGAGCATCAAGACAGGCTAAAAAGATGTGTATAGTCTCCAGACAAGACAGCCAGTGAAACTCTGCAGGTCCACGCAACTGTGGGAGTTACAAATATTGTGACATGAACCCAATATCCCGGTTGAGGCCGTCCTTGTGTGTGCGGAACTTGGCTATCAGTTTCTGCTCAGCGACTCTGCGCTGTCGTGTGTCGCGAAGGCCACCTTGGAGAACGCTTACCCGAATATCAGAGGCCGAATGCCCGTGACCGCTGAAGTGCTCCCCAACAGGAAGAGAACAGTCTTGCCTGGTGATTGTCGAGCGGTGATCATTCATCCGTTGTCGCAGCGTCTGCATAGTTTCCCCAATGTACCATGCCTCGGGACATCCTTTCTTGCAGCGTATCAGGTAGACAACGTTGGCCGAGTTGCAAGAGTATGTACCGTGTACCTGGTGGATGGTGTTCTCACGTGAGATGATGGCATCTGTGTCGATGATCCGGCACGTCTTGCAGAGGTTGCTGTGGCAGGGTTGTGTGGTGTCTTGGTCACTGTTCTCCTGAAGGCTGGGTAGTTTGCTGCGGACAATGGTCTGTTTGAGGTTGTGCGGTTGTTTGAAGGCAAGAAGTGGGGGTGTGGGGATGGCCTTGGCGAGATGTTCGTCTTCATCAATGACATGTTGAAGGCTCCGGAGGAGATGCCGTAGCTTCTCCGCTCCGGGGAAGTACTGGACGACGAAGGGTACTCTGTCCACTGTGTCCCGTGTTTGTCTTCTGAGGAGGTCGGTGGTGGAGGAACACCATCCACCAGGTACACGGTACATACTCTTGCAACTCGGCCAACGTTGTCTACCTGATACGCTGCAAGAAAGGATGTCCCGAGGCATGGTACATTGGGGAAACTATGCAGACGCTGCGACAACGGATGAATGAACACCGCTCGACAATCACCAGGCAAGACTGTTCTCTTCCTGTTGGGGAGCACTTCAGCGGTCACGGGCATTCGGCCTCTGATATTCGGGTAAGCGTTCTCCAAGGCGGCCTTCGCGACACACGACAGCGCAGAGTCGCTGAGCAGAAACTGATAGCCAAGTTCCGCACACACAAGGACGGCCTCAACCGGGATATTGGGTTCATGTCACAATATTTGTAACTCCCACAGTTGCGTGGACCTGCAGAGTTTCACTGGCTGTCTTGTCTGGAGACAATACACATCTTTTTAGCCTGTCTTGATGCTCTCTCCACTCCCATTGTTTTGTTTCTTAAAGACTGGATTAGTTGTAAGTATTCGCATTCCAACCATTATTCATGTAAATTGAGTCTGTGTCTTTATAAATTCTGTTTGTGAACAGAATTCCCACTCACCTGAAGAAGGGGCTTAGAGCCTCGAAAGCTTGTGTGGCTTTTGCTACCAAATAAACCTGTTGGACTTTAACCTGGTGTTGTTAAACTTCTTACTGTGTTTACCCCAGTCCAACGCCGGCATCTCCACATCATCCAACTCCCAGCTCAACCTTATCCTGCAACCTGGCATGATGAGCAAACTGCAGATTGTGTGACATGGAGTTCTTCTTTTCAACTCAACACTCCCATCTTGTCACACCCACCTTCGCTTCTGATTTCTTTTTAGACACTCAAGAACTTCCACCTTTCAGCAACACCAGTGTGAGAAGGAAAAAAAGAGCATTAGTACAACACTGATGAAGATACCCTGTTTGACTCTAAGAGCCGCTAACTCAGATATTGACACTGGACTTATCTTGGAGGCTGAGCTGGGATCTACATGTGGTGAGTCATTTGCGTGAGTGTTCAGCAGCCAGTACAGGGGGAAAGGGTGGTGCCCACCAGTGGAGTCGGTCGGATATGGGTCCTTCTACAGGAATTCGGGTGAAGACTTCAATAGGATGGTATGCAATACGGAAGGGTGCTGAATTGGCTGGCCTGCCAGTCAGTGTCCTTTCACGATCAAGCAGCATGGAGGAGTCCAGATCCAACTTTGCAGAGGGCATCACTCAGAGATTGGCCTCTCCACAACCTCTGTTCTATCTTCTCGCTGTTACAATCCCAGTTAATACTACTACTGGATAGGAAGATTCCAGAATGCAACCCCGGCTCAAAAGACCGTAATGTGTTACTTTTTTTCAGAAACTGTGGAGGAACAGAGTCACAGAACTGCTAATTCATTTTTAACAACAAGAAAAAAACATTGGTTAAATATGAAGATTTTGATTACAATACGATACTCCTTTACCATCCCCCCCTTTATCTTCATAAATGTACAGAGTTTTCAAGGAAAACACCCTGCTCTGAAACCAAATGGTAAATCCACTCAGTTGATCTTATGTGGGTTTCTCCTCAAGTTCCTCTCTAGATGAGCCATAGTCCACTCTCAAAAAGATTCACTTTAAAATATTCTTTCAAACAATGCCTTCCCTCAGCATTTTTCATCAAGGATTAATCTCTAGGTTTTCCAACTATCCATTCAAACAAGGCTTGCTCCCCACTGTTTTAACAAGATTCCACCTCCAGATCTTCCAACTGTCCTTTCAGGATTCCTTTGTCTTGAATCCTTTGAGACAGTTTGTGATCCGGGCACTGATTACTCCACAATTATTTTACTCATCACTTCACAGTCTTTGGCAGGATATCATAGCATGAGAAACACTTCAGATATCTTTCTGGCTTTTCACTAGTCAAATCCTTCTCAGCTCTGACTCCTGCTTCAATGAACAGTACCCCATTTTAGTTCCAGTTTGCTCTGTTCCTTTAACTTTATGCTTCCTGGAAGCATCTCTTCATTTCTGTAGTTTCCTTAACTAGTTGTTTGTCAGATTTCTCGCACTTGCCTTCTTTGCCCTTCACCCCATTGAATGGCTTTTCTTCTGGCAAAGCTGTGAGAGATAATCCCTCTTTCCATGCGAAGTTCCTTCTCCTCTGCCTTCCAGTGAAAATGAAACTCAAAAAGCTCCTCTCCCTAAAAGTGCCCGATTGCTAAGAAACATCTCAAATTTGGTTCATTTAAACCATCTCTGTTTTCTTGACACTGGTGCCCTGCAGACCAAAGGCGCTGGCACAGCAGCCTCCACCGCAGATTTTGTGTGGACATCTCACCGAATCCATAGTCTGTGAGAATATAGCCAATCCAGAAACTCACCATGATACCTCCAGAAGAACTCCACAATACTTCCAGAGACTTTGTAATTCTTCAAATTCACCACACTTGTGAGTTGGGTGCTGGGCTCTTTCTGCAGTTGGTGAATTTGTTGAGTGTGCCTGCATGTCCCAAATTAGGACAATGGGCATCACATTTATGGGTGGTATGGTGGCACAGTAGTTAGCAATGCTACCTCACAGCTCCAGCCTTGGGTGACTACCTCACAGCTCAATTCCAGCCTTGGGTGACTGTCTGTGTGGAGTCTGCCCGTTCTCCTCGTGTCTGCGTGGGTTTCCTCCAGGTGCCCCAGTTTCCTCCCACAGTCCAAATAATTGCAGGTTAGGTGGATTTGCCATGGGAAATCTGTGGGATTATGGGGATAAAGTGGGGCTTTGGGCCTGGGTAAAATGCTCTGTCAGAGAGTCAGTATAGACTCAACAAGCCGAATGGCCTCTTCTGCAGTGTAGGGATTCTATGACCTGTCAGCTTTGGCATGTGGCATCGGGATAGTATCAGTTATCAACTGCTTCTAGCCCACACCGAGAATACTGGTGTGCATGCCCTCTTCATGAGGTAGCTGACACACGTCCTCTGAAGGACATTCAGCTTCTGTTAGCGATAGTGGGACGTGGCACTACGGGCATGAATCTCACAGCCTTACGTTGTGGTATGCATGATATTATTTTTATATGACGTGTACTAAACAAATCGCGACAATTATCACTCAGATCAATAGTGTTAAACTTACAAATGACTCAATGCAGACTTTCCTCTCTGCACATAACCAGTCCAAAGATGTGCAGGTTAGGTGGATTAGCCATGCTAAATTGCCCCTTAGTGTCAGGGGGACTAGCTAGGGTAAATGCATGAAGTTAATGGGAATATGACCTGGGTGGGATTGTGGTCGGTGCAGACTCAATGGGCCGAATGGTCTCCTTCTGCACTGTAGGATTCTATGAGCCTACATCAGGCACATTCCAAGCCGATCCATGCAAATTGTTTATTGTAGCTAAAAGTTCAAACAGCTGCAGGTACAAGCGTAAACATTGAAAGTTAGGAGTAATCAGGTAAGTCAGCCAGTACTTTTTTTTAAGAAGCTCTCAGGGAAAGAGGTTTGTCGAATCAGTTGCCAAGGAATAAATGAACAGTGCAATTCAGTTGAAGAGGCAACTTAATGTGCTTCAGGGAGAGGGAATCGATTTATTGACATGGTGAGTTGGTGGGTGGGTGAGATTGAAATCAATCAGGATGCGGATAGGCTTAATGATAAAGTAGGATTATTCTGCTCCTACATATTCTTCTATTCCGATGCCAATTTATTTCACACACTGAAGACTCTTTACAGGATTAGCAAAACACTAAAGCCTTTCAGCATGCTGATGCTTCCTGGTGAGACTTACATAACAGATGTGAAGGGTAATTTCACATTGGTGACTGCACGTAAATGGGAACCATTTGATACACTCTCAATTCAACGATGGAGAGATTTTCCACCTCCTCATCCCAGTGAAGTACCTGAGCTGCCGCACAGGATACAAAATCACGGGCAGTCACCCCCACGTTTCTGATTTGTGCACACAGTGGACTGGATAGCTTGCTATAGTCAAGCATTCAGAATATCTCATGTGATATTCCATTGCTGCAATTATGTGCTCTGGGCTACCTCTTCCACTCAGCTTGATGATGACTTGAACAGAGGATAGTAAACAATATCACTGCAGTCTGAATATTTAAACATATCTGGCGCTATTGATGTTTCATCTCAAAGCATAAACTGCAGCCCTTTCGACAGATGCTGAAACTGTATTGTACAAGTTCTGAGGGGAATGATGCACTATTTGAATGTTTCTAATGTTTTCAGACTCATAGGGTTGGATTTTCAAATGATGTTGTGGCGGGTGGGCAGCTGTGGGTACTAATTAAAGATCGCGATCCTAGACACGGGGCGGGATTTTCTGTAGTGAAGTGGGACCACTGTAGTCGCAATGGAAATCAAATTAAATGAATAAGAAAGGGCAGTTTAAGGTAGTTAGCAGTCCCACTGTGTTTCAGCAGGCAGATGAGCAAGCCACTCCCAGGGAGGGCCTTGAAGGCCATGAGACATGAAAGCTCTTATCATCAGATGATTCCAGTAGATGAGTCTCAGGGGGTGGGATTTTCAGCCCCTCTTCCAGGCCCACTAAAATCAACACCTTGTGGTGGGTTCCCTGGTGGTGAGGTAGGCAAGCCATGCAAAAATCCAAAGGCCGGAATGTTACCACCATTCACGCCGGCGGGATTTTCCCATTCTACAGCCGTGAGCAGATATTTGGCTGAGCAGCAAATTCTCCGACCTCACTGCAGCGGGAGCGTGGTGTGAATGGCCGGTAAGTCCACGCCCAAAGACTTTGGTTGGGAACGGAATCTCCCACCGATGGCCAATGGCTCACTGCAGCCGCTGCTGCAAGATCGTGGCCTATATCAGATTCATGGCCAATGTTTCCTTCTCCACATTCCTGAAAACAAAATCCACATATGAGCTCTGTTACTCAGCCAAACAATCTCAATCACATCATCATAGAAACAAATAAGATCATCAGTTGAGTCCTTACCCAAACATTGACACACAGTCAATGAACACATACAGCCAGGTCATTTACAGAAAACAGTATTCATTTATATAATAGAAAGTCATTAAGTTTATTTATTAGTGTCACAAGTAGGATTACATTAACACTGCAATGAAGTTACTGTGAAAATCCTCTAGTCGTCACACTCTGGTGCCTGTTCGCATACACTAAGGGAGAATTTTGCATGGCCAATGCACCTAACCAGCACATTTTTCAGACTGTGGGAGGAAATCGGAGTACCCAGAGGAAACACACGCAGACACGGGGGGAACGTGCAGACTATGCACAGGCAGTGACCCAAGCCGGGAATCGAACCCGAATCCCTGGCACTGTGAGGCAGCACTGCTGACCACTGTGCAACTGTGTCGTCCCATGTCGGAGGCTACCATGTGCACATGAAAGAAATAAAAAATAAATCTGTGTACCAAAGTGTGACAAATGTGTGATTTTCTTGGTGTGGTGCTTTCCCTTCACTGCCAGCTGCTCTGGAGACAGACCGCTGATGCTCATGCCCCTTTGTCTCGGGTGACTTTGGCAGCAGTCCTCTGGTTGCCTGAGGTCGCAAGGACCCGAGCTTTGTGGGAGTCTCCTGCACACTGGCAAGAGATGCTTCTATTACCATGGCACCTGCAGGTTTCTTTGCCAATGGCAGGGGACCAGAGCAGAGGCTGTACCCATCAGAGGCGACATGGGAGGTGGCTCCAGATGGCGTCAGCTGCTGTTCATCCTTTACCATGAGCTCCAATTGGGCCTCGCTACTTCACTGAGAGGGGCTAGACATCGCAAATTGATCTCTCTGGCTATTGCTTCCAAACCTTTTTCAGGATAGTCCTTGAGGGCATTCCAGACCCATGGAACAATGACAATTCTCCTTCTGCTCATTTCCATCAATAAAACTTCCAACACAGCATTGATCAGCCTGGAGCCTTCTCTCGATTCTGGTGTTCCATTTTGCACATTTTAAATTGCAGCCATATTTTTCAATGTTTCTTCCCTTCAAGATGACCTCCTGCCTTAATGAACAAAAGGCAGCCAGCCTACGTTTTCAGTAGGTAGGCAACGAGCAGCGCAGCACAGGCACGGCCGAATGTTACAATCATGGTAATGAGGTGGCAGCACCAAATGTAGGTGTTCCCCACTTGGAGCGGAACCATTGCGGGCAAGTTGCAAATCAACCTGCCACTGAAAAATGAGGCAAGCCAAATGTTAGCCCTTTGTGTTACCCACACATTATACTGACATATAGATATTTAATTTCAGATTTTTATTCAGAACTGGATTTAAATGATGACACATTCCTTTGGGGTTTCTTTACTTGAATAATGGTTACTTTTGGATTCTGAGTATAAACATAATTTTTTTAAAAATTAGAAGTGTGGTGACTTCAGCCAGGCTAATGAGGTTGGCTTACTAGAGTATGAACTCTCTAATCGGTCCTAATTGATGGTTCAATCAGGGAGCCTCATGCTCCCTATTTAAAGCAGGTGTTTCAGTCTCTCTGCCTGCTGAAGCAGGAAACAAAAGGTAGAGAGACCTCTGTTGTATGATATTCTTGTAAATAAAGAAACCTTAGTGATGGGACCTTCGCCTCCGTGGAGTTGTTTCAGAATACATTACAAACTATAAAGATTGCCTGAATCTTTTTTCCCATTTAATATTTGTTCTCTTAAGTTTAAAGTTTATTTATTAGTGTCACAAATAGGCTTGCATTAACACTGCAATCAAGTTACTGCAAAAATCCCCTAGTCGCCACACTCTGCCGCTTGTTCGGGTGCACTGAGCGAAAATATAGCATGCCCAATGCACCTAACCTGCACATCTTTCGGACTGTGGGAGGAAATCTGAGCACTGGGAGGAAACTCATGCAGACACGGGGAGAACGTGCAGACTCTGCACAGTGACCCAAGATGGGAATCAAACTGACACTGTGAGGCAGTAGTCCTAACAACTGTGTCAACATGCTGCCAGTTATACCTCTGGTTTCGTACTGTAACTACTGCCTGCATTTGAGGGCAAACAGTTGTAGTATGGTGAGTACTTCTTTTGATTTCAAGATTAGCTCTGAAAACATGGAGTTGTTCATGCTTTATCTTGTTGGTTTGTAGAAAAAAAGGAATAAATTTGTACTGTCTTAATTGCTTCTTATAATGGATTCCCTCGGAGTTCTGTTCTGCAACAATTCATTCTTCTATGAATTTCTCATTGATGAATAAAAGCGCAAGAGGGGATCCAGCTCACAAATAGCAAATCCTCGCATGCTTTGTGAAGGACTATAAGCTCGGTGTTGATTCATTTAAAAATTCTGTGAGTTGAAAGCATAAATATATGTTGGCAGATACAGCCAGTGATTTCATGACATTCTCCCATGTACTCAACATTGAAGTTTCTCCCGTAGGTCGCCAATGGAAAACATTATTGCAACACTTTTCATCTGCTGAAACTCTTACGGTTAATTGAAATTGTTTGTTGTAAATTTGAGCATTTTCTACCTCTGTCGGGTTACAAGCCTTATTTCTATTACTGAGCACTCAATTTAGTGGACAACCAAAGTGGCAGCTGAATGGATTTCTAATATGTAATTGGAACCATCTGAGTCAGTTTTTAACTCTTTTTATCGTTGATAACTGGTCCTTGCTGTACCCTTGCTTAGAAATTCAACTGCCTGAAGCAGTTTTGCAGTTGTGAAACAGGCTCTGGAAGATCCAATTTGGTATGTAGCCTGTACGTTCATGAATTTAAATTGGGTTTATTCAACATGAAACATAATTACAGCATTGTGATCAATTTTACCACACATATTCCTCGACCAGATTTCAGCTACAGAAACTAAAGTCATCATTAAAAACATTGATGACATCATCAGTATTCTGTTCAACTGTTTATCATTTATCTGGTGAGCATCAGGAATTCACCCATGATGAAGATTATTTGAGATGGAAAAACTGGACAAAAATGCCAAAATTAAATTTGTTTCTGAATAATAAATCCATAAAATCACATTGATTCTAAGTGCTGGGCAGACTTGAAACTGGGAGTGTTTCCGATCCGACTTTTGGACCTGCTCTCAGGCGCCCACATATGCACTCTGTCTGAAAAAATATCAGCGATTCCGAATCACGCTACACAAGGCTGTGGATGGGGCTTAACGCACCCAAAATCCTCAGCTCCGATCGGCACGTTCAACTGCGCATACGCAGAAAACAATGATAGAATAACTCCCCTGCCACATCCCTCTCGGGTCAGATAATGACTCCCTGTGGCCTCTACAAACATTGCCCCACCCCCCACAACATTACTGACCCCTTTATCTCCCCACCCCCCCGCCACCCAGACCGATCGTGGCCCCCCCTCCCCTTCCCACCGATTTCAGGCAAGGTGGCAGCGGACCCCCCCTTTCCCCCCACTGATCTCAGGCAGAGTGGCAGTGGACCCCCCTTTCCCCCTCACTGATCTCAGGTAGAGTGGCAGTGGACCCCCCTTTCCCCCTCACTGATCTCAGGCAGAGAGATCCCCCCTCCAGATATCAGGCAGAGTGATCCCCCCTCATCCCCAACCCAGGCCCTCCCGCTCAAGACCCCCATCTCCAACGGACTCCGATGGCTGTGTGATACCTCCCTCTCTCTCCCGTCTCCAATCATTGAAGCACTGAACCACCATGAACCCCGCCCCCCCCCCCCATCAGCACACCTGCAAGTGCTCACTTGCCTTCCCCTCAATGCTAACAAGCAAACTGCATGGAACTTGCTGGAATGCTCTGACAAACTGCCTGCAGCTGATCTGCCCTAACGAGGGGCAGCTCCATAAAAAACTCAAGAATGGACAGGCAGACGGGCATTCCTACACAAAATGTGCGCACGACCAGCCCCTCATTTTCTGAGACCTGGGGAGGCTACTGGATGCAGCAGAGGCGAGGTGGGACATTCTCTTCCCCCCAGGAGGAAGCAGACCCAGGGGCTCTGATGGAAATGCTGCCTGGGAGGAAGTCGCTGCCTCGGTCAGTGCCAGGACAGTGGCCCCCTGAACCAGAAAGCAGTGCCAGAAAAAAGTCAATGACCTCATCCGTGCAGCAAAGGTGAATGCTGAACTCCATCTTGCATCTTCCCCTAAATCTCCCCCAGATCTTCCCATCCCCAGCGTCCTGCATGTTTCCAGTCCCTGACCCCCAAGCACCCCCTTCCTATCCTCCCCAAGAGCCCCACTGCGCTTGCTCTCTAAGAGCCACCACCTGATACTGTGCAGGAGTCACGCCACCATTTTGTTCATGGCTCCTTCTGTCTCCACAGGAGAAGACCGACCATAACACCTGTGAGAGGGTGAAGACAGGGGGTGGTGAGCCAGACCTCCTGGTCCTCACCCCATTTGAGGAGTGGGCGCTGGAGCTGTCAAGGGAAGGGGAGATGTTAGTGACAGCTTGGTCAGGCTGCCATCGAGACGTGAGTATCTGTCATTCTTCCACTCACTTTGAGACAACTTCTCAGGGGCACGAGCTTCGGGTGCAAGGGGCAAGGTGCAAAGGAGATGTACAAGGCATGCAAAGTTAGAAAAAAAATTGAAAAAGCGTGCCCTTGACAGATCGCTCCCGAGCCACAGAAAGCGGAGAAAGCAGCCCGGAAGCAAAAAGCGGGAGCAATGGTCCCCCACAGACATCACTGCCCCCCTTATCCACCCACCTCTCCGCTACCCAGGCCGATCACAACCCTCTGCCCCCTTCCCCCCCACCGATCGCCTGCAGAGTGGCAGTGGACTCCTGTGCCCCCCACCACCCGTCTCCCCCACCAGAGATCCATTTTACCCGCCTCCCCTCCCCCAGAGAATGATCTGGCCTCACTCCGCCCCCCCCCCCCCCCAAGAAAATGATCTGGCCTCACTCCGCCCCCCCCCCCCCCCCCAAGAAAATGATCTGGCCTCACTCCCCCCCGACCTCCAGAGGTACATCAGACCTGCTTCCCTCCTCCCTCCCCGCCCCCCAGAGAATGATCTGGCCTCACTCCCCCCATCTCCCCCCCGCCCCGCAGAGAATGACCTGACCTCCCCCTCCCCCCCCAGAGGTACATCTGACCCACCTCCCCAGCCCCCTCCCCCCCCCCCTGACCGGACAACGATCGGCCCTCCACCCCCCCTCAGCCAGACACCGATCGGGCCTCCCTCCCTCCTCACGAGAGAATGATCTGACCCGCCTCCCTCCTCCCCCCCACCACTGATCTGAGTCAGAGAGCCGTTGGAACCGCTGAACTCGCCTCTTCAGCAGCTGGAGCGCCCGATTCAGACTTTTATTCAGCAGGTCCATTTCGGCACAGTTCCGGATCGGCGAATGCGGTGGTAAAGGGGGAAATGCTGATCAAGTTGGGCGGGCAGTTCATTAATTCAATTGAAATGCATGCAAATGCATTTAAATCACCGTTGCGCCCGTTTCGGGTGCGAATCAGATCGCGTCCATTCCCGGGTCTCGGTCAAGTGGTCATCTGCGCAGACGCGGGCGTGGATCGCGCTAATGGCCTCACCGACTTTACCACGTTTTCGCACTCGAAAACGGGCGCGACGCAATGGTAAAATCAGGCCCTTGGTCCCCGGAAGGGTAGGGGGTTACAAATTAGATGGGCAGCATGGTGGCTGCAGGCTTGGAGGGCCAAAGGACCTGTTCCTGTGATGTAATTTTCTTTGTGCTTTGTTCTATGTTCAATGGAGAAATGTGAATCACGTGTTTTGCATCCCGGATTCCTCTCCCTCGCTTGCACTTAACCTTGTGTCCTGTGTTGCAGGGACATATCTGGACGCCCCGGGGCCTTCTGGACTCCAGGTCCATACTGCAGCTCCCACCCATCCTGGTCCAGACAATTCAGATGAGTCCTCGGAAGGTATGGGTGAAGGGACCTCCGAAGGTGGCACCTCACAACTCACCATCCCAGGTACTGACATATCAGTGGGTCCAGTTAGTGTTGAGGCTTCTGGGTCACAATCTGGTGAGCACGGCACAGCTGCTGATGTACATCGGGTGGAGGAGGGAATGTCCGAGGCCTCTGGCATGCGAGGGCCTACCGGAGGCGATGACTCAGCAGGCCCCCAGGCTACATGCTGGGCCTCTGAGATCACTTCTCCCTCAGCTGCTGGAGATGCAACAACAGAGCCAGGGAATGCAGGCTGACAACCACACTGGACCGACTGCGAGGCTGTTGGGAGGAGTCCCAAAGCTTTCAGGCAGGTCAGCTATTGCCTGTATTGTGTGCTTTCCAGGCCAACACTGCAAGGGTGGCATCTGCAGTGGAAAGCCTGGGGCAGGAGATCCAAAGAGACTCCAAGCGATGGCCGAGTTACAGTAGACCACAGCAGAGTCTCAGAGTGTCTCGGCTGAGTCATAGCTGAGGGGCTCAACAGGATTCTTGAGGTTCTGTGGCCCATGGCTGAGAGGCTCAAGAGCTTGCAGGAGACCCAGCAGGACCCAGCGCTTAGAAACAGCAGGTTATGGTAGCAGCCCTTGAGAATGTGGCCCAGTCTGAGAGGGCCACGGTTGAGGGCTTGCAGAGTGTGGCCCAGTCTCAGAGGGCTCAACCACCATAGGTAGGATGCAGGTGGTCCTCCAGGACTGGCAGTGCCAGGTGATGCCGGAGCTTCTAGAGCTCACTGCAGAAGTACTACTATCCTATGGTGTGACACAGGGGCCCACAGGAACCCCAAAGGAGGAGGAAGGGCTTGAGCCTGTGCCAGGGCCTTTCAGCCAGGAGACTGTGGCTGTGGCGACATCTTCTGACTCCCCCCTTCCTGACACTGGGGCATCTCAGGGGTAGCGAGATGAAGAAGGTGTCATGGAAACATTCCAGACACCTGGAAGCAGGTTAGGGCCCTCAAGCTCCAGGGCCTCCAGAGGACGCCTGCCATGCGCATCACAGGCAACGGGGCGAGGTAGACAGCTGGCCCCCTCCACCTCCGATGTACTTTCTGGGGAGTCACTGAGACGTAGTGGTAGGCCACGTAAGGTTAGGAAGTTGTAGTTGCACTGCGATGGCACGGGTGAAGAGCTGCACTAGTTAGAAAGACATTTAAGCACCTTAATGTCTCTTGTTCACAAGTTTTTATGTTAGAATATCTTATTTAAATACCTTTATTGCAATTAAATGTTTTTTCACCACCCACCTGTGACTACCTTGTCTCAGATTTGTCTCGAATAGGAATCCTCTTTCAATGATGATCGCCGGAGGGATGCTTCTTGTTGATGTCAGCTGTGGAGGCCCCTCAATGTTGTTGTCACTGAGAAAAGGAAGCTATTGGTTCCCCAGAACCCACAAGCGATTCCCTCCCCTCCCCCACCGCACCCGCCCCAGGGCCCTGTATGGGGGTTTCAAATCCCTTACCCACTACACAGACGTGGGCCCAGGTGCCAGCGTGCATGCGGAGCTCAGGTAGGAGTCAAACTAGTTTGCACCAGGGCATCATCATAATGGTGCTTAGCGAGTTGTCATCACCCTCCTGCCTGCCAAAAAACTCACTAACACAGAGTACCCAGGCCTACCATTCTGGTGTGACAATGTTGCAGGAGATAGAAGGAATTTTTTGGGAGGAGAGGGATGGAACCCACAGACACAAGCCCCGAACGACTGAACCGCCTGGTGATCAGGGCCTCCCTTGCTGCCCACACGTGCCTCATTTGAGCTGCCAGCCCTCCAGTGCCTGGGTGGTGTTCCAAGACATGCTCTTCCTCTTCTTCCTCCACCTCCTCCTCCAATATGTCATCTCTCTGGAGAGCCAGGTTGTGCAAGGCACAGCACAAGACCACAATGCGGAAGGAGATCAGGGGGCTGTATTGGAGGCCCCACCAAATCAGTCCAGGCACCGGAATCGCATTTTGAGGAGCCCAATACATCTCTCCACTATCGCGTGGGTGGCTACATGGGCCTCATTATAGCGGGTCTCTGTCTCAGACACAGGCCTCCGCACAGGCGTCGTCGGCCATGTCTGAAGCAGATAACCCATATCACCCACGAGCCACCCCCGCAGCCTGGGCTCCTCCTCCAATGCCTCCGGGATGTCCGAGCTCCTGAAATTGAAGCTGTCGTGTACGCTGCCTGGGTGTCTTGGGCAGGCATACATGATGTTCATATTATGGTCGCACACTAGTTGAACATTCAGGGGGTGGAACCCTTTCTGTTGAGGAATCTTTGCGGACTTTGTAGGGGGGCCTTGAGGACGACATGTGTGCAGTCGATGGCTTCCTGTACGTTAGGCATCCCCGCAATGGCTGCGAACCCTGCAGCCCGGGCATACAGGGCTTCTGTGATCTGCTTGACACATGTGTGCACAGCTGATTGGGAAATGCTACAGACATCTCTGCTCGGGGTCTGGAAGGAGCCAGTTGCATAAAAGTTCAGAGCGGCCATCAATTTGACAGCCGCTGAGAGTCGGTGCCACCCCCGCCAATCGGTTCCAGGTCCTGCAACAGGGACACACATGTTGCACTGTCTCCTTTCGGAGGCGGAAGCGGCACATGGTGTCCGACATCTGTTCAAATGACACTCGTGCACGGAACTGCCAGGGTCTCTGCTCCCTCCTTATCCTGCCACCCTCTCCCCCCTCTAGGGTGAAAGGCAGCCACCTCCTGCCTCTGGTGGTCGTCTCCTGCAAGTGCTGAGGCCTGGGCCTCCTGTGCCCGCAATTCCTCCTCCAGCTCCTCCTCCTCAGTTCCAGCAGCAACCAAAAGAACAGCAAGATCAAAAGCCATCTCGTCACTCTGAAGTGGGGTGGGGAGATGGAGAGGAACAAATGTAGAGGTTAAGGAACGCTGCTTGTCCCCAGCACATCAACAGCCACTGTCCATACTGCCCCTTCTCCCAGCCACATGCTCCCCACAATCGCAGCCCCCCCAATTTCTCCAGCCATGTGCTCCCCACAATCACGCTCCCCCCAATTCCCCCAGTCACATGCTCCCCACAATCACAGCCCCCCCAATTCCCCCAGCCACATGCTCCCCACAATCACAGCCCCCCCAATTCCCCCAGCCACATGCTCCCCACAATCACAGCTCCTTGAAAAGTTGGGAGGCTGCAGCAATGCAATTTGCAAGGGCTTTGTTCACATCCTTCAGCTGGAAGTGAGCAGAATGTGTTCGGACCCAGCAGCAGCGCAAGATCCGGGTCCATGCTGCAAGTCGGACACTGGAGACCCTGCAGAATAACAACTCCCCCACGCCGCTCCCCCACCCCCCACACACTCGCAGAGCCGCCACCGACCTGAGAAGAAAAATGGCCACAATGAAAAGACACCTGTGAGCAGCAGAGAGCCATTGGACGCTACGCACTTAACACCTCACTAACTCTCACTGGTGGGGTGCCCGAATCGGACTTTTATGGAGCATGTCTGTTTCATGCTGATTCAGGATTGGCGAACGCGGTGATAAAGGGGGAAGTGCTGGTAAAGCTGGGCTCACAGTCCATTAATTCAACTTAAATGCATGCAAATGCATTCAAAAGTTCTTCATGCCCGTTTCTGATGCGGTCCCGATTGCAGCCATTTTTGGGCCTTGGTAAAGGAGGAACTGGTGCGGAGGCAGGCGCGGATCGCGCTACAGATAGCAAAAGTTTCTACAAATATATAAAATGAAAAAAGGTGGCTAAAGTAAATATTAGAGAACAAGAAGGGAGATGTAATAACTGGAAATGAGAAAATGGCTGAGGCATTGAACAGGTATTTTGTGTTGGTCTTCGCAGTGGAAGACAAATAACATGCCAAAAATTGATGACAGGAAGGTTATGGCAGGTGAGGACCTAGAAACTATCATTATCACGAAAGAGGTAGTGTTGGGCAAGTTAATGGGGCTAAAGGTAGACAAGTCTCCTGGCCCTGATGGAATGCATCCCAGGGTACTAAAAGAGATGGCGGGGGAAATAGCAAATGCACTAGTGGTAATTTACCAAAATTTGCTGGACTCTGGAGTGGTTCCCGCAGATTGGAAAACAGCAAATGTGCTGCCACTGTTTAAAAAAGGAGGTAGACAAAAGGCGGGTAACTACAGGCCGGTTAGCTTAACTTCTGTAGTAGGGAAAATGCTTGAATCTATCATCAAGGAAGAAATAGCGAGACATCTGGATATAAATTGTCCCATTGGTAAGACGCAGCATGGGTTCATGAAGGGCAGGTCATGTTTGACTAATTTGGTGGAATCCTTTGAGAACATTACATGCGCAGTGGACAATGGGGAACCTGTGGATGTGGTGTATCTGGATTTCCAGAAGGCATTTGACAAGGTGCCGCACCAAAGATTGCTGCATAAGATAAAGGTGCACGGTGTTACGGGTAATGTGTTAGCATTGATAGAGGATTGGTTAACTAGCAAAAAGCAAAGAGTGGGGGTAAATGGGTGTTTTTCTGGTTGGCGATCAGTGGCTAGTGGTGTGCCTCAGGGGTCAGTATTGGGACGGCAATTGTTTACGATTTACATTGGTGATTTGGAGTTGGGGACCAAGTGTAGTGTGTCAAAATTCGCAGATGACACTAAGATGAATGGCAGAGCAAAGTGCGCAGAAGATGCTGAAAGTCTGCAAAGGATATAGATAGTCTAAGTGAGTGGGCGAGGGTCTGGCAGATGGAGTACAATGTTGGATAATGTTAGGTCTTCCATTTTGGTAGGAATAATAGCAAAATGGACTATTATTTAAATCGTAAAAAATTGCAGCATGCTGCTATGCAGAGGGATCTGGGTGTCCTTGTGCAAGAATCACAAGGAGTTGGTTTGCAGGTGTAGCAGGTAATTAAGAAGGCAAATTGAATTTTGTCCTTCATTGCTAGAGGGATGGAGTTTAAAAACAGGGAAGTTATGTTGCAGCTGTATAAGGTGCTGGTGAGGCCACACCTGGAGTACAGTGTACAGTTTTGGTCTCCTTACTTGAAAAGACACTGGAGGGGGTGCAGAGGAGATTCACTAAGTTGATTCCAGAGTTGAGAGGGTTGACTTCTGAGGAAACACTGAGTAGACTGGGGCTATACTCATTGGAATTCAGAAGAATAAGAGGAGGTTTTATAGAAATATATAATATTATGAAGGGAATAGATAAGATAGAAGCAGGGAAGTTGTTTCCACTGGCGGGTGAAACTAGAACTAGGGGGCATGGCCTCAAAACAATGGGGAGCAGATTTAGGAATGAGTTGAAGAGGAAGTTCTTCACACAAAGGGTTGTAAATCTGTGGAATTCCCTGCCCAGTGAAGCAGTTGAGGCTACCTCACTGAATGTTTTTAAGGCAAGGATAGATAAATTTTTGAACAGTAAGGGAATTAAGGGTTATGGTGAGCGGGCGGGTAAGTGGAGCTGAGTCCTTGAAAAGATCAGCCATGATCTTATTGAATGGTGGAGCAGGCTCAAGGGGCCAAATGGCCTCCTCCTGCTCCTAGTTCTTATGTTCTTATGTTGCCTCACGCCCGACTTTACCAGGTTTTCGTGCCCGAAAATGGACACAACACGATGATAAAATCGGGCCTGTAATGTTATTTTAGTCCATTGTTGAAGTTTTGTAGGAATTTATCTATCTGCCATTACAAAACAGAGCATTCCTTTGTTGCACAGTTATGAACCTGTCATGTGTGTGTTCAGGCAGTGACAGAAAACAGAGTTATGCCATGAATTACATTGGTTAGGACACCCCACTCTTATTCATTTTTGACCTATTGGGAAAAATCTGGCCAAAAAAATGGCAGAGTGTTGGCCCTGGCATGAAAAATTAGTGTTTCTGGTCAATGGCGTTGGCGAGTTTTTGGGTCAAATCTTATGTCCCATTAGCCATAATTTTTATGCCGTCGAGTATCATGCGGCACTTGCAACGTATTCCCTCTGGTTCGCCCATCCCACAAAGACTTAACTGCTGCAAGCACTGGGGAGTTCCATATAAATGGCTCCCCAGCACTTGTTCCATAACGACTGCAGGAGATGGCAGTCAAGAAGCCCGCTTTTCAGAGGGGCCCTACCAGGCTGCTGGATGGAGTGGAGCAGAGGTGGGACATACTCTATCCCTACTCTGGTAGGCAGCCTTCCAGCAGGGCCACTACTCAACCTGAGATGCAGTGGCAGCCCTGGTAAATGCAAGCGCACTCCAGAAGAGGACAGGGCAGCAGTGTCAGAAGAAGACAAATGATTGCCTTTGCTCAGCCAGGGCAAGCGAACCAACCCCAATCTCCCACTGGACCCCCTCGCACATCCAACCCCTTCTCTTACTCAGTCACCTTGGCCTTTGCCAACACCAGACACCAGGTTCCCCCTCCCTCCCACAATCACCATGTCACCCAGACTCCTCTGCTATGCTTCTCACACTCCAAGTCCCACTCAAGTCCAGGACAGTGAGCAAATAATTAAATGACATTTGCCGTATAAATCTAAGAAGGATTCAGTAAGAATACTAGCTGTACTGGACATGAGCATTTTGAGAAAGAGTTAATCTTCAGTTTGCTGTTGAATGAATCTGGTCTTGTATTTTCATTCAAAACAGACAGCAGCAAATAGGAAACCCTTTTACAACATCATTAGCTTTTTTTCTCCTGGATCCACATATACAACACAAAATTCCAATTAAAACTGAACTGTAAGGGAATTTGACAAAGAAGCAGATCTCCTGAGTAAGTTACTGTGCTTTCTTTGCTGAGTCAATGGCAATGACAATCCCATGAATAATCCCAATATAATCAAATTTCCTATAGTTGAAATATGGCCATTCAGAATAGAAGGAAACCATTATCGAAATATTTTGTTCATTTGTCAAACTAGTTAGAAGAGGGCAAATGTGGACCTGATAAATATTTGTCAGTTTGTCTGGTGCCTTAAAACTTGATCTATGGTGATTGAGTTTTTATTATAAAATCAAAGTTGTGCTTTAGATATTCACTTGGAAGCTTCAGCTAGTCACTCTGATAAGCCTCTCTGGACATCTTGGGGCGAATATTACCGTCCTGCTTGCCATAGGAATTGGAGCGGGTGAGGAGCGGACCATTGTAAGGTCCGTTGACCTCGGACAGGATTTTCCGGTTTTGGGGCGAGCGAGGCTGGATAACTCCGTCTCTTACGTTCAGGGGTATGGCAGGATGTGAATCTCATGCCCCTGATACCATGAGTGCTGAACTTGCAAGCCCCACTGTTGTCACAAGGAGCTAGCAAGAGACGTACATTGCAGCCATCATTGTCTGATGTTAACAATTAGCAGTCTTCACCTAGTGGGCCTGATTTTACCAAAACTTCGCGCCCGAATTCACAGGAAGGTTGGGCGTCGGGCCCAATCTGCACCCGATTCTGAGCAGATCGCGGCTTTACCGACACCCGATCCGGATGTGGGTCCGGTTCGACTTAATGAACTGTGCGTCCAACTCTACCGCCAAATCCCACTTTACCGTCTTCTGGCCTGATCCGGATCTGCGCTTTTAACGACCTGGTAAATAAAAGTCTGAAGTCGTCGCTGCAGCTTCCGAAGAGCGGGGTCAGAGCCTCCAACGGCTCTCTGACCCAGGTCATCCTCTGGTTGGGGGGGTGGGGGGTGGAGGGATGAGGGGGTGGGACCCAGATCATCCTCTGGTCGGGGGGGGTTCCGCTGCCAGTCTGCGGCCGATCGGTGGGGAGGGAGGGGGCAGGGGGGGGTCCGCCGCCACTCTGCGGGCGATCCCTCCTCCCCACCGGAGGAACGAATCCCTCCTGCCAGAGTGGACGTGCGGCCATGCCATCCCACAAAACCTTCAGGATGAAGCGATTCCTCGCTAAGAAGATGAAGCAGAACCGGCCGATTCCACAGTGGATCCGCATGAAAACCAGCAACAAGATCAGTACAAGTCCAAGAGGAGACACTGGAGAAAGACCAAGCTGGGCCTGTAAAGGGATACACCATCACTGGTACACTACCAGCCACAGCCATCTCTCCCGCTCTCTTGCCCCTGCAGGGAAGAGTAATCTGTGGCTGGTAGTGTACCAGTGATGGTGTATCCCTTTACAGGCCCAGCTTGGTCCTTCTCCAGTGTCTCCTCTTGGACTTGTACTGATCTTGTAGCCGGTTTTCATGCGGATCCACTGTGGAATCGGCCGGTTCTGCTTCATCTTCTTAGCGAGGGATCGCTTCATTCTGAAGGTTTTGTGGAATGGCATGGCCGTACGTCTACTCCGGTAGGAGGGATTCGTTCCTCCGGTGGGGAGGAGGGATCGGCCGCAGACTGGCAGCGGACCCCCCGCCCCCCCGACCAGAGGATGATTGTCAGAGAGCCGCTCTCTCCGCTTTCTGCTTTATTTTTCGTGCCCGGGCGCGCTCTGTCAGATTTTTTTCAAACTGCGCATGTGCAGTTCAGAGCTCCGATTGGTCTGCCAGCGCTAATCCCCGCCCACAGCGCAAATCGGACCGGAGCCGGCAAAACGCGTATGGGCGCGCTGGAAAGAGGATTCCGGGCTCGGATCTATTTGACGCCCAGATTCCGCACTTGGACTCAAAATGATAAAATCAGGCCGTGTCTGCTTGTCAGTAATTTGGTGACAAAATCAACACAGGATTTAAACTTGCTTTGCTGTCCTGTCCTGAGGTTCCCCACTAATGCTGCAGAGCAGAGCTTTTCTGTCCATGTATCCATCTTTGGTGTAATTGTGCCCATGTGTGTTCAGGTGGATCTGATACAAATGCACAAGGGGAGCCAGGAGATAGTGGAATTCACTTGGACATGTTATACAAAAGATTTGCTTGAGTGCAGAAATAGAATCATAGGTTTTTTTTAATAGAGGTGGGTTGATTTGCATTACCATAAAATCACTTGGATTGAAACAAACTGCGAAGACATGGATGCAGTAATTGCATTAATTAAATATGCAATTAAAACCAAATTGGCTGAGATTAAAATTTCTAGTCATGAAAATTAGCTTGAATTTTTTTATTGCTTGATAGCTTTCTATTTTTAAAATTTTCTTTGTGGGACCACCCTGCACCTCACAAGTAATACTTAGACTATCTGTATCCTAGGCTATTCCCCTGCCTAGTAGTGAGATCCAACCAAGATCTGCTCCCAATAAATTACTTTCGTGCCTGGGGCCCCTCCTTTTGTGCTGTCTGGTGGCCTCTTGCCATCAGCAATTAAGCCCTCTTCCACCGGCTATGTGCTTTGTGCTGGGAAAAGCAGATGAGACGTGGAGCACAGGGAGGTTCAGCACTCAACATTGCCTGCATGATTCCCGCTTGGGGTTCACAAGGCTTCTCTTTTTGAACTTGTGTGAAAATATTCCAGCTTCATTGGGAACCATCGCACACAGGTTATTAAATTAAAGCATCTCCATTCTCAGGCATGCAATTTACAATTTTGCTTCTTTTTTCTGACTGGGAAATAAAGCACTGCTGCACCTGGGCAATCAGACTTTGCAAACCTCTGCATTAACTCAGCCACCTTTTATCTGACTTCACAGTCTTTTATTTTGGGCAATTTGCTCATTCACTTCTGTGATTTAATCTGACAAATTGATTGACAGCTTGGCGGGCCTAAGTATCAGGAGGATTACTGGAAGCCTGCTCTCCAAATTGAAAAGCTACTTGACTTGCGGGCTTGTAGTTTATTAAAATGGAGTACATTCGAGCCATATGTTTACCAAAACAAAAGCAATTGAAAAAAAAGGTGAATTTGTAAATGTCTTCTGTGGCAGCGTAACACAGTAGAATTCAACTGGCGACAAATCTAATTGGAATAGGTTTTATCAGGGTGATTGAAAGACTTAGGGAAATTGTACTGGGGAACCAAAGCTCCATTCCCCACGGGCTAGTGCATACTTCAGTAATCTCTGGCTAAATCATTGTGGTTAAAGCTAGCTGGACTGAAATATAATAACAAAAGCACAAGATGATGAACAGAAATGTTCCATCCAGGAAACAATAAATAGGGGGAGTCTTGGATTCACTGCTATTTATACTTTTCATAAATAATAATGGACACTACTTGAAATAACAAGAAGCCAGGCGACCAGTAGCAGGAGGATCCAAACCATTTCAAGGGCTTTGGAGCAATCAAATAGAAAAAGCGAAAAAAAAAGTGTAGATGGCTTGAATGCACAGTAAATATGAAATAATCTATGTCTGAAAACAGGACGCATGAAAATTGTTCAAAGTACAAGTAGAAAAGAAAATGTTTTGTGCAATTTTAAAAAAAGTTTATTTATTAGTATCACAAATAGTCTTACATTAGCACTGCAATGCAGTTACTGTGAAAATCCCCTAGTCTCCACACTGCGGCGCCTGTTCGGGTACACCGAGGGAGAATTTAGCATTGCCAATGCACCTAACCAGCACATCTTTCGGACTGTGGGAGGGAACCAGAACCACAGGAGGAAACACACGCAGGCACAGGGAGAACGCGCATACTCCATACAGACAATCACCCAAGCCAGGAATTGAACCCGGGTCCCTGGCACTGTGAGGCAGCAGTGCTAACCACTGTGCCACCTGGCACCAATTATCACCATTCACGGAAAACATCCAGCTCCTCTGGCACTGGTATCAATTAGAAATAAGTACTAAAATATAGACTGAAGGGTTCTGTGTCTTTCAGTGGAAATAGGAATCGAGGCTGACCCACAAGTGTGGGGTCCATCGACTTTTGCCCCTGTCTGCTTTTTAAAGGCGATTAAGGTGGGTACAACTAGTTAGTGGTTGCTCGGTGGGAAGGCGGCTAACTAGCTTAAGGAAGGGTGAGCTCTACACCCAATTGGGTCTTCAAGGAGAGATGTGCAGTGGCACATGTGTCACCACACCCATTTAAAGGCACCCTAGCACAGTTGGAGGCAACTGCAGAGGAAATCCTGATTTGAAGAAGATGGAAAGGAGGGCTGCTAAATACATTGAACTATTGGAGCAGCAGCAGGTAAGAGCATGTTGAAATGCCTCTTCACACCTGATACTTTTCCTACACCTAGCAAAAAATAGAGTAGACCAGACAACTTATCAGTCAATTGCCTTGTAAACAAGCTGAATTGCTTGTTAATTCTTTTTCAAAAAAAGGTAAGTGGGTCACTTGTTTTGTCTTCTCCATTAATGAGACTGGTGTGATGATGCCAAGTTGGTGTCCCAGCTTCATCACACTGAAAGGAGTGTTATACCTGTTAATTCTCATATACTTTCGACCAGTTTGCTTACTACAAGGTTTTACCCTGATGTCCTTATTTGCAAGATGGACAAAGGACAATCACAAGGAAAGGTTCAACAAGTTTATTAATAATAACACTATTAACCCTTAAATTACCCACATAAAACAAGAGGATACTCCAGATTCAAGTATACTACCCGCAAAGATGGTTTGGTTAAACTGCAGGCTCGATTCTCTGAGTCCCTCTGGTCCGTCGTCACGAAGGTGAGTCTCGATGGCAGCTTCTTCCTTCCTTCTCTGGTCAGTCTTCCGGATGGTCAAGTTTGCCTCCTTCGTCGAGTCTTCGCTGCTCGTCTGTCTGAAAATGTGTTCCTTTATCTCCCTGGCTGCTTGCCTTTCCAGAAACTTCTCTGGCTTCCAGCCAATGAGGTCCCAGGAGGGGTTCCAATACCCAGTGGGTTTCTTGATGTCTGCCTGACAGGACACCAGGGTCCGCCCCCCAGTTGTCCATCTCCATGTTGTTGCTTATATGTAACTGCAGGAGCTTTCGGTGACAGAAAGTCTGGCCCGATCTGGGCTTCTAACAATAGGCCGGTGCATTTCAATGAGGTGCAATGATCTCCTGCTAAGTATCAGTAGAGTGCAACAACCTTTGATGGGTGGTTGATGGGTCAGGCCCAGGCATATTTGTGTATTTGTACAATTGGCCTGCCTGAGGTTTGACTGTGTTTGATTTTAATATGCCCAATTCTTTAATTTAGGATATCCAATTTTATCAGCCTTAAAACTGGGCCCTGTTTTTATCACCACAGGAGGTAGGGTGCCCTATCTGGCACCATGACATCCATGTTGTTTTAATAACAAGTTGACCCACTGAAATTATTATATGCAATTTTACAACTTCTAACCTTGAAACTCTAAAGATGATTGCCAGTGTCAGAGATTTCTATTTGAAGACAAACCCATAGAACTAAAACAAAAATAGAAAAGCTGGAAAATTTCAGCAGGTCTGACAGCATCCGTGGAGAGAAAATAGAGCCAACGTTTCGAGTCTGGATGACACTTTGTCAGAGCTGTAGAACTAAATTTATTTCCTTTAGAAGATGGTTGAGAATGAGGACATGATCTTGACCTCTTAAAGCTTATAAATCCTATGGATAGTATGCCTGCACAGCAAACTACTGTTCCAATGTTATTTGCTAGTGTCTTCACAAGGTTTGACACAATACATGATACCGATTTGGATTCCTTTTTATCGACAATGGTGGTATTTTGCTATTATGCTTCTTGAATAGGCACAATTAAAGTAATACGATAATAGGGATAATTAAAATAGATGAGTTAGAAGAAACACTGATTCCACAAATAGAATTTCTAGAAACTGAACATTTATGCCTTCATTGGGAATAGAATAAATAGAGGTTTTTGTTACATCACGTGTGACCGACAGTCTGCTTCTGTAGATCAATAGGAGTGTTGAGCTGCAAGCTGACAGCCAGGTCATTTGTGTAATGAGAATGGAATATGATCCTGTAGTAATTGCAAAGATTGGTGACCACCAGTTATTATAATGAACTAGGACAGTTTATTTGTAAGAAGATAAACATACAGATTACTTTCACCATGTTAACATTTCCAGCTCTGGGATCTACTCTGGCTGCACAAGCCTGCACCCTTCACCGAGATCCCCATACTCATTCCCCATTGGGCAATCTGGTCGCATGACCCTCTCGATGTACACCCTTAAAGGGGCCAGCTGCTATTGATCCCCTCCCCTTTCAGAATTATATTCTTCTCTAGACAACAGTTGGTGGAGGTCGATACTGAAGGCAATCTATAACCACTCTTACTTCACTCACAAAGTGAAATATTATAGGGGGAATTTTCCTGTCCAGCTCATCACAGGAATTGGAGTGGGCGGGGTGCAGATCATGCAAAGACCCGGTGACCTTGGGTAGGATTTTCCGGTTTTGGGGAAAGTGTGGCCAGAGTACACATCTCTTCACTCAACCAGACCTCAGTTTCAGTAAGTGTCTCTTTAGGGGGATTTCAAGATTATTGGCACCACCAAAACTTTGTAGTCATGAAGACTTCTGCTTCTAATTCTCTTCCAAAACTGTTCGAAAGCCCTCATTTCATTCTGTAATCCATTCAAGTTATGGCTTTGATTCGCATTTAGTAATGTCAGGACTACTATTATGAGACCTCCCTGTTGCACTAATGGAAGCTCGATCTTTGGTGTGAAACTGTTTTTTGAAACAGTTCCACTATCAGAAAATATTGGCGGCAATTTTACCATTTCTTGTCTAAGTGCTGGGTGGACTTGAAACTGGGAGAGTTTCAGATCCGTCTTTTGGGTGTGTTTTTAGGCCCCCCCATATGCATTCTGCCTGCAAAATTCTGAGTGAGCCTGTTGCTCGCTGCCGAAGCCTGTGGACAGGACTTAACACGCCTGAAAGGCTGCAGAGGGAGGTACTGCGCATGTGCAGGCCTCTGATACTACGTATGCGCATTAGCAGTGGCAGGAGTCTGACAGACAAAGAGAGAGCTGTCAGGCCCCTGTGACTGCAGGCAGCCTGAAGCAGCAATCCCCTACAATCGCGGGGGCTCACGGCCCGAGATACAGCCCCCGCCAAACCCTCTACTGCCCAGACCGATCACGGACACCCTCCCTCCCCCACCAACAGCAGCCCTGCTGCCCTCCCCCCACCGATCGCTGCAGAGTGGCAGTGGCCGCCTTGCCCATTGCCCTGTCCCCACTGGCCCCACCCCAATTATCCCTGCCCCCACTGGCCCGCCGCCCACTGGGCCCTCCCCCATTAGCCCCGCCCCGGTCTCTCGCCGCCGATGAGGCCAAGTCGACTGCTCCCCATTCCTGGGGAACATATCTATTCCTCGCCGGCAAGAACCTTTCCCGTGAGGTCTCAAAGGGGGTAGAGGGGTGGGGGGAGGGGCGAGCCCAGACAATTTAGTGCCGGGCTCGCTAAGCAGATGTTAAACAGCATTTAAATAAATTTAAAAACATTAATCATAGAAATCATAGAAACCCTACAGTACAGAAAGAGGCCATTCGGCCCATCGAGTCTGCACCGACCACAATCCCACCCAGGCCCTACCCCCATATCCCTACATATTTTACCCACTAATCCCTCTAATCTACGCATCCCAGGACACTAAGGGGCAATTTTAGCATGGCCAATCAACCTAACCCGCACATCTTTGGACTGTGGGAGGAAACCGGAGCACCCGGAGGAAACCCACGCAGACACGAGGAGAATGTGCAAACTCCACACACAGTGACCCAAGCCAGGAATCGAACCCAGGTCCCTGGAGCTGTGAAGCAGCAGTGCTAACCACTGTGTTACCGTGCCGCCATTAACCTGTCTCACGCCCATTTCCGGCGAGAGGCTGACCCTGCCGGAAATCTGGCGCTTGTAAAATGGCGCCGGTCGCGAAAACCGGTGCCAATCGCGCTAATCGCTTTTTGCCCCACTATACGTCCGCATCATGCCCAAAAAACCGCTGCAATGCAATGGTTTCCTTCTCTCCACTCTTTCACTCTGTCAATCTGTCGAACTTGTTTCCTGGCCACTGTCCTGAACATTCAACTAATATTTGAACTTGTTAGTAGCTTCTCCTGCAGGTCCCACAATTGTCCCATCCCACCATTTATTAGAGCCCTCTGGAATATGGCACCCAAATTACCACTCGGAACAATTGGCCTTTGGATGTGATAGTTCTATCCTGTGTATAATCTCTCACATTACTTATGACCCTATGTATCTTTTATATCTTTTATATACATCAATTCTCCTGAATTAAATTCTGTCTAGGATAGCCCTACATGATGCCTGAGAGTTCTGAAAAGCTGTTACCCTGCATGTGAAACATTCACATATATTGAGAAACTGTAGTCGTTGTACCTTCTAGTGCAGGAGGACATTAAAAACAATTTGGGATTTCATCCCCATACCAACTGGTAGAGGCAGTGATTTTGAGCCTGAGATCTTCATCTCTGGGAATGGTAATACAGCTCAAAATCTGGAGAGATTTGGAAAGCACAATTCACACGTGCGAGTTTCCGAATCTCGATGTTCCAGCCCCCTTGCCGACGGTGTAGCGTGAAACAGGCCAGGGGACGTTAGGAAGTTCATTTTAATATTTACCATCCCATTAGCAAGCACTCATTTCCCCCGCACCGTATGTTCAGCGGCACTAACCTGACGTCAAACTGTGCCATTTACAACAGGTTCACCTCTACGTGAACCTGTTGTGGGGGTCTCCCCGGGGGGTGTAAAGATGAGTCTAGCCCCCGGAGGAGAAGAACATGGCCAGACAATGATCTGTCAGTGCCCCCGGCACTGCCCCTTGGCACAGATTGGCACTGCCGGGTTGGCAGCATAACCATGCCGGGGAGAGGGGGGGCGTTGATCGTCGGGGGAGGGGGGGTAGGAAGTGGAGGAGTGAACTGCCGACTCCAACTGGGGTAGAGGAGGGCAGCCCCTGATACCTCCGTCCTCCGTGGTGGGCTGTGGGGGGGGGGGGGGGGGGGAGAGGGGGTTTATTCCTGTTATGATTGGGGTAGTTTTTAAAGATGGCACCCCGATCTCAGTGCAGCCAGGTTTTGCCCACTTGTTGAGGCCCTGCCCCCTTGAATTTTTTTAGGCAGATTGTTGTAAGGTTGTTGTAAGAGAGAAACATGTCTGTTTTCAAATCGGGAACAACACTCTGCAATGTTTTGGTAAAATTCCCCCCAGGTACTATAGTCATAGAGTCATAGAGGCTTACATAGAGGAAACAGGTCCTTCGGCCCAAATTGTCCATGCCGGCCAGTTTTTACCACTAAGCTAGTCCCAATTGCCTGCATTTAGCCCACATCCCTCTATACCCATCTTACCCATGTAACTGTCGAAATGCTTTTTAAAAGACGAAATTGTACCCGCCTCTGCTACTACGTCTGGAAGTTCATTCCAGACACTCCACACGCTGAGTGAAAAAACTGCCCCTCTGCACCCTTTTGTATCTCTCCCCTCTCATCTTAAACCTATAACCCCTAGTTTTAGACTCCCCTACCTTTCGGAAAAGACACTGACTATCTAACTTATTAATGCCCCTCATTATTTTATAGATCTCTATAAGATCACCCCTAAGCCTCCTACGTGCCAATGAAAAAAGTTCCAGTCTATCCGCCTCTCCTTATAACTCCAAACATTTGGAAGGAATTCATTACTCGAACAATCCCTTGGAATGCCAGCTTGCATTCTATTTGATTAGCTAAAGATTTATTCATTGATCGCTGCATGATTTCTTTTACATATTTTGTTGCTGAAAGGACTTACAGAGGTGGTGCTCATGGTCAAAACGTTCCTGTTTTCATAAATGTTTTTATTCCTCCCATTATGAGTTGAAAACTTAGCTGCTGTGTCAAGCCTTGTGTCTATCTATTTTTCCATGATTTTGGCCATAATCACTCTCTTGTTCTTACTATGCATATTGTTGACTAAATCTGGTTGACAGATCTATAAAATGTAGACTGGAAATATTTCTGTCTTTGTTCCATATATTTAGACGTCTGGCATGTGCAAGGGAAGGTTTAGAATAAGACATGGCAGCATCTGTTACTACTTCTTACAGATTTTGAACTTCAAACAAATCTTTTCCATTAACCGAGAATATTCTCCATCAATCACATCTGCATCAATTCGCAGCATTTGTAATTGTTGACAGACAGGGTGGGAAAATTGTCAATGTACGTTTAAGACAATGGGCAGGATTCTCTGGCCTCCCCATGGTGTGTTTCTCAGTGGCGGGTTCACCCTTGGTCGATGGTGGGACCTTTTGGTCCCTATGCTGATAATGGGGTTTCCCATTGAAGCCACCCCATGCTACCGGGAAACCCGCTGTGGGGGTCCCACCAGCACGATGGGCCGATAAACCCTACCCAATACCTTTTTATTCCTCACTGATTCCCACCACTTGAAATTTGTCTGACATTCTGATGAGCAACATTAGATTTTGTTGTATCCCAGGGATACAATAACAAAGAACAAAGAAAATTACAGCACAGGAACAGGCCCTTTGGCCCTCCAACCCTGCACCGACCATGCTGCCTGACTTAACTAAAACCTCCTATGCTTCCGGGGGCCACATCCCTCTATTCCCATCTCATTCATGTACTTGTCAAGACGCCCCTTATCCGCTTCCACTACCTCCCCCAGCAACGAGTTCCAGGCACCCACCACTCTCTGTGTAAAAGATCTGCCTCGTACATCTCTTTTAAAACTTGCCCCTCGCACCTTAAACCTATGCCCCCTAGTAATTGACTCTTCCACCCTGGGAAAAAACTTCTGACTATCCACTCCGTCGCTCCAGTGAGAACAAACCAAGTTTCTCCAACCTCTCCTCATAGCTAATGCCTTCCATACCAGGCAACATCATGGTAAATCTTTTCTGTACCCTCTCCAAAGCCTCCACATCTTTCTGGTAGTGTGGCAACCAGAATTGAACACTATATTCCAAGTGCGGCCTCACTAAGGTTCTATAAAGCATCAACATGACTTGCCAATTTTTAAACTCAATACCCCGGCCGATGAAGGCAAGCATGCCGTATGCCTTCTTGACTACCTTCTCCACCTGCATTGCCACTTTCAGTGACCTGTGTACCTGTACACCCAGATCCCTTTGCCTACCAATACTCCTAAGGTTCTGCCATTTACTGTATATTTCCTATCTGTATTAGACCTTCCAAAATGCATTACCTCACATTTGTCCGGATTAAACTCCATCTGACATCTCTCCGCCCAAGTCTCCAACTGATCTATATCTTGCTGTATCCTCTGATGGTCCTCATCGCTATCCACAAATCCACCAACCTTTGTGTCATCCGCAAACTTACGAATCAATCCAGTTACATTTTCCTCCAAATCATTTATATATATTAGAAACAGCAAAGGTCCCAGCACTGATCCCTGAGGAACACCACTTGTCACAGCCCTCCATTCAGAAACGCACTCTTCCACTGCTACCCTCTGTCTTCTTTGACCGAGCCAGTTTTGTATCCAGTTTTGTAACCTCCTGATTTGGTAGATTGCAGATCCACTGGGCGGGATTTTCCAGTCACACCCAGCCAAGCTTCACATCCAAGGTCAACACATCTTTAACTGATCTCAAATTTTCTGTCCCACCTGCAAAGATTCCTGTGGTGGGCCTGACTGGAAATTTTACCCCACTGACTTCAAAAATATCTACTTTGTCATGGTCATGTCAATGAAGCACTACCTAGCTTCAGTTCTGTCTTTTTTATATAAGACTTACTCAATACTAAAGGTATCTCACTAGACTAAATAAGTACTGATGAACTCCGGCTATTTTGTGTGAAATTACAACTTTCATTAGCAACATCTTTGTGTTGTCATTGCCAAATCTAAAACAAGTAGTACTTTTATATCCCTTCACCTTGCATCGCTCCTCACTACTTGGTGAATCTAGGTGACATTTTAACCAATCTTTTCCACATACTGTCAATGTCCAAGCACTTTCCAGCAAAGCATAGTTGAATGAGTCTGTGACGAATGCATTCATCACAAAACTAAAACTCCTTGACTTAGGAATTTGGGAAGTTAACAAGGTTGACTGTTGAATTTGAGATTAAAATAAAATAACAGATAAATAACAAGTTTAGCAGGCATCTAAAGGAATAATGAGATAGAATTTTCTCAGTAAGAAGATTAACAGGTGCCCAGAGAAATTGACTTGTGAATTGCCATATCAGAAATTTTGTTTATCAAAGATTATTGGGGCGATACAAATGATAACTTCAGATAGCAAGGAATTTGAGAGATGTAGACACCTAAATTCATCGTTTTAAAGTTTATTTATTAGTGTCACAAGTAGGCTGGCATTAACACTGTAGTGAAGTTACTGTGAAAATCCCCTAGACATCACAGTCTGGCGCCTGTGGGGTACACTGAGGGAGAATTTAGCATGGCCAATGCACCTAGCCAGCACATCATTTGGACAGTGGGAGAAACTTGGAGCACCCAGAGGAAAAACACGCAGACACGGGGAGAATGTGCAAACTCCACACAGACAGTGACCCAAGGCCAGAATTGAATCTGGCGCTGTGAGGCAGCAGTGCTAACCACTGTGCCACCATAGGGTGGAATACCAAACAGCCTTAACAGTATAACTGCTAGCACTCTCATTGAGTAAGGGGGCTAGTGTTCCATCCAACAGTTAGACATGCCATCTCTATCTAACCTTCAGGGAGGCCAGTTCCATCTATGATCAGGGCCATGGAGGTCTGCTCCATTTAATACTTAGAGCTATGGCAGGCTGCAGATATTCTCCTCTAAAAGGCACAGTTTCGTGCCTTTGCTAAACCGCAGAAGACTTGGTTATCTAAGCTGTATTGTGTGGTAACTATGAGCTGAACTTGACTTACAGAGTTACTGAATTGGATGTTGTTGTGGGAAAGGGGTGTCTGAGTGAGTTCAGGGAAGGTGGGTATATTTTGAGAAGAAAAGATAATTTGAGACAAAACGGTGTGTTTAGTTATCAATATGCTTTGTGTCATAGTGTATATTAGTCTTTCTTGTCATGTGTTTTTCTTTTAATAAATACTCCTTATTAATTGTTTACACAATGAATGGACTGGGTTGTACATGATTCCTCACATTATTCCAAACAAATATACACCACTAAGAATCAATGGCCACGATTCTCCCATCGCGACCTGCAACTTTCCTGTCGGGTCGGGGTGGGAGATACGCGTCGTCGGCCTTGTTCGGGGACTTCCGCATGCGCCGGGAACACATGCGCATCTCCCAGAGCCGGGGTACAGTCGCCGGTCAGACCACGCTGGAAACCGGCGGGAAAGCAGGTAAGTAATTTGAATCTTTTAAAAATGTATTTTAAATATGTTTAGCAGGTCATTATGGAGAACTTTCAGGTCCCGGTCGAATCTCCGACCCCGCCAGAAGTACTTCATTCCGGCGGGGTTCCGTCTAGCTCCCCATGTTCGGGAAACGAGCAGGAGACCCTGCTGGAATGAAGGGGGGGGCAATAGGGGCCCCCAGGGGGTTGGGTGGTGGGGGGTGATGCCCCCTGGGCATGGGCACCCTGGCAGTGCCAACCTTTGTCCCCTGCCACTGCCCAAGGGGCAAAGTGCCCATGCCCAGGGGCACCTTGGCACTGCCCACCGGGCATTGGGCAGTGCCAAGGGGGGGGCAATTGTGGGCAGGACCTAGGGGCAATCGGTGGGGGTGGGGGATCCCGCTGCCACTCTGCAGACAGGATCGGTCTGAGATGGAGGGAGGGCAGCGATTGGGACGGACTGGGGGGGGGGGGTGGTCTGCCGGGGGGCCTGCCTCCTGGGTGGTGGTCTACTCCCGGGGGGGGGTCAGCTGGTGTGAGGGGGTAGGGAGATCACCACTGCTGGGGGTGGTGGGCTGTGCATTGGGGCGCTCCGTGGTGGGGGGTGGGGGGTCAGGGCTGGCACGGGAATTGTTGTGGGAGCTGCGATCGGGCCGTCGAGGTGGGCTGGAGGGGCAGCACTGTGGGGGTCCCGGGCTGGCCAGCGATCTCGCTGGCCAGCAAACGGGGAGACTGACAGAACGGGACCATTGCATATGAGCAGAGTTCCAGAGCTGTCAGACTCCGGCGCGAATAGGCCCCACCCCCTGGGTTTTTAATGATATTCACGACTGGGACCTCTGCAGTGCACAGAGTGCGGAGATTCAGGTGAGAAACTGAACTGACAGAACAGTCGGGATTTAGAACAGTTTTCCCGCCAATTCAGCACTTTTGGGAGAATAATGGCCAATGTTTCAAGTTATCCTTCAGGGTTTGAGGCACTCTCAAGGTAATATCACCGGGGTTCTCTATATTTGTTTTGAATATAATTCACTTATTGGCCAGGATTCTCTCAAAAAAATTCAAAGTCTCCAATTTGCAGGAAAATGGGAGTAACTCGCGTTGGTTTTTTCAGCGTGATTTCCAGAGCGGATCTTCGACACTCTGTGCATCACAGAATGCCTCAGCAAGATTCACTTGTAAGTAAGGGTGGAGCCTATTCCCGCACGAGAAGCCGGCTGCATAGCGCTGAGCGGGCCACTGCACATGCGCCAACCTGTCAGAGTGGAGATTGGCACATACGCAGTTGCCCCGCATTGCCAGCCTCCCGATCGCTGGCCAGCCCCGCAGCTGCCCCCATCACTTGCCCTGTAGAGCTCCCCACCGCCCAATCGCTGGTCTTCTGGACCTTCCCGGGCAAGCCCCAATCCCACCCCCCCCACCCCCCCCCAACACCCCAGCCAGCCTCAATCTTCCATTTCTCCCCCCAGCAGTCCCAACCCCCCGGCAGCCCTGACCCCCCCCACCCCACCCCCACCCGCCACCCCAACCTGGATGGCCAGCCCCGATTACTGTCCTCCCTCCCTCTGCCTGCAAATCCTGTACAGAGTGGCAACAAAACCCCCACTCCCACTGATCACCCCAATAGGCCCCATCCCAATAGGCCCCACCCCCTCTGGTCTCTCTCCCCCCTTGGCACTGCGCGATGCCCAGTGAGCAGCGCCAAGTTGCTCCCTTGGGCAGTGCTAAGGTGCCAGGGTGGCACTGTCAGGCTGACACTTCTCAAGAGCAACCCCCCCTTACCCCCGACCTCCTGGGAGGGCCTCAATGGCCTTTGTTCCCTCCAGTGGGGTTTGACTGCCTCTTCCCCATTAGTGGGGAGCATTTGTAAACCCCACTGGAGTGAGCGACTACTGGGTTGGCGGCGGCGGGGGGGGGGGGGGGGGGGGGGGTGTGGGGGCGGGGGGGGGGGTGTGAGGGGGGGGGGGGGGGAGGATGGTAAGGGAGAACTAGCGGACCTGGAGGCTTCAGTCGGAGAAGGTTGAGAACCTAGCCCACTATTTATTTGAAGAAAACCAATTAAATTAACATGTTGTTCAGTGGGCTAATGATGCACCCCAACAGCTTCAATGACCATTGGTCGCAAAGACCAATGAAACCTCAATGAATGCCATCGAGCTGCATAATTAACCACAATTAATTTACAACTCATAGTCATGAACCTGCAACAGGTTGCCAGAAAGCCATTGTGACCAGACAATGAAACCATAAAATTGTTCCCATCTATAATTGGATCCTGCCAGACCATGGTTATTCGAGTTCCTTATCACAAGCATCCCAAGAATTCCTCACCACTCTACATTTGCTGTCCAGCTCCCATGCTGCAGACACTGGAGGAACACAAGAGCAGGTTAGAGAGCAAGATATGACTTACACCTGGGTGATCATTCACTTGTACACATTTGTGTAAACTAGTAAAATTATACTTTAAAAGGAAAATCTGTGCATGAGGAGTAATAACGCTGCAACAATAGTTAACATTTGTATGTTGATCTTTGAGCAGATGCAGTTTATTTGTTGGTGGAAGAACAGGAAGAGATGTTGGACATGGCAGATAATGCGAAGGGACAGGTCCTGTTCAGTTAAAGGGCTAATCAATGTGCTGCTACTGAATAGCTCTGACAGATAACTACTGGAACCCCTTTGCTTCATGGCTTGCCACTGTCATCACTGACCTATCCCTAATCATGCTGAACACTGCTATCCAGTTATTGCGTGTTTCACGTGTTGTCCGCATTGCAAAACAAAGCAATGCAACATGCAGCAATACTTCATAGAAACATAGAAAATAGAAGCAGGAGGCCATTCGGCTCTTCAAGCCAGCTCCTGCCATTCATTATGATCATGGCTGGTCATCAAATTCAATATTCTGACTTCCTCCCCCATATCCCTTGATCCCTTCAGCCTCAAGAGTTATATCTAATCTCTTCTTGAAATCACACACCATTTTGGCCTCAACTACATCCTGTGGTAGTAAATCTAGTGGTTTCTAGTGGCGTTTGCTACCAAATAAACCTGTTAGACTTTAATCTGGTGTTGTTAGACTCCTTACTGTGTTTGCCCCAGTCCAACGCCGGCATCTCCACATCGTAGTAAATTCCATGCATTCGCCACTGGGTGAAGAAATTTCTCTGCACATCAATTCTAAAAGGTTTACCCCTTATCCTCAAACTATGACCCCTAGCTCTGGACTCCCCCACCATTGGAACACTCTTTCTGAATCTACCCTGAACAACCCTGTTAGAATTTTATAAGTTTCTATGAAATCTGCTCTCACTCTTCTAAACTCCATTGAATACAATCCTAACAGATTTAATCTCTCCTCATATGATAGACCTGTCATCCCAGGAATCGGCCTGGTAAACCTTTGCTGTACTCCCTCTATAGCAACGACATCCTTCCTCAGATAAGGACACCAAAACTTCACACAATACTCCAGGCATGGCCTTACCAATGCCCTGTACAATTGCAGTAAAACATTTCTATTCTGTACTCAAATCCTCCCGCTATGAAGGCCAACATACCATTTGCCTTCTTTACTGCCTGATGCATGAGAACACCAATGTCTCGCTGAGTATCTACCTCTCTCAATTTACACTCATTCCAGTAATAATCTGTCTTCCTATTGTTGCTAGATATTTATATTGTATTGCAGAATGCCAGCAGACTTGTCTAAATACCAAAGTTATTGCCTGAAGATTCCAAACGTTTTCCCAGTTGAGCCAAGGATTCCTAGCTTCCTAGTGTGGGTTTCTGTGAGGTGTCATAATGAAGTGTGATGGGAGATTGTCCTTGGTCCCCTACAACCACCCTCTCCTACAACACTGGAGGAATAAACACTGGACAATGCTCAGTTCGATTCCCCCTGTCACTTAATGAAAAAGTCTGAGCCTGCATTCAGCAAAATCTGGTCAATATTTAGGTTTGGGTTGTAAGTAACAATTAACATTCACACCACAAGCACAAAGCAAAATCAGCTTTAACAACAGAAAGTCTAACCACCTCCTGTTGATGTTGAAATGTATTATCTTGACTGAATTGACCATCAATATTCTGGGGGCGTCACCATTTAGCAGAAACTTAACTGGATCAGTCACATAGATACTGGGCTACAAAAGCAAGAGATAGACTGGGAATTCTCTGGCTCACATCCTGACTCCCTTAAGCCTATCCACTATCGACAAATCACAGGTATGAGGTGTGATGGAATATTTACCAATTGTCTGGATGAATGCAGGTCGAAAACCACTTAGAAAGCTGAGATAGCATCGAAAAGGAAGCAGCCAGCTGCATCGGCAGCTAATTCTGCACCTTAATTATTCACTTCCTGCAACATTTGTAGTACACGAGATGCACTGCAGCAACTCATAAACCTTCGACAGAACCTTCCAAACTCACAACCTCTAGACCATGAAATAACAAAGACAGTAAGCACATAGGAACTCCATCACCAGCAAGCTTCCCTGCAAGCCATACACTATTCTGACTTGGAACTATATCGCCATTCCGAACTGTCACGAGATTAAAATCCTGAATCGTCCTTCCTAACTGCACTAAGGGTGTACTTACACCTTACAGGCTGCAGGTGTTCAAGAAGGCATCTATCTCACCATCTTTTCAAAGGCTGTTGAGATTGACAATAAGTGTCAGCCTTGCCATAGCTACGTGTATCCCATGGACAAATAAGCAAATGGTCAGGAGCAGAGACTCAGCAGCAGGTGGTCATGGTGTGTGAGAACACTGAGTTGGGGAAGGCATGCTGTGATTGGCCCCTGTGGGCCTCTTCCTGCAAGATGCAGTGCCTTTGGCAAGCTGATGTGCAGACCCAGGTTCCATGAGGCAAAGGAGGAAGCAGCAAGGACAAGTCTAGGACTTGAGAGTTGCAATGTGGCTGGTGCCAAGGTCATGAATAGGGCAGTTTGAAGACACTGCAGGTGACTAAAGAGCCAGGAAGAGTAATTGGTGACCTAGTCAGACTAGCTGGCGGCACCCCTGAGTCTGAGAAGGCTCATGGAGAGAGAGATAGGAGAGCGAAACTGCAGCCAAGAGCTGGAGCAGCATTTCAAGACTGGTGAGTCACTGCATTGAAGAGCCAAGGCCATCCAAAGGGCAGAAATCTGAAGCACCAACATGATATTCTCTGTAAATAGTTATTTCTCTTGAGAGTTTTGGAATATAGCTTTTGGATTTGGGAATTAAAGTGTGAAATGTATGATAACTGGAAGCATGTTTGCGACATGGTAGCACAGTGGTTAGCACTGCTGCTTCACAGCTCCAGGGACCTGGGTTCGATTCCCAGCTTGGGTCACTGTCTGTGTGGAGTTTGCACATTCTCCTCGTGTCTGCTTGGGTTTCCTCCGGGTGCTCCGGTTTCCTCCCAGTCCAAAGATGTGCCGGTTAGGTTGATTGGCTATGCTAAAATTGCCCCTTAGTGTCCTCGGATGTGTAGATTAGAGGGATTAGCGGGTAAAATATATAGGGATATGGGGTAGGGACTGGGTGGGATTGTGGTCGGTGTGGGCTCGATGGGCCGAATGGCCTCTTTCTATGATTTCTATGATTCTAGAACAGATAAACAGCCCAATTATGAATATAATTTAAATAAGCTTGGAGTTAATTACAGATAAAAGGTAACCTTAAAGTCAGAGATTGATGCAATAAGCAATAGAGGTCTACTATGTTACGTAATGATGTCAGGAGATTTGCTCTTCCTTCAACAAAGAGTTAAATTATGTATGGAGTTCCCAGATGAAAAGAGGATAGGGTAGTCGGTTAAGAATGGAGTTCCTTAACAGAGCAAGCAATTATGGGAGAGAAGGTTGTAAAACCCCACAAGAGAAATCAATTAATCATGTGGGTTACAAAATCAGAGTTATGTTGATGATAAAACTATGGGTTTATAGTTCTGTTTCAGAACATCCAAAAGCATGCCACATTGCCATGAAGATGGACAAGTGGGGAGTAGGGGAAGTGGAGGAGGGGGTGGTTTACAAGTTTCCTTTGTTTAATTTAGTTGGATGTTTCTCACCGGGCAGTTGCAGTTTTAGTTTGATATAGACTGCAGCTCACTGAGTTGGGAGAGTCAAAGGAGATGGATATTTGTCAGGCCTGCACATACAAACAAATTAACATACAAGTTACGAGCACGAGTAGGCCACTTGGCCCCTTGAGCCTGCTCCTCCATTCAACAAGATCACTAATGATGTGTTTGCAATCTCAACTCCATATTCCCATCTATCCCCAATCACCATTCACCCCCTTGCTCAGCAAGAATTTATCTAGCTCCTCTTTAAAAATATTGAAGAATTCTGCTTCCCCTGCCTTTTAAGAAAGAGCATTCCAAAGACTCATAAACCTCTGTGAGAAAAAAATTATCATCTTTGTCTGAAATGCGCAACCCTTATTTTTAAATAGTGACCCCCTAGTTCTAGATTCTCTCACAAGAAGAAACATCTGCTCCATAACTATCATGACAAGACCTTTCAGGATCAGAAATATTTCAAACAAGTTGCCTCTTACTCTTCTAAGCTGCAGCAGATACAAGTTTAACCTGTCCAACTATTCCACACAAGATAACCCATCTATTCCTGGTATTAGTCTGGTTAATCTTTCCTAAACTGCCTCTAATGCATTTACATCCTTCATTAAATAAGGAGACCAAAACTGTACACAATACTCTGAATGTGGTTTCTCTGATGCTCTGTACAATTGAAGCATCATCTCCCTAATCTTGTATTAAATTCTCCTTGTAATGAAAAATAACATTCCATTAGCTTGCCTAACTACTTGTTGCACCTGCATACTAATCTTTTTGTGATCCATGCTAGATCCCTCTGAATCTCAGGTTTCTGCATCTCTCACCATATTTTTTATCGTTAACAATTATCCTTTATTTTTCCTGCCAAAATAGACAGTTTCATGTTTTGAAGACTTGTGCTCCAGAACTTGCCACGTCCTGAGCCAAGCTGTTCCAGTACAGCTACAACACTGGCATGTGCCCTTCTCTTTGTTTACAGGTATGTCCTGTAAACAAAGAGAAGAGCAAACCCAACGCATACAATTACTACCCCATTTGTCTACTCTCGATTATCAATAAAGTGATGGAAAGGGTCATCAACAGTGCTATCGAGCAGCACTTGCTGGCAATAATCTGCTCAGTGACGCCCAGTTTGGGTTCTGCGAGGGTCACTCAGTTCCTTACCTCAATACAGCCTTGGTTCAAACAGAAGAACTGAATTCCAGAGATGAGGTGAGAGTGACTGCCCTTGACATCAAGGCCTCATTTGTGGCATCAAGGAGGCCTAGAAAAACTGGAGTTAATGGGAATCAGGAAGAAAACTTTCTGATAGTTGGAATCATATCGAGCAGAAAGCAATATGGTTGTGGTTGTTGGAGGTCAGTCACCTGAGTTCTGGACATCACTGCAGCATCCCTCAGGGGAGTGTCCTCGGCCCAACCACCTTCAGCTGCTTCATCAAAGACCTTCCTTTCATCATAAGGTCAGGGGTGGGGATGTTCGCTAATTATTGCATCATATTCAGCACCATCTGTGATTCCTCAGAAACTGAAACAATCTATGTCCAAATGAAACAAGACTTGTACAATATACAGGCTTGGACTGACAAGTAGAAAGTAACATAAGCGCCACACGAAGTGTCAAGCAATGGCCATTACCAACAAGAGAGAATCTAAGCATTGCCCCTTGACATTCAATGGCATTACCACCACTGAATCCCCCAGTATCAACATCCTGGGGATACCATTGACAAGAAACTGAACTGGACCAGCCATATAAATACTGTGGAAACCAGAAAATAAGGAGGCTGTAGTGTCCAGTGCACATTGTAGTGTTGGGAAGAAAGGATTTCCTCAAAGGGGTAAGGGCAAAATCTATTTGGTTAGAGTTGAGAGGCAAGAAAGGCCTAGTCATGCTTCTGGGAGTATTCTAAAAACCTCCAAATCGTACGAGGGAGAGATAGAGGGGCAAATCAGGGAAATCACAGAGTTGTGCCAGGGTTATAGAATGGTGATACTGGGAGATTTTATTCACTAGAATATCAATTGGTACAATACTAGAATGAAGGAAAAGGAGAATGAATTTCTGAAATGTGTTCTAGAGAACTTCCTTGACTAATATTTTCTCAATGTGACCAAGAAGGTGACTTTCCTGGATTTGGGGAATGAGTTTGGCCAAGCAGACTAACGCTGGAATTCTACAACCCTGCCCGCCACGGAATCGGAGCCAGCAAGGGGTGGACAATGGAAATGTCCGTTGACCTCGGGCGGGAATTTCTGGTCTCGCTTGAATGAGGCCATAAAATACCGTCCTAAGTGTCTGAGGATCTCTTGGATAAGAGTATTCACTGTATCATAAAATTTTGATTAGTAATGGAGAAAATGAAAGAACAAACTTGAGGAGGACTTCTAAATCGGAAGTGAGCTAACTTCAATGGGATGAGAAGGGATACAACCGCAGACACAAAGGGTACCAGGACAAGCTGTAATGGAAAAATGGATGGCCATTAGGAGATGATGTTAGTACAGGCTAGGAGCATTCCCAACAGGATGAAACACATGGGAACCTATGCCCAAGCTCCTTCAATGATGAAGGACATAGAAAATGTGATGAAATGAAAAGTTATGTCAGGTAAATCTTTGAAGCAAAAACAAGGCTAAATACATTTAGTTGAGATGGGAAATGAAGAGGAAAATAAGACTAGCAAACGGAGGATTATGTTTGGGCCTATTAACATTTAAAGGAGAAATCCGAATATCTAGCAATTAACTAACAGAACTACACCACAAGGTGTCACTTTTTCTTTTAAGAAAAATAAACTTTATTGTGTATATAAAGAAAAATGAAACAAAGTAAACACTATTAACATTATGGTTTACAACTGCAACTAAAAGAGAAAATGTTGGAAAATCTCAGCAGGTCTGACAGCAGCTGTGCAGAGGGAATAGAGCCAATGTTTTGAGTTGAAACATTGGCTCTGTTCTCTCTCCACAGATGCTGCCAGACCTGCTGAGATTTCCAGCATTTTCTGTTTTAGTTTCAGATTCCAGCATACGCAGGAATTTGCTTTTATTATGGTTTACAACTATGTACATTATGAACTCAGTTTTACTTCCTCCCTCAGAGTTCCCTTATCTAATGAAATCTTGAAGATTCATCCTGTCCTCTTTTTAGGTCAAACCAAACCAAGTAAACAAACTCAGATTAAATCAGGACAAAGTAAAAGGGGCAGCTCCCCAAAAAGGAGGGGGAACAGCCCGAACAGAAATCAAAGTACAAAGGAAACTTAAAAACATCAAATTAAAATGTGATTATTGGGGTCAATAATGCACCCCAACCCCTGCGGTGCCCAGCGGGCGCGGAAAGCGTCAACCGCGCCCGTGGACACCGCATGCTCCCTCTCCAGGGACACCTGGCCGCGAACGTAGCCGTGGTAGAGGGGAAGACAGTCAGGATGGACGGCCCCCTCGATCGCCCGCTGCCTGGACCGGTAAATGGCGTGTTTCGCCAGGCCCAGGAGCAGGTTCACGAGGAGGTCGCCATCCCGACCCTCCCCTCTCCGCACCGGGTGTCCGTAGATCAGGAGCGTGGGACTGAAGTGCAGACAAAACATCAACAAAAGGTTCTTTAGGAAAACATAAAGGGAGTGCAGCCTAAGACACACAACATAGACATGGTCCACGGACTCCACAAGGCCGCAGAAAGGGCAGTCTTCGGAGCCCGTAAACCAGTGAATCCTACGGTTGTGCGGAACTGCTGCATGCATCACCCTCCACCCCAGGTCCCCGACGTAATTGGGGGAGATCCCTCCGTAGAGGGACTTCCAGCGGGGACCTCCGCCGCCCGGCGGCAACAAGGCCCACCAAGATGTATCCGGGCAACAGGCGAGGAGGCGGTAGTGGAAGGTGTGCAGCAGCAGCCCGCACAGGAAACGCCTCCGCGCGGTAGAAAAAGGCAAGGAGGGCATTTCCGCGAGGCGGCTCAGGCTGTGGGGCACCTCACCCAGGGAGGGGGGCTGAGGCTTTGGGCCAATGTGGAATTCCGCCTGAACAGGGAAACGCTCAGGCGGGATCCCACCGCACGCCTACGCCGTCTCGAGTTTGCGTGCAGTTTCGGGGCCGAGCACGACCGTCCTAAGGTCTAGGATGGCTTTGGTCGCGCGCCGGACGGTCGTCCCCGCGCGCTCAGCCAGCACGCGGGGACTCATCCAGCCCGCTCCTCCGCCATCGAGCACGTCCCCGATTCTGGTCACCCCGGCGTCCACAGCCCCCCTCTCCGCCAGCCACCTGAAGTTATACGGCTGGAGGAGCGGATTCCTGAGCAGCGGCTCTCGCACGAGAGCCGCTACTCCTGACGGGGGAGAGCTGCGTCGCGAGGCGACCTTGTTCCAGACAGTGAGGAGGTCCTGGTAAAAGATGGGCAACTCCTGCAGGGCGGTCGAAGCACGCCCCAGTTCGATATGCAGGAGCTACACGTCATAAATGAGGCCGTGCCAGTGGCGGAAGAAATACGTCGCCATGGCACACCACTGTGGAGGGGGCTCAACGTAAAGGTACCTCTGCAGGGCTTGGAGGCGGAAGGTCGCTATCTGAGTGCGAAGGCACACCAGACCTTGTCCGCCCTCCTCAAGCGGGAGATACAGGACCGCAGCAGGGACCCAGTGCAGTCGATTGCCCCAGAAGAACCGCACGAGGGTTCTCTGGATATCGGCGACAAAGCCAGGGGGAGGGGTCAAAGGGACCAGCCGGTACCACAGCATGGAGGCGACCAGCTGGTTTATGACGCGAACTCACGCCCCGTAGGACAGCACTCGGAGCAGTCCTGTCCAGTGACTCAGGCGGGCGGACACTTTGGCCTCCAGCTCCCGCCAGTTCGCCGGCCAGGATTCCTCGGCTGGGCAGAGATGGGCCCCCAAGTAGAGGAGGTTGGTCCTGCTCCAGGTGAAAGGCCTGAGCTCCTCCGGAAGGGGGTCCGTCTCCCAAGGACCGACAAGGAGTCCGGAGCACTTGGCCCAGTTGATCCTGGCGGAGGACGCGGCGGAGTACACCGCCTGGCATTCTCGCATCCTCCGCAGGTCAGCCGGGTCCGTGAACATGAGGAGCACGTCGTCGGCATAAGCTGACAGGACCACCCCTACGTCCGGCCCGCGCAGGGCCAAACCTGACAACCTCCTCCGCAAGAGGCGCAGGAATGGCTCCACGCATACGGAATACAGTTGGCCGGACAAGGGGCAGCCCTGCCGTACTCCTCTCCCAAAGCGAAGGGGCGCCGTCAGGGACCCGTTAACCTTAATCAGACACTCTGCGGCAGAGTACAGTAATCGGATCCGGGCGACAAAATGCGTCCCGAATCCGAATGCCCGCAGAGTCCCGAGTAAATACTCGTGCTCCACCCTGTCGAACGCCTTCTCCTGATCTAATGACAAGAAGGCTCCCGACAGACCAGTCCTCTGGGTGTGATGGATTAGGTCCCGGACCAGGTGGAGATTGTCATGTATACAACGGCCCGGGACCGTGTAGGACTGGTCAGGGTGGATCAAGTGGTCCAGCACGGATCCAAGGCGTGAAGCTGTAGCCCTGGCAAAGATTTTATAATCCGTGCTGAGGAGGGAGACCGGGCGCCAGTTCTTCAGCAGGTGGAGATTCCCCTTCTTGGGCAACAGGGCAATGACGGCCCTGCGCCACGAAAGGGGCATCTCCCCGGTAGCGACGCTCTCCCCCAGGACCCCTGCGTAGTCGCTCCCCAGGATGTCCCAGAACGCCCTGAAGAACTCTACTGTCAGCCCGTCCAGCCCAGGGGCCTTGCCCCGGCTGAGGCCATTTAGGGCGCCGGTCAGCTCGGCCATGGTGGTAGGAGCCTCGAGCCTGCCGACGCCCTCCGGGCTGACCTGCGGCAGGTCCTCCCACAGAAGTCTGCGGGCATCCTCGCTGGACGGATCCGGAGAGAAGAGCGAGGTGTAATACTCCCGGGCAATGGCCCGGATGCCCTCCGGATCCGAGACGGGGGAACCGTCGTCGGCCAGCAGCGTAAGGAGCTGCTGACGGTTAGCCCGCCCTCTTTCCAGCAAGTAGAAGAAGGGGGAGCCGCGGTCCAGGTCCACCCGGAACTGGAGCCGCGACCTCACGTACGCGCCGCGAGACCTGGCAAGCTGCAGGTCCCGCAGCGCGTCCTTCTTCTCCCTGTACTCCGAACGCAGGGCCGGGTCCGCGTCAGGCTGACTGAGACGTGCCTCCAGGTCGAGCACCTCCTTCTCCAACTCCTCGAGCCTGGATTTCCGCCTCTTTGTCGACCCCCTCGCGTACCCCTGACAGAAGGTACGGACGTGAGTCTTGCCCACATCCCACCAGAGCCTCAAGGAGGGGAAGCCTCCCCGCTTCCTTCTCCAGCCGGCCCAGAATCGACGGAACGAGTCCAGGAAGCGCTCGTCCTCCAGCAGCGTGTTGTTAAAGTGCCAGTACGCGGACCCCCGCCGGATGCGAGACGGCGCAAAGTCCGCCCACACCAGGTTGTGGCCCGTGCACGACACCGGCCGCATGGAGACCGAAGACACGCCGGACACGTGCGCCTTCGAAATGTAAAGGCGGTCGAGCCTGGACGCTCCGACTCCAGGCCTCACGAAAGTGAAGGCGCTGGAGCCAGGATGGAGATGTCTCCAGACGTCCACCAAGTCGTGGGACCCGAGCAGGTCCCGCAACTTCACCACCGCCGGAGTGCGCAGCCAGGGGCCGGTGCGGTCCCGTGCCTCGAGGATGCAGTTGAAGTCTCCCCCGAGGATAATGCATTCGCCCCCCGCGATGGTGTCGATGTGAGCGGACACTTTCTCGTAGAAAGTCGTTTGCTGCGGTCCGCCGCCCAGGGCGTAGACATTCAGCAAGTGAATGACCACGCCCCCCTCACGGACCGTCAAGTGCAGCAACCGGCCTGGCACCGGCTCCTTGACCCCCAAGATCTCCGGCTTATAACGCGGGGCCAACAAGATAGCCACCCTGCTAGAAGCGAGCGTGAGGTGGCTCATGTAGACCCCCCCTCGCCACTCCAGGAGCCATTTGGCTTCGTCTCCCGGAACGGTGTGGGTTTCCTGCAGGAAACACACCGCATACTTCCCGTCATGGAGGACCGAGAAGTTCTGGAACCTGCGGTGTGGCTCACTGCTGCCGTTGATGTTGAGGCTGGCTATGGTCACCTTCATGTCAGCAGCTTTGTGCCACCGTCACCACTTAACTAGGTGTGTGGGGGGGCGCTGGCGCAATTTTCGCCAGTCCGCCCCCCACCTTTTCGAGCCCGTGGAGGAACCGCAGTACCCAGCGCCGCTCTATTTTCTCCAGGCCCGGGGAGGCATGCGAGCATGCCCTCACGGACCGGACGAGCCGCGCCAGGTCCGGCCAGCGGCCGAGGGCTAGCCGGATTATGTCGGAGCGACCGGAATGGTTACGGACAAAGACCCTGAGGTCCTTGGAGGGGATGAGGGACGACTCGGTGGGGGGCACGAAGGAGTCCCCCGCCTCGCTCTGGGCAGACTCCGAAAGCGTCCCCGTGCCCTCCACCGAGCCGCTGACCTCCTCAGGGCGGTCGCCCCTCGACTCCGAGTCCCCCGCCGCAGGACGTACGGCGGGCGGCACGGAGCCGCCAACGAGCCCTAGCCCCTCCCCGATCCCACCCCCAGGATCGGTGGAGGAGGGGTTCCCACCGGGCTCACCTTTCCCGGTTTGCGGGCCCCCGTGCGCCGGCGGCCCAGTCGCCCCCTCCGCCCCAGACGCTCGGACACCCCCCAGGTCTGGTGTAACCTTCGGACTGAGGTTGGGGATGTCCAGCGTCCAAGGTCGGGACGGAGAGGACGAGTGGATCGTTTCCTCGCCGCCGCCGCACGGGGACACGAACATTGGAGTGTCGCCCCAGTCCCCCGACAGACTGAAGAAGAACTCCGGGTTGTAACCGGCCGGGTGGAACGGAACCGCGGGGGCCCCGCTGCCACCCGGCCCCGGGGACTCCTCGCCGGGGGACTGAGGCAGCACACGTTTTGACGTACAGGGTGCCTTGCCCCCTTTTTTCAGGGGACAAGGCACAAAGACAGGTGGGGGCACGGCAGGAGATGATTCACAAGGGGGGAGGGGCACGCAGACCTCGAACTCCACGGTGCCCGAGGGGCCCCGCCTCTTTTTGTTAACCTGCCCTCGGGCAGGCGAGGCCCCTCGCCCTCCGCCCCTCTTCGCCTTGCCGCACCCCCCTTGCTTCCCCGTCACGTCCCCCCGAGGTGGCGGCGTCGCCAGTTTTGCCGGCTCGGGGTCGCTAACCCCCCCATGCTCGGGCCCATGATCCCAGGCATCCGCGGCGCCGGACCCAGCACTAGGCCCCGGAGAGCCCACGGGCCCGGCAGATGGTGGTGGGGGAGGGGCGCAGGTGGAGACTGAGGTAGTCCCCGAGCTGGCTGCCGGGGTGGTTGGGGTGTCTTTCTTGGGGGCCGGGGTTCCGGTACCCCCCTTCTTTTTTGTTGTGCCCTTCTGGGCCTTTTGGCCACGCGGAGGCTCCGCTCTCCCCCCGCCGGCAGCTGAGGTGACAGCTGCTGCCGGCGTAAGATTCATCCTGTGACCAACTGTAAAGTTTTGTGACGGTTCTCCAGAATTCACTGTGATTTATTTTCAGTGTTTCCAGCTATTCAGCAAGGTAAGATTCTATAGGAGCCCTTCAATTAGCTTTTGGCTAAGTGACCCTCCAATGTTCCTTTCATACCTCACAACCCGAGATTCCACATCTCAGGCACAGACTTCACTGTGATTCTTGCGGAGTGGCTTAAAATAGAAATTGGTTTCCAATTGCCTGCTGCTATGGTTTCAAACTGCAACCAAGCTGATCACTTCCATAATGCAATTGCAACAAGGTTAACCACCTTTTATTGAGAGGATTACTGCAGGTTTTGTCCTTTAGCTTGCCCATAAACAAATCTTCCAGTCGTTTTTTACTTACCAACTTTATCTTATATTGAAAACCAGTTCCCAATCACAGACTGTGTCATCGACAATAGACCTAACCTTTATTTTGCTTCAGGTGTAAGTCTGGATTTGTCTCTTGACTTTCACAGAACTACAAGCTACATAAGACCCAAAGCTGACACAGCCTCTTAGCTGTTTCTCCTAACATCAACTAATTTTTCCTGCTTACTATGTGCTAATTGAATTTGCAGAGATGGCAGAGAGTCATGGTAGACTCCTCATTGTTCGAGCCTGTCCAAGCTGTAAATGATTTCATTTGGTTAGGTAATTGGCCATGTTAAATTCTCCCTCAGTGTATCTGAACAGGCGCCAAAGTGTGGGGACTAGAGGATTTTCACAGTAACTTCATTGCAGTGTTAATGTAAGCCTACTTGTGACACTAATAAATAAACTTTAAACTTTACCTTCTGTGGGTCTACTCATGGCAGAAGAATTGGATGCAGGATTGGTATGGATGTACACAAGAACTGGAAATCTGTATGATCTTTGTTGGTGCTTGGGGGATCCTTTGCACCTGGCATTCCTCTGGGCACATCAGATGTAGTGAGTTTAGTGTGAACGATCCCTGAAAAGGTTTCCATGTTTGCCTCTACAAGGGCTGGTCAGCTGCAGTGTTTTCTCGAGAGGGGTCGTGTGCAATGCAAAAGTTTGTAAAGTTCTTTTTTGGCTGTTCTGAATACCTTGATGCTGAATGCCCCCAATCTGTGATGAAGTGGAGGTTGATCCCCTCTCTGAGAACTAACACCTAACCACTCAAAGAGAAGTACCTCTCCTCATAATCTGTAAAAGTGTGTGAGAAGTTATACAATCTGCTCTGCATCAACTTTTTGTGGTTAAATCACAAGTAACGACTGAGACTCTCTCTTTAAAAATCAACAAATGACACTTTATTTATCTAACTAACAGTGAACAGGTTAACTAAACTATCAACAAATTGAATAAAACGCTATTCGAATAGAATGCTGTTTCGATAAATCCAATTCCCACTTACTAACAAAAAAATAGAATTTTTAGTCACTCTCTAAATTACAGCCAGGTTTGGTGTCTTCCGGAGTCTTCTGGTTTTCTCTGTTGATTTCTTCTGTCTGGAACCTCTTGTCTTCTTTTGGTACCTTTGCCGTTCAGATGAAGCTTTGAGCTAAAAGGGCAGTAGCTGTGTCTCTCTACTTTTTGTCCCACCGCCTGTTCTTTTATACCTGTGATGACATATCAACATCCTCTATAATATGATTGGTTCTCAGGTTATCAAAACATCAATTTCAAATCTAATAGGTTGCTGGCAGCTGAGTGCCTGATTCAAATTTGATTGGCTAAACTCTGGGGAAGTGCCGGCTGATTGGAAAACAGCTAATGTGACGCCACTGTTTAAAAAAGGAGGTAGACAAAAGGCGGGTAACTGCAGGCCGGTTAGCTTAACGTCCGTAGTTGGGAAATTGCTGGAATCCATCATTAAAGAAGAAATAGCAGGACACCTAGAAAAAAATGGTTCGGTCAAGCAGACGCAGCATGGATTCATGAAGGGAAAGTCGTGTTTGACGAATTTACTGGATTTTTATGAAGATGTGACTAGTGCGGTTGACAGAGGGGAACCGGTGGATGTGGTGTTTTTGGATTTCCAGAAGGCGTTCGTTAAGGTGCCTCACAAAAGGTTGCTGCAGAAGATAAGGGTACACGGAGTTGGGGGTAAAGTATTAGCGTGGATTGAGGATTGGCTATCTGACAGGAAGCAGAGAGTTGGAATAAATGGGTGCTTTTCTGGTTGGCAGTTGGTGACTAGTGGCATGCCACAGGGATCGGTGCTGGGGCCTCAACTGTTTACCATATACATAGACGATCTGGAGGAGGGGACCGAGTATAGGGTAACAAAGTTTGCGGATGACACAAAGATGAGTGGGAAAGCGAATTGCGTGGAGGATGCGGAAAGTCTGCAGAGATTTGGGTAGGCTAAGTGAGTGGGCGAGATCTGGCAGATGGATTATAACGTTGACAAGTATGAGGTTATCCACTTTGGAAGGAATAATAGTAAAATGGACTATTATTTAAATAGTGAAAAATTACAACATGCTACTGTGCAGAGGGACCTGGGGATCCTTGTGCATGAATCGCAAAAACTCAGCTTGAAGGTGCAGCAGGTGATCAAGACGGCAAATGGAATCTTGGCCTTTATCGTGAAGGGGATGGAGTATAAAAGCAGGGAGGTCTTGCTGCAATTGTACAAGGTACTGGTGTGGCCGCAACTAGAGTAATGTGTGCAATTTTGGTCCCCTTATTTGCGGAAGGATATATTGGCCTTGGAAGGAGTACAGAGAAGGTACACCAGGCTGATACCGGAGATGAGGGGGTTAGCTTATGAGGAGAGATTGAGTAGATTGGGCCTGTACTCGTGGGAGTTCAGTAGACTGAGGGGAGATCTTATAGAGACATATAAGATAATCAAGGGGCTAGACAGGGTAGAGACAGAGAGATTCTTTCCACTTAGAAAGGAAACAAGAACTAGAGGACACAGCCTCAAAATAAGGGGGAGTCAGTTTAGGACAGAGTTGAGGAGGAACTTCTTCTCTCAGAGGGTAGTGAATCTCTGGAATTCTCTGCCCATTGAAGCAGTGGAGGCTACCTCGTTAAATATGTTTAAGTCACAGGTGGATAGATTTCTGATCAATAAGGGAATTAAGAGTTATGGGGAGCGGGCGGGTAAGTGGAACTAAACCACTATCAGATCAGCTATGATCTTATTGAATGGCGGGGCAGGCTCGAGGGGCTAGATGGCTACTCCTGCTCCTATTTCTTATGTTCTTATGTAAAACATTCAGATGCCTGAAGCCTGCTGCTTGGCCTTTGGCACAATGTTTCAGTCTGTGTTCTGGCACCACGTGCACCTGCATTTTTTAACTTTCTAAGCACAGAAAAAACACTACCTTTTAAAAGGTCTATGCAATGCTTTTTTTTACAAACACCAACTTTGCAACAATGCCCCCAGGCAGCTCTCTATATTGTTATTCGAATTGGGGCACCTTTTAAAGATGGCACCCTGATCTCTGCGCAGCTGCGTTTTGTCATTGTGTTGAGGCCCCCATCCCCCCATGACATGATGGCATGAAACACACCCCCTTTTTTTTTTTGGCAGATTGTCATAAGATCTGGAAAGAAAACCGACATGTTTCTCTCCAGAGAAACACGTTGATTTTCTCGCCGGAAACAAGACTGCCATTTTTTGGTAAGACTCCCCCTAGGTGTCTGACAGAAACATTGCTCATGTCTGTTCTCTTCTTCGCCCTCGCTACAACTGAACTCCTCCCAGTCACCAGGACGTGCGTCCTTGCTCCTGATTGGCCAGGCTTCACATGCGTCATGGAAGTAGTGAGGAATTAGAAACCTTGGGCCGCGATTCTTCCATCCTGACCCACGACGTTTCTGCCGGGTCGGGGTGGGAGTTGCGCATCACCAGCCTTGTTCCGGGATTTGTGCATGCGCCGGGAACGCATACGTATCTCCCAGAGCTGGCGAGCAGTCACCGGTCAGACCACGCTGGAAACCGGCGGGAAGGCAGGTAAGTAATTTGAATCTGTTTTTAATATGTTTTAAATGTCTTATAAATGTAATTATCGGGAACTTACCGGTCCCGATTGAATCTCCCACACTAGCTCCCCACATTCGAGGCACTAGCGGGAGACCCCGCCGGAATGAAGGGGGGCAATCCCCCAGGTGGTCGGGCAGTGGCGGGGTGGTGCCCCCAGACATGGGCACCCTGGCAGTGCCAACCAGTGCTCCTTGGCACTGCCCAAGGGGCAAAGTGTCCATGCCCAGGGGGCACCTTGGCACTGCCCATAAGGCATCGGGCAGTGTCAAGGGGGCAGGGCCTATTGTGAGCAGGGCCTAGTGGCAATCGGTGGGGGTGGAGGGGTCCCGCTGCCATTCTGCATGGGGATCGGTCTGGGATGGAGGGAGGCCAGCGATTGGGGCAGGCTGGGGGAGCAGGGTGGTCTGCCAGGGTGGGGGGGAGCCTCTCGGGTGGGGGGTCTGACCCCAGGGGGTGGCAGCGGGGGGGGGGGGCTGGGGGGGAGCTTCTCGTGTGGGGGGTCTGACCCCAGGGGGTGGCAGCTGGTGGGGGGGGGGGGCCTGCCTGGGTGAGGGGGGGTGGGGGATTGCCACTGCTGGGGGTGGGCTGGACATCAGGGTGCTCCAGGGCAGGGGGTTCAAGGCTAGCTTGGGAATTGTTGTGGGGGCCGCGATCAGGCCATGGGAGGGGGCTGGAGGGGTAGCATTGCGGGGATCCCGGGCTGGCCAGCGATCGAGCTGGCCAGCAAACAGGGGAGTCTGACAGATCGGGGCCAGTGAGCATGCATGGAGTTCCAGAACTGTCAAACTCCGGCGCGAATAGGTCCCGCCCCTCTGGGTTTTTAATGAGATTCCCGATTGGGCCCTCTGCATTGTACAGAGTGCAGAGATTCGGGTGAGAAGTTGAACTGACAAAACAGTCGTGATCTAGAACAGTTTTCCCGCCAATTCAACCCTTTTTAGAGAATCGCTGCCCTTCTTGCTCTCTCCCAAAAACTTGAGGAAGGCCAACACCAACTAGTCAACTGTAGAAGTCATCTCAGGCGCTAACCAAACCTCAAGTTTCAACCCCTTCACTCCAGAAAGAAAGGAATACCATGGAACAGGCCTGCATTGGTGGGCTGGATTTTGAAGTCTTGAATGTTTGGGTTTGGGCTGATAAGTAGCAAGAAACATTTGTGTTATACAAATGCCAGGCAACGATCAGCTCCAACAAGTTTGTGGTTTGCAAAATGTTAGACTCTGAGTTTCCAAGGAATGGCAATCAGAGTCAGCTTGCTACTCCACTTCTGGTTTCTTACCTTAACATTCAGCGTCTCGCACAGCAAAATCTGTCCTTGTACACCACTCGCTGAAGGTAAGCATGCAGGTACAACAGACAATAAAGAAAGCAAATGATATGTTGGCCTTCGTAGTAAGAGGATTCAAGTATACTTGCTGCAGTTACGTAGGGTCTTGGTGAGGCAACACCGAGAATATTGTGTGCAGTTTTGGTCTCTTTATCTGAGGAAGTACAGAGAAGGTTTACCAGACTGATTCCTGGGATGTCGGGACTGACATATGAGGATAGATTGAGTTGGTCAGCATTATTTTCACAGGAATTCAGAAGAATGAGGGGGATCTCATAGAATCCTATAAAATTCTAACAAGGCCAAAAGCTCCTTAAAGTGAGTTAATACAAGCATGGTGAAAGTATCAAGTCATCAGGACCTGGGTGAAGAACAGGAGAAACAGTGCCTCTCTTTATTCAACGTGATTGAAAGGTTTGAGAAAAAAAAACATTGGAAGGATGAGATGGGTGAATTTGAATGGGGTGCGCAGTGACTCAATTTTAAAATTCTCATCCTCGTTTTTGAAATCCCTCCATGGCTCTGCCACACCTTAACTTTGTAAAATCCTCCAGCCCTACAACCCTCCAGAATATCTGCACTCATTTAACTCTGGCTTTATCCCTAATTTTAATCATTCCAGCTTGTTATAACTCCAGCTGAGTGGGCCGTAAGCTCTGGAATCCTCCCCCCACACTTCTCAGTCTCTGTTGATCTCTTTCCTCCTTTAGAATGCTCCTTAAAACATACCTTTTAGACCAAGCTCTTTGTCATCTGCCCTAATATTATCTTCCATGGATCATTGTCAAGTTTTGATTGATAATGCCACTGTGAACTGTCTGGAGATATTTTACTTTGTTAAAGGAACTATATAAATGTAAGTTATATTAGTAACAGTAAAGAGAATAAGGATCTAGAAATGACTAGATGCTACGATAAGGGGAAGAGGGGAATCTCCCTGGATACACGGATTAAGATGGGCTGAATGAGCTTCCTTACTGTGCTCTTGTATTTTGTCCAAAACAACTAGAAAATAAATTACTCAAATTGAGGGAAGGTATTTAAAACACATCACAATGGGCACAACAGGGGGAGGCCTAGTGGTATTATCGCTACACTATTAATCCAGAAATTTAGCTAATGTTCTGGGGACCCGTGTTCGAATCCCACCAGAGCAGATGGTGAAATTTAAATTCAACTTTAAAAAAATGTATCTGGAATTAAGAATCAACTGATGACCATGAAATCATTGTCGATTGTTGGAAAAATCCATCTGGTTCACTAATGCTCTTTAGGGAAGGAAATCTGCCGTCCTTACCTGGTCTGGCTTACATATGACTCCAGAGTTGACTCTCAACTGCCCTGTCAGTAATGGGCAATAAATGCTGGCCAACCAGTGAATGCCCATGTCCCACAAATGAAAAATAACAGCAAACTCCTCCAAATGGAAAGAAAGGACAACTCATAAATTATGGGAAAAATTGTTACTCTTCAAGGATTATGATCCTGGGGAAAAGTGTTGGACATCAGAATGATAATTTTCTCGCATGTTGATTCATCAATTTACTAAAGGTAAAAGCAGGCTTAAAGGTTAGGGATAAAAAGGATTTTTTCTGTTTCATCCCATTATTGCTTGTCACCTATACCATCAATCTGCACTTGATATTTATTATATACTAAATAATTCTGCAGAAATACAACAATTCCATGACAAAAAAGGATGAAGAAAACCATAAAGTTTGCCCGAAAAGCTGTGACAAAACCGATTTCTTAATATAGGAACAGCAATGTCATCAATTGCTTGTGTACACTTACAATCAAATGAGAGCGCGCAATGAGGGTATGTTATACATTTATGGAAAAAGACCTCTGATGTGACAAGAACCATGAAAAAGGATGTGTGTGATGGATGTGACAGCCACAGCAATACTCTGGGAGGAATCTGATGTCCTGTAAAAACTGATAAATCATACAGCATATTGTGAATTTTATCACAGGTAAACTTCAATCAAAAAATAGGTGGAAGGCAAATTTTGACAGGGGCACAGGAAATTCCACACTGAAAAGAAGCTAGGCACAAATATTTATAACCATTGTATTCTGTTATTCTATGGCATCCATTCTCGCATTTTGACTCCCATTGTAGTTCATATGACTATTCAAGGCATTTCACTTGTGAAAATGATCCTTAACTCAATGTTTCTTGATGTTAGCTACTGGGCAGCTCTTTTGGCCAATGTGTAGGTTGTTTTCGTCAGAATTCAACATTTGTAATGCTAATAAATGAAGGAATCCTGGGGCTGGTGAACCACTCAGAGACCAGCTGTTAGTGGGGTTTTCAGATGAGGTGGCAAATATACCCAGGACACCAATGTCATAGTATAAAGATAAAACTTTATTAAAAACCAGTGATCAATGGGAGAAGATATATCGATGGTCTCAGATGCAGAATACCCGGACCGCTCGAATAAGTTCTAATGTTATCAATAAAAAACAGGACAGTTATACATTTTCTTAATCTGATTCTCTGCCTTTTGTTAGGTTAAAAGCAATTTCATTTAATGTCCATACATCAATATAAATCTTTGTCAATTATTTCAGCCAATAGCTTACTGCTCCCCAGCATAATGGTTTCTCATTTGTCCATTACTAACTGGACGTTACAACCCTCTTGGCTAAAGTTACTTCCCCGTTGCCTGGATATGGTAAACACCATCATAAGGGTTAAAGTTGAGGTTCCCACCGGCTCACCGCCAAGTTGAGTAGACGTGTGTTCCTGCATCCGGGGTCACATCTAATCTACGTCTGAGCTGCGAACCAACTACTCATAAAATTGCAAAATCTGTTTCCTTATAATTATCTCCCAGATATGAGTCTGCTAACTAAGGCTTCCCATACTTTTGGCTCTAAACTATTGAACTTTCCCATTATGCTTTTCGGTACCTTGCATCGACTGAAATGTTAATCACAGTATTTTACTGTGAAGTGCATTTAAAATATCAACTTGTCTGTCTTAAAATCATAGTTGCTTGTTTTAAATTTCTTACTGCATTAATATGTGGGTAAGTTATCATTCCTCACCCTATTGTTAGCTCTTTCAGTGTCTGTATTCTGTCTAAAATAAGAACATAAGAAATAGGAGCAGGAGTAGGCCATCTAGCCCCTCGAGCCTGCCCCGCCATTCAATAAGATCATGGCTGATCTGAAGTGGATCAGTTCCACTTACCTGCCTGATCCCTATAACCCCTCATTCCCTTACCGATCAGGAATCCATCTATCCGTGATTTAAACATATTCAACGAGGTAGCCTCCACCACTTCAGTGGGCAAAGAATTCCAGAGATTCACCACCCTCTGAGAGAAGAAGTTCCTCCTCAACTCTGTCCTAAACTGACCCCCCCTTTATTTTGAGGTTGTGCCCTCTAGTTCTAGTTTCCTTTCGAAGTGGAAAGAATCTCTCCATCTCTACCTTATCCAGCCCCTTCATTATCTGATAGGTCTCTATAAGATCCCCCCTCAGCCTTCTAAATTCCAACGAATACAAACCCAATCTGCTCAGTCTCTCCTTATAATCAACAAATAAGAGAAATCTAAAATAATCGCCTTCACCAGCAAAATCTGGAACATGTTTGGGGGTGGTGGAGGCAAGCGATTGCAGGAGGTGCAGTAATATATGAAGTGAGTCCTTGAAGGACGACTGGTACAACCAGGAACCCATGAGTGGGATGTTTATGGCCATGATTCACCCATTGTTCCATGAGCATCATGTTGAGATACAACAATGGGCATCAGTTCCTGATCAGAGCATCGGGAAAAGGCAAGTGAGTTTTGCATGATCAATGATTGGGACTCCTTTTTAAAACTTTTGTTTGCCACCTCACAGATAAGGAATTTAAATCAGTCCCTGTTTGCCTAACATTCTCTTGTGGTTACTTGAACTTCTCGCTCCATTATTTCAGTAATATCTATGGAGAGCCAGAAAGTGCAAGGTGTAATTCAATCAATGAATTTACCATCAAGGTAAAACATTTATTGTTTACCTCGGGAATACTATTGCCCAGATTAGTTTGCAAATAATGTATGTTGCAGTGTATGTTTTCCCATATTACAACCATGATTACACTTCAAGAACACTTCACTGGCTGTGAAGTGCTTTCTGATGTCCTGAGATTGTGAAAGTCCTGATAGAAATGGATATTCTTTCTTGAAGGTCATGATCTAGTTCTTAGGGAACATGGGATTCCTGTGAAATCAGTGACTTGTTCTGAACATGAGATACAGCACTGAATAGGGGTTACACTTAGGGGCACAATCATAAAACTTGCAATTGTGGTTGGTTAGATTGTGGTTAAAGTTTCCATCAGAAGTCATTTGCGTTAACTCAAACTAAAAGTCTTTGATATATAGTGCAATTGCACTATTTCACAGAATTGCAGAATTGTTATGGCACAGAAGGAGGCCTTGGCCCATCGTGTTTGGACCAGCTCTCCAAATGAGCAACATGACTTAGTGCCATTCCCTTGTCTTTTCCCTGTACCCCTGCACATTGTTTCTATTCAAATAATCATCTAATGCTCTTCTGAATGCCTCAATTGACCCTGCCTCCACCATACTTCCAGGCAGTGCATTCCAAACCCAAACCACTTGTGTGATAAAGTTTCTTCTCCCATCACATTTGCTTCTTGTGCAAATCACTTTAAATCTGTGCCTTCTTGTTCTTAATTCTTTTACAAGCAGGAACAGCTTCCCCTTAACCACTCTGTCCTGTCCCCCTCATGATTTTCAACATCTCTATCAAATCTCTCAAAAACCATCTTGTAAACCTCTTCTGCACTCACTCCAAAGTGTTCACATCTTTCTTATAATATGGCGCCCAGAATTGTACACAATATTCCAGCTGAAGTCTACCTTGCAGATGTTCAACATAACCTCCTTGTTCTTGTACTCTATCCTCATGTTAATAAAGCCCTTTCCCTAATCCCAAGGGAATAGATTTAATGCCCTTTTCACATTTCCATTAAAATATCCTTTGATGCATTGAAGAGTGGAAAGCTGGAGAAATTATAGGAATTTTGCTAAAAACGATCAAAATAAATATTTTTAATAAGGACAAACTTCCAACCAGGAGTAATCTGATTGGAGGCAAAAAGTCCTATCTTTACAGTGGTTAGCACTGCCGCCTCACAGCGCCAGGGACACGGGTTCAATTCCGGTCTCGGGTCACTGTCTGTGCAGAGACTGCATGTTCTCCCCGTGTCTGCATGGGTTTCTTCTGGGTGCTCCAGTTTCCTCCCACACTCCAAAGATGTGTGGTTAGGTGGATTGGCCATGCTAAATTGACCCTTAGTGTCGGGGTATTAGCAGGGTAAATATGTGGGGATTCGGGAATAGGGCCTGGGTGGGATTGTGGCCGGTGCAGACTCGATGGTCCGAATAGCCTCCTTCTGTAGGAATTTTATGATTCTATGATTCTATGTTTCTAACAGGATCAAAAGTAATGGGGAGAAAGCAGGATTAGGCTATTCAGCTGGACTGAGTCTATACGGATAGAACTGAGAAATAAGAAGGGGGGAATCACTTTGATAGGGTTGTACTATAGGCCCCCAAATAGTCAGCGGGAAATTGAGGAGCAAATATGTAAGGAGATTACAGAGAGCTCCAAGAAAAATAGGGTGGTAATAGTCGAAGATTTTCACTTTCCCAACATTGACTGGGACAGCCATAGTATTAGAGGATTGGATGGAGAGAAATTTGTTGAATGTATTCAGGAGAAATTTCTCATTCAGTATGTGGATGGCCCGACTCGAGAGGGGGCAAAACTTGACCTCCTCTTGGGAAATAACGAAGGGCAGGTGACAGAGGTGTTAGTGAGGGATCACTTTTGGACCAGTGACCATAATTCTATTAGTTTTAAGATAGCTATGGAGAATGATAGGTCTGGCCCAAAAGTTAAAATTCTAATTTGGGGCAAAGCCAATTTTGATGGTATCAGGCAGGAACTTTCAAAAGTTAATTGGGGGAGTCTGTGGGAAGGCAAAGGGATGTCTGGTAAGTGGCAGGCTTTCAAAAGTGTGTTAACCAGAGTTCAGGGTAAGCACATTCCTCTTAGAGTGAAGGGCAAGGCTGGCAGAAGTAGGGAACCCTGGATGAGTCACAGAGTCATAGAAGTGTACAGCATGGAAACAGGCCCTTTGGCCCAACTTGTCCATGCCACTCTTTCCTTTAAACCCCGAAGCTAATCCCAATTGCCCGCATTTGGCCCATATCCCTCTATACCCATCGTACCCGTGTAACTATCTAAATGCTTTTTAAAAGACAAAATTGTACCCGCCTCTACTACTATCTCTGGCAGCTTGTTCCAGACACTCACCATCCTCTGTGTGAAAAAATTGCCCCTCTGGACACTTTTGTAACTCTCCCCTCTCACATTAAGCTTATGCCCTCTAGTTTTAGACTCCCCTACCTTTGGGAAAAGATATTGACTATCTACCTTGTCTATGCCCCTCATTATTTTATAGACCTCTATAAGGTCACCCCTCAGCCTCCTACGCTCCAGAGAAAAAGTCCCAGTCTATTCAGCCTCTCCTTATAACTCAATCCATCACGTCGCGATAGCATCCTAGTAAATCTTTTCTGCACTCTTTCTAGTTTAATAATATCCTTTCTATAATAGGGTGACCAGAATTGCACAAGTATTCTAAGTGTGGCCTTACCAATGTCTTGTGCAACTTCAACAAGACGTCCCAACTCCTGTATTCAATGTTCTGACCGATGAAACCAAGCATGCCGAATGCCTTCTTCACCACTCTGTCCACCTGTGACTCCACTTTCAAGGAGCTATGAACATGTACCCCTAGAGATCTTTGTTCTGTAACTCTCCCCAACACCCTACCATGAACTGAGTAAGTCCTGCCCTGGTTCAATCTACCAAAATGCATCACCTCGCATTTGTCAAAATTAAACTCCATCTGCCATTCGTCAGCCCACTAGCCCAATTGATCAAGATCCCGTTGCAACTTTCTTCACTGTCCACTATGCCACCAATCTTGGTGTTATCTGCAAACTTACTAACCATGCCACCTGTATTCTCATTCAAATCATTAATATAAATGACAAATAACAGTGGGCCCAGCACTGATTCCTGAGGCACACTGCTGGTCACAGGTCTCCAGTTTGAAAAACAACTCTCTGCAACCATCCTCTGGCTTCTGTCAAGAAGCCAATTTTGTATCCATTTAGATACCTCACCCTGGATCCCGTGAGATTTAACTTTATGCAACAACTTACCATGCGGTACCTTGTCAAAGGCCTTGCTAAAGTCCATGTAGACAACATCAACTGCACTGCCCTCATCTACCTTCTTGCCCTTCAAAGAACTCAATTAAGTTTGTGAGACATGATTTTCCACTCACAAAGCCATGCTGACTGTTCCTTATCAGTCCTTGCGTCTCTAAATGCCTGTAGATTCTGTCTCTCAAAATACCTTCCAACAATTTACCCACCACAGATGTGAGGCTCACTGGCCTGTAGTTCCCAGGCTTTTCCCTGCAGCCCCTTTTTAAACAAAGGCACAACATTTGCCACTCTCCAATCCTCGGGCACCTCACCCGTGACTATCGATGATTCAAATATCTCGGCTAGGGGACCCGCAATTTCCTCCCGAGCCTCCCACAATGTCCTGGGATATACTTCATCAGGTCCCGGGGATTTATCTACCTTGATGCGCTTTAAGACTTCCAGCACCTCCTTCTCTCAGGATTTTGAGGCCTTGGTCAAGAAGAAGAAAGAGGCACATGACATGCATAGGCAGCTGGGATCAAGTTAATCCCTTGAAGAGTAGCGGGGGTGTAGGAGTAGAATTAAGAGAGAAATCAAGAGAGCAAAAAGGGACACGAGATTGTTTTGGCAGATAAGACAAAGTAGAATCCAAAGAGCTTCTACAAATACATAAAGGGCAAAAGAGTAACAAGGGAGAGAGTAGGACCTCTTAAGGATCAACAAGGTTATCTATTTGTGGATCCACAAGGGATGGATGAGATCCTAAATGAATACTTCTCATCCGTATTTACTGTTGAGGAAAGCATGAATATTAGGGAACTTGGGGAAATAAATAGTGATGTCTTGAGGAGTGTACATATTACAGAGAAAGAGGTACTGGAAGTCTTAAAGCACATTAAGGTAGATAAATCCCCGGGACCTGATGAAATATATCCCAGGACATTGTGGGAGGCTAGGGAGGAAATTGCAGGTCCCCTAGCCGAGATATTTGAATCATCAATAGTCACGGGTGAGGTGCCTGAAGACTGGAGAGTGGCAAATGTTGTGCCTTTGTTTAAAAGGGGCTGCAGGGAAAAGCCTGGGAACTACAGGCCAGTGAGCCTCCCATCTGTGGTGGGTAAGTTGTTGGAAGGTATTTTGAGAGACAGGATCTACAGGCATTTAGAGAGGCAAAGACTGATTAGGAACAGTCAGCATGGCTTTGTGAGTGGAAAATCATGTCTCACAAATTTTTGATTGAGTTTTTTGAAGGGGTAACCAAGAAGATAGATGAGGGCAGTGCAGCTGATGTTGTTTACATGGACTTTAGCAAGGCCTTTGACAAGGTACCGCATGGTAGGTTGTTGCATAAGGTTAAATCCCACGGGATCCAGGGTGAGGTATCTAAATGGCTTCTTGACAGAAGCCAGAGGGTGGTTGTAGAGAGTTGTTTTTCAAACTGGAGGCCTGTGACCAGCGGTGTGCCTCAGGGATCAGTGCTGGGTGCACTGTTATTTGTCATTTATATTAATGATTTGGATGAGAATATAGGAGGCATGGTTAGTAAGTTTGCAGATGATACCAAGGTTGGTGGCATAGTGGACTGTGAAGAAAATTATCTCCGATTGCAACGGAATCTTGGTGAATTGTGCCAGTGGGCTGATGAATGACAGATGGAGTTTAATTTAGATAAATGCAAGGTGATGCATTTTGGTAGATTGAACCAGGGCAGGACTTACTCAGTTAATGGTAGGGCGTTGGGGAGATTTACAGAACAAAGAGATCTAGGGGTACATGTTCATAGCTCCTTGAAAGTGAAGTCACAGGTGGACAGAGTGGTGAAGAAGGCACTCAGCATCCTTGGTTTCATCGATCAGAACTTTGAATACAGGTGTTGGGACGTCTTGTTGAAGTTGTCCAAGACATTGGTAAGGCCAGACTTGGAATACTGTGTACAGTTCTGGTCACTCGATTATAGAAAGGATATTATTAAACTAGAAAGAGTGCAAAAAAGATTTCCTAGGATGCTACCCGGACTAGATGGTTTGAGTTATAAGAAGAGGCTGGATAGATTGGGACTTTTTTCTCTGGAGCCTAGAACGCTGTGGGGTGATCTTATGGAGGTCTATAAAATAATGAGGGGCACAGATCAGCTAGATAGTCAATATCTTTTCCCAAAGGTAGGGGGGTCTAAAACTAGAGGGCACAGGTTTAAGGTGAGAGGGGAGAGATACAAAAGTGTCCAGAGGGGCAATGTTTTGCACACAGAGGGTGGTGAGTATCTGGAACAAGCTGCCAGAGGTAGTAGTAGAGGCAGGTACAATTTTGTCTTTTAAAAAGCATTTAGACAGTTACATGGGTACGAGGGGTATAGAGGGATATGGGCCAAATGCGGGCAATTGGGATTAGCCCAGGGGTTTAAAAAAACACAAGAGAGGCACGGACAAGTTGGGCCGAAGGGCCTGTTTCCATGCTGTAAAGCTCTCTGACTCTATGATGATCAGTCATGATTGTGATGAACGGCGGGGCAGGCTTGAAGGGCCGAATGGCCTCCTCCTGTTCCTATCTTCTATGTTTTTATGTACTGACTCAGATTGGAGGAAAGATCTACGCTCGGACAACTGTTATTCATAATTTACATTAATGATTTAGATTTAGAATCAAGTAACTCAATATCAAACTTTGCAGATGACACAGAACTAGGAGAACTGAAGATGAATGTAATATAATTCAGGAATATATTGGAAAACATGCAAACTGAGCAGTTAAGTGGCAAATGATAAGACAAATGTGAGGTGATATAATTTGGTGGAAAAAATAGCAACTGAACATGATAGTAGAGAAAAGCGAGCCAGCGATACAGGTGAACAAATCATTAACAGCAGCATCACAGGTTAGTAAAGTCAATAAAATTGCTAACGAAACACGAGGGTGCATTCCAAGGTGTATAGTAGTCAAGAGTAGTGAAGTTATGTTAAACTTATCTATACTTGTTTTTGATATCTTAAATGACTTGTTCATTGAGATATATGGACAAGCTTCAAAAGTTGCCAATGATGCCAAACGTGGATGCTTGGATGACAGTGAGGGTGATCTCAATCGACTGCAACAGGACAAGGATTTGATGGCAGAATGGATAGACAAGTGGTACATGGAATTTAGTACAAAGAAGTGCAAGATTAAGAAGAAAGAATAGAGTGAAAGAAGAGGGAATAAACTTTTAATTACACAGTTCTAAAGTGTGTACAGAGATACAGGGGCGAATATTCCCATTCCGTCCGCTACAGGAATCGGAGCGGGCATGGGGCGGACCATGGAAAGGTCCATTGGCCTCAGGCAGGATTTTCTGGTTTCAGGGCGAGTGCGGCCAGAAATTCCGGCCCACAGACTTTTGAATTTGACCAGACATCAGGAGAGATTAGTTAGCAGATCTTATGGGACCTTTCATAAATAGAGATATTCGCTGGAGTTCTACCGCCCCGCCCACCACAAGAATCGGAGCAGGCGAGGGGCGGAAAATGGGAAGGTCCATTGACCTGGGGTGGGATTTTCTGGTCTGGGATTGAGTGAGACTGTAAAATCCCACCCAAAGAGTATAAAAGCAGGAAAGTTATGCAAAATATTCATAAATCTCTTGTTAGACCAATACTGGAGTGTGCATTCATTTCTTCTCACCACACTTTAAAAACTGCTCCACACACGAAAACCACCCCCTCTCCACCCCCCCCTCCCCCCCACCAATGGAAAACCCACATATGTAACACCCTCCCCAAGGAACATAACTGGCACTGCCCAGGCACTGCTCTCTGCCACTGCTTGGGTATTTCCCCTGGCATTGGAGCAGTGCCAGGGGCAGAGCTCAGTAAGTCCCAGGAGCAGTCCTAGGCATGACATACTCCACCCCTGAGCCAAGTACTCGTGTGAAGTCCTCTGGTAGGTTCTGTTCACCACGAGCACACTGTGGGAGTTGTGGCCAAACGGGCCATCTAAAATGGTGATTTGTAAAGCACTCTGGGACAATTGGATAAGAACTAAAATGACAGGCTGCAACCTAAAAGACAGAGATAAACAGGCTGCAACCCAGACGACTGAATACACAGGATACGGGCCATCTCCAGGACAAAAGGGACTTTCTGGTCAAATTGGGTTATTTACCAGACATAGGGGCGCCGTAACCCCTTATTTGGGAGGGAGGTGTGTATTCTACGTGCCCCCAGCACCTGCAGACATGGTCGTTGGGGACACACCCAGAGATTGGTGTGGCAGCACCCGATTGGACTTTATCGATCAGGGTGATCAAGTCCTGATCGATTTATTGGCAATGGCCAAAAGGAGCGCGAAACCCAACGGGATATAAAGGGTGCTGCACAACCAAGAATCTCTCTCTCTCTCTGACCCCACGAACGAGCGACAACAACGGTGACCATCGCCAGCGACGACCAGCACAAGGAGAGCCACCACACCCGAGAAGGAAGACCAGAGCCAGAGTGCCAGACCAGACCAAAGGGACCAGACTACGCAGAGGACGACCGAGACCAGCGCACAGATAAAGTCCAAAATCTGCTTGGGTACTTGCCAGTCACGCAAAGTTAAGTCAAAGTCTTGTATTGGACTTGAACTTTAGTATTTTCTGTAAGATAACTTATTGTTGGTTGGGTAGGTGATTATTGATTGTGTGTTTTAAATAAATATTGGTTGTACTAACAACACGTTTACTCGCAGTTCTTTGTCCACCGTATAAGGGTTAAAACATCTGTGTGGCAGGCACAACAGAGTCCTGTGGTGATTCGCTTTGATGTTCTGGTGTGAATGGGCAATCTAACTGTGGTAGCGGAGGGAATACTATCAGGCATAATTGTACATAAATGGATTCAAATGGGAATCCCAAAATTCAATGTTAGTATTCTTGGTAGATCATTGGCAGGAGGCAGGGAAAACTGGAATGGGAAATCCTGCTAGCGGAAATCCCATTTTTGGATTCCCTCCCCCGTTCCTGCCCCCTGAAATGCAAAATCCCTCCCCCCCATAGAATCATAGAATCCCTACAGTGCAGAAGGAGGCTATTCAGCCCATCGAGTCTGCACTGACCACATTCCCACCCAGATCCTATTCCCATTACGTCACATATTTACCCTGCTAATCCCCCTGTCACTAGGCTCAATTTACCATGTGGGGGTATGTGTAGCGGGGGGTGGGGGGGGGTGGAGTGGTAGAGTAGTCAGATGATCGGGGATGCAGTTGGGGTTGGAGAGAACCACTCAAGCGTTCAGTAAGATAGTTACCCAGAGTTAGAACTGGTTATATTCCTTCTAACGTTTCCTGGACAACTACTCTGATTAGTGAGCCAGAACTATCCAAAATCTCTGAGTTTAACTCAGAGGTTTGGAGGGTTCCACATGCATGGGAATATCCAAGAGAAGTCCAAACCTTCCAGGCAATTCTTGCATAGTCAGATCTTCTGAGGGGCACCAACCCATCTTGGGGGGGTACCTGACCTGTGGGGCACCACCATCTGGAGATCAGAAATTCTGGGCTTTGTAGATGCCAATTTTGAAAAACACAGCCATGGGTGGGATTTTCCAGCCATGCTCGGCCCAAAACCGGAAAATCCCACTCAAGGTCAACGGATCTTTGTATGGTCAGCTCCCCACCTGCTATGATTCTCATGGCAGGTGGGATGGGAAAATACCTCTCAAAGTCTTCTAACTTTCCATGCAAAGATACAGCATTATTCAATTTTTGGTCCCCTAACTTCGCGCCATTTTGTTGTCTGGTAACGATTGATCCATTTTGTGACACTTGGCTGTCACCTCTCCTGTCTGACTTCAGGTCTTACCCCCGCTGCTGTTTTTAAATGTCCTCTTCATCCATCTATCTGTTGAACTGTTGTGATTATGAATAATTAGCAAGAGACTGAGTCAAAGTCAGGAGCCTGTTGGGATGGGGGTGGGAGGAGGTGGAGATCCTGTCTGTTACAGTCAGGATTAGTTTTGTAATAATTCCTCCCATATCAAAACATAAACTGCTTCACATAAGTAGGATAGCATGACACACGATTAACGAGTACCCTCTAGTTAAGGTATATGTACTATATAATGCATTAGAAATCTGGTTTCCATTACTAATTTACAGTATTTATACTGCAAGCAGCAGGAACTTAATGTGCTTTTATATTGTCATGCTGCAGGTTCCAAATCTCTATTTGGGGCAACATGGTGGCACAGTGGTTAGCACTGCTGCCTCACAACGCCACGGACCTGGGCTCAATTCCAGCCTCGGGTCACTATCTGTGTGGACTTTGCACATTCTCCCTGCATCTGCGTGGGTTTCCTCTGGGTGCTCCTGTTTCCTCCCACAGTCCAAAGATGATTGGCCATGCTGAATTGACTCTAGTGACAGGGGGCTTAGCAGGGTAAATATGTGGGGTCACGAGAATGGGGCCTGAGTGTGATTGTTGTCGGTGCAGACTCAATGGGCCGAATGGCCTCCCTCTGCACTGTAGGGATTCTATGATTCTTAACATATATCGAAGTGCCATTTCAAAACTGAACTGTTTGCTATAACCTGTGAGTTGTACTGTAACCTCCAGAATGATATCAATGGCAATATATGTTTATTTTTAAATTTGATGGCACAGTGGTTAGCACTGCAGCCTCACAGTGCCAGGGACCCTGGTTCGATCCCAGCCTTGGGTGACTGTGTGGAGTTTACACATTCTCCTTGTGCCTGCGTGGGTTTTCTCCAGGTTCTCTGGTTTCCTCCCACAGTCCAAAGATGTGCAGGTTAGGTGGATTGACCATGCTAAATTGCCCTTTCATCTCTAAAGATGTGTAGGTTAGATAGATTAACCATGGGAAATGTGTGGGGTTACAGGGACAGAGCGGAGGAGAGCGCCTGGGTAAGATACTCTATCAGGGAATCGGTGCAGACTGGATGGGCCGAATGGTCTCTTCTGCACTTTAGGTATTCTACGATCCTATGATTCTATTTTCTAAAGCTAATTTTTGACATGATCACTATTGTGCTGAATGATTTTCCCATCATTTTCAGAAATAAAAAAGTTTTGCACTGGTAAAGAATGAAAAATGTGTTCTATGCTTCTCAAATGCTCCAAGCGTAGCAGAATTCTAATCAGAAATGTAGCTTCTTTTTTCAAAGAGGATCAATATGAATATTCTGAAAGGTTCGGAGGCCAAAATCATCTCTGAAGCAGATCAATTTCAAAATTCAATATCTCTCAGCATAAATCATTCAGCCAACACCCCGAGATTCTCTTGAAACATATGAGGTGGGAGGAGGAAGGAAGAGAGGAGAGAGGCTTCTAATTTCATGGATGAAAGGGAATAGGTTCAAGAATGGAATGTAATGGATAGTATTCTAGGCCAACAGCGGTGTCGAATTAATTTTCTCTTTTGAAATCATCTTCAGTGGTCTGATGTGAGAACGTGACATGAACTTGCAATGTACGAATCGTCACGCTTAATGTGTGGACTCAAAAAAATTCTGAATTAAAAAGACCCTTGCCAGATCCTTATTGCATGTTCTACACAGAACAGCTCATTTACAATGCACTTTTAATGAATAAAATTTATATTTCTGTAAAACGGTCCCATAATCCTATAATCTTCAAAGAGTTTAATGAGCTTTGCCAATTGAACTAAGATGCTCGGGCCTTTGGGTTTTCTTAAAAGCTTGCAGTCAGTGACATTCCAGTGGAAATGCAGAAGGATCTAACTGCTGCGAACAGAGATTAAAAACACTCCATTAAAATGGTCAGATATTTGATACAAAAAAAGTTCAGTCAAAGGACAGAAGCTACAATGCTCTTTTTAATCATGACCCATAGCCCCACATGGCAAAGACTAATTCAAAGTGTCTTACTGCATCATTCATTCTGAGCTGGTAGAAAAAGTACAAAATGGCAGTTTGTGCTGGTAATAGATAAATGTAACACGCACTGATGCGCGATATTACTCACGAGGCATGAGATGCTCAAGGAAATAAAGGCTTTTATTTACTATTACAACGAAGCTACCATATATAGTACACGATCCCAGACTGAGGGGTCCCAGACAGAGCAGTGACCTTTATACCTCTCCCAGGAGGCGGAGCCCGACTGGGATGTACCATAATAACTATAATACAGGTAGAACAACCCAACCCTAACCCCAACAGTAACAAGTAGAACAACCCAACCCTAACCCCAACAGCAACATATATACAGACTTGAAGTACTGGCCAGACCCTGGCTCAGTACTACCTAGTGGGAACCAACGATGGTTCACCACACGCACGTGACTCGGTACTTATCTAAATGCATTCTATTGCTCACATAGTAATCAGCACACTTCAAGGGGCAGAATTTTCCCGTCCCACCTGCCACAGGCGGGACACGGACCATGCAAAAGCCTCGGGTGGGATTTGCCGATCTTTGGACGAGCGCAGTGAAAGATTTGATAATGCAATCTTTCTGCTTCCTTTCTGTGGTCATCACAGGCATACAGTTTAGCAAATTAAATAAGAACAATAATTTACTGGGAGCCACAAGCTTAAAGTAGATTACAATCATCCAACGTTCATATCCTTTTTAATTTTTATTTTAAACAACGCAAGGGGTGCGATCTTATTGGCCATTCAGGCCATGCTCCCACTGCAGTGAGGTTGGAGAATTTGGTGGCCAGCCAAATCTCCGTTTTCTGCAGCGGGATGGGAAAATCCAGCCAAGGAATCTCTCCCTATTCCAATCTCATTTACTGACACTTGGCAACACATGTCAATTAAACGTAATACATTTTAGTATCTGGCCACTCTTGATTTGCTTTGTTTCCTTTACTTTGTGATAAATTGTGATGAATTTAGTATGCTACTTGGTCTTTGACTAGGCCTACATTTGTATCCAACATCATACTTCAGTCTTATTCTCTGAATCGGCTCACCAATGCAAGTTTCGACTGGAGCATTTTGATTGATGGTTCGGTGACACCGTGGTTAGAACTGCTGCCTCACTGTGCCGGGGACCCGGGTTCGATTCCCAGCTTGAGTCACTGTCTGCGCGGAGTCTGCATGTCCTCCCCGTGTCAGAGTGGGTTTCCTCTGGGAGCTCCGGTTTCCTCCCACAACCCAAAAGAAGTGCGGGTTAGGTGCATTGGCCATGCTAAATTCTCCCTCAGTGTACCCGAATAGGCGCCAGAGTGTGGCAACTAGGGGATTTTCACAGTAACTTCACTGCAGTGTTAATGTAAGCCTGCTTGTGACACTAATAAATAAACTAAACTCGATATTTTCATCTTGTGTAGTTTTGATGCAAAATGCCACATGGAATTAAGACCAAAATTTGAACTTTTGTTTACTCAACGAACGATGTTTGAACGTAAGTGGAAGCAGTTACCCATTGAAACACCTACAGTTAACCCATTGACAAGTTTGTAGTAAACTCAATTTTTTGAGTCCTCTCCAGTCACACATCTTCAGAGACACCTACAGATCTGGTACACATAAACATTTGTCATTTCAAGATGTTATTGCGTGGTGTTTCATGAAGTGAATTGAAAGTTTTGACTTCAGTAATGTTGTGTACAGCTGGCAAGGCTCCAAAAGAAAGTAATATCTAGCAAAAGGTGTGCAATATAGATCTGAATGTTAAAGTTTGGGAATTCAGTAGTAGGCCTTAAATAATTCTGACATGCTTTAAAGCTGATGGTAGCATTAATGTGATGTAATCGAAATGACAAATTAGAGGAGAGCCAACCACTAAAGTGTTTTGTTCGGAGTCATTTATTTATGATTCAGAACTGTGTGATTGGATGTATCTGGGTAAAGGAAACCTTGATGCCATAGCTATCTATAGGAATAGAAAACATTTAAGTTAAATGTGGCACTTTGCTCTCACCTACATTAGCACTATCATGAGATGTGTTCCATTAGATTCCAAGAAAAAAATGCATTTGACTGTAAGGATAAAAGATATCAGCATATTGTTTAAAAAAAACTAGGTACTGCACTCCTGGGACTAGAGCAACTTTTTATATCACGTTCTCAGAACATTCAGGAGATGAACACAAATGTTTTCTTATGATTGACATTTCATGTATTTCCCTGAAGAAACACATCTCGCTGATACAGAATGGAATTGATATGACAGCATTCAAAATAATCTAGCAGCACAATAGCTGGCATAATTATATTCCAACAAAATATGCAATATTTAAATTGAAATACATACACTGTATAAGGAAGAAATAATGCATAACCCACTGACAGTGAGAAATCCATTGTTATCCTTTACGTTTGACCTTAGCTATGCTTGTGTGGAGTTGTATTAAATGAAAGAGCGGGAGAAATACTGGAGGAAATAATGGGCCAGAGTCTGCTGTAGCTGGGCATTTAATGGTGTTTGTCATGAGTTAAGACACACCCCAGCACCCGTCAGTTTAGTTGCTGGACACGTGAGCTGATGATATATTGTAGGCATAAGGAACCTGAGTGAACTACCTCCAGAATTGTTATCATTTATTTTCAGTAATTAAGAGATTCAGTGGAGGCCCATCAACACAACAGGAATGGAAGAAACTGTTTGGCTTCGGCTCTTTGTATCTGCAAAATAAAGTAACATTATAAATGTTAATTACAGTCACTCAACCTCTGTGGCACTGAAAAGGAATGATTACCATTCTGGAGCCTCAGTCTTTTAGATCTGTAATGTCTTTAAATCTTGTTTGTAAGGAGATACCCTGCTTGTTGCTCTATTCACGCAGGTTCCAGGCGTCGACAATATATTATCAGCTCATGAGCCCAGCAACTGAGTCTGTGGATTGGACACTCTTATATAATGTTATATACTATTATATAATGGGCGGCACGGTCGCACAGTGGTTAGCACTGCTGCTTCACAGCTCCTGGGACCCGGGTTCGATTCCCGGCCTGGGTCACTGTCTGTGTGGAGTTTGCACATTCTCCTTGTGTCTGCGTGGGTTTCCTCGGGGTGCTCCGGTTTCCTCCCACAGTCCAAAGATATGCGGGTTAGGTTGATTGGCCATGCTAAAATTGCCCCTTAGTGTCCTGAGATGCGGAGGTTAGAGGGGTTAGTGGGTAAATATGTAGGGATATGGGGGTAGGGCCTGGGTGGGATTGTGGTCGGTGCAGACTCGATGGGCCAAATGGCCTCTTTCTGCATTGTAGGGTTTCTATGATCTATGATCTATGTGGTGCAGTGTTTGCTTCTTCCCACAGGCTTATAGAGGGGTAGCACTAATGCTCCATCTGTGGAGATTGGCCAAGCTTGAAGCCATGTCTGGTCCTGAACTTGTTGAGGGTGGACCACTCATTCCTTGGAAGGTTGAAACCAGGCAGCTGTTGTGTTGGGTTTCAGACCAGGTACTTGTCTGTGGTTTCCAATAATTCCCATTCATTTGTCCAAGTGGAATTTGCATTGAAGTCCTATGTGAGAGGGTTTCTCCAGATCAGCTTTCTTGATGGAAGTCAGATCTTGGGTGGGCTGAATAAATCAGCATGAATTGGCAGGTGAGGTGAGGGGTCAGTGAACTTTTTTTATCATTTTGTGGATTACTGCAGGTTGGCAGATATGTGGAGGAGTGATGTTTGCCAGGATAGGGAGCCAAGGGAGTGGCGTTAAGCATAGTGTTCCAGTAATGATACACATGGTAGCATTCAGTTGGGTCTCAATTCTGTGTGTGTGTGATGATTTTGACCAAAGAGGGATGCAATATTCTGTTACTGAGTATCAGTGTGTGAGTGCTGAAGTTCAGAGGGTAGCGGCAGCTGCACTTTGCGTTGAGCCGGCTAGTTTGGCAATCAAGGACTCGGCCTTGGCTGCAGTTGTTTTGAGGTGTTCCCAGAAGGTCAGTGTCCTATCTAGAGTCACTCTGAGGCATGTTGGAGTTGAGTGGTGTATTAATTTGTAGCCATTCATTTGGATATTGAGCTTTTTTTGGATTTTTGCATTGTGAAGATGTAAGAATCCGGATACTATTTTTGCAGGGCTTGGCTTGAGTTACCATGTTTTGCAATATTGTTCAAGTTTTGACAATTCCTCGTTTAGAATCCGATTCAAGGTGTTGAAACCAGGGGCTTGAGTTGAGAGGCAGATATGGTCGACATATCAGAATTTTTGGGAGGTAATTTTTGGAAGATCATTTGTGTTCAGGTTGAACGGGGTTGGAGCTAATACTGAGCCTTGGGGAAGTCCGTTGTTTTGCCATTTCCATGTACTTTTTGTCTGTGCAAGGTGAATTCTGAACCTTCAGTTGTTTAACAGTGTTCTGGTGCTTTTAGTCACCAGGGGGTGGAGACATGTGACAACTTCAGGACGAGGCCAGTGTGCCAAACGATACCATGGGTAGCTGTGTGGTCAAGGAACGCAGCACCTGACTTCATGTTTTTCAGAAAGCCTTTTCAATGCAAGTGGTAAGGGCCAGTACTGGTTCCCCTGTGCTGCGGTCCTTGCAGAAACCAGCTTGGTCAGTGTTAAGGACTTCTTCTGTGGTTGGGGATATGTGCTAAAGGGTGAGGCATTCAAAGATTTTTTATGGGACCAACAGGAGAGAGATTGGACATTAGCTAGCTGCAAGTATGGAGTCTTTAATGGGTTTTGGTATGGCGATGACTTCTACTGTCCACCATTTCTTTGGAAAGATATCGGAATTTATGACACCGGAATTTATTACATTTAGTACATTTATGTAAAACCAGGTCAGCCAGGCAAGAACTGGGGGCCCCAGGTGTTTCCTAAATTCTGGCGTGATTTTGTCATATCCTGCTGCCTTGCCATGCTTCAAACTCTGTCGGACCTTCTTTAGTTCTGCACTCTCAAAGGGGGTGGGGCTGATATCTTCTCTGTGTTGTTGATGGTGTTGCATTAGTTCAACCTGAATGTTTCTTTTGGTGTTTTTGTCCAGGTGTGCATTAGCTATGGCAACCAAATGGCACATGTTCCTGATCCTCGTAGACGTTCTTTCCAAGTTGCTGAACATTCTGCTCATGAGATCCACCACAGCTACATCTACTACTGAGAAACTGAGTTGCTATCAGACAATGGAACGGCATTCACAGCTGATGAATTTCGGACTTTCATCAAGTCTAATGGCATTCGTCATTTCAGGTCAGCCCCCTACCGTTCTACCCTGAATGGGTTAGTGAAGTGAGCTGTGCAGACCTTCAATGCTTCCATGAAGAAGCAGGCTCATAGGCCGCTGCCATTGCGATTGGCAAGATTTTTTTGCTGTCCTATAACACTACACCTCATACCACCACTGGGGTCATGCCTGCAGAATTGCTAATGGGTCAGCGCCTGTGTACCTGTTTGGAGTCAGTGTTCCCAAATGTGTTGGGGAGGGTGGCGGCTAGGCGAGGCTCTCAGAAAGACTATCATGACTCTCAGAAAGGGGATCGATTGTTTAATGTGAACAACCTTATTTTGACAAGAAATTTGGCGATGAACCTGCCTGAGTGCTCGGAAGAGTTGTGGAGAAGATGAGGCCGGCCTCATATGTGGCGGAGACACAGGGGCATTGAATAAAGAAGCATGTCAACCACTTACACAAGAGAGTAGAGCCAGCTCCAAGGGACAAGCATCCAATTCACATGTACCAGCCTTTGAATCACAGATTTTGACACCTACAATGGGGACAACGCAGCTTCTGGCTTCAATGGCTGAGGCAGAGGAAGGGGCCGCTGGGTTCTAGTTCCAAAAGTGTTTAGCATGTCCGCTCCATCAGTGGATCCCATGTCGCCAGCTGCTGAAGAACCACTGACAGAATTAAAGCATTCTGCAAGGGTCTGAAAGTCTCCGGACCGGCTAATGTTATAAACTGTTTTTCCCTGGTTTCCCTTTTGTAATGTTGTTGTTTCTCTGCCTATGTGTTAACTGGTTTTATTTTTGTTTCACCATAGGTAGTCCAAGAAGTTAGTGGGCGAAGAAGTATGGTAGTGTGGCCCCTTTAATGGGTGAGTGTTTGTGGGCCATGTGACCAGGCCAGAACCAATAGAATGTGAGCACGAGTGCATGAACTTGGGCCAATCAGAGAGTGCATTCTTGGTCCTGGAAGTTTTTAGCTGGAGTCAGAGTGTTGCCAGGAGTAAACCTGTATAGTTGTGCTATTAAATCCTAAGTTGTACATAGATCTTCTCAGTCAATAAATCTTTGACTTTGTTAATTGCCACATCGAGTCACCTTGAGTTATTACACAAACATTAAATTACTGAGGATCCATATCTTCCACAACCCCAAACTGAATGTCAGTGGCCCCAGAAGAGCAGGAACAAGATTGTCCAAGATATAGAGGTAAAATGTCTGTGTTTCTGCCTCTTGTAAACTGGGATTGGACCAATTCACAAGAAGCAGAAACACAGACAACCTCGCAACCATTGAAGTCAACAGATGGAAAATGGTTATCTGGGACTGTACAATTTTGCCACCTACATTTTTGGCATGCACCAGGAATGACACAGCAGAATATTTTTCCCTGATCGTGCATTCAAATTCATCCAAGTAGAAAGAAAATCAAGAATGTGTCATTTGCAATTCAGTTAAGCTGCAGGATTTAAAATGTTGAGCCGTGTTTTCTGGCTGAGTTACACTTTCTGTCTCCTTTGAAATTATAAATTGGATTCAAGAAAAAAAAGGTGTTCTATCTTGCAAATTTATTGACAGTGTTTCCTGAACAGATAAAAGTGAGACTTCTACTTATATAAAAGCGACATAGCTAATCACTTGCAGTCCATGAAGTACTTTTGAAGTGTAGCCACTGCTCTAAAGAAGGAAACATGAAACAACCACTCATCCAATTCCATTATAAGCATTTCATCTTCATTTGATAGTTTTCAGGATGTGATAAGTAGTTTTCAACTTGCTATTCAGTCAAAAAAAAGGTGACATTTGTACCTCAGGCTGCAATCTACATTCACTGCAGCTCAAACGAAAGGGACTGGAAAATCATTAAAAATACGCAGAACATCTTCATGATTCAGATTGCGCTCAGCTACTATTCATCGCAAACATCAGCTTAAAAATCAGTTTGTCAGCTTGGCTCAATGGTAATCTCGAGGGTGATAAACAAAAGGCTTTGTGTTCAAAGCTAGTTCCAGATCTTAGTTCCAGAGGCTTTATTTGGAGATGCCATCCTTCATGCGAGACGATAAACATTATACCAAGATCCATCGGCTTGCCCAGGTAGATTTTAAAGATCCTCAAAGGGTGGGTGAGGGATGGGCGGGGGGGGGGGGGGGGGGGGGGGGGGCGGGTGGGGGGGCGGTAGATGGATGGGGCGGGTAAGAGGATGGGGGGAATGGGAAGGCGGGAAGGGATTTGATTCCATCTGCCAGGTGGAAACTAAGTTCCTACCTGGCTGAAAACCAACCAGATCCTGCTTGTGATTTTACTGATGTTTCTGAAAAGGCAGCTCAGCATGTGATCAGGTTCTGATGATGTCATTGGTTCTGACGGCTATTTCAACTTTGACCTAAACAAAGAAGTAAGCATGTCTTTTTTTCTGTCAGTTGAAGATTAGTCTGAAATGGTTCAGAAAGTTGGCAGGCCCTCTCACTCAATGTCATTTTCCTCGCTGTGACCAGGAAGAGCAGAAATGCTCCCTGAGAAAGTTTAGATCTCTATCCCTTTCTCCTCACGCTCATCTAAAGATTAATTCTCCAGAAGCCAGAAGCTGCTTCTTATTCATTCCCTATGTTTGGACTACACAGAAAAAGGACCAATTCTGTTAATAAAGCCCGGCCGCTAAGATCATCATGGTCTCATCCTGTCCTTGGATGACAGGAAACAAGCTGAAACCAATGTTTTGAAATGCCTCCCTGTTGACAAATGCCACTGGCTATCCCAAAGGTGTCTTGATGGGCACATGCGTGCAATCAATTGCCCCTTTCACTTCAGAGAATCCTGCAATGGCCCTAAAGCCTCTTGACCTCTCAGCATGTTTGTCCTCATCAGTGCTAAACATGGTGAGGATTTCCACCCTCCTGAACAATTGTATCAATAACAAGCCTGTTGCAACAATGGGCATCTGATTGTTCTATTCTGCAGAGATCACCTGCTGATCCTTGAAAGGATCTTGAGTAATAGAAATTCAATAAAATTGTCACCTTCAGAGTCACAGATGTCAGGATGACCACCCCCACAATTGGAGATAATTCCCCCTGCACACATATTGCAAATAGATGTGATTTCCTGCATGGAGAGAGATAGCCACCTAAGACGTGCAGATGATTTGAGCGCTGTCTGTATCCCTCTCCTTCAATGCTAGCTTTTCTCCTTGGGCAGAGCTGCCCTCAGCCCAACTCTGCATCCTTCTGATGCTTCAGCATCACACTGCCGCTCAATGGGTTTGCCAGCAGGTTTGTCTCTTCTCTCTTCTTTTCTCTCTCACCTCTGTGTTTGAGGAACCTCCACTGGAATGAAATATCCCCATAGCCCCTGTTTCCTGTGTCCTTCTTGTCAGCCTGCCCTGTAAGGATGTCATTGTAGCTACAGCCCCTCTTTCAAATCACCCCCCTCAAGAAAAACACTTCATTGGCTCCCTTATCTCTCATTCAATTTCAGCTATAACCTCAAATTCTACACTGTCTTTTTCACTTCAGCCCTCATACCCACCCTTCTGCTGCTGAGTTGACCCTGCCAAGATGTGTAGGGGAGTTAGCAAGGTAAATGTGTGAGGATATGGGGATAGGGCAAAGGGAGTGGGTCTGGGTTAAATGCTCTTTCAGAGAGTTGGTTCAGATTCAATGGGTCGAATGACCTGTAGGGATTCTATGGTCCTAACAATCTTAATGCCCTTTCTCAAGTTGTGAAATTTCTCCAACAACTCCTTCTTGCTCCCCACAATAGTGCTCTGTAACATCTTTCCAAGTTTATAAGTCTTCACAGCACATGAGGGTTACCTTTGTCTCTTTGCCTGAAAGAAATAATCATCTTGTTTCTCCTTGACACAATGCTTAAAGATGGTGTAATCAGGAAAATGGTTTTGCAAATGTGATGCGGAGCCATTATTGAAAAGTTTTGCCTCCTCCATAGCTAGATGAGTAAGATTGTTATAATTTAAATCAGCTAAGTAGCTTATTAGCTGGTTAAGTAATGTTAAAGGAGCAAAAGTGTAGTGATTGGCTGGCTTTCTGAGATTCACATTAATTAAAATTAAGACTGTTTGCAGCTGACTTTTTTTTTCTGCAAACACGAAAATATTTCCACAGAAACAGAGCGGTGTTCTACTCGATAGAAATTTAATTCAATGATGAATTCTGTCTTCTGGAACTCTGAATGGCACAGTCACCTTTATCAATCGGGGTATAGATTACAAAAGCAGAGAGGTCATTATGGAGTTGTATAGAACTTTGGTGAAGCCACATCTGGAGTACTGAGTGCAGTTCTGATCGCCACATTATAGGAAGACTGTGAATGCACTGGAAGGGATGCAGAGGAGATTAACCAGGATGTTGCCTGGGATTTAAGTTATGAAGAGAGGTTGGATAGACTTGGGTTTTTTTCTCTGGAGCAGAGAAGACTGAGGAGTGACCTGATTGAGGTGTTCAAGATTATGAGGGGCATGGATAGGGTGGTTAGGGAGCAGCTGTTCCCCTTAGTTGAAGGGTCAGTTATGAGGGGACACAAGTTAAAAGTGAGGGGTGGGAGGTTTAGGGGGATTTGAGGAAAGTCTTTTTACCCAGAGGGTGGTGACAGTCTGGAATGCGCTGCCCAGCAAGGTGGTGAAGGCGGAATACCTCACACCCTTTAAAAAGTACCTGGATGAGTACTTGCCATGCCATAACATTCACAGCTATGGGCCAAGTGCCGGCAAGTGGGTTTAGGTAGGAAGGTCAGGGCCTTTCATGCATTGATGCAGACTCGATGGGCCACAGGGCCTCTTCTTCACTGTAGTATTCTGTGATTCTGAGCTTGGATACAGAATGACAATGATAGTTGCAGATTCATGAATGGATAGTTATTATTGGCAGTTATTCTCTCTTTAACCAATTTTCCTCATATGACCTTTGATTTCATTCTCATAACCTCTGAGCCTGTTTCTGCTCTGTTTAGGGTTCCATAAATATTCGGTGGTAGTCACAAAATGGAATCTAAGTGAAAGGTATTTTATCTTAAAGGAAATGTCTCTGTGGATGATATAATGCAGTTTTCTTTCCATAAATACTTCTGCATACATAAAAAGGCTTACGATTAACATCCATTACACAATGTATTCCCCGATTTAATATCTGTCCCTGCTGTCTCCGTACAAATATATTTGGCACAACATCTCCCACCATGGAATAAACAATTATCCATAAAATAACTTCACCTGAAACAGGGCTTCAATTTTTAATCCAGACTTTATTCTCTACACAGACTTTACCCTTGGTCAACTGCAAGCTCAATGGAAACAATTCGTCTGGGAGCTGAAATCTGATGAGGTTATTACGATAAAACTTTAATAGTGAGTCTGAGGAATTAGCCTGGAGCTACACTGTAACAGCCTTCCTAATCTTATAAAATCCATCAGTCAATGATAAAGGTCAAATTCAGAAATCTTGTGAGAAAATCAAGAATCGGTGCCTTTTAATTAAAAGTTTTAACTTTGTGAAATGATGACCAGGTTCTGATTATTTACTGTGTACCATCCTGCAGTGAGAAGGTGAGAATTAGTAAGTCAAAATTAAACACACAGAGGAGCCAATTTCCAAGGAATTTCTCCCACTTGCCTGTCATGGAATCCCTCCAGTGCAGAAAGAGGCTATTTGGCTCATTGAGCCTGCACTGACAACAATCCCACCCAGGCCCTATCCCCATAACCCCATGTTTTTACCCCGCTCGTCTCCCTGACACTAAGGGGCAATTGAGCATGGCCAATCAACCGAACTCACACATTATTGGACTGGGGATGAAAGCAGAGCACCCATAGGAAACCCATGCAGATACAGGGAGAACATGCAGACTCCACATAGACAGTTACCCAAGGCCGGAATTTAACCCAGATCCCTGGTGTTGTGAGACAGCAGTGCTAACCACGGTGCCACTACGCCACCCTACGTCACAACAGCAGTGGAAAAGTTGAGGAAACAGATTATTTAACCAAGACTGGAGATGATGGCCAAGATTTGTGACTGTGTCACATTCATAGTTCATTGTACTTACAGCACAGACTTTTTGTCAGCTTTTGTCCAGCAACTTATGGGCATTGTGTGTCTAAAGCAATGCAATCTACCAGGGACCTGGGACCTGTGCGAACAAGACAAACAATAGCACATTTCTTCAAACAATCAGACTGAAGAATTCTTAATGAGTGATGCAACCTCTCAACCAGGAAATGTGAGTTGGAATGTCTTATGCAATAGAAAATAATCATTTGGCAGTAAGGCGTTTGAATATTACTGAAAAAAGAAACTTTTTTGTCAAAGCTTTTTGTCTTGCAATCATCAGGGCATTCACAAAACACAAATGAGCAGATTTATACTGTATGAGAAGAGATTGCTGATTGTTGGCAAGTGGACTCTGGCAGAGGCATTGTCTTGGAGAATGCACCAGTTGATTGTGGCTGACAGTTAACTGTCAAACATTCATTGAAATTTAAACCAGGTAGCTTGATCAGGCATTGCCCTGAGGAATGAACCTGTGAAAGGTTGTCACTTATTTTGTTTAGCTGAAACATGTTCAATATTTCTACATGTTCTTTCTGTCTGGAAAGAAGAGGGCCCTGTGTATTAATATATTTCATTTCCAGTACACGCAAATGTTTTATTTTATTCATTCATGGGATGTGGGCATTGATGGCTGGACCAGCGTTTATTGGCCATTCCTAATTGCCTATGAGAAGGTGATGGTGAGCTATCTTCTTGAACCACAGCAGTCCATGTGATATATGTACACTCACAGTGCTGATAGCGAAGGAGTTCAACAATTTTGATCCAGCGACATATTTCCAAGTCAGGATGGTGTGTGATTTGTAGGGGCAGTTCCAGGTGGCGATATTCCCATGTAGTGCCAGCCTAGTCTTTCCAGATGGTAGTGGTCATGGGATTGGAAGGTGTTATCTAAGGACATTGATGAGTTCCTACAGTCAGTTCCTGCAATGATGGAACACACGACTGCCACAGTAGTCGGTGGTGGAAGGAATGAATGTTTCTCAGTGTGGTGTCAATTAAGCAGGCTGCTTTGTCCAGGATGGTATCAAGCTTCTTGATTGTTGTTGGAACTGCACTCATGCAGGCAAATGGAAAGTATTCAATTGCACTCCTGAGATGTGTTTTGTAGATGATGAACAGAGCTTGGGCGGAGGGGGTGGGGGGAGGGGTGGGGGGGGGGGGGTGGGAGGAGGTGTGGGGGGGGGGGGGGGTCTGGTGTCAGGAGATGAGTTACTCATTGCAATTTTCCTAGCAAGTGACCTGCTCTGGTAGCCATGTTATTTGTATGCCCAGTCCAGTTCAGTTTCTGATCAATGGACAACTCCAGGGTGTTGATTGGGGTTTCTGCAATGGTAATGTCACTGGATGTCAAGAGCGAGGGTTCACTTCTTTCTTGTTGAAGATGGTCATTGGCTAGTACCTGTGTGGCAGGAACTTACATGCCACTTGTCCATAAGACCATAAGACATAGGAGCGGAAGTAAGGCCATTCGGCCCATCGAGTCCACTCCACCATTCAATCATGGTTGATTTCAACTCCATTTACCCGCTCTCTCCCCATAGCCCTTAATTCCTCGAGAAATCAAGAATTTATCAATTTCTGTCTTGAAGACGCTCAACGTCTCGGCCTCCACAGCCCTCTGTGGCAATGAATTCCACAGACCCACCACTCTCTGGCTGAAGAAATTTCTCCTCATCTCTGTTCTAAAGTGACTCCCTTTTATTCTAAGGCTGTGCCCCCGCGTCCTAGTCTCCCCTGTTAATGGAAACAACTTCCCTACGTCCATCCTATCTAAGCCGTTCATTATCTTGTAAGTTTCTATCAGATCTCCCCTCAACCTCCTAAACTCCAATGAATATAATCCCACGATCCTCAGACGTTCATCGTATGTCAGGCCTACCATTCCTGGGATCATCCGTGTGAATCTCCGCTGGACCCGCTCCAGTGCCAGTATGTCCTTCCTGAGGTGTGGGGCCCAAAATTGCTCACAGTACTCCAAATGGGGCCTAACCAGTGCTTTATAAAGCCTCAGAAGTACATCCCTGCTTTTGTATTCCAAGCCTCTTGAGATAAATGACAACATTACATTTGCTTTCTTAATTACGGACTCAACCTGCAAGTTTACCTTTAGAGAATCCTGGACTAGGACTCCCAAGTCCCTTTGCACTTTAGCATTATGAATTTTGTCACCGTTTAGAAAATAGTCCATGCCTCTATTCTTTTTTCCAAAGTGTACGACCTCGCACTTGCCCACGTTGAATTTCATCAGCCACTTCTTGGACCACTCTCCTAAACTGTCTAAATCTTTCTGCAGCCTCCCCACCTCCTCAATACTACCTGCCCCTCCACCTATCTTTGTATCATCGGCAAACTTGGCCAGAATGCTCCCAGTCCCGTCATCTAGATCGTTAATATATAAAGAGAACAGCTGTGGCCCCAACACTGAACCCTGCGGGACACCACTTGTCACCGGTTGCCATTCTGAGAAAGAACCTTTTATCCCAACTCTCTGCCTTCTGTCTGACAACCAATCGTCAATCCATGTTAGTACCTTGCCTCGAATACCATGGGCCCTTATTTTACTCAGCAGTCTCCCGTGAGGCACCTTGTCAAAGGCCTTTTGGAAGTCAAGATAGATAACATCCATTGGCTCTCCTTGGTCTAACCTATTTGTTATCTCTTCAAAGAACTCTAACAGGTTTGTCAGGCACGACCTCCCCTTACTAAATCCATGCTGACTTGTCTTAATCCGACCCTGCACTTCCAAGAATTTAGAAATCTCATCCTTAACGATGGATTCTAGAATTTTGCCAACAACTGAGGTTAGGCTAATTGGCCTATAATTTTCCATCTTTTTTCTTGTTCCCTTCTTGAACAGTGGGGTTACAACAGCGATTTTCCAATCCTCTGGGACTTTCCCTGACTCCAGTGACTTTTGAAAGATCATAACTAACGCCTCCACTATTTCTTCAGCTATCTCCTTTAGAACTCTAGGATGTAGCCCATCTGGGCCCGGAGATTTATCAATTTTCAGACCTTTTAGTTTCTCTAGCACTTTCTCCTTTGTGATGGCAACCATATTCAACTCTGCCCCCTGACTTTCCTGAATTGTTGGGATATTACTCATGTCTTCTACTGTGAAGACTGACGCAAAGTACTTATTAAGTTCCTCAGCTATTTCCTTGTCTCCCATCACTAGATTACCAGCGTCATTTTGGAGCGGCCCAATGTCTACTTTTGCCTCCCGTTTGTTTTTAATGTATTTAAAGAAACTTTTACTATCATTCCTAATGTTACTGGCTAGCCTACCTTCATATTTGATCCTCTCCTTCCTTATTTCTCTCTTTGTTATCCTCTGTTTGTTTTTATAGCCTTCCCAATCTTCTGACTTCCCACTACTCTTTGCCACATTATAGGCTCTCTCTTTTGCCTTGATGCATTCCCTGACTTCCTTTGTCAGCCATGGCTGCCTAATCCCCCCTCTGATAACCTTTCTTTTGTTTGGGATGAACCTCTGCACTGTGTCCTCAATTACTCCCAGAAACTCCTGCCATTGCTGTTCTACTGTCTTTCCCATTAGGCTCTGCTTCCAGTCGATTTTTGTCAGTTCCTCCCTCATGCGCCTGTAATTACCTTTATTTAACTGTAGAACCTTCACATCTGATTCTGCCTTCCTTCTTTCAAATTGCAGACTGAATTCTACCATATTATGATCACTGCTTCCTAAGTGTTCCCTTACTTTAAGATCTTTTATCACGTCTGGCTCATTACATAACACTAAGTCCAGAATAGCCTGTTCCCTCGTGGGCTCCATCACAAGCTGTTCCAAAAAGCCATCCTGTAAACATTCAATGAATTCCCTTTCTTTGGGTCCACTGGCAACATTATTTACCCAGTCCACCTGCATATTGAAATCCCCCATGATCACTGTGACCTTGCCTTTCTGACATGCCCTTTCTATTTCGTGGTGCATTTTGTGCCCCTGGTCCTGACCACTGTCAGGAGGCCTGTACATAACTCCCATTATGGTTTTTTTGCCAATGTCAATGCAAGCCTGAATATTGTTCAGGTGTTTGGGTCAGGATTTTACAGCCCCTCATACCTGGTGGGATATTACAGTTCCGCTGAAGTAAACAGCAATTTAAATGGCCCGCCATATCCACCAGGGGGAGCCACACCATGGCAGGGTTGTAAAATGTTGGCCTTGCTGCATTTGGACATAGACTGCTTCAGTATCTGAGGAGTCACAAATGGTTCTGAACATTGTGCAATCATCAGCAAACACCCTTTCTAAACTTAAGATGAAAGGAAGGTCATTGATGAAGTAGCTGAAGATGGTTGGGCCTAGGACAATATATTGAGGAAGCCTGCAGAGGTGTCCTGGAAGTCAGATATTTGACCTCCAACCACCGCAATCAGCTTCCTTTGTGCCACCTGTAACTCCAACCAGTGAAAAGCTTTCCCCCAATTTCCAGGTGTGCTGGCTCCATGATACCACACTCAGTCAAATGTTGCCTTGATGTCAAAGGCAATGATACCTACCTCACCTTTGGAGTTCACCTTTTTTGGTCATGTTTGAACCAGGTTGTAATCAGGTCAGGAGCTGAGTGACCCTGGAGAAACCTGCACATCAGTGAGCAGGTTATTGCTGTGTAAGTGCTGCTTGATTGCACTGTTGTGGACCCCTTTCATCACTTTACTGATGATCAAGGGTAGACTGATAGGGTAATTGGATGTGTTGGATTTGTCCTGCGTTTTCTGTATAGGGTATACCTGGACAATCTATCACATTGTGCATAGATGCCAGCATTGTAGCTGTACTGGAACAACCTGGCTAGGAGCATGGCAAGTTGGAAGCACAAGTCTTCAGTACTATTGCCGGAATATCCCAGGGGTACATAGGCTTTGCAATATCCAGCGCCTTCAGCCGTTTCTTGATATCACGTGGAGTGAATCAAACTGGTTGACGACTGACATCCGTGATGCTGAAGACCTCTGGAGGAGGCCAAGATGGATCATTCACCCTGCACTCTGGCTGAAGTTTGTTGCAAATGCTTCAGCCTTATCTTTGGTACTGATGTGCTGGGTTCTTCCATCATTGAGGATGAGGATATGTGTGGAGCCTTCTCCTCCAGTGAGTTGTTCAATTATCCACCACCATTCACGACTGGATATAGCAGGGCTGCAGAGCTGAGATCTGATCCATTGGTTGTGGAATTTCTTAGCTCTCTCTGTTGCTTGCTGCTTATGCTGTTTGGCACGCAATTAGTCCTGTGTTGTAGCTTCACCAGGTTGACACCTTATTTTTAGTTATGCTTGGGACTGCCTTTGGCATGCCACTCTCCATTGAACCAGGTTTGCTTCCCTGGCTAGGTGGTAATAGTATAGTGGGGGATATGCTGGGCCATGATGCTTCAAGAGGAAATAGGGATGGGCAATAAATGCTGGCCAACCAGCGACGCCCATGTCCCATGAATGAATTTTTAAAAATCCCCTCGCCACACTCCAGCGCCTGTTCGGGTACACTGAAGGAGAATTTACATTGGCCATTGCACCTAACCAGCACGTCTTTCAGACTGTGGGAGGAAACTGGAGCACCCGGAGGAAACCCATGCAGGGGAGAATCTACAAACTTCACACTGACCCAAGCTGGGAATTGAACCTGAATCCCTGGTGCTGTGAGGCAGCAGTGCTAACCACTGTGTCACCCAGGGGCTTATTTAGCAAATGTTATCCAATTGTAGAATCACTCTAATGTTGGACATTGTATTTTTAGTTTTGAGGGAATGGGCTGGTTGGGTATGGTCTGGACTTGCCCATTATGAACAGCCACTGATTTCTTCCTTCTAGATGGTGAAGATTACATCTTGGTAACTGATGTAAATTGCCAATTTGCCTTTTTCTCACCAGCTTTATGGCTGTTGTTGTACTCATTGTGATTTAAAGCATGTTTGGTGTGCCTGAAAACATCATCTCGAACAACTGTCCCCAGTGTTCAGGGCAAATCTTCCACCTCTTGTGCAAAAATAGGGTATAAAACACATCACATCTTCTCTGCACTACCCTCAGTCCAAGGGGTTATCAAAATGGACCTTCTAGACACTGTCTTCTACCTATTGTCATGCTGAATCTTTGTGCTACAATATAGGGAGATGCCCTACTCTCACCCACTAATTTGATGTTTAGGGGGCAAGTCTGCGCCACTCTTCCATCCCATCTACTCCCAATCCAGATGGAAGCTTGTGATATTTTATTAAAAGGGAGAGAGAGGATATCACAGCAGCACGACCAAAGAGCAAAACTGTTACCACAGTTAAATGTAGATCAAAGTGTGTCCATACCAGATCACCACACAAAGACATGGGTACAAGGAAAGGTACTGCCAAAGTGCTGACAGCCGCGGTCATACAAGGTTGAGATGCCAAGGTTGAGATGCCAGATCCCGAGAAGGCCTTTGGCATATTTGAATTATGCATGCTGAACCACAGAATGATGATGACTCACACACAGAGGGTGGAATTTTCCAGCTGCACTTGCCCTAAGGCTGGAAATTCCTGTCTGAGGTCAACGGACCCTTGGTAGTCCGCCCACTATGATTCCTGTGGTGGGCGGGATGGGAAAATTCCACCCAGAGAGTGTTATTTCAGTCACAGAGGACCACACAGGTACCCACATTTTAAGACAAGATAATCCCACAGTGACCGACCAAGAAACACCAGCTGAGAATGCACAACCATGGGACTGGAATACTCATCCTCAAGTACCGTGACTACATCAACAAAATACACGCCATTCTTAATGCCAGGTCCAAATTCATATCCATTTGGCCTGCCGCTCTACATGACTGGACTGTCTTGCTCGAAAGTAAGCTCAAAAAAATGCTTGCTGGACTTGTGTAAGAGCAATGAGCTGCCACGTGATATATATGACAGGGTTTATCCTTGTTGCAATATTGTATACATGTCCATGTAGACAATGGCATGTACCTTTAAGAAACTACATAGTGACACCACTATAGTATCACCATGGGAAAGAATGGAGGATACCATATACAGCCTCTATGTTAGATGTTCACTCCATGTTAGATGTTCACTATTGCCTGTGATTCCCGCTGCAGATGTTCACTACTGTCTATGACTCGGTATCAGTAAGACTTACTGTATACCTAATGAGCAGGTATATCACCAAGTAATTGATCCATGTAATTGTTAAGACCCAGGCTGGATCAAGGTGCAGAGCTGAATATAGTTGTTGCCAGTAATATACTTCACTCAACCAGAACTCTAATCGTTTTCAATATTTTGCTGAATATAAATAGCATAGAGACAGATTTCTAAATGTTTACATTAAGACCCTCAACATATTGAAGCCAAAACATGTATATTTTCAAGAAGGAGTTATATATGGCTCTTGGGGTGAAGAGGATCAGAGGTTAGGGGGCTGGGAGAGAAGGCGGGATCAGGCTATTGAGTTGGATGATCAGCCATGATCATAATGAATGGTGGAGCAGGCTTGAAGGGCCAAATGGCTCCTGCTCCTATTTTCTATGTTTCTATATGGTGACAGCACACGATATATGACTCGGTGCCAAATTTAGTTTGGTAAAATTTCATGAAACCCCTTGGTACATTTTTTCTGCATTCCAGCAGCTGTATAAATGTAAGTTGTTGGAAATTGATCCAATGAAACAAATGCTCTGTTCAAAATCCTGACTGACTGTAAGGCTGAATGGCTCTTTGGAAAGCACTGCACTTGCAATATGTCATACTGTAAGTGGTACAGCATCAATAGCCAGCATAGTCTGATTGCTTGCTCCAGCTATGATCTTTGCAACCATGCCTGCAGCTGTGGCTTCTGGCCTCCACCCCTCTCCAAGCTGCTGCAGTGTTAGCCTGCGGGACTGATGCTGTGGAATAACAAACGAGGTCAAGTTCCTTGCAACAATCTCATGCAGCACCACATGCATTTTATTAGCCATCATACAGAGGAACCATTAATTGCCTGCAGACTCTTCTTCATAAATATTTCATTGGCACTGAAGTATTTTGGGACATCTTGCAGACATGGAAGGGACTGAATAAATGCAAGTCATCCTTCTTTTTCCCTATTCCTTGACAACAGCTGTTAGCGGTTGACATGCCTATCACCCTTTTTAAAGTCTGCAAGGATTTATATCTCCCTACTCTAGCCACTTCTTTTAATTATCCACATCACTTTAAATTTCTCCTGGAAACAAATCTCCAGTCTCAGTGCTCCCCGTACCTGTCCAAATATGCACTTGGAGCTGAATAATTAAGTAAATGAGCTTAACCCAGAGTATTTTATGCTTTGCACACATTACCACTCTGGTGAGATTTGTACCAGTTTTTTTTTTAACCCACCAAACGTGAAATAAATTAAACCTGCACTCTGAAATTTTTACTGTGATGTTTGAATATTTTGAGGAAAGAAACAGCTACAAAAGAGATAATGGAGACAAAATTAGAAACCCCGTAAAAGGGCGGGAGATAATGATGTGCAGTGAGATTGTGCTCATTCCTTCTGATACAGCAGCGTACAAGCTTGGTGCTGTCTGCTCACTACCATGAACACAGTAAGAAATCTCACAACACCAGGTTAAAGTCCAGCAGGTTTATTTGGTAGCAACCTGGTGTTGTGAGACTTCTTACTGTGTTCACCCCAGTCCAACGCCAGCATCTCCACATCATCACTACCATGAACGCAGTGTGCAGCCAGCGCTGGGGAAGCACTGGCATAGTGGTATTGTCACTGAACTAGTAATCCAGAGACCCAGGGTAATGATCTGGGGATCTGGGTTTGAATCCCTCCAGAGCAGATGGTGAAATTTGTATTCAATAAAAATCTGGAATTAAAAGTCTAATTATGACCACAAAACCATTGCCGATTGCTGTAAAAACCCATCTGTTCCTTCAGGGATGGAAATCTGCCGTCCTTACCTGGTCTGGTCTACATGTGACTCCAGATCCACAACTGCCCTCAGGAATGGGCAATAAATGATGCCCCAGCCAGCAACGCCCACATCCAATGAACAAAAAAAACTCAATGCACTGTTGAGTCGCTGCATGTGCAGCAGGGGGCCCAAACTTATGTAAGGCTAACACCACTTAACCCCAACATTCGCTGCATAAAGTCACCCTGCACCTCTTAATGGAGAGCTGTATTCTGGCTACTTCTGAAAGAGGCTGAGCAAGAGTGTTTGAGAAGAAAATACTCAAAGTAACAGTGCAATAGGTCGGAAAGTGTGTATCAAAGTTAGTGCTGCACTTGAAACTTGAATGCAGCAGATGGACACAAGGAAGCAGTAGGCCTCCCAGATGTGAAGACAGTGGAAGCAGCTAGCCTTTACCATATCATCAAACCATAGAATTCTGGCAGTGTAGAAGGAGACCATTCAGCCCATTAAGTCTATACTGACTCTCTGAAATAACATCCTGCCCAGACCCACTCTCCAGACCTATCCCTGTCACACTGCACATTGATCAAGCCAATCTACCTAACCTGCACATCTCTAGGTACCAAAGGGAAATTTAACATGGTCCATCCAACTAACTTGCACATCTTTGGACTGTGGGAGGAAGAATGTGCAAACTCCATGCAGACAGTCACCCAAGGCTGGAATTGAACTTGGTTCCCCAGTTTCAGAACAGAATAACATGAGAAATAGGAGTAAACTTAGGCAATTTTTGAGCCTGCATCATTTAAACAGAACATGTCTGATCTGATTCCACTTTCTTGCCAGTTCTTACTTAACCCCTGACTTCTTTGAACTCATACTTGAACATGTTTAGTGATTCAGCTTGACTGCTCTCTGGGGTAGAAAATTCCAAAGATTAATGTCCCTTTCTGGGAAGAAATTCTTCCTCATAAATGGGAGATCCTTATTCTCAAACTGTGCCTCCTAGTTCTATAGACTCCCCCAGATTGGGAAACATCCTTTCAGCATCTACCCTGTCAAACCACCTCAGAATCTTATTTGTTTCAATAAGATCGCCACTTTCCTAAACTTTGATGAGGATAAGACCAACCTACTCAACCTTTGCTCAGAGGACAATCCTTTCACCACAGCAAGCCACCTAGTGAACCTCCTCTGGATGGCCTCCAATACAAGTATATTCCCAATTACATGAGGAGATCGAAACTGCATGCACTTCTTTGGGGAGGGTGGTGTTACAAATGCATATATTGTACGACTATTTTTTGTTTGGAAATTGAAATTTTTAAATGTAGGATTTAAGGCAGCATGGTGGCACAGTGGTTAACACTGCTGCCTTACAGTGCCAGGGACCCAGTTTCAATTCCGGCCTCAGGTCACTGTCTGTGTAGAGTTTGCACGTTCTCCCCGTGTCTGCATGGATTTCCTCCGGGTGCTCCGGTTTCCTCCCACAGTTCAAAGATGTGCAGGTTCGGTTGATTGGCCATGCTAAATTGACTCTGGTGTCAGGGGATTAGCAGGGTAAATATGAGGGGTTACAGGAATAGAGCCTGGGTGGGATTGTGGTCAGTGCAGGGCCGAATGGCCTCCTTCCGCACTGTAGGGATTCTATGATTCTATGATAAATGAAAGAGTATCTAATTTGAAGGGCTGGCAGACAGGACTGGGCAATTGTAGATCAAACATAGGCCATTCATGTTATGTTAGTGAAGCAATGATGCTCTGGAAGTTAAACAATATTAAACAAACTCCTTCACTGACTGTTGCATTCATTAACTCAGGTATGAAAGGATTCTTGGTTGAAATTAAAAGTAGAACCGGGAGTATTCCATTCAGAATGATAGTTTGAAGTAAATACTCAGGAGATATAGGCGGGATTTTCTGGCTCTAACGCCAGGGAGCATCGTCATGGATGGGACAGGAAAATTTGGAAAGCTTTTGACTTTTAGCGGCTCACCAATTTTTCCCATCCCGCTCGTGGCGATGCCCACCAGTGTCAGGGCCAGAAATTCCCACCCATCCTGATAGGTTAGTCATTCTTGTTTTGTTGTGATGATTATCACAGTAAGTCTTTTTGTTTAAATCTTGGAATCTTGTTTTGTAGTCTTTTCAGTTAATAACGGGGAATTTGCATTTATTTTTAAAATTTCTACCGAGATCGTAACAGTGGCCTCACAAACATGTTGTAAAGTCACAGAAAAGCCTCCCTATTTTTATACACCATCCTCTTTTCAATAAAGACCGCCTTTCCATTTCCCTTCCTAATCATTGGATGCATCTGCATGCTAACTTCTAGTGAGTATGGCTGAGGATGCCCAGATCCCTCTGTCCTGCAGAATTCTGTAGTATCTCTCCATTTAAACAATATCCTGAATTCTCTATTCTTCCGAACAAACCGGGCAGCCTCACATTTTCCCACATTATGTGAAGGGAATACATGAATAATTAAGTAAAATATAGCTAAAATACAGGACAGAGCAAGAGAGAGAGAGAGAGAAAGCAGGAGAAGAAAGGAAGAAGAAAGAAGACATCTGATCTACAGATAGATGCAGGAAAAGGGATTTGATTGGTCACTAGCTTTGCAGAACCCATTTTCCCAATGGAAGATTGGCTGGATAGGCCCTGAGCATACCTGAACATGGTAAGTACACTGAATAAAGATCATTTGACACATGGAGCACACCAGGATGATTGGGAATGGGATAGCTTGATCTTGGTTTCAGATAAAGCTCGGCACAACATCGTGGGCCTGTTCTGTGCTGTACTGTTCGATGTTCTATCATTGAAATAGGATTTGGTTTGCAACCAAATTCTGGTATTGGCATCTCATCTTGTAATTCTAGTGTGTAGGAAGTCACAACAAGGGGGAATTAAGAAGCCACTCATCAGGGACGTGCAATCTGTGGGATTTGGCCACACATCAGGAAGGTGTTACCTGGGGAGGGGTATGGAAATTCTCCACACAATCTCTGTAGTAGGGTAAAACCCAGGGAGTGAGGGCTGCAGCAGGAGAGGAATGTGTGGGAAGGGTTAAACAGACAGCACTATGGCATCCACACTCACTGCAGGCAGACAGGACAAAATACAAATAACTATATCCCAGATGGTACTAAAACAGTCACACTCCAGGTGGTATCACTCCAAGGTTACAACAACCACATGAGAATTGATATCAATTATCAAGGCTCCAAAAGGTCCAGAGGAACTATTGTGCCTCTGAAAACTTAATCAAGTATCCAGAAGATGGGACAATTAATACCCATCAAAATCAGTTTAAAAAACACAATGCTTTGATATTGTAAACAGATGGACAGGAGATGTCCAGGAAGCGATTAAAGCTGAAGCACCTAAGACAATGGAACCATAAAATGCAATCAAAAACAGAACTGTAACCAATTTAAAGTAAGAATATGATGACCTGATATAAATGTAGCACTGTGTAATGTAAAGAAAAGGGTATAAGAGTATGTAAGAACCGATGATCAGTAGAGTAGCTCAGAAGCAAGCTGTAATTATAGCCATGAGTATTTCTCTCCCTCATGCATGTTGAATTAAGCCATTTTTGTTGAAGTTCTACATGGTCTTGGAAGACTGTTCGTTCATTCCCCCCCCTACAGTCTCTATCTCCTTAGTCATCCAGGCAGCTGTGGATTTATTTGCTCTGTCTTAACTCTGAAGGAGTATACCTTCAATATGTCCCAACTGTCTCCTATCTGAGGATAGTCCAATGTTCAGCTATCGTTTTTTCCTACCAACCTTTGATTTCCATTTATCTGGCATAGATCCATTCTTACCCCCATTAAATTTGGCTTTCCCTCCAGTTAATTATTCTTACTCTGGATTGTTCTTTGTTCTTTTCCATAGCCAATCTAAATCTTAATTGACAGTGATCACTACCCATTAAACACTCTCTTCCTGACATTTGATTCACTTTCCCCACCTCATTGCCAAGAATCGTGTCTAGGACTGCCTCCATTCTCATTGTATTGGAAAAATACTGCTGTAGGAACTTTTCCTGAACACATTCTTGGAGCTTTTGCCCATCACACTATGAATATCCCTATCTATATTCAGACAATTAAAGTTTCCTATTAAAGCGACTCTATATTTTTTGCACATCTTTGTAATTTCATCGAATCATTGAATCCCTACAGTGCAGAAGGAGGCCATTCAGCCCATCGAGCCTGCACCAACAGCAATCCCACCCAACCCCTATCCCCGTAACCCCAGGTATTTACTCTGCTAACCCCCCCTAACCCACACACCTTGGGACACTAAGGGGCAATTTAGCATGGCCAATCAACTTAACCCGCACATCCTTGCAAATTTGTTCCTCTACAACTTTCCCACCAGTTGGTGGCCTATAGACTACACCAAGCAATATAATTGTGCCTGTTTTGTTCCTTGTCTCAAGCCAAATAAATTATGTCCTTGACTTCTCAGTATTATTCTCTCTCTCCAGCACTGCAATGCTCTCCTTAATCAATACCAACACTTCTCCCCCTTTTTTTCCTTTCCTATCCTTCCTGACCATCTTGAATACAGGAATATTTAACATCCTATCCTGCCTTTCTTTGAGCCAGGTCTCTGTTATAGCAACAACATCACAGTTCTGTTTGGCAATCAGCACTGGTAACTCACCAATCTTATTTACTAAACTGTGCATCCACATGCATGCCCAGGGATGTTGATTTAGACTTTAGTACTTGCTACCTTATTCTAACCCCACCTAATAACTTATTATTCCCTACTCTAGTACTATCTGTCCCTCCCAGTATTCTATGCACCTTGGTATTCCACTCTAATATTATCTCTCGATTCTTACACCTCTCCCAAATTTTTTAACCCTCTCAATAGCACTAGCAAATTGCCCCACAAGATACTCAATCCTGGCTCTGTTTAACTGCAAACCACTGGGGTTGTACAGGTCCTATCTACCCCAGAGCTGGTCCCAGTGCTGCAAGAATCTAAAACCCTCCCTCCTGCACCATCCTTCCAGCCACATATTCATCTGCTTTATTGTCCTATTTTTATATTCACATGCATGTGGTGCTGGGAGTAACCTGGAGATTATTGCTTTTGAGGTTCCACTTGCTAATTCCTTACCTAGTTCTCTAAATTCTGACTGCAGGACCACATCCCTCTTTCTGCCTACATTATTCATTTCAACATAGAGCATGACTGCTGGCTGTTCCACTCTGCTTCCCCCTCCCACGGTGCTCTTCAGCCATTCAGTGACGTCCTTGACCCTGGCACCAGGGAGGCAGCAATCCACCATGGAATCAAGTTTGTGGTTGCCCAGTCTATTCCCCAAATATCGAATCTCATATCACTATTGCTGTTCAGGTCTTCTCTGTGCCCCCCTGTACAGGTGAGCCACCCGTGGTGCCATGCATTTGCCTCAGGCTGGACACCTGATCATCATTCTCCCAGTAGTCGGTAGGCATGCTTGCCCTGCCTCCTTGTTTCAACTTGACTGTCCACTGGTGACCACTTCCTTCTCTCTCTGCATACTCTTAAGCTGAGAGTTGGCCATATCTATAAACGTGCTATCCCAAAGCTCTCAACCTCATAGATGCACCGCAGTGTTGCCAGCTGCTGCTCATGCTCCCAAGATCTGGAGCTCAGGCTGCTGCGACTGAGGACGCATCCTGCACAAACACTTATCCAGGACATAGAGTATCCTGGGGCAGAACTTTCCAGCTGTTCATGCTGCTGGGATCTTCTGGTCCCACCGATGGTGCACCCCCGCCGTGGATTTCCCGGGGGCATGGGGTGGAGTCAATGGGAAATCCCAACGGTGCGCCACGTCCAGCTATGAGAAACATGGCATGCAGAGGCTGGAGAATCCCACTCCTGGAGTTTCCACATAGTACATGCTTGTACTCAAGAGGTGAATAACTTGCAATAAGAATACAATACCCTGACTTATCTCAGTCCCCCTTTTTTTGAAGATTTGATTTGATTTGATTTATTTGATTTGATTTATTATTGTCACATGTATTAGCATATAGTGAAAAGTATTATTTCTTACACGCTATACAGACAAAGCATACCGTTCATAGAGAAGGAAACGAGAGAGTGCAGAATATAACGTTACAGTCATAGCTAGGGTGTAGAGAAAGATCAACTTAATGCAAGGTAGGTCCATTCAAAAGTCAGAGAGCAGCAGGGAAAAAGCTGTTCTTGACTCAGTTGGTATGTGACCTCAGATTTTTGTACCTTTTTCCTGAAGGAAGAAGGTGGAAGAGAGAATGTCCGGGGTGTGTGGGGTCCTTAATTATGCTGGCTGCTTTGCCAAGGCAGGAGGAAGTGTAGACAGAATCAATGGATGGGAGGCTGGTTTGCATGATGGATTGGGCTACATTCACAACCTTTTGTAGTTTCTTGCGGTCTTGGGCAGAGCAGGAGCCATACCAAGCTGCGATACAACCAGAAAGAATACTTTCTATGGTACATCTGTAAAAGTTGGTGAGAGTCGTAGCTGACATGCCAAATTTCCTTTGTCTTTTGAGATAGTAGAGGCGTTGGTGGGCTTTCTTAACTATAGTGTCGCCATGGGGGGACCAGAACAGGTTGTTGGTTATCTGGACTCCGAAAAACTTAAAGCTCTTGACCCTTTCTACTTCGTCCCCATTGATGTAGACAGGGGAATGTTCTCTACGCTTCCTGAAGTCAATGACAATCTCCTTCATTTTGTTGCTGTTGAGGGAGACATTATTGTTGCCGCAGCAGTTCACCAGATTCTCTATCTCATTCCTGTCCTCTGTCTTGTCATTGTTTGCGTTCTGTCCCACTACAGTGGTGTCATCAGCAAACTTGAAAATCGAATTGGAGGGAATTTGGCCACACAGTCATAGGTGTATAAGGAGTATAGTAGGGGGCTGAGACCACAGCCTTGTGGGGCACCGGTGTTGAGGATGATTGTGGAGGAGGTGTTGCCTATCCTTACTGACTGTGGTCTGTGAGTCAGGAAGTTCAGGATCCAGTCACAGAGGGAGGAGCCGAGGCCCAGGCCACGGAGTTTGAGATGAATTTCATGGGAATAATGGTGTTAAAGGCTGAGCTGTAGTCAATAAATAGGAGTCTGACATAGGTGTCTTTGTTATCTTGGTGTTCCAGGGTTGAATGCAGGGCCAGAGAGATGGCATCTGCTGTGGATCTGTTGCGGCGGTAGACAAACTGTAGTGGATCCAGGTAGTCCGGGAGGCTGGAATTGATTCGAGCCATGACTAGCCTTTCGAAGTACTTCATAATGATGGATGTCAGAGCCACCGGACGATAGTCATTGAGGCACGCTGCTTGGTTTTTCTTAGATACCGGGATGATGGCCATCTTCTTAAAGCAGATAGGGACCTCAGATTGTTGTGAAGAGAGGTTGAAGATGTCTGCGAATACCCCCGCCTGCTGATCCGCGCAGGATCTGAGTGCTTGTCTGGGTGCCCCATCTGGGCCAGTCACTTTCCGTGGGTTGACCTTCGAGAAAGCTGCTCTGACATCTGCAATGGTGACCCCAGATACAGGTTCATCCAGGGCTTCCAGGGTGGAGGACATGCTCTCACTGACCTCTTGCTCAAAACGGGCATAGAATGCATTGAGCTCATCAGGGAGGGGTGCGTTGGAGCTGGCGATTTTACATGCCTTCGTCTTGTAGCCTGTTATGTCTTGCAGACCTTGTCATAGTCAGCAGGGATCTGTGTGGCTAGCCTGGTCCAGTACTGTCTTTTGGCATCTTTGATGGATCTCCTTAGAACGTACCTGGCTTTCTTGAAGAAGAGTGGCACAGAGGATTTTCACAGTAACTTCAATGCAATATTAATGTAAGCCTACTTGTGACTAATAAATAAACTTTAAAAACTTTAAACATTCATTATATTTTACTCTTCCGGATCAAATTTACTAAATCACTTGTAAATTGAGTAATTTATTCATAGTCAGTAAATATCATAGTCAGATCCCACACCATTTCTTCCCATTTGTGTCGATCAGTGCTCCCCAACGGTAAGTTCGATGAATAATCAATGAATCTGCTTTTCAGTCAAGTTGTCTGAGGGAGGAATGCTAACAAATCAGATGGGTAAGGCGCAAGATGTAATATCTCACCCATATTTCCATGGAGAGACACCGAGCTCCAGCTGTAACTTCAGCGGAAACCATAGCGACACAGCGACTGTCCAGGATTTCCACTCGGATTCTGGCAGGAGATCCATGTCAATATTACTCTCATTAGGGAGCAAAGCCTAGCATTTAGAAGAATCTTTTCATCAACTAAACATCGTAAACTTGCAGGTGCTAGTTTGAAAGCTCGATGAGTGGAGGCGCGGTGGCACATTGGTTAGCATTGCTGCCTCACAGAGCCAGGGACCCAGGTTCAATTCTGGCCTCGGGTCACTGTCTGTGTGGAGGTTGCACATTCGCCCCGTGTTTGCGTAGGTTTCCTCCGGGTGTTCTGGTTTCCTCCCGCAGTCCAAAGATGTGCAGGTTAGGTTGATTGGCTGTGCATATATAATAAACAAGCCCCCACATTCCCACTTACCCCTCACAGAAACAGATATGCTATCGACTATTTCAGTCTTCCAATTTGCACAAAGTGGAACTCTGAAAGTAAACCAAAGCAAAACACACAACCACAAACAGACACTGCCACAGGCTGGAGTGTTGTGCTGCCGCTTAGGGTTTGAACTGGCCATTCTGCTGAAATTCCAGTAGTTCCTGGCCCTTTGGCTGTTATCATTTGCTCTGTACAGTTTAAGGAACTGTTAGGGACCTGTGTTACTGAAAACTCCTCAATAATCTCAGAGGAGCAGCTTACAGGTGGCTCATCCAAAATAAATCAACTGATGGCAATGCCTCCAGAACAATGAGTCTCCAACTTGCACATCAGAGCTTATCGGAGCAAATCACACTTGAGCAGGTTCCGAGCACTGTGGCCAGGGTATTTCAGCTGCTCTGTATCACCAGGCTGCATGATGATGCACGCACATTGTAGTAAGGTTGCTGATGTTGTTTCACACCGGCAAGCACATGTTTGTCTTTCTCAATCAAATATTGAGGCTGCAGGAGTATTTCTGATATCAGAATTCATGTCTTGCATCTATGACCGACAAGTCATCCTCCTGGTCCAATTCTTCTCTTATCTCTTGTTCTATTCCCTGTAGACCAATGAAGCTTGAATCATGAACTAAGCAAGCATCTGCAAAATCATTATCCTTACCTGTTCTGAGACACTGAGTATTAGTATTCTGACAGAACAGTGTACCGCTGTTTAATCTTGTTCACATATCATTAACATAATCACAAGGTAATTAAGCACAAAATGGCTTTTCCAGTGTGGAGCAGGAGATGTCTACTTGTGCTGGTGGTTCATCTTACATTGAAAACTCTGGTGGATTTTTTTTTTGTGCTAATTCAGGGTAGCAGATGTATTGTAAGCTTCAAGGCTGATATTCCCCTTAAAGACTGTTCACAGAACATATGCAGAAAGGTTTACATGGGCTCCACAGATTGTTTTCCACCCGACAAGTCACAAAAGTCCAACTGTCAAACACTAAGTTAATATTTAGAATGCATAATCAGTATCTAAATGATGTGCCTTTGAGTTATATAATGCAAAAGGAAATGCTGCAGTACCTGCGAGTCCCACTGCTCAGTCTGACCCAGTTTTCACATTACAAAACTCCAATTAATCTGGCCTCCAAACCACTGCACAATGGTAAGTTCAGTTAATTTAAAATTCATAGCTTGGATAGGAAGGAATTCACGTGAGATATTTACTTCATGATGACAAAAATAAAAGTAAAATGCAATATACCCCCTTATTTAACTTTTGGTATTTTGACAGGGTAGATTCAGAAAGAATGTTCCTGATGGTGGGTGTGTCTAGAACTAGGGGTCATAGTTCGAGCATAAGGGGTAAACCTTTTGAGACTGAGGTGAAGAGAAATTTCTTCATCCGGAGAGTGGTGAATGTGTGGAATTCTCTCCCACAGAAAGTAGTTGAGGGCAAAATGTTGCGTGATTTCAAGAAGAAATTAGGTAGAGCTCTTGGGGCCAAAGGGATCAAGGGATATAGGGGGAAGGGGGATCAGGATATTGAAATTGATGATAAGCCATGACTTAAATGAACGGTGAGCAGGCTCGAAGGGCCGAATGGCCTACTCCTGCTTCTATGTTTCTATGCCTATATAAATGCAAGTTTTTGTTGTTGAGTAATCTACCTGAAAAACTCTCCATCCAATGTTGTGCCGCTGTGATGTGCAGCATAACATCCAAAGTTATCATCTCCATAGGGTTGAGCAGCTGTGATGTCATCGTTATAACGAGCAATAAAATCGCTGAAAGTCTCCGTCTTCGTTCACAGCTGGGATTCTCCGATGCTGCTGAAAATTGAATGGAGCTTTGACTGCAACGTCAAATTCTCCGTTCTCACTCGCAGCAGAGCAGCCATGGGTGGGATTGGAGAATCCCGCCCAATACGTTTCGGAAAACCTCATATCATAAGCAAAGCACAGTTTTCAATTCAAGATTGTTTTTAAATAATCCATCATCTCTGCAGGAATTGCATTGCAATCACAATATACTGTAAAGGCAAACAATATACTATTCCTACTGAGGAAGAAAGGGGAGATTTAATTGAGGTGTATAAAATTTTGAAGGGCTGAGATACAATGGATTAAATGGGCCGATCCCCATTAGAAGAGGGATCAATAACCAGGGATATAGATTTAAAGTAATTAGTAGGATTAAAGTTTTGAGGGAAGGTTTCACCCAGCGGGTGGCGAGTATTTTGAACTTGTTTGAAACAGTGTCAGTGTCAGTAATCCTAGTACTAGACAGATCAGGCAAAAGCAAGACAGAGAGCAAGGGACATCCAGATTAAGCTGCATTTATTTCAATGCAAGAGGCCTGACAGGCAAGGCAGATGAACTCAGGGCATGGGACTGGGATATTATAGCAATTACTGAAACATGGCTAAGGGAAGGACAAGACTGGCAGCTCAATGCTACAGATGCTATTGGAAAGATAGAACAGGAGTTAAGAGAGGAGGGGGAGTTGCATTTTTGATAAAGGAAAGCATCACGGCAGTACTGAGAGGGAATATATCCGAGGGTTTGCCCACTGAGTCTATATGGGTAGAATTGAGAAATAAGAAGGGGGAAATCACTTTAATAGGATTGCACCATAGGCCCCCAAATAGCCGGTGGGAAATTGAGGAGCAAATATGCAAGGAGATTACAGATAGCTCCAAGAAAAATAGGGTGATAATAGTAGGGGATTTTAACTTTCCCCACATTGACTGGGGCAGCCATAGTATTAGAGGTTTGGATGGAGAGAAATTTGTTGAGTGTATTCAGGAGGAATTTCTCTTTCTGTATGTGGATGGCCCGACTAGAGAGGGGACAAAACATGACCTCCTCTTGGGAAATAAGGAAGGGCAGGTGACAGGAGTGTTAGTGAGGGATCACTTTGGGACTAGTGACTATAATTCCCTTAGTTTTAAGATAGCTATGGAGAATGATGGGTCTGGCCCAAAAGTTAAAATTCTAAATTGGGGCAAGGCCAATTTTGATGAAATCAGGTAGGAACTGTCAAAAGTTAATTGGGGGAGTCTGTGGGAAGGCAAAGGGACATGTGGTAAGTGGGAGGCTTTTAAAAGTGTGTTAACCAGGGTTTAGGGTAAACACATTCCCCTTAGAGTGAAGGGCAAGGCTAGTAGAAGTAGGGAACTCTGGATGAACTCAGGATGTTGAGGCCCTGGTCAAGAATAAGAAGGAGGCATATGACATGCATAGGTAGCTGGGATCAAGTGAATCCCTTGAAGAGTATAGGGGGTGTAGGAGTAGAGTTAAGAGAGAAATCAGGAGGGCAAAAAGGTCACACGAGATTGTTTTGGCAGATAAGGCAAAGGAAAATCCAAAGAGCTTTTACAAATACATGAAAAGCAAAAGAGTAACAAGGGAGAGAGTAGGGCCTCTTAAGGATCAACAAGGTCATCTATGTGTGGATCCCAAGAGATGGGTGAGATCCTAAATGAATATTTCTCATCAGTATTTACTGTTGAGAAAAGCATGAATGTTGGGGAACTTGGGGAAATAAATAGTGATGTTTTGAGGAGCGTACACATAACAGAGAAGGATGTGCTGGAAGTCTTAAAGAGCATCAAGGTAGACAAATCCCCGGGACCTGATGAAGTGTATCCCAGGACATTCTGGGAGGCTAGGTTGGAAATTGCGGGTGCCCAAGCAGAGATATTTGAATCATCGATAGTCAGAGGTGAGGTGCCTGAAGACTGGAGGGTGGCAAATCTTGTGCCTTTGTTTAAGGAGGGCTGCAGGGAAAAGTCTGTGAACTACAGGCCGGTGAGCCTCACATCTGTAGTGGGTAAGTTGTTAGAAGGTAGTTTGAGAGACAGGATCTATAGGCATTCAGAGATGCAAGGAGGAGGGAAGTTAGCATAGCTTTGCGAATGGAAAATCATGTCTCACAAATTTGATTTAGTTTTTTGAAGGGGCAACCAAGAAGGTAGATGAGGGCAGTGCAGTTGATATTGCCTACATGGAGTTTTAGCAAGGCCTTTGATAAGGTACCACATGGTAGGTTGTTGCATAAGGTTAGATCTCACGGGGTGAGGTCGCCAAATGGATAGAAAATTGGCTTGATGACAAAATAAGAAGTTTAACAACACCAGGTTAAAGTCCAACAGGTTTATTTGGTAGCAAAAGCCACACAAGCTTTCGAGGCTCTGAGCCCCTTCTTCAGGTGAGTGGGAATTCTGTTCACAAACAGAACTTATAAGACACAGACTCAATTTACATGAATAATGGTTGGAATGCGAATACTTACAACTAATCCAGTCTTTAAGAAACAAAACAATGGGAGTGGAGAGAGCATCAAGACAGGCTAAAAAGATGTGTATTGTCTCCAGACAAGACAGCCAGTGAAACTCTGCAGGTCCACGCAACTGTGGGAGTTACAAATAGTGTGACATAAATTCTGATTCTAGGATCGCATGATAAAGACTCAGGAGGAAAAAAGCAGAAATATTCCTCCTGAGTCTTTATCATGCGATCCTAGAATCAGAATTTATGTCACACTATTTGTAACTCCCACAGTTGCGTGGACCTGCAGAGTTTCACTGGCTGTCTTGTCTGGAGACAATACACATCTTTTTAGCCTGTCTTGATGCTCTCTCCACTCCCATTGTTTTGTTTCTTAAAGACTGGATTAGTTGTAAGTATTCGCATTCCAACCATTATTCATGTAAATTGAGTCTGTGTCTTATAAGTTCTGTTTGTGAACAGAATTCCCACTCACCTGAAGAAGGGGCTCAGAGCCTCGAAAGCTTGTGTGGCTTTTGCTACCAAATAAACCTGTTGGACTTTAACCTGGTGTTGTTAAACTTCTTACTGTGTTTACCCCAGTCCAACGCCGGCATCTCCACATCTTGATGACAAAAGCCAGAGGATGGTTGTAGAGGGTTGTTCTTCAAACTGGAGGATGTGACCAGCAGTGTGCCTCAGGGATCAGTGTTAGGTCCACTGTTATTTGTCATTTATATTAATGATTTGGATGAGAATTTAGGAGGCATGGTTAGTAAGTTTTCAGATGGCACCAAGATTGGTGGCATAGTGGACAGTGAAGAAAGTTATCTAGAATTGCAATGGGATCTTGATCAATTGGGCCAGTGGGCTGATGAATGGCAGATGGAGCTTAATTTTAATAAATATGAGGTGATGCATTTTGGTAGATCGAACCAGGGAAGTACTTACTCAGTTAATGGTAGGGTGTTGGGGAGAGTTATCGAACAAAGCGATCTAGGGCCACAGGTTCATAGCTCCTTGAAAGTGGACTCGCAGGTGGACGGAGTGGTGAAGAAGGCATTCAGCCTGCTTGGTTTCATTGGTCAGAACATTGAATACAGGAGTTGGGACGTCTTGTTGAAGTTGTACAAGACATTGGTCAGGCCACACTCGGAATACTGTGTGCAGTTCCGGTCACCCTCTTATAGAAAGGATATTATTAAACTAGAAAGAGTGCAGAAAAGATTTACTAGGATGCTACTGTGACTTGATGGTTTGAGTTATAAGGAAAGGCTGGATAGACTGTGACTTTTTTCTCTGGAGCATAGAAGGGTGATCTTATAGATGTCTATAAAATAATGAGGGGCATAGATCAGCTAGGCAGTCAATATCTTTTCCCAAAGGGTGGGGAGTTTAAAACTAGAGGGCATAGGTTTAAGGAGAGAGGGGAGAGATACAAAAGGATCCAGAGGGGCATTTTATTCACACAGAGGGTGGTGAGTGTCGGGAACAAGCTGCCAGAGCTGGTAGTAGAAGCGGGTACAATTTTGTCTTCTAAAAAGCATTTAGACAGTTACATTGGTAAGATGGGTATAGAGGGATATGGGCCAAACGCAGGCAAATGGGACTAGCTTCGGGCTTTAAAAAAGGGGCGGCATGGACACATTGGCCCGAAGGGCCATGCTGTAAACCCCTATGACTTTATGACTCTAAGTGGTAGAAGCAAAAACCCTCATCGCATTTACCAAACATTTGAATACGTGGTTGAGTTTTCAGAACCTATAGGGCTTAGGACCAGGAGCTGAAAGGTGTGATTTGGCTGGACTGCTCTTTTTTTGCGGCCGACATATACACAATGTGTATGTGTCATCTTGGGGAGATGATGGCCAAGTGGTATTATCACTGGACTATTAATCCAGATACTCAGTTAATGTTCTGGGGACATGCGTTCGAATCCCGCCACGGCAGCTGGTGGAATTTGAATTCAATAAAAACTATCTGGAATTAAGAATCTACTGGTGATCATGAAACCATTGTCAATTGTCGGGAAAATCCATCTGGTTCACTAATGTCCTTTGGGGAAGGAAATCTGCCGTCCTTACCTGGTCTGGCCTACATGTGATCCCAGAGCCACAGCAATGTGGTTGACTTTCAACTGCCCTCGGAAATGGCCTAGCAAGCTATTCAGTTAAAGGGCAACTAGGGTTGGGCAATAAATGCTGGCCAGCCAGCGACACCCATCTCACACAAATGAATAAAAGAAATGGACCAAATAACCTCCTCCTGTGCTTTAAATCTTGCTATGTTTTTATGTTTCAATGTTCAGATGTTTATTTCATAGTTACCTTTCATTTTATCTGGGACAAAAACTACTTAGCCCTAGAGATGTGGTCATTTTAAGCCAGTTCAGCTTGTCGAATACTTCGTAGCTAGTTTTTCAGTAACAGCGCATTCAAACTAAAAGGAAGTCAACATTTAAAGTTCAAGGGATGGTATTGAAAAAAAGGTTGTCTGCAATGAACAGTTGTCAGAAAATGACAATTTTGCCTCCAGTTTTCCATGGGACTTTGGAACTGAACTTTAAAAAAACCTTGAAATGAAACAGACAGAATGAAGTGACTTTTTGAATATACTAGTCAAGAAGTAGCAGAAGCATTTGAACACACAACAACACGCATCTATCCTAGAGTTAAATTATTTTTCTTGATTAGTGAACTCCAGTGGCCAAACTGTCGAACTGTAAGTAATGCCTACAAGTTAATGAGTTTAGTATTCCTGTATGTCAGTGTGTGCCAATGAAAATGCTCATTCTGAAAAAACGGTCATGTGACATTGTGGTTTCGGGTTGATTAACAAGGCCCCTGGTTGAGGCTCTGATGAAAGGTCACCCAGACTCGAAACGTTGGCTCTATTCTCTCTCCACAGATTCTGTCAGACCTACTGAGATTTTCCAGCATTTTCTATTTTTGTCCCTGGTTGAAAGCTATTGTGTTTGGGCACAGATAATGGTCAGGCCATTAACAACACATCAGATAAAGGCAAAATTCTGCAGAAGCTGGAATCTGAAACAAAAACAGAAAATGCTGGGGAAACTCAGCAGGTCTGACAGCATCTGTGGAGAGAATAGGGCTAACGTTTCAAGTCTGGATGACCCTTCATCATTACACATTAGATATTAGGAGTCACAAACAACTGTCTTTGTCCTTGAAGACATTGCGGCCGGAATTCTCCGACCTCGCCTGTGGTTGGGATTCTCCGGTCCTGCCGCAGTGAATGGAGTTTCGGCTGAGTGCCAAATTGTCCATTCTCGCTGACAGCAGTGACGAGGCAAACGAGATTTGAGGATTCCGGCCTATGTCTCTGTTGGCCAGAATTCTCCTTTGGAAATGCAAAGGAGCTTTGTGCAGTTCCAGGAAGGGTTATTAGTACCTTTTTAAAAAAAAAACAGGACTCTGCTGGCTTGTCTAAAGATTGGAAATTCCTCTGGAATGAGTCATGGCTAGTCAAGGTAAAGCCTTGACCATTTTTTAAATAAAAGCATAATTTTTACAGAGTAGTCCAGCTGACAGGGATAGGCATTTATTTCCCTTTCCATCACAACCAAGAATTTGCCTCTGTTTGTCAGGTATGATTTTTTCCCAACGTCATTGATTTATTTGGGGAACATCCCATCATTGATGCCTCATCTTTTTTTCTGCCTTTTAATCTATGATTTTAAAATGCATGTTGTCAGATGCAATGACATCAGAACTATGATTATTTTGGTAAATCACTCTTACCGCTAATATCTGACTGTTCCAACAGCAGCACTTGCTGAAATCTCATGTAAATTAAAATATTCAAATCAAATGACAGTGATGATTAATTTGCTGCATTGTCAAATAAAAACCTAGTCCTTATCCAAATAATAAACATTAATGTCACAGCACTGGCATTTGCATCAAAAATACAATTCAGTTTCAAATAATATGACTGTGTTGATTGTTACATCTGCAGTTGTGCTAAGTCGGGAAATTAGGGAAGCCAACAAATGTATGCATTAGAAGCCAATCACCTCAGCTGGAGGTCCTTAGCTCAGTTTGCCAGGCCCAATCGTCCATGACTTTTCCTCCATCATAAGGTCAGAAGTGGATATTTTGTAGTCCTCAGTGCCATTCACAACTCCACAGGTAATTCAAAGCAATTCTTGCTTGTTTATAGCAAGAGCTGGACAACATTCAGACTTGAGCGGCAAATTGACAAATAGCATTTTCTTTATGCAAGTGTGAAGCAATGACCAACAAAGTACAGTCTATGACTAGCTCCAACAAAATAGAATCTAACACTCCAAGAGCGGCATGGTGGTGCAGTGGTTAGCACTGCTGTTTCACAGTGCCAGGGACCTAGGTTCAATTCCAGCCTCAGGTGACTGTGTGGAATTTGCACGTTCTCCCCGTGTCTGAGTGGGTTTCCCTCGGGTGCTCCAGTTTCCTCCCACAGTCGAAAGATGTGTGGGTTAGGTGGTATGGCCATCCTAAATTGCCCCTTAGCATCAGAGGGATTAGCAGGGTAAATATGTGGGATTACGGGGATGGGTGGGATTGTTGCCAATGCACATTTGATGGGCTGAATGGCCTCCTTCTGCACAGTAGGGATTCCATGAACACACTACCCTTGAGATTGGGTAACATTATCACCACTGAATCTTTTATTATTTTGGTCACCATTGATCATAAATTTAACTGGACCAGTCACCTCTTTTCTAATGTCTATCAATCCAAATAAAAATCCCTTAAAACTACCTTTGGTTTCCTAACGGTCATGCCTCCTACATTTAAGTCTAAGTCATTGATCTATACCAGAAACAACAAAGGACCTATTACTGAGCCTTATAAACCAAACTGAAAACAAGTTACCAATTGCAAAGAACACTGGTCAGCCACAAATTTTTGTTTCCTGCCTCTGCAAAAACCTTTGATCCTACTTGTTATTCTCCTATGTATCACATGAGCTTTTAATTTTTTGACCAGTCTGTCATGTGAGACCTTCTGAAAATTCTTGCTAAAATCCATTTATAGTAACTCAAATGTGCTTTCTCCAATAATCCTTCATGTTACATCACCCAAAAATTCAATCAAGTGAGTTCGAAATGATCCTCTTCCATTCAAGGAATCCATACTGACTATCCTTCAGTAGATATGTGCCTTTCTTAATGACAATTTATGTTTACCCAACCCCAAGTTTTGGCTGACGAACCTGTAATTTCTCAAGTTAGCCTTCCTCTCCCCCCCCCCCCCCCCCCCCCCCCCACCTTTTTAAACAATGGTAAGACATTAGCAGCCCTCCAGTCTGGGGTACAATTCTTAAGGGGTGCAGGAGCAGAGGGACTTGGGTGTATGTGAGCATAAGTCATTAAAGGTGGTAGGACAGGTGGAGAGAGCAGTTAATAAAGCATATAATATTCTGGGCTTTATTGATATATGTATAGGACTGGATTTTATGGCCTCGCTTGTCCAGAAGCCGTAAAATCCCAACCGAGTTCAATGGACCTTTCCATTGTCCGCCCCTCGCCCGCCCCGATTCCCATGGTGGGTGGGGCGGTGAAATTCCGGACATAGAATAAAAGAGGCAAAAGTTTATGTTGAACTTATACAAGACTCTAGTTAAACCTCAGCTGGAGTATTGTGTACAGTTCTGGGTGGCACACATATCATGATTGATGTGAGAGAGTGCAGAAGTTTACAGGAATGGTTCCAGGCATGAGACACTTCAGTTACGAGAATAGCTTGCAGAGATTGGGATTGTTCTCCCTGGAAGAAGAAAGCTAAGGGGAGATTTGATAGTAATGTTTAAAATCATGAGGGGGCTGGTCAGAATAGGTAGTGAGAAACTGTTATAACTCGTAAAATGATTAGTGAGCTGCCAGCAGGTTAGGGGCGGCGCGGTAGCACAGTGGTTAGCTGTGCTGCTTCACAGCTCCAGGGACCTGGGTTCGATTCCCGGCTTGGGTCACTGTCTATGTGGAGTTTGCACATTCTCCTTGTGTCTGCGTGGGTTTCCTCTGGGTGCTCCAGTTTCCTCCCACAGTCCAAAGATGTGCGGGTTAGGTTGATTGGCCATGCTAAAATTGCCCCTTAGTGTCCTGGGATGCGTAGATTAGAGGGATTAGCGGGTAAAATATGTAGGGATATGGGGGTAGGTGGTCGGTGCAGACTCGATGGGCCGAATGGCCTCTTTCTGTACTGTAGGGTTTCTATGATTTCTATGATTTCTATGAGGACTGGTTTCCTCTTCTGGATCTCTTCCACCAAAACTTGAAGACCCCGATCAGAAAATTGTGGGGCAGCCGGATCCATTCCTTTCCCCCCCGTCTCCTCTGTGTGACATTCTATCAATAAAAATGTAAGGTGAAAAGAATCTTGAGCCATTCAGATTACAAAGCTCTCTTTCACTTCTGTGTGCTTACATACACATACACAGTCCAAAGATGTGCGGGTTAGGTGGATTGGCCATGTTAATTGCCCCTTAGTGTCAGTGAGATTAGCAGGGTAAATATGTGGGATTATGGGAATAAGGCCTGGGTGGGATTGTGGTCGGTGCAGACTCGATGGGCCAAATGACCTCCTTCTGCACTATGGATTCTATGATTCTATGGATTCTATGATTCGAACCATTTTCACCATATCATCATTGCTGTTAATGGTGTATAGGAGAGAATGGCTCTACATAAGTTCTTGGTGCTATGGATATTGTGGCTGTCATTCCAGGGTATCAAACACTGACAGCTCTACCCGTTTCCTCCCTCTTAGTCACACTGTTCTACAGCTGTGAGGGACCTGGTCAAGGGTCAACATGCTGATGGATGGATGGCAAGAGGGCAGGTGGATGGGATAATGAGCATGTCACTGTTCATCATTCATCCACCCATTGAGTCTTGGCAGCTAACAACATGACTCCATAATATCTGTACCAGGTAGTGGTGGAAAGATGATGCCATTTCCATGTCTTGTGACTCCACGCCACGCTTTCAGTGGTTGACTTTGGTTAGGCAGCAACAATGGCAATTCTTCCATAGAAAAAGCCCATGATGGGCCATCTGTTACAGGGTCAGCTGATGGTTGGATAACATTTACAGCTTTCACACTCACCTGACAAGGCAATGGCATCTCCTCTGAGGCACAAGGACTTCACCATTGACGACCTACCTCTCAAATATGCCTTTCTAAAGGCCCTTTTTTCACCTGTGCCTGAGTCCGAAAGATGCTGGTTAGGTGCATTGGCCGTGCTAAATTCTCCCTCAATGTATCCGAACAGAGTGTGGCGACTTGGGGGTTTTCACAGTAGCTTTATTGCAGTGTTAATGCAAGCCTATTTGTGACATACCCAGCCTGCAGTAGATGATGCTCAAGCTCCAAGGCTACAACCTCAGTGTGATCTACAAGTGTAATAGGGAGCTGTACCTTACTGATGCCCTCTCCAGTGCTAACTTACCCACCTTTGAGTATGCAGATTGTGAGGAGGACACTGACATTATGACCATTCAAATGTTGTCATCCTGAAAAATTGAGGCACTCAAAGCTATCCTGCAGGTGGATCACAAGTGCAGGCACCTCAAGAGGTCACCATGAAAGGATGGCCCGTGACTTAAAAAGAAATTGCACATGATCTCCATACTTTTTAAGTTCACTTATTAGTGTCACAAGTAGGCTTACATTAACACTGCAAAGAAATTACTGTAAAACCCCCCAGTCTGCCACACTCCAGTACCTGTTCGAATATATTGAGGGTGAATTTAGCATGGTCAATACACCTAGCCAGCACTTCTTTCTGACTGTGGGAGGAAACCGGAGTACCCAGAGTAAACCCACACAGACACGGGGAGAATGTACAGACTCCACACAGACACTCACCCAAGGCCAGAATTGAACCCAGGTCCCTGGCGCTGTGAGGCAGCAGTGTGAACCATTGTGCCACCATGCCGCCCATGAGAGAGGAGTTAATCATGCAAGATAGATTGATACTGCGTGGCCAGACGTTTGTCATCCCCAGCTCCCTGCAGAGCTACTACACCCAGCAATTCCACCAAGGACACCCAGGGGTGGAAGCAACAAAGTGTAAGTGAAAGGAAGCCATGTACTGGCCCTCAATGTACAGTGACATAGAGGGATGTGTCCAAATGTGCACCATACAATGCTCTCAAGCCTCGTCAAACCAAAGAGTCACTGCACCTCCAAGAGATAGAATCATAGAATTCCTACAGTACAGAAGGAGGCCATTCAGCCCAACGAGCCTGCACCGACAACAATCCCACCCAGGCCCTATCCACGTAACCCCACATATTTACCTTGCTAATCCTCCTGCCAATAAGGGGCAAGTTAACATGGCCTATCAACCTAACCCGCACATGTGGGAGGGAACCGGAGCACCTGGAGGAAACCCACGCAGACACAGGGAGAATGTCCAGACTCCACACAGACAGTCATCCGAGGCTGGAATACAACCCGTGTCCCTTGCGCTGTTAAGCAGCAGTACTAACTGCTGTGCCACCATGCCGCCTTCCAACATCACTCACCATGGCAAATAAGTTTGAGTAGAATGGAGGCAACATCTGGTCCTTGGCATTTTGGTCTTTATTGCAAAGGGACTGGAGTTTAAAAATGGGGAGGTTTTGTTGCAATTGTACAGGGTGTTGGTGAGGCCTCACCTGGAATACTGCGTACAGTTGTGGTTCCCTTACCTACAAAAGGATAGAGTAAGCATTGGAGACAGTCCAATGGGGATTCACCAGGCTAATTTCTGGGATGAGAATGTTAAGAAGAGAGACTAAATAGTGAGGGTCTGTATTCCTTGCAGTTTGAAGAATGAAGGGTGACCTTATTCAAACATATAAAAACCTGATGGGGCTTGACAGGATAGATACTGAAATGTTTTCACTAGTGAGAGTCTTGAACAAGGAAACATAGCTACAAGATAAAGGGCCGGTCATTTAAAACTGAGGTGCGTAGAAATTTCTTCTCACAGAGGGTGGTGAACCTCTGGAATTCTCTGCCCCAAAGGGTAGTGGAGGTTGGATCATTAGGAGTATTCAAAGAGGAGGTGGATAAATATTTGATAGATTGAGGAATGGAGGACTTGGGAGAAACGGCACAGAAAAAGAGTTGAGGCTGGCAGAAATCAACAATGCTTGTATTGAATGGCAGGGCAGGCTTGAAGAACCTGGTGGCTGACTCCTGCTTCTATTTCTTGTGTTGTGTTCTTGTGATCTAGTTGATTCATTCTCAGGGTAATATGAAGTCAATCACTTGCCCAACATGAAGAGCACTGCAGTCATTGGAAAGCTGAAGAGACACATTGCTGCATGTGGCATCCCACAAAATAACAGACAACGCCCGGCAGTTTGTCTCCAGGGAGTTTAAAGATTTAACGGACACACATGGGACTTTGATATCACAAGGAGCCCCCTGTACCCACAAACAAATGGTTCGGCAGAGCATGCAGTATGTTCAGCAAACCAGATCCTCAAAAAATGTCTCTGTGACAATACAGACTTTTACGTCGCTTTACTTAGTCTGTGTAATCTGCTAGGAAAGGGTCTGCCCTCGCTAGTACAAAGCATGTTCTCCAGAAGCACTGGAACTATGACTCTTGTCACAAAGGCCCTGTTGCAATGCAAAGTGGAAACAAATGTGAGGAAACCCCTGATGAAATGGTGACAAAGAGGGAAGAGACACTTTGATCCCAAAGCCCGCAAACTCTGCTGTCTGGAGTTGGGCCAGACAGCCAGAATGTAAACCTCACGCAGCTATAACAAACTGGTCCACAGCCACACCCCCAAACAGTTACATGGTCATCTCAAATGATGCCCTGTACATCACGAACTATGTCCTGACTTCGGTGTATGTGTGTGCCATTTTCTTAAAAGTGGGGTGAGGGTGGGCGGTGGGGTGGTAGTGGCAGGGTAGGATGGACATACTTGCGCTTTGTGCCAAGTTTTGTGGCCCAAGCTCATGCTCTGTGTAATTTAAATATTCAATGTTCTGTTACTGCATTCAACATTGTTCTGTGCATGTGAGTATGGATTGCCCCAACTAAAATGGGGAAGATGTAGAATGTGTATTCAGATATATATTGCCATGACCTGCACACGGGAAGTAATGTGTAAGTCATGTGGGAGTTGTCACCAGTGTGGCTATAGATATGGGGTGGGATTTTCCGGCCGCATTCGCCCCGAAACTGGAAAATCCCGCCCAAGGTCAACGGGCATTTTCATGGTCTTCTCCTCACCTGCTACGATTCCTGTGGCGGGCAGAATGGGAAAATTTGCCCCATGGTGTGTAAGGGCTGCTAGAGATCTTATAGGAAATGGGTTTAAGTTGTAGTCCTTTATCATCATTTGTTTACAACCCGGCAACTTTACATGATTGATTCCAAAGTCAGGAGAGCAGACAATGTTAGACTTGCCCTCCTCACAAGATTCATTAGACAATGGCTACCTATGTGACAAAACAAATACAATAAGACCCATAAGACTATGAAATATAGGAGCAGAATTAGGCCATTCAGCCCATCGATTCTGCTCCACCATTCATTAATGGCTGATATGATTCTCATCCCCATTCTCTTGCCTTCTCCCTATAACTCTTGATCCTCTTATTGATCAAGAACCTATCTATCTCTGTCTTAAAGACGCTCAATGACCTGACCTCCACAGCCCTCTGTGGCAATGAGTTCCACAGATTCACCACCCTCTGGCTGAAGAAATTCCTCCTCATCTCAGTTTTAAAGGAGCATCCCTTCACTCTGAGGTTGTGCCCTTGAGTTCTAGTCTCTCTCACTAGTGGAAACATCCTCTCCATGTCCACTCTATCTAGGCCTCTCAGTATTCTGTAAGTTACAAATAGATCCCCCCTCATCCTTCTAAACTCCATCGAGTATAGACACAGACTCCTCAACCGCTCCTCATATGACAAACCCTTCATTCCTGGGATCATTCTTGTGAACCTCCTCTGGACCCCCTCCAAGGCCGACATATCCTTCCTTAGGTATGGGGCCCAAAACTGCTCATAATATTCCAAATGGGGTCTGCCAGAGCCTTATTCAACCTTAGCAATACATCCCTGCACTTGTATTCTAGCCCTCTAGAAATGAACGCTTACATTGAATTTGCCAGCTGAAACTCCCTCTTGGTATGGGCATCAGATAGTTACATTATTTGCATATTTGTATTATATAGCTCTTCTTAACTGTCATGGGTTTAAAGTTTTACCAGATATTATTACATGCCCGGCACCAAACACCACCTGTAAGCAAAAGCTTGTTCCTCACAAACTGAAGGGCGAACTAAAAGCACAATATCTGTTTCAGAAATCTTTATTGCTGTAATTAGCTCACTGGGGACCCCTTGTGTTCTCACGGCCTTCAGATAGAACAATAAACAATCATCAGATTGTGAAATTTAAGGAAAAATCTGAATCTGGTTCACTGAAAGTGATAAATTAAATAAAGAATATGAAATAGCAGATTCCACTTGACTGCTGACTTACATTTAAAGTACATTCTCTTGGATACAAATACAATAGAAGTTGAAACACCTTTGCTAACTGTCCTAATAGTATTGAGTCTGGGTCAGAGTAAGTCATACTTTAGTTTGGTTGAGTCCAACTATAAGTCTTCTACACATTCCTCCACTCCAGTTTATAATGCAGTGAAGTAGGGAGAGATGAAGGGGGCAATTCTCCCACCCTGCCGCGCTTATTTTCTAGCGAAGTGAGGTGGAGAATCACACGGCTGGGCATGTGCATGATTCGCGCATTCGTTCCCGCTGCAAGCGCATCTCCCAGTGCCAGATTTCTGGCGCCATCAGATCCACGCTGGAAACCAGCGGGAAGACAGGTAAGTTATTTAAATATTTATTTAAATGTAATTTAAATGCAATTAGCGGACTCGGGACTGAATTCTCCGGGCCTGCTAGCCTCTCCCACACTGGTGTTTCAGTCTCACGGGGTTTACAGTAACTCCCCACTTTCGGGGAACTATCGGGATTACCCGCTGGAGTGAAGGGAGGGGAAATCGGGCTCCCCAGGAGGTCAGGCGGAGGGGGGTGGTCCCCCTAAGCATTGGCACCCTGGCAGTGGCAGCCTGTGCCCCTGGCACAGTCCATGGGGAAAAGTGCCCATAACCGGGGGCACCTTGGCACTGCCCACCGGGCCTGGGGCAGTGCCAAGGGGGTGGGACCTATAGGGGCGGGACCTATAGGGGTGGGGCCTGGTGGGGGCAGGGTCTACGGGGCGATCGGTGGGGGTGGGGGTCCCACTGCCACCCTGCCTAGGGATCAATGGGGACAGGAGGGAGGCCAGCAATCAGAACGGGCTGGGGGAATCTGCTGGAGGGTAGGGGGGGGAAGGTCAGCTGGGGAGTGAGTCTGTCTCCCAGGGGGTCTGCACTGCGGGGAGGAGATCATCACTGGGGGAGGGCTAGAGATCGGGGAGGGTCGGGGAGGATCTGCCTGCTGAGGGGTCAGTACTGCCTGGGTGGGGGGGGGTCAGGACTGCTGGTGGGGGGAACTGTGGGCGGGGTCTGATTGGGGCGGGCGAGTGGGGTGTCGGGGTCTGCCCCGGAATGGTCAGAATGGCCGCGATCGGGCCGTGGGGGGTTTGGGGGAAGCAGCATTCTGGGCTCCCGAGCTGGCCAGCGATCGAGCTGCCCAGCAAAGAGGGAGGCTGACAATTTGGGGCCACCGCGCATGCGCTGAGGCACGCTGGTTTCAGCCTTTCCAGCGTGAATAGGCCACGCCCCCGAAATCTAATAATATTCACGATTGTGACCTCTGAATTGCACAGCGTGTGGGAGATTCTCGTCTGAACACCCGCTGAAAAAAATAATGTGAATTACTCCTGTTTTCCTGTGAATTCGACACTTAGAATTTTTTTGGGAGAATTCCAGCCAAAATCTGAGAAGACTACATTATTTCTGTCCAGAATAGATAGCCCCTGGCTAGCTTGAGCGACTTGATAAGAGTGGACTTTCTTACTTACAGACTTGTCTCAAGTTTTATCTGTTTCTTGGAATAAAACGACGATGTGGTAGAATTCCCCGTGTGACAATCAAGTAGCTCCTTCTTCCACAAGCAGGTAAGCAGGATTGATTATGTGATGATACTGTACCTTTAAGAAATGTATTTTAATAATGTTTCCCTGCAGGTTTTTCAAACAGACTCTGGTATTTTATTGTTGACAAAATGTTTGGAAGCGGTGACCTCTAATTGTTACTGAAGTAATAAAATGGACAAGATGTTTATTTTAATCTGGGCTAATGCAGTGCCCTGGGGTTTTAATGATCCCTTGGGATTGCTGACTGGGGCTTGATTTGGAGATGATTGACAGGTCAGGTGATGCCTGAGGGACAGTTTTTTTCCACAAGAAGTCCAAGATTTTAGTCTCATTTTTCTCAGAAGCTATTTGGTCTTGAGACAGAAAGCATTATTTCTTGTTTCCCTCTCTCTGGAGTTGGAAATTTCGCTGTCTGTGAGTTGCTAGCTAGAAGCTGGTGAAGGCAGGCAGTGTCTCTGTCTCTCTCCTGAGGTGTGCAGAATGTTTCAGGACTGGGAAGCCACAGAGTTTTCATCCTACATTTCAAAGGACCAATTCACAGCAGGTGTTAAAAAGCTGCAAAATCCAGCATCATCTGAGCATAGCAGTTTTTTTGTGCCAAGTCTCGAAGGGAGTGCATGTTTGCGTGGTGTTGTTTGACTTGGAACATCATAGATAGCTAGCTGTTAAGGTTCATACTATATCATGGTTGATTCTTGTGAGTGATAAAAGTTATGCTAATTTTTCTTACTATACGTTAACTGTATTCTTAAATAAACTTTGTTTGATATAAGCTTCCTACTGGATTACCTGAATCATATCTGGAATGAAACACCTTCGGTGGGATTCTCCAGCCACGCTCACTCCAAAACCAGAGAATCCTGCCTGAGGTCAATGGACCTCCTGACCCCATTGATTCCCGTGGCAAGCAGGGTGGCTGAATTCCCCACCTTACATGTCAAAACAGTAAACAGCAGATCAGGATTGACAATATTACCTGTCCCATTTTCACCCCAGGGAATTGCCTGCTATTTATACTGAATCTTCAGCTGAAATCAATAAGCAACGTGGCAGATTCCAGATCTTGGTCTCTTTTAGAACAAAGAAAAGTACAGCACAGGAACAGGCCCTTTGGCCCTCCAAGCCCGGGCTGATCATGATGCCCTAACTAAACTACAAAAAAACCCTTCTGCCCTTACTTGTACTTTATCCCTCTATTCCCTCCCTATTCATGTACCCATCCAGATGCCTCTTAAATGTTGCTAATGTGCCTGCTTCCACCACCTCCTCTGGCAGCGCGTTCCAGTTTCCCATCACTCTCTTCATGAAAAACTTCCTCCGCACATCTCCCTTAAACTTTCTCCATCTCACCTTGAACCTGTGCCCCCTTGGAATTGATGGGAAAAGCCTTTGACTATCCACCTCTCATAATTTTGTAGACCTCTATCAGGTCTCCCCTCAGTCTCTGTCTTTCCAGTGAAAACAATCCTAGTTTATTCAACCTCTCTCCATAATCAACACCCCCGAGACCAGGTAACATCCTGGTGAACCTTCTTTGCGCTCTCCATTTAATACTTCTCCTTTTATTAATATCAGATTGAGAATATGGATAATTCCCCATCTGATAAACTGAATTGCTGAGTTTTCCTCCACTATATTGCCTGAAATGGGTGGCATGGTGGCACAGTGGTTAGCACTGCTGCCTCACAGCGCCAGGGACCCGGGTATGATTCCCTGCTTGGGTCACTGCCTGAGCGGAGTCTGCATGTTCTCCCCATGTCTGCATTTCCTCCAGGGGCTCCAATTTTCTCCCACAGTGTGAAAGACGTGCTGGTTAGGTGCATTGGTCATGATAAATTCGTCTTCAGTGTATCCAAACAGATGCCGGAGTGTGGCGACTAGGGGATTTTCACAGTAGCTTCATTGCAGTGTTAATGTAAGCCTACTTGTGACATGAATAAATAAACTAAACTACAGTGGGAAATTCAAGAAACTTAGGCAGGAAGCTAAGTAGTATTTTTGCTACAAAATTTCCTGGGGTGAAAATGGACTCTGTAGCCTCTGCTTATTGGGTGTTATGAGGCTTCTTAAACAACAAAAAAAGCACCTTGACACACAAGCATTCTTCTGGCAGGAAGTGCAGCAAGTGCCATATTTTTGCACTTGACACCGAACAGCCCCAGCCAATATGCAGAGCAGAACAGATCATATTTCAATACATGTGCAACACTGATTTGATGACGCTTCTGCCATTTTGCAGCTCCATGCTCCAGGCTACACTTTCTCTTCACTTCGCACAGCTGAACGTGACATTAACCAACACGTACCAGCAACCCATAAAACAGCATGGAATCAAACACTTTTTGCAGGTTAGCTGCTAGGTTGGTTCTTTATATTTCTACAATTTTGCCGACTTGCTAATTGTAGTACGTAGGCAGCAGATCCCGATACTATCCTAACCTCTAGTGTCAGCATTCTCACTCTGAGTCAAAAGATTGTGGGGCAAATTTTCCTGTTCTGCCCACCATGGGAATCGGAGGGGTGGACCATGGAGAGGTCCGTTGACCTCGGGTGGGATTTTCCAGGTTTTGGGGCAAGTGCAGCTGGAAAATCCCACCCTGTGTGTTCAATTCCCATTCCGGGACTTGAGCACAAAGTCTAGGCTGATACTCCAGTGCAGAACTGAGGGAGTGCTGCACGATTGGTGTTGATGTCTTTCAGATGAGATGCTAACAAGTTTCACCTGCCCTCTCAAATGGATGTAAAAGATCCTTTGACACAATTTTCAACAAGGATAGGAGAGTTATTCTTGGTGTCCTGGCCAAACACTGATCCTCAATCAACATTATACAATGCAAATTATCTGGGCATTATCACTTAGCTAATTGTGAATATCACTGTGCTTTCTACGTTACAACAATCACTATACTTCAAAAGTATTTTATTACCTGTAAGATGCTTCAGGATGCCCTGAGATCATGAACAGTGTTATATAAACGCAAGACTTTCTTTTCTCTAAATTATGCCCAGTATCCATATTTGAGTTGGTGATTGCAGCTGAAATTAAATTACGCTGATCCTTTATCTTCATTTTCTTTTAGTTCTTCCCCCACTGCCTTGGCACGTTTCCATTCTTGAGCATCTGAAAGGAGAAATGGACACAGGCTGGGTTGTTGTGAGGGGAGAGCTGAGAGTAGGAAGTGCATGCTAACACCCTCTGTAACTTGTAAGTCAGAAGAACTTGAGGGATGAAGGAAACTAGGACAACGCTGAGGCTGAGGCAGATGACGAGCCTCTGGAGAAGTCCATCATGTGGCAGGCGCCATATGTTCAGCGGGATGCGGAAGGAGATTTGGCAGAAGTCCATGGGAGTCTGTGTACCTTGGCCTCCGTCATTGATGAGCTCATGTGGGGAGGGGAGGGGGGTTAGGCGGGCTGGGGGGGTTGAGCACCAAGATGCAGGATCTGCAGGCATAAGTTGAAGGCACCTTGAGCACAACAGGGGCATGTCACGGGTGGCATTATTTACTTTTAAGTTTCTGTTAGGATTGGAATATTGTTATGCTCTTTTTGTGTCAATGTGACATAGCATAAACATTTTCTTTACTTCAATGGGCTGAGTGGCTGCATGTTTTGAACAGATGCCAGATATTGCACAGGCTTGTAATCATAGGGCTTTGTGTGGTGCTGGAGTTCTGGGTTGGGTTATCAATTAAAGATTTGTACAGATGAGACCTTGCCATTGGATTGAATAAGCCTGGATGCCTCCGATGCCCAACTAAAAGTTCACTGGATGAAAGAATCCATCATCTCCCTGCCCCCCTGAATGTTTCTATTGTTCACCTCAAAGCCCTCACGCTGTGCATTCCAAGACTCTTTCCATCAGCCTTTAGAACGGGATCCATTTGAGAAGGAAGTAAATGAGACAATCCTCTTGAAGTGTGCATTAAGGGTGGCACAGTGGTTAACATGGCTGCCTCAAAGCACCAGGGACCAGAGCTCGATTCCCGGCATGAACCCATTACTGGAGTCATCATCCCTGGCCTGTGGAGCTGCATCATTTTCCTCCACCTCCAGTGGGTTCCCCCCTTTGCCAGAGCCAGGTTGTGCAGGGTGCAGCTTGCAACAACTACGAAAGAGACATTCTCACGGGAAAACAGTCCATATCAGTTCAGGTCACAACTAAAACCTCTTAACATCTGGATTTTTCCAGTCAATATCATCAGCAGCTCATTACTGCATAAAGAAAGTCCTTAAAGTTTATTTATTGGTATCACAAGTAGGCTTACATTAACGCTGCAATGAAGTTACTGTGAAAATCCCCTAGTCGCCACACTCCAGCGCCTGTTCGGGTACACTGGGGGAGAATTTATCATGGTCAATGCATCGAACCAGCACATCTTTCAGACTGTGGAAGGAAACTGGAGCACCCCGAGGAAACCCATGCAGACACAGGAGAACTTGAAGATTCCGCACAGACAGTGACTCATGCTGGGAATCGAACTCTGGTCCCTGGTGCTTTGGGGCAGCCATGCTAACCACTGTGCCACCCTTAATGCACACTTCAAGAGGATTGTCTCATTTATTTCCTTCTCAATGGATCTATAGAAATGTGGAGAGGGAGCTTTCCCGTTCTAAAGGCTGGTTAGATTTTCACTGGAAACAATTAATTGGATCTACTCAAAACTGAGAGCTTCCAATGAAAACATTCTCTATTTTCTGAACAGAAAAGGGCTTGCGTTCTATCACCATGCATTGAGTGATGATAATCACCAGATCTCCCATGCTAACGTTAAATATCCAAGGAGCTGCTGTGACTCTTTTGTCATGTGATAATCCACCATACCAGCCTTCATGATTCATTGTCCTGTGCTGAGGTCGTTAATTAGTTCATAACTTCCAGTTATTTGTTCCATAATTAGTTCCATAACTTCTCCACAGACAAACTCCAGTAAAGTTACAATGAGGCATGCAATCACAGCACCTTTTTGATTCGGTACTTTGCAGCTTTCCGAACTTCTCATTGTGTTTAGGGTGAGATGCTAACTATTTTATTCAGAGGCAAGTACTAATAATGGAGGAAGTCTGCACTAGAGCCATTGAGAGTAGAAGAGGTGTGGGCTGGTGCCTCGGTTGGGGATTTCCTATTGACGTACAGCTGGTAAATCTACTTCTCTTTCTAGACATATTGCCAAGTCATGGGAGCTTTCTCCTGCCCAGATTTTCCACGCTTCATTCCCCTTTATTATCCTTGTTATTATTTGAAATTTGCGGATGACATCAAAATTTATTTGGAAGTTGAGAAAAATAATCCAGGGCTCCCGAATGCACTTCTCCAGAGTGAACTCTATGCTATGATGCAATGGTCCAAAAAGTGGCAACTTAACTTATTTCAAAGTGTTCATTTTGGCCGCAATAGCCCTAACTCACAATACCATGTCGAAGGCCAGCCTTTAGCACATTTAACTATTGCAAAGGATTTGGGGGTGACTATTACAAGCAATCTGTAGTTTACGAATCATGTGGCTCAGGTAGTACAGCATTGCAGGAAATGTTTTATGAGCGCTGACTGCATCCTTTTAGAGTTGGGATGTCTGTGTTTATTTTAAACTCTATAAGCAGCTGGTACATCCACATCTGAAGTGTGCATCAACAGCTTGGAATCCATACTTTCAGAGCGATATAGAGAGAGTGCAAAGACATGTGACCCAGGAAAATGGAAGGCATGCGGAGAATACTTTATATGGGGTGTTTAAGAATTTTTGGATTACAACCTTTAGAGAGGAGAAGACTGATTTTTGATTCAGTTGAAGTTTATAAATTGATACATGGCCTTATTACTGCTAAAACTGAAAAGATCTTTACTTGCAAGTACAGTATTTTGTGTGATCATCAGTATAAACTACAGAAATTTGGTCCATGTCTTGATATTCGCAATTTCTTTTCACAGAGAATTTTTCATATTTGGAATGCTTTGCCTGATTTTTTGTTGTAAATGCAGAAAATGTAGTGATTTTTTGAAGACTTGTCAGAAACAGTGCGTTTTTTATGTATGTATTGCCTGATGTTGTTGCTGTTCTTGTTTATAATACTGTGCCAATGTGCTTTGCACTATGTGGCAATAAAGATTAATAAATCCTGCTGTAAATCTTCCTGTGATCCAATGTTTTGATTCTATACATTTCCGCTGCCTTTTACCTTGTATCATTATTCCATTTGTCATTTACTCTTCACTGCCCTCGGCCTCAGCACATTAATTCTCCCTTGTTCTTCTCACTAGTGACATGGTGGCACAGTGGTCAGCACCGCTGCCTCACAGTGTGTGGTGAACCATCGTTGGTTCCCACCAGGTAGTACTGAGCCAGGGTCTGGCCAGTACTATGAGTCTGTATATATGTTGCTGTTGGGGTTAGGGTTGTGTTGTTCTACTTGTTACTGTTGGGGTTAGGGTTGTGTTGTTCTACTTGTTACTGTTGGGGTTAGGGTTGGGCTGTTCTACCTGTATTATAGTTATGATGGTACATCCCAGTTGGGCTCCGCCTCCTGGGAGAGGTATAAAGGTCACTGCTCTGTCTGGGACCCCTCAGTTTGGGATCGTGTACTATATATGGTAGCTTATTGTAATAGTAAATAAAAGCCTTTATTTCCTTGAGCATCTCTAGCCTCGTGAGTTATATCGCGCATCACAGTGTTAGGGACCTGGGTTCAATTCCTGGCTTGGGTCACTGTCTGTGTGGAGTTTGCATGTTCTCCCTGCATCAGTGTGGGTTTTCTCTGGGTGCTCTGGTTCCCTCCCCCAGCCCCAAAAGACGTGCCAGTTAGGTGCATTGGCCATGCTAAGTTCTCCCTTAGTGTACCTGATGCCGGAGTGTGGCGACTATGGGATTTTCACAGCAACTTCATTGCAGTGTTAATGTAAGCCTACTTGTGACAATAATCTTAATGGTTGTCACCACCACCTACCCCACCTTTTCTCTGGCTCTGTATTTGTTATACTGACTGCTAGTCTCTAAGATTTATTTTTGATGAACGGTCAGCAATCTGAAACCTTTTTCTCACTCGACAGACGCCGCCAGACCTGCTGAGTGTTTTCCAGCATTTTTCTGTTTTCATTTCCATAAAAAAATATTGTTTGCCGGCACAAAAGTAGAAGCCAGTGACGCGCTGGTTTCCAGAGCACCAACAACAGCAGCCAAATAATGAGTAGCTTAGCATGAGCTTATTGTGAATAGGGACTTGCATTTCTGGCTGATCAGACATTCTCCAAAGGCCAAAAGAATATCTCTTCAAACTAACAATGGAGGAAAACAGGATAAGAGCAACAGGAGGCATGCTCAATTGTGTTGCTGCTGTTATGCTACTTCCTACAGAGGAGTCGGGATATGTAATTTCTTCAGGTAGGCTAGCTTCCTCCAGAGGCAATATTGTGTCATTTACCTTACTGCTAGCATTAATCAATTCCCATTTCACATTTGTATCCTTGAGTGATGATGAGTTCAATTCTAAAACATAATTTTTGGCAAGCCATTTATCATTAAGAAACCATTATTTAAGTTATTCCCTCATCCACTGTACATTTTTCCTGTCACTTTGTTTTTCATTTTCTTTAGTGCTCCCCGACATGAGCTGTGTCCTTGCTCTATTTTGTTTGCTCTCTCTCGCCAACCCGCATTTAAAATAGAATTTCATTGCATTGTCTAGTTGGTCATCTTTTATTGTATCGTTGAGGTATCATTTCGCTTCCCCAGATGGTAATGTTATGTAATCCGACAATAGAATGGCAATTGTGACTTTGGAGATGCTGCAATCCCTCCAGTATTACTCTGTATGCACCAAAGAGCCAGTTCCAATTCTCCAAGGTCGTGAAAGTCAATTCTTGGACTGGAGAGAACACAACTCTTCATTTTACTTATTGCCATCCTCTGAGAAATCTAAGTTTTTGTGACATTTTCACATCACCTGGGGGCTTAGAGACTAAATTAACAGATCAGCAAAAAAAAAGATTTATGGCAGAAATTTCACGTGAAGTATTACTATTTTTATGATTAATATATATTATGCCATTTATTTCTCGATGCACTTGAAGTGAGGCTATTGGGAATTAATTAAAGCCCACAGAGCTGGTACAGTATGTGTTTGTTGGTTTAACGGTGTTCGGCCTTGGAGGTAGTGATTGTTTTCAGTGAAATACTTCAACAGGACCTTTTTTCCACGGACCAGCCTACGGGCTGCAGATTCCAGTTCCATGAAAGTATGTGGTATGGTTCAGGTGCAGGGCATTAGTAGGATACAACCCTTAAGGTATCCCTCGATTAGTTACATATAAAAAAAATATTCAAGTAACTATTTTTAAGAAGGTGATAGAGAGTGTAATATGATCTAAAATGAATCTAAATCGCAAGACCAACCTTGGTTATATATTTCATATGCACACAACAAAAACAGAAAATGCTGGAAAATCTCAGCAGGTCTGTCAGCATCTGTGGGGAGAGAATAGAGCCAATGTTTTGCTTCTAGATGACTCTTAAGGGCATTTCTTGTTTTTGTTTCTGATTCCAGCATCCACAGTATTTTGCTTTTATATTTTTGCCAGCGCAGAAATTCTTATGGAGTTTAAGGGCCTTAATCTGGAGGATTCATCTGGGTTTTGTGGGCCAATTGGGATGGGGCAGGTGGCCTTTCTTCCAGACTTTAGATTAGCCAGTTTTATGAACCACTAAAGCTTGCTGGAAGATTGTACATGTATAAAATAAGCTCACCCTAAACAAGGTACAGTCACACTAACTGTAGATTTAGACCTGGATGTCATCTGGGCAGTGAAATTCAATCATTCTGACTCTTAGATATGGAGTCATTCGTTTCCATTCTGCCTGTATGTGTACATGTTTCCTCTAAGTGGGACAGAGTAAATGAAATCGATGACATGTGAAGATAAGAGTGTCATGTTGATCGAGTTGCCTTGCTTATGGCACTGCTGAGCACAAGAGATGTCAGCCTCTGATCAGCCGATGGGTGAGATTTCAGCCCATTGGGCCTTGATTCCAGGAGAAGGCCTACAGCTGTCTTTGCCACTGCCTGATTGGCACGTGGTTTGGCTGGCCTTCCCAAAAAGGGGCAGCACCAATCTGTTGCCAGCACTCCAATTGGCAGGCAAGATGCCCGATGCCCCAACAAGATTCTGCCCAGAGAGCTTAACTTTATAGGCCAGATCTTCCATGAAGCAGCAATCACCAGCAGATTGCCATTCCAAACATAGCTTTCTGTGCCCTGATGCAGCTCTGCATTTCTGTCTGGGTCTTCAGAGCCCAGTTTCTCAGAAATGTGAACCTTACAGTATTTTGGGAACTCCATCGCCACGCTGTAGTGTTAGGAGCAGATTGGACACACCCCACGAGTGGATGGATCAAAATTAATGAATGGGTGGATAGATCACTGTTAATCATTGGGTGGATGGGCAAATGACAAATGAATATATAGGCAAGGTGGTTAGGTGGGTAAATAAAAGGAAGAAAGTGAATGACCAAGATCTTTTAGTCTCTGAATCATCACTAGCTAGACATAAGAGACAAGATCTGTATTGGGACCTTTTGGATGTCTCAATGTGCCAACCTCTGAGGGAATTACCAAGGAACTTTGAACTTCCAATGAGCCAATGTGGGTTAGTTAAGTTGGTAGGTGGGTGAGGTAAGTGGGTAAGTGAGTAAAGTGGCAGGTGAATGAAGTGGTAAGTGGGTGATGTAGTAAATGAGTAGGGTGGTAAGTGGGTAGGATGGTAGGTTTTTGAGGGCAGGTGAGTAGAATGGCAGGTAGGTGAGATGGGTAGCTGGGTGAAGTGGATGAGGTGGATCGGGAGAATAATCAGTTTGGGGGCGAGTCAGATTGGGTCTATGGGGTAGTTTGTTGGTTAGTGGGTAGCCAGGTCTGGTCGGGGATTAGTCGGGTGGGATCGGGACTGGTAGTTGGATCAGCGTGTTCAGAACAGTTGTCGAGTAGGGGATAGTTAAGGGATAGTCAGAGGTCAGGGATACATGGGGGTATTGGAGGGGCAGTTGGGGAGTCAGAAGTGATAGTCAAGGGACCAAGAGGGGAACTGGTGGGAGGGGATGGGTTTGTCAGAATGAGTGATTTTGGGGGAAGGGTGGGGGGGGGGGGGTGGTGGGGGCAGGGTTCAGTCGTGTTGTTACCCAAGAATTGGACTAGATTTTTCTGTCTAATCTTTCCTGGGTAAATAATCAGGTAACTCAGTCAGAACTGTCTGACTTGTACTCAAGTTGGAGACTTTTGTGGAGGCTCCTAAAGAGCATGGGATTGGCTCATTGGAAGTTCAAAGTTCCTTGGTAATTCCCTCAGAGGTTAGCACATTGGGACTTCCAAAAGGTCCCAATACAGATCTTGTCTCTTATGTCCAGCCAGTGATGATTCAGAGACTAAAAGATCTTGGTCATTCATTTTCTTCCTTTTATTTACCCACCTCATTTTCAGAATCTTCAGAAACTTCCTGATCCAGACAGCCTCCCCTTTTTAAAGGGACATTGAAGCAACGTGCTGCAGGCTACTGAGTAATAGACATGGAAGTTATTTTTACCTTAGGGAAGGAGACAGCTCCTACATTTAGCAACACCGCCTGAGGCTCACTCTGCTAAAAGGTTGAAGCCAGAAAGGAGGCCGTGTTTCTGATGGGGAGAAAGATACCCTCCGGAGTGCCCCTGTCAAACGAATGGGTGCATGTGACAAAGATAGGCAATGTCGAGAGTGTGCCGCCGTAGACCTGGCTGCTGTGCCACAAAACGTTCAATGACCCGACATAGGTGGTCAATGTGAGTAAACACATCAAATAGTGAAAAATTAGCGATAGGCAATGAAGAAGTTAAGCTCCCACAATGTGACCATGGGAGCAGGTTGATGGCCTGCCCCTTTTCCTCCCTCTGTTAAAGGTGGCAGTGGGTGGGTTAGTGTTAAAGTTTAACGTTACAATTTATACAGCCTGCAATAGTTCTGAATTACATTCTGAGAGTATTTTAAATTATCCTGAAGCATGAAGATGAAAGAATAGGCAGACATTATCACTGGGAAGGTTCTGTGATAAAGCAACTTCTCAATTGCTAGGAATAGCCTAAATTCTGTGATCCGCAAGTGACTTCGAAGTTAATAATACTCTGATTGGACCATTCAATCAGTATACCTCTTTGTAGTTTTACAATCGAGTATCATTACTGAAATAACATCAGTCTAATGTGCCTCCTTTCTCCTCACCATCCAAAGGCCCAAACATTCCTTCCAGGTGGAGCAGTGTACTTCTTTCAATTTAGTCCCCTGTATTCACCACTCATAATGTGGTCTCTTCCACACTGGGGAGGCGACTTTGTGGAGCACCTCCTTTCAGTCCGCAAACATGAACCCCCGGTATCCAGTTGCCTCTTATTTCAAATCCTCTACCTTGCTCTCATGTTGACATCTCTGTCCTTGACCTGCTGTACTGTTCCAGTGAAGGTCAATGCAAGATTAAGGAACGGCAGCTTGGGCGAGATTCTCCGGCTTCCCAGCTGCATGTTCCCCATAGGCAGGAGGTAGCGATTTGTTTGTTCATGGCGGGATTCTCTGGTCCTGTCGCTGTCAATGGAAATTCCCATTGACGTCATCCCATGCCAGCGGGAAACCCGCGAGCGGGGGTGCGCTGCCAGTGGGACCGAAAAATCCTGCCGGCATGAGTGGCCGGAGAATTCTGGCCCTTATCTCTCAGTTAAACAGCCTTCAGAATTCAACATTGAGTTCAACAATTTCAAAGAGTAATCATTAACCCATTTTTTGTTTCCTTTTCTTTGCATGTTTTGATTTTTCTCTTATCACCGCTTTCAGATAGCAGCACATCTGCTCTTGGCTATTTTTATGTTTCTTTTCTTTCCCCATCACCATTGCCTTTGATCCTGTAAGACCAACTCTCCCCGTTGTTCTCTCCTATCTTCCAATTGATCTCAGAACAGTCTTTATCCTTGTCCCACCCGAACCTTGTTCAAAACGTCTCTAACTTTTCCCAGTTCTGATGACCTGAAACATTAATTCAGCTTCTCTCCCCACAGATGCTGCCTGACCTACATTTTTTAAATTTTCATTTTAGATTCCAGCAGTATTTTGCTTTTTGATTAGAACCTAATACGCTTAGAGATTCTGCTCTATACGATGGCTCATCATATGGTAAGTATCTGATACTTTGACTGTGTTACACCATCAGAAGGAAAAGCAAAGGTAAAGTCGCCATAGTCCCAGATGACCAAAGGCTGCTCACCCCTTTGAGGGGGAGAGCTGACTGGTGGTGATTTAACCTGAGGATCACCACACCTCAGGCGAAGGGCAAGGTTCAGAAGGTGGGCCTTCATGAATAACCTCAGCCGGTACGCAAATTGAACTTGCGCTGTTGGCAACACTCTGCATCACAAACGAGCTGTCCAGCCACAAGGTTTGTGCAATGATAGAAGATTATAATCATGTAACTGAATTTGCAATTGGATTAACTTTTGCACTGAGTAGAAATGCGCTTGTAAATCGATTCTTGAAAAGCTATCAGTGGTAGGTGTGCAACTAGAGATGGAAAATAAATGCTGCCCTTGCCATGAATGGAAATATAAACTGTTCTGATGCATCTAAGCTGGGAAGAATAAACTAGAATATTATTACAATCACCATGGAGACTGGAAGAACTGAACTTCCCAAGTGACCTCAACAGGAATTTTAAAGAAAGTTGGACAAGATTTCTCTTTTCAAAAGTTTTACTGTAAAAATCAAAATAAAAGCAACATAAATTAAGTAAGAATTAAGAGGCAGATTGTATTCAGAAAGTAAGCGATGAATTAAACTTCAAGGAACTAATACAGCAAAGATGGGCCTTACAGGTTTCTCAGGGAATGCACTCGGCTTTTATGCACCAAATTCAACCTCAAAGTCCCACGAAATGCTGTCTTCCTCGTGAAGAATTCCAGCTCCTCTTCTCCCAGGATTAAGCCTAACACCATCGGGAATCACACAAACCCAAGTTTCATCGACACAATCTTCATTAAAATAGCACGCATTCACTGAACCTCCTCACCATAGTTCACAGGGGTCTTGATTCTGTGATTCCACCAATGTTATCTTCAACTAATGCAAAGAGCTGCAGTGACTGTGTTTTTTGCCTATTCTCAGCTCCTGGATCCAACCTCCATTGTTGTCAGCCTGCAGTGCTGAACACTGGGATCTCAGCTCTGAAGGTTCACCGCCAGCACAATGGTTAGCACTGCTGCCTCACAGCTTCAGGGTTCGATTCCCGGCTTGGATCAATGTCTGTGCGGAATTCTCCCTGTGTTTGCGTGGGTTTCCTACGGGTACTCCGGTTTCTTCCCACCAACTGAAAGAGGTGCTGGTTGGGTGCATTGGCCATGCTCAATTCTCCCTCAGTGTACCTAAACAGGTGCCGGAGTGTGGCTAGGGGTTTTCACAGTAACTTCATTGCAGTGTTAATGTAAGCCTATTTGTGACACTAATAAATAAACTTTAAAACTTTAAACTCTTTTCCATTTTCGGGTTTCGAGCAGTTGCAGTCTCCCCAGAAACATTAATGCAGGAGATGGGGGTCTCATTCACCAGCTGGAGAAATGGCAAGAGCCCTGATTTAACTCTTTTTGGGAAAGCTCACAGCATTTAGTATCAATCAGGCACTTACCTTGGTAGCAGTGGCCCTTTCCTATGGTCGAGCATCCCTGAGGCAGAAGTCCCACCCATCAAGAACTGCCAGTCAGTCAGAGGCTAACAGCTTTTCATTGCTTCACAGCACCACTGTGAGGTGATGGCTTCCACCAATAATGTACCCACCTGAGACCCAGGATTGCCAAGAGACCCAGGCCTCAGATGAGTGATGGTGACCAACTTCCTCAATCAGGCAGTGAGTGCCTTTGCATGAGGAGCCATAAGGGCAAACCGTATATGGCTAAAAAGTTTGAATTATTTTGATGAAGTAACAAAGAGGGTGGAGGAGGGCACTGCAGTTGAAATTGTTTTTTTTTAGTTTATTTATTAGTCACACGTAAGCTTACATTAACACTGCAATGAAGTTGCTGTGAAACTCCCCTAGTCGCTGCACTCCAGTGCCTGTTGGGTGCACTGAGGGAGAATTTAGCACAGCCAATGCATCTAACCAGCACGTCTTTCAGACTATGGGAGTAAACTGCAGGAAACCCATGCAGCCACGGGGAGAACGTGCAGACTCCACTCAGACAGTGATTATCCTCAACACCGGTGCCCCCCACAAGGCTGTGTTCTCAGCCCCCTACTATACTTCTTATACACCTATGACTGTGTGGCCAAATTCTCCTCCAACTCGGTTTTCAAGTTTGCTAATGACACCACCATAGTGGGTCGGATCTCAAACAATGACAAGACAGAGTACAGGAATAAGATAGAGAATCTGGTGAACTGGTGCGATGACAATAATCTCTCCCTCAATGTCAACAAAACTTCAGAAAGCAGAGTGGAAAACATGCCCCTGTCTACATCAACGGGGATGAAGTAGAAATGGTGAAAGCTTCAAGTTTTTAGGTCTCCAGATCACCAACAACGTGTCCTAGTCCCCCCCATGCCGACACTATAGTTAAGAAAGCCCACCAACACCTCTACTTTCTTAGAAGACTAAGGAAATTTGGCATGTCAGCTATGACTCTCACCAACTTTTACAGATGCATCATAGAAAGCATTCTTTCTGGTTGTATCACGGCTTGGTATGGCTCCTGCTCTGTCCAAGACCGCAAGTAACTACAAAAGGTCGTGAATGTAGCCCAATCCATCACGCAAACCAGCCTCCCATCCACTGACTCTGTCTACACTTCCTGCTGCCTCGGCAAAGCAGCCAGCATAATTAAAGACCCCATGCACCCTGAACATACTCTCTTCCACCTTCTTTCGTCGGGAAAGAGATACAAAAGTCTGAGATCATGTACCAACCGACTCAAGAACAGTTTTTTCCCTGCTGCCATCAGACTTTTGAATAGACCTACCTCGCATTAAGTTGATCTTTCTCTACACCCTAGCTATGACTGTAACACTACATTCTGCATTCTCTCATTTCGTTTTCTATGAACGATATGCTTTGTCTGTATGGCATGCAAGAAATAATACTTTTCACTGTAGACTAATATATGTGACAATAATAAATCAAATCAAAGACCCAAGCTGGGAATCAAACCTGGGTCCCTGGTGCTGTGAGACAGCAGTGCTAACCACTGTGCTACCATGCCGCCCATTCTGCAACAAATAACTTACCTCCTGATTTCCAGAAACCTGTCCACCATCTACAAGGCATAAGTCAGGAGTGTAATGGCATATCTCTACCTCCTGTGGGTAGGGGCGGTGGGGGGCAGTTAGGAGTTTGTCGTGTAGCACTTGCGTAGGACGTTGCCAGTTGACAGGTAATTGTCATGCAGTTGCTATAGGAGCCCAGAAGTGACTAAAATATTTGTCACAGATTGACAGTTGCTGTAATACTCCAGTATTAGGGCCAAAGGCCTTTAGAGAAAGTGAATATTCTTTACTCAGAAGCTGCTTTCAGCTAGAGAGAGAGAAGCATTTAGCAAGCAGATATGAAATGTACAGCTTCAACATTTAAGGTGGTTGAAAGCTACAGCAATTTAGGTAAACAGGGAAACTAGAGTTAAAGTCTTAAAGCTGTAAGGGGGGTTTGCGTGCAAGTTAGAGTTTAGTTGATTATGTTAAAATCTTGAAGGACGGTGTGAGTCAAGGGACCAGGTTCAAATCCTGGGCTGCACAGAAAGGTCGACCAACCTGTGCGGAATTTGTATGTGGTGCCATGCCTCAACTAGCAGAATGTTCAATATTGATTTGTGTTATTCAATAAACCTTTTTAGTTTGCATTCTAATTTAGTGATTGCCCTCTTTACCAATACTGCCAATTCTTCACTCACAATTATCTCACTCCAGGGTTTAGTATATTAGAGACCCAATCCCGACAATAAGAAAGATGGTAATAGATGTTAGGAACACACAAACAGGCTGGTGGAATGGGAAAGCACACAGCAGATGGAATTCACTGCAGAAAAAGTGGGGGGGGGGGGGGGGGGCGGGGGGGGGGGGGTGCTGCATTTTGGCAGGAAGAACGAGGAGAAACAATGTTGAATGTAACAATTTCAAGGGGATGAGAAAAAAAAGTGGCATGGGACATTTCCACCAACCAATGAAGGTGGCAAGATAGAGTAGCAGAGCACTTAATAAAACATCTGGGATCTCAGCTGGTCTAGTCAAGACGGAGAACAAAAGAATCTGGAATTTGCCAAGCTTTTACAAAATATTAGTTTGACCCCAGCTAGAGGATTGAGTTCAATTCTTGGCACATAGTTCAGCATGGTTGCTTTGGGCAAAGACACAGAAGAGGTTTACTAGAATTGTTCTGGGGATAAGGAATTGTAGTTATATGATAGACAGACGTAGCCAGGATTGTTGCCCTTGGAGCAGAGAGGTTATGACGTGATGTGATAGAGTTGTTTAGAATTATGATAGCTGAGATAGAGTAAGTAAAAACAATTTGTTTCCAATGACAGAAGGGTTGCTAACCAAAGGACACATATTTAAAGTGATTGGCAAAACAACCAAAGGAGATACGAGAAACAAACTTTTTTTTAACAAAATGTTTGGTTTGAATTTGGAATGCACTAACCGTTAAAGTTGTGGATGTCAGAGAATAGAATAATAGAATCCCGACAGTGCAGAAGGAGGCCACTTGGCCCATCGAGCCTGCACCGACAACAATCCTACCCAAGCCCTATCCCTGTAACCCCACATATTTACCCTGCTGGCCCTCCTGACATTAAGGGGCAATTTATCATGGCCAATCAACCTAAATCACACATCTTTGAAGTGTGGGAGGAAACCGGAACACCCGGAGGAAACCTGCGCAGACACTGGGAGAATGTGCAAACTCCACACAGACAGTCACCCAAGGCTAGAATCGAACCCGGGTCTCTGGTGCTGTGAGGCAGCAGTGCCGTCCATATCGGATTAGTAGTGGCCTGCAAAGGGAATGGGATAAATACTTGACGGAGAAAATGTTGGCGGGATATGGGGAAAAAAGCCAGGGAGTGGAACTAACTGAATTGCTTTTTGTGAGAGCAAGTGCAAACATTATAGGCTGAGTGGTCCCCTTCTGTGCTGCACCTATACCATCACCATTATCCCCACTGCAAAATCTGGTTCAACTTGTTTAAAGCTCGCCAGCAATTGCAGGAATGTGCTAACTTATTTCACCAGCTCCTCCTGGATGACCCTATGCTTCTGTTCACTAATTAATCATATCTAATTGAGCAGAACTGAAAGTTTAACTAATTAGAAATAGTGTGAAATGTAATTGTCGTTCATTGTTTATCACCATTTCATTACGTAAAGCAGCATCCACATTCACAGTTGCAGGAAACCAAACTCTCTTGATTCAAGGACAAGATCATTATGGGAAGGGGAATGACTGTCCAGCTGCCATATGCATGAATAAAATCAGAATATATGAATACTTGAGCTCTCTTAATGTTTTCATCTGTGAACCCGCCGCACTGATTTATAATTATTATGCAATCAACATGTATTTTATTTGAACCACTGCGTATTTCATATAAAAACTCTGTCACAATACGCAGAAGGTAAAAGGATAATTTTAGTGCACATTTCACATGCATAGCTTGCTAGTGTGCAATATGTCAGATAGATGTGCACCGTTTGTATCTACAATTTTAAAAATTCATTCGTGGGACATGGGCGTCACTGGCTGGCCAGCATTTATTGCCCAACCCTAGTTGCCCTTGAGAAGGTGGTGGTGAGCTGCCTTCTTGAATCGCTGCAGTCCATGTTCTGTGGGTTGACCCACAATGCCGTTAGGGAGGGAATTTTAGGATTTTGTCCCAGTGACTGCGAAGGAACGGTGATATATTTCCAAGTCAGGATGGTGGGTGGCTTGGAGAGGAACTTGCAGGTGGTGGTGTTCCCATTTATCTGCTGCCCTTGTCCTTCTAGATGGAAGTGGTTGTGGGTTTGGAAGGTGCTGTCTAAGGACCTTTGGTGAATTGCTGCAGTGCATCTTGTAGATAGTACTCACTGCTGTTACTGAGTGTCGGTGGTGGGGGGATTGAATGTTTGTAGATGTGGTGCCAATCAAGTGGGCTGCTTTGCCCTGGATGGTGTCAAGTTTCTTGAGTGTTGTTGGAGCTGCACCCATCCAGGCAAGTGGGGAGTATTCCATCACACCCCTGACTTGTGCCTTGTAGGTGGTAGATAGGCTCTGGGGAGTCAGGAGGTGAGTTACTTGCCGTAGTATTCCTAGCCTCTGACCTTACTTTGTAGCCACTGTGTTTATGTGGTGAGTCCAGTTGAGTTTCAGGTCAATGGTAACACCAAGGATGTTGACAGTGGGGGATTCAGTGATGGTTACACCATTGAATGTTAAGAGGCGGAGGCTAGAGTGAATATTATTGGTGATGGTCATTGCCTGGTATTTGTGTGGCACGAATGTTATTTGCCACTTGTCAGCCCAAGCCTGGATATTGTCCAGATCTTGTTGCATTTGAACATGGACTGCTTCAGTATCTGAGGAGTCGCAAATGGTGCTAAACATTGTGCAATCATTAGTGAACATCCCCACTTCTGACCTTATGATGGAGGGAAGGTCATTGATGAAGCAGTTGAAGATTGTTGGGCCTAGGACATTCCCCTGAGAGACTCCTGCAGAGATGTCATGGAGCTGAGATGACTGACCCTCCACAACCACAACCATCTTCCTATGTGCCAGGTATGACTCCAACCAGAGGACAATTTGCCCCCGAGACCCATTGATTCCAGTTTTGCTCGGGCTTCTTGATGCCACACTTTTTCCTCTTGTTGGTTCCTTCACCACCTGCTGCCCACCCAGTCTAGCAGTTATATCCTTTAGGACCCGACCAGCTCGATCAGTAATGCTGCTGCTGAGCCACTCTTGGTGGTGGATATTGAAATCCCCCATCCAGAGTACATTTTGCGCCCTTGCCACCCTCAGTGCTTCCTCCCAGTGTTGTTCAACATGGAGTAGTACTGATTCATCAGCCGAAGAAGGATGGTATGTGGTAACCAGAAAGAGGTTTCCTTGCCTATGTTTAACCTGAAGCCATGAGACTTCATGAGGTCCAGGGTCAATGTTAAAGACTCCCAGGGCAACTTCCTCCCGACTGTGTACCACTGTGCCGCCACCTCTGTTGGGTCTGTCTTGCCGGTGGGACAGGATATATCCAGGGATGGTAATGGTGGTGCCTGAGTGTTATCTGTAAGGTATGATTCCGTGAGAATGACTATGTCAGGCTGTTGCTTGACTCGTCTGTGAGACAGCTCTCCCAATTTTGGCACTAGCCCCCAGATGTTAGTAAGGAGGACTTTGCAGGGTCGACAGGACTGGTTGTTTTGCCATTGTCTTTTCCGGTGCCTAGGTCAATGTCAGGTGGTCTGTCCAGTTTCATTTCTTTGTTGAGACTTTGTAGCAATTGTTACAACTGAGTGGCTTGCTAGGCCATTTCAGAGGGCAGTTAAGAGTCAACCACATTGCTGTGGCTCTGGAGTCACATGTAGGCCAGACCAGGTAAGGACAGCAGATTTCCTTCCCTAAAGGACATTAGTGAGCCGCCACTAATTTTCGGCCACTTATAGAACTATTACAGGTCCTGTTAAAGATGGATCCTCACTCTTTGAGCAGAAACTCCACTTGTATTCCTGTCAAACATTAACTCCTGCAACTGCTAATACAGACTGACACTGAGATATTCAAAGGACCTCTAAATCTTTGATCCTTCTAATTTTTTATTATGGGATTTTAGGGAGATAAATCCGAGTCCGATTTAGAATTCTCAGGGCACTGGCACCAACGCATTTGGGAGCCCCTCCATACCTGCATGCAATACACCCCTCAATACCATGATCCATTAAAGCATAACTGCATCATAAAATGCATGAAGAAATAAACCCACAGTGCTTACACGCTGCAAGAATAATAACATATGGAATCTTAGAGTCCAGAAAGAAACCATTTGGCCCACTGAGTTTGCACCGACTCTCCAAAAGAGGATTCCACCCAGGCACTCCCCTCTGTCCTATCCCCATAACCCTTTGCATTTACCAAGGCTAATCCACCTAAATTTCACATCTTTGGATGCTAAGGGACAATTTAGCATGACCAAACCATCTCCCTTGCTCATCTTTGGACTATGGGAGGAAACTGGAGCACTCGGAGGAAACCCAGGGATACGGTCACTAAAGGCTAGAATTGAACCTGGGTCACTGGTGCTGTGAGGCAGCAGTGCTAAACATTGTGCCATCGTGCCACCCATTAAATCACTCAAGTAAATCATATTAAAGCAGAATACACTACGCCAGTACGAAACTGGGCCCTTGATGGGGCACTATATTCGACTTGAGCCCTTGGCCATTGGCCCTACAGTATGTGCATTAAAATGCAAGTGAGATACTATTCCATTAGTGTTCAAAGCAGGGTATTGTCAGTATATGGACCTTAATTGATCATTGGCAAGTATGCATCTTCTTGTATTAAACAAAGGAGAAACCCGATACCATATTTCTTCATATTTTTCCTTTTTTAATCTTTATCTGCACATTGCTTTGAATCGTAATATATCTCTAGTCAAGTTCTCAAAACCTTCCCTATTCAGTATGTTTCAGCAACTTTTCTGTTGATTGACCTTGAAGGCATTTATTGTTGCTCAACTGATCTTTAACACACTCTCTCTTCCTCGTGTAGAAGCAGAATTTATTTCCTTTCCTTTTAAATGTCTTCCAGTTGCCTCTTAGCTAAGTGTTTGCACTCTTGTCTGATATATTAATACTGGCTCCCTCTTTCTGCCCTTGCTATCCCTTTACCATTCCTTATATTTCCCAAGTTTCTTCTTGGCTCTATAATACAACATAATGCAATGATTGAGATTATTAATTGCATCATTTGTGCTATCACCATCCCTTCTGAAATAATCTAACCCATGGGTGTCATTTCACATTCGTGGCTGTCTCACATGGAATGCAATAGGCATCCAAGGAACAAGTAAGCTATTTGCTTATTATTTTGCAACATGGGCAAGGTATATTTTTGAGAGGTTTTTTCTTCTGTCAATTATGGACTTCAAGTGATGAGATTGAGGGAAGATGTAGGGTATTCCTGGTCCTGCAGGGACATTTATGAATGTGGATCCAGGAGGAGAGTTAGGAAACCCTGGCATTGGATGAGCAGTCCAATGCATTCCCGCCTCTACGTGATCATCCTGGAGGTGGGTCAACACTGGCAGAGGATACCCACCAAACAGCAGTGGCAGCCAATCTGCAGAATTAGCTGCCCATTTGTGGGCTGATTGGAGTCACCGTTTGGATTTACCTGATCATTGAATCCCTACAGTGCAGAAAGAGGCCATTCAGCCTGCACCAACTCTCTGACAGAGGGCCCAATTTTATCATCAGGTTGCGCCCGTTTTCAGGCATGCAAACTCGGTAAAGTCAGACGTGAGGTGAGTAGCACGACCCGTACCCATGCATGCATTTAAATTGACTTAATAGGCTGCATGCCCAAACTTACCAGCACTTCCCGCTTTACCACCACGTTCGCCCGTCCAGATTCAGTGCGAAACAGACATGGTCTGCAAAGGTCTGATTCGGGCGCCCCAGCTTCTGAGGAGGTAAGTTCAGAGCTTCCGGTGGCTCTCTGACTCAGATCGGTGGTGTGGGGGGGAGGGGGAGGGAGGCGGGTCAGATGGCCCTCTGGTGGGGGGGAGGGAGGTGGGTCAGATCACTCTCTGGTGGGGGGAGGGAAGGAGGCAGGTCAGATCGCTCTCTGGTGGGGGAGCAGGGGGTGCAGGGGGGTCTGCTGCCACTTTGCGTGCAATCGGGGGGGGGAGAAGGGGGGGGGGTTTGCTGCCACTCTGCGTGCGATCGGTGAGGAGGAAGAGGGAGTCCGCTGCCACTCTGCGCGCGATCGATGGGGGGGGAAGGGGGGTCTGCTGTCACGCTGCGTGTGATCGGTGGGAGGGAAGGGGGGCAGGGGGCCACGATCAGTCTGGGTGGTGGGGGAATGGGGGGATAAGGGGGTCAGTTATGTTGTGGGGGTGGGGCAATGTCTGTGGGGAGCAGGGGGGAGGCATTATCAAGCCCAGGAGCGATGTGGCAGGGGAGCGTTTTTCTATCTTTTTTACTGCGCATACGCAGTTGAAGGCTCGGATTGGAGCAGCAGCGTTTCGTTCTCAATAAACCCCGCTCACAGGCTTCTATAGTGCGATTCAGAATCGCTGCTTTTTTTTCAGGCAGAGTGCGTACGGGGGCACCTGAGAACGGGTCCAAACGTCGGATCTAAAATACTCCCAGATTCAGCACTTCGAATCAAAATGGTAAAATCGGGCCCAGAGTATCTTACGGTCCGGGCCCTCCAGGGGATGCACGCCAATGTCATCTCAGGCAACTGGGCTTGGAAGGCAGCAGGATGTCTCACCTGAGCTGCAGGTTCTGGGGATATACCTAGATGGAGTGGGAGGGTGAGGAAGGGAAATAAACTATGGTCACTTGATGGGCACGGGTGAACCTAGGCACCAGTACAGATAAGTCACCATTATAATATTGTTCTTGTATTAAACATTACTTTGCTCACCTACAGATCCTCCACGGTATCATCTCACAGCGCCATGCTCCAAAACCCCTCACACACTCAGAGCTTCATTCCTATGGAGCGTGAGAATGTCAGCGCTATGTCCCTCCCACCTCCCACACAGATGATGCCGGCACAGCACCCCAACTCCCCTCCCCCTGACCTCCAGCTGTTTCCCCCCGACCTCCCAAAATCCCCATCCATGTAAGCTGAACCATGCTGACCCTTCATAAACACTCATGCCTCTCATGTCCACCACTCTAGTGATGAGCAGGCCAAGGGCTGACAAAGTGCTGAGAGCTTGCCCACCTTGGATGTGAACACCAGGACCCTTGATCTCAGAAGGGGCTGCAGTAGCTGAGATTTGTCATCCAGTGTCTCTTAACCTCATGATAAGCCTGTTCATTGACAGGACACGTTAAGCTCTCTGTCAGGCAGGGGTCAGACATATCGTTGAGGACGAGAGGAGTTCTCAATGTAAGTTATCATCATTTTCCCAGAGTCTGGCTAGTGGCTTTAGTGCCCATGAACTTGGGCACAATCATGAGAACTTAACGCTGGCACCTCAACACTGAGTAGATGTCAGACCCCGTGTTGGGAGAGCTCTTCACTCCCTAGTCCTGGTTGCCCCCAAACCAAGAGGCTATGAGAGCTCCCCTAGCCCATCTCCCCATGCAGGCCCTGGCATCATCTGAGGATTTCCCTCCTCCTCTGCATGTGCTCCTCGCCGCCCTCCCCAAGCTCTTCATCCAAGGAGATGTGGCGCTCCCCCATCTCCTCCTGGTCCAGCTGGTCTCCTCTCTGCAGCACCAAGTTGTGGAGAGCACAGCAGATCGCAGTGATGCTGGGCACCCTCTGGGGGTTGTCTAGGAGAGCTTCCCCCTGACCAGTCCAGGCACCGGAACCGCATCTTCGGCAATCCAGTCACCTGCTCAACCAGCGTACACGTTGAAGCTTGAGCCTCATTTCAGCGAGTCTCCACTGGTGTTTCTGGCCTCCGCACTGGTGTCATCAGCCACCTCCTGAGTGGGTGCCCCTGTCCCCAAGGAGTTATCCCTCCAGCTGTTGCTCTCCCTCAAATACAGCTGTGATCTGCAAGCACTGCAAGATGTAACTGTCATGGATTCCTCCCAGGAAACAAGCAGACAGCTGCATGATGCGCATTGTGTGGTCACAAAAGAATTGGACATTGATGGAGTGGTATCACTTGTGGCTCATGAATGGTGCCATATGATGCCATGAAGACCATTTTGCCATATGGATGCAGTCGAACATACCCTGCACCAGAGGCATGCCTGCCAAGGCAGTGTGGCCCTGGCATCCTGGCTTTCCTGGTCCTGGTCCAAGTTTGTATACATGTGGGCCCTGACGAAAAGGGCATCTGTCACCTCTCATATGCATTTGTGTGCAGCTGACAGGGAGATGCCACACAGGTCCGCCATGCTGCCCTGAAATGAGCCACTTGCATAGAAGTTCAGAGCGATGGTAACACAAGGACCACAGGGATTGGGTGCCTTCCAATTCCATCTGGTATCAGCTCTTGCAGGACTCGGCAAGGGTGGTCCACTGTCCCCTGGGACAGACGTAGTCTTCTCAGGTACTGAAGCTCTGACATCTCCAAACGGGCGGTACGGTAGCCTGGGTAAGGTTCTCTGTTGGAGAGTCAGTGCAGACTTAATGGGCCATATGGCCTCCTTCTGTAGGGATTCAATGATTCAATGAATCTATGATCTACAGGTAAAACGTCTGCTGTCGGAAGACCCTTTGCCGGTAATGTTCCCTATGAGGCTTCACCATCTGTCATGTTCCTCCTGGAATAGCTAGCAGCCCAGCCTGCCACTCTCCTGCAGGGTACTGTTCCTGGCTGCATGCCTCTCACACTGTGGCCACTTCCCCACAGTTATCCCTCGCAAATCCACCTGGATGAAGCACATGGACCCCCTCAAAAGTCTCAGCGGCACCTTACCCTAACCCACTATACAGCCCCCCCCCCCCCAGCATTAGGTGAAAGGGCATTTAAGTGGATGGATGGGATCAGTGCCTGCATCCTCACAGGGGACTTCGAAGATCTAACCCTAGCCTCCCCCGCCCCCGCGCCACTGTCATGAGCCTTGCAATGCGGTACATATCAATGTTACCTGCATTATGTTGACACTTGTATGAGCAATGGAGTTCAATGCTTGAGGCTAACCCAATTCTTTTGAGTTAACTAATTAAACTAAATTAGACATAATGAGGGACACAGTAGTAGGGATAGTCCCTTAAAGGGCAAATATCCAAAGCAATAATCACAAGTGAGACTTAAAACATCAAACTAAAAGGTTGCTACAAGGATCAATAAGACAACCCAGTCCCTGTGATGGTCTTTGGGCACAGAAGGTCTCGATAGTGCCAAAGGACGCCACATGCTCCCTCTCCAGGGGCACCCTGCTGCAAATGTATCCGCGGTAGAGGGGCAGACAGTCGGATCAGACGACCCCCTCGGTTGCCTGCTGCCTGGACCTATTAATGGTAAGTTTGGCCAGGCCCAGGAGCAGGTTCAGGATCCAACGCTTCCAATTCTTTTGAGTTTAAACCATTAAAATAAATCCATTGAACTGAGGGACAAAACAAGAAGGCCACCTCTGAAAGGGAAACCACCCAAAAAAAAAACAAAGCAGAAGTGAAACTTAAAACATCAAATCAAAAGGTGATTAAAGGGGTCAATAACACACTCCAATCCCTGCGGTGCCCAATGTGTATAGAAGAATGTGATGGTGCGCTCAGACACCGCTTTCTCCCTCTCCAGGGATACCCGCCCGTGAATGTAGCCATAGTAAAGGGTCAGTCAGTCAGGGTGGACAATCCTCTTGGTTGCTCACTGTCTGGGCCTGTTGGTGGCAAGTTTGGCCAGGCCCATGAAGGAGGTCCTCCTCCTTCCCGGTCCCACCCCCCCCAGACCGGGTGCCCGTAGATTTGGCATGTAGGGCTTAAGGGCAAATAAAAGAGCAACAAAAGATTTTTAAAAATGACTAAATAGAGAATGCAGCCTAAAAACGCCCCATATAAACATGGTCCTCGGAATCCACAAGATATCAAAAAGGGCAGGGTTCTCAGGAGTCCGTGAACTGGTTCAATCTTTGGTTGTATTGTTTTGCTGCATGCAACACCCTTCACCCCAGCTCCCTGATATTAAGTGGAAAGATCCTTCCGTGGAGGGACCGCCAATGGGGCCCTCCACCGACAGACACCAACGAGGCACACCAAGGCGTATCCAGTTGATGGGTGCAGGCAAGCAAGTGCAAGGTGTGCAGCAGCAACCCATACAGGAAATCCCTCCGTGCGGTGACAAAGGGCATGGAGTGCATTTCAGTGAGGCAGCTCAGATTGTGGGACTACAGTCATGGGGGAAGCCAATGCTTCCATGGGGTTAAGAACTTGGCTCCATTAGTGGCACTCATGTTTAACTTTGCTGATGTAATAAGCACAATTGACCAGTCAAGGCAGGGTGGCGGAGCTGTTCAGGCACCTGGCTTCATCTTTTGTCAGATGAGACACACCTGATCATGTGAAGACTGCAATTCTGCAATTGCCATGTCAAGCTCGTTCCGAGAGGGCACCTCATTCTCCCAGGTCACAAGGGCTGGAAAGTTAACCCACCTTCAATCAACCACAGCCATCCACCCTTACACTAAAACCTCCCTGTCAAGTGGCTGTGAGCTTCCAGGCAGCTTATCCTCTTTGTCCTCAATTTGTTGCCTGAGATTGGAGTTCAAATCACACTGCAATCATCCTCCCCACAGTGAGAGGGTGCTCAGGCCTCATCTGGCAGGGATGCACCCTATTCCTGAGACCCCTCACTCTGCTCTTGGAGCCTGGCCTCTCATGTAACCTCACCATGGACCTCACAATCACCCTATTTTCATCCCCTCCCACCCACTTTCCAGCTCCCACTATGGAAGGACACTCCCTCAGCAGTGATTTGGACACAAGCGCAGCAAGGAGGACACGGGAAGTGTTGCCTGCATGCCAGCCTTCAAACTTCCTTAAACCAAGGAGTGCTCCGACATGAAGGGAATGTCAGGCTTGTGAGTGACCTTGAGCTTGCAAGACTGAACCCCATCTCCAGACACAAGTTGAACTTATCTGGGTCCCCCATGTCCTCTCCAGTGCCCCCTGAGCAGTTACTTGTTGTAAATAGTGCTGGCGTGATGCCACGCTGGTGCCTATTCAGTGAGGGGGGGAGGTCCTGGACTGAGTACTCGCACCGACATGCTAATATATTAAATTGAAGTTCCCAGGCTCCCATGCCTTACTCCACTGGTGAGGGGGGTCGAAAATCAGATTGCGCGATCTCGCTGGTCAGCTTCGCAATTTCTGATCCTGCACATGCTAACATGGGTTCAAAATCACCCTCTCCATATCCAACATGTAGGATTGTTTTAATAACCTCAACCAAGTGGCAGTTTCACTTCGATGTGGATTAGATTCTTATAGAATATAGAACATAGAATCCTATAATGCAGAAGGAGGCCATTCAGCCCATCAAGTCTGAACTGGCCACAATCTCACCCATACCCTATTCCCATAACCCATGCATTTACCCTAGCTCGTCCCCCTGACACTAAGCGGCAATTTAATATGCCCAATCCACTTAACCCGCACACCTTTGGATTGTGGGAGGAAACCGGAACACCTCGAGGAAACTTACTCAGATACAGGGAGAACGTGCAACTCCACACAGACAGTGACCCAAGCCAGAAATTGAGCCCGGGTCCTTGGCGCTGTGAGGCAGCAGCGCTAACCACTGCACCATCGTGCTGCCGCATTATGGTGTACTGTCCCCAGTTTTTGTTACCAATTGTGGTACTTGCAATTAGAAACCCAGAGAACGGATGTTCTGGTCTGGGCATCTTATTAATCCAAAGTCATAAAACTAGCTGTGGTGACCACATAGTATCTTCTTTCCCCTCGGTGATGTTAATCTGTCCTTTTTCCCAGAATCTTATACTGAATTTATAATGAAGGAGGGTGGGCAGACGGGGATTTCTCATCAGTTGTGAACCCAGAGGCTGGAGTGCTATTTTGTCATTCCACATCAACTCAAGCGCTCCCTGTTAGGTTATGCACACTGTTACCAGTGTAATCCAAGTTCCCACCATTCTTTATCAGGTCACGTGAACATTCTTCATATCGCTATGTATTGGGCCTATCCCCGTGATTGTGTGATTCCGTGACCCTGTGATTGTGTGATTTGTGACTCTGTGTGATTCCATGACCCTGTGGTTACATCCTGCACCTGATACCTCACATAAGTTTTTGAATCTGGTCAGTCTCATTGTTTACCTGTATCAACTCATTTATTTTGTGCTTGATCTTGCCCACTCTCTCTGTCAGTAAGAATGCATTCTGATGCTCTCTCAGATCATTATCCTCTTATTAATTCACAGTAGTCCTTTTCCTTGCCTTATTGTATTCCCACATACTTTCTGTATTTAGTCTGTTTATGCCTGCTAATCTTGCTGTCGCTTCTATTGAAGATCATACTGTCAACCTGTACATGTGTCTCAATTTAAACTGCTTCTCCTTGTGTTCCCCTATCCTTCTTAGCCCTTTGTTCCTGCTTTCTATTCTTCACTAACAATTCCTATACCAACTCTCCTAATATTTAATTATTTGTGAATAATTCCCTTCACATAATCCAGCTGATAAATTTGAGTGAGTGTGCAGCGTGAGTGGGTCTGGTCGCATGATTTTTATGTTGCTGTTTTGGTAATTTAGAGGCCTGGACTAATAATCCAGACACATGAGTTCAAATCCCACCACATCAGCTGGGGAATTTAAATACAGCTAATGAAATAAATCTGGAATAAAAAGCTTGAATCAGTAATGATAACTGTGAAATTATTGGATTCTTCTAAAAATCCATGATGTCCTTTAGGGAAGGAAACCTGGTGCCCTTAACCTGACTATTTGATATGTTACTCCAAATCCAAAGCAATGTGGTTGACTCTTAAACATTTTGTGAAATAGCCTAGCAAATGACTGTTGTCACCATCATGTCCTCAAGGGCAATAAGGAACAGGCAATAAATGCTGACATTGCCAGCAATATCCAAACCTATCGACGAAAGAAACAAAGCTGGTGCATTGTCAAAATGTACATGTTCTACATTTCCTGATTTGATTATTCAAGTCCATTGAGTTTTGGGTTTTGTCACTGGATTATTGAAATGGTGTGAGATTCTTTGGTTTCTCAGATCGTCTTCGGTCTGTACAGGAAAGATCACACCATCTGTCCCTCTCCCAATATCATAGCTTATGTCTTCTATTTTTTCTTTCCATGGCCAATTTAGTCCTTTGGTCAGGATACATCACCTCTCAGAAAATGCTGGAAAATCTCAGCAGGTCTGTGGAGAGAGAAAAGAGCTAACGTTTCGAGTCAGGATGACCCTCAGCTTGAGTCTGATGAACATAACAATTTGCATTTTAACAATGTATTAGGTTTGTTTCTTTTGTCGCGAGGTTTGGATATTGCTGATTTCCAACTCAAACCATTGGCTCTATTGTCCCCACAGATGCTGTCAGACCTGCTGAGATTTTCCAGCATTTCCTGTTTTTGTTTCAGATTCTAGCATCTGTGGTATTTTGCTTTTATCTTTATGTCACATCTCAACTTGTTCAGGATGGTCTCTCGTATATGGAAGTCCAATTCATTTATGAGAGCTCATAGAAATATAGAACATAGAAAAACTACAGCACAAACAGGCCCTTCAGCCCACAAGTTGTGCCGAACACATCCCTACCTTCCAGGCCTACCTATAACCCTCCATCCTATTAAGCTCCATGTACTCATCCAGGAGTCTCTTAAAAGACCCTATTGAGTTTGCCTCCACCACCACTGACGGCAACTGATTCCACTCGCCCACCACCCTCTGTGTGAAAAACGTACCCCTAACATCTCCCCTGTACCTACCCCCCAGCACCCTAAACCTGTGTCCTCTCGTAGCAGACATTTCCACCCTGGGAAAAAGCCTCTGAGAGTCCACCCGATCTATGCCTCTCAACAGCTTATACACCTCTATTAGGTCTCCTCTCATCCTTCGTCTCTCCAAGGAGAAAAGACCAAGCTCCCTCAGCCTATCCTCATAAGGCATGCCACTCAATCCAGGCAATATCCTTGTAAATCTCCTCTGCACCCTTTCAATCTTTTCCACATCCTTCCTATAGTGAGGTGACCAGAACTGAGCACAGTACTCCAAGTGGGGTCTGACGAGGGTCTTATATAGCTGCAGCATTATCCCCGGACTCCTAAACTCAATCCCTCAATTGATAAAGGCCAGCACACCATACGCCTTCTTAACCACCTCCTCCACCTGCGGGGCCGATTTCCGAGTCCTATGGACCCGGACCCCAAGGTCCTTCTGATCCTCTACAGTACTAAGAGTCTTTCCCTTTATATTGTACTCCTTCATCCCATTTGACCTACCAAAATGGACCACTACGCATTTATCTGGGTTGAAGTCCATCTGCTACTTGTCCGCCCAGTCTTGCATCCTATCTATGTCCCTCTGTAACTTCTGACATCCCTCCAGACTATCCACAACCCCACCAACCTTCGTGTCGTCGGCAAATCAAATCATAGAATCATAGAAACCCTACAGTACAGAAAGAGGCCATTCGGCCCATCGAGTCTGCACCGACCACAATTCCACCCAGGCCCTACCCCCATATCCCTGCATATTTTACCCACTAATCCCTCTAATCTACGCATCCCAGGACACTAAGGGGCAATTTTAGCATGGCCAATCAACCTAACCCGCACATCTTTGGACTGTGGGAGGAAACCGGAGCACCCGGAGGAAACGCACGCAGACACGAGGAGAATGTGCAAACTCCACACAGACAGTGACCCAAGCCGGGAATCGAACCCAGGTCCCTGTGAAGCAGCAGTGCTAACCACTGTGCTACCATGCCGCCCTAAACTTACCAACCCATCCCTCCGCTTCCTCATCCAGGTCATTTAATGAAAATGACAAACAGCAAGGGTCCCAGAACAGATCCCTGGGGCACACCACTGGTGACCGACCTCCATTTTGAAAAAGACCCATCTATACCCACTCTCTGCCTCCTTTGGGCAAGCCAGTTCTGGATCCACCGGGCAGCAGTCCCTTGGATCCCATGCCCTCTCACTTTTTCATCTCAGAGTTCTTTCCTCAATATTGACAAAATGAAACTTTTGCGAGACTATACCTTGGTTTATCATTGATTCAAGACTAAAAAGGCAGAAAAGATTTACTAGGATGCTACCAGGACTTGATGGATTGAGTTGTAAAGAGAGGTTGGATAGACTGGGACTTTTTTCTCTGGAGCATAGAAGGCTGAGGGGTGATCTTATAGAGGTCTATAAAATAATGAGGGGCACAGATCAGATAAATAGTCATTATCTTTTCGCAAAGGTAGGGGAGTCTAAAACTAGAGGGCATAGGTTTAAGGTGAGAGGGGAGAGATACAAAAGTGTCCAGAGGGACAATTTTTTCACACAGAGGGTGGTGAGTGTCTGGAACAAGCTGCCAGATGTCGTAGTAGAGGCGGGTACAATTTTGTCTTTTAAAAAGCATTTAGATAGTTACATGGGTACGATGGGTATAGAGGGATATGGGCCAAATGTGGGCAATTGGGATTAGCTTAGGGGTTTTTTAAAAAAAAGGGCGGCATGGACAAGTTGGGCTGAAGGGCCTGTTTCCATGCTGTAAACTTCTATGACTCTATGACTATGACTAAATCATAGGGGTGGATTGGCTGAACAAATCTGAAGTTTTGGAGTATCCTGCTCTCTCTCGTGAAGACTGCTTCTCATTTGGATCCATGTTTTGTTTCCTATATTCAATGTGCAGCTAATTTTTATACAGCCATAGTTTCCTTGTCCAGATAGAGTCAAGTCCTCGGTCTCCTTTATCCTTGTTACAAACATTTTTCCTTCAGCAGTTGGTGAAGACCTTGAAGTTAACAACCATTCTAGCTGTAAGGATATCCTATCTGGAACAGCATTCTCTTTACTTTTAATTTGAATCCCTCGGTCAGGCACCAGCGTGGTTAATGCTATCCTGATTGATTCACTATATGGAGCATGTGTTGGTGCATTGATGATTTAAAGAGTCTTCTTGCTCTACCTGACCCACATTAACTATTTCATGTTGTGCTGTAATCGATAACTGAACATGTCTGACACTTGTTTGTTCGTGCAAGGAACATAAAACAAAGTGGTAAAATGTTTTGCAGGCACGTCAATAAAAAAAAGTCTGTGATGGGAATAGGGCCATTGGGAATAAGGCCACAAAGGGAGAGATAGGATAATGCCACAGGTAATGATAGAGAGATAACAGAAATATTAAATAATTATTTCACTTTGGTATATAGCAGAGAGAACAAGTAAAAATGACATTGAATTCTAAGACAAGCAGTGAGCTTTATATATTTAAAATATATAAATGTATCCACGTATTTTAAAATAATTTAGGGATGAGATAGCACAGACATGACTACACATATTCAATGATATGTTAGAAAGACATGTAATGCCAGAAGACTGATTGATTGCTAATGTAATTCCTATCTTTAAGAAGGTGCACAGAACATGTCGAGGGAATTATGGACCAACCAGCTTAACATCAGTGGTAGGGAAGTAATGGAATCCTAACTGAAGGAGAGAATAGAAGGATATCTAGAAATGAGAAATATAATAATGGATAGTCAGTATGGATTTCAAAAGGAAAAATCTTGTTTGGCCAATGTTGTTGAATTTTTTGAGGAGGTAACAGAGAGACAAATGGTAATGCAGTAGATGTAATTGATATAGATTTTCAAAAGACATTTGATAAAGTGCCCCATACTGACAAATGAATAAGATTAGAGAATGTAAAGTTTGGGGGCAAGGAAAGCAGAGGGTGGAAATAAAGGGTAATGATTCAGAGTAGCAAAAGGTGGGGAAGTGCTGAGACCACTGCTGTTCACAATTTACATTAACTTTGGAATCAAAAATACAATTTCCAAATTTGTAGATGACACTAGATTGGTAACAAATTCCGGGAGGACATTAATAAACTTGCAGAATGGACAAATGAAGTTCAACACAGATAAATGTGAGGTAGTATGGTTTGGTAGGAAGAATAGGGAGGTCACGTATTACTTGGAAGGTACGAGTATTGGTGGAAACGTACAGATGTATTCAAGGGGAGGTTAGAAAAGGATTTGAGGGAGAATGGAATAGCTACAATGACGTATTTAGATGAGAAAAGATGGGAAGAGGCTGGCATATTGACACAGGCATACACTGATTGAGTTGAATGGCCTGTTTCTGTGCTTTATATTCTATACAAATGTTATCCTGTAAATTCACCATGTAGTTCCACATAGCAGTTACTGCATATCTGAGAAAAAACATTTTTGAAAAAAAACACACACCAGAATCCCAATATCAAGCCTCATGTGGCACCGATACAAGCCATTCTTGGGCTTTCAGAGTACCTAATGAAAAGGCTCGGGTGACTTCAGATCTCTTCGCTCTCAGTGTGCTCCTGATGACATGGGTAGTGGCCAAGCTATCAAATGCAGTTTTTTTTATTGATATTGGCAACCTCCCCATGAGCAAAGAGAAAGCTATCAAATCGAGTTTCTTAACTGCATTTTACTAAGTTTCACTAGAATGTACATCGGCACCAGATAATGGCTTTTGGTGAAGTGAACTCAGGTGATTTATTACAAATCGCCTAAGAAAAAGATTTTAGAAATATTCCCACTTGGTTCTGCAATTTTCCTGTTTTTAGCTTATATCCTCAAGCACTCTCTCTCTATATTATATGGTAATTACCACTTCTTAAAATGTTCATGAGCCCTGGAGGAACCTTACCATCCAATAAAATATTATATGTTTAAAACATAGATCAATCTTTGGTCTAAGTTTTGATACATTTTGTTTGTTCGAATTTTATTGAACTGAACACTTTAATCTTCCAAAGTAACCCATTGTATTATGCCTGAGCCTTTTTCATCATCATAAATTCAAAAAGAGTATTGTTAGACTGAAAAGGTTTGTGAATGTTTAATTGTATTTCCTCCAAATAGAATTTCTTCCTCAATATCCATGACTCATCTGGACTGCAATCCTTGGTTTTTGTTTAGTGGCTCAACTCCTGAGTAGGGGATATGAATTTGTTCGAGTCTAGGACAAGGTTAAGCTAGTCCACCTTGCGTAAAGTTAGTCTGCGTCTTTTAAAATGGAAGGTGCTTTGTGGCTGGAGCAAGTGCTGGAATTCATTACAGAAATGGCTTTGGAACAGATACAGGAATGAGGTAACATGGCAGAAACTGAGCTTCAAGGTTCTTCTATGGAGCATTAGAGACTACGGTGCAAAGTGGTTGACAGGAGGAGAGAGTTTTTCTATCTACAAGAGGCCAGCAGGCTCTCTAGACAAATCTGAAAAGCAGCAAATGCTGGAAAAACCTCAGAAGGCCTGGCAGCATCTTGAAGGAGAGTCATACAAATATGAAACATTGGGCAGAAATTACGAGAATGATTCTAAGTGTCCAGTTAGTGTGAAAATGGGAGAGTTCCTGATCCATTTTTTTGGGCAAGTTTTCACTCCCAATCTTATAGACTTAGACATATATGGGCTCGACGATTTCTAGCTGCTTCAGGCAGTGGGCTGGGTTTAATTTGCCAGCCAACCTGCAGAGGGAGCTATTGCGCATGTGCAGACCTCTGAATCTGCACATGTCCAATAGCAACAGCAAGGTTCTGACAGACAGAGAGAGAGCTGTCAGGCCCGTGCTGCTGCAGACAAACTCCCACCACCTCCCATTCACGGGCCCCGCGGGCAATCACAAGCCCCACACAGCCCAGAATGCAGCCTCCGCTGCCCCCCCCCCCCCACCCGCTGCCCAGACCGACTGTGCCCCCTCCCCCACATGGTTCAGAGCTGCAGAACAGCAGCAGGCCCCCTATGTCCCCAATCCGATCACAGGGAGAATGCACAGCAACCCCCCCCCCCTCCCCGATCGGGCTGCCCCTTCAAACCCCGCCCTCCCATAGGCCCTGCCCCTATAGGTTCCGCCCCTATAGGCTCCACCCCCATAGGCCCCACCAGAGGGAGGAGCTGAGCCCCTGGCATCGAAGTTAAGCGCAGAAGATAAGGCTGAAATATTCACAAAAATCATCACCAGCAGTGTGAGTGCATGACTCATCTCAGCCTCCTCCAGAGGTCCTGAACAACACAGATGTTAGTCATCAATCAATTCGATTCACTTCAACTGATATCATGATATGGCTGAAGGCACTGGATTCTGCAAAGGCTATGAGCCCTGACAATATTCCAGCAATAGTACTGAAGATGTGTGCTCCAGAACTTGCCATGCCCCTAGCCAAGCTGTTTCAGTGCAGTTACAACAGTGGCATCGACCTGGCCATGTGGAAAATTGTCCAGGTATGGCCTCTACACAAAAGCATGACAAATCCAACCAATAACCACCTGGACAGTCCATTCACGATCATCACTAAAGTGAAAGGAGTGATCAATACTGCTATCAAACGGCGCTTACTAAGTAATAACTTGCTCCCTGATGCTCAGTTTGGGTTCTGCCAGGGTCACTCAACTCCTGACCTCATTACAGCCTTGGTTCAAATATGGACAAAAACAGTAAACGCATAACATCAAGGCAGCATTTGACCAACTGTGGCATCAAGGAGCCCTAGCAAAACTGGAGTCAATGAGAATCAGGGGAAAACTCGCCAATTGGTGATCGGCAGTTAATCATCTCAGTCCCAGGTCATCACTGAGGGGGTTCCACAGGGTTCCGTCCTAGGCCCAACCATCCTGAGTTACCTCACCAATGACATTCCTTCTATCATAAGGTCAGAATTGGGCGTGTTCTCCGATAACTGCACAATGTTCAGTACCATTCGCTACTCTTCAAACACTGAACCAGTCAAAATGCAACAATACCTTGACAATATCCAGGCTTGGGTTGACAAATGACACATAAGATTTGCGGCACACAAGTTCCAGGCTATGGCCATCACCAACAAGAGAGAATCTAACCACCGCCCCTTAACATTCAATGGCATTATTATTGCTGAATCCTCTACTATCCACATCCCTGGGGATTACCATTGTTCAGAAAATGAAATGGACCAGCCATATAAATACTGTGGCTAAAATAACAGGTCAGAGGCTAGGAATCCTGCAACTCAACTGACTTCCCAAAGCCTGTTCACAATCTACAAGGCAGTGGTCAGGAGTGTGATGGAATACTTTTGAATTGGCGTCCCAACAACACTCAAGAAGCTTGACACCATCCAGGACAAAGCAGCCCACTTAATTGGCATCGCATCTACAAATATTCAATCCCCCACCACCGATGCTCAGTAGCAGCAGTGTATCCTACCTACAAGATGCATTGCAGGAACTCAATAAGGTTCCTTAGGCAGCACCTTCCAAACTCATCATCGCTACCATCTAGAAAGACAAGGCAGCAGGTACATGGGAACACCACCACCTGGAGGTTCCACTCCAAGCCACTGACCATCCAGACTTGGAAATATATCACTGTTCCTTCACTGTTGCTGGCTCAAAATCCTGGAAATTCCCTCCCTAACAGCTCTGTGATATACCTACACCATATGGACTGCGGCAGTTGAAGAAGGCAACTCAGCACCACCTTCTCAAGGGCAGTTAGGGATGGGCAATAAAAAGTGGCCTAGCCAGCAATGTTCACCATCCCATGAATGAATAAAGGTGTGATTGAAACAAGACTTTATATTGCTGAAGCATAATCCTTTGTATTCTAGCCCTTTTTATGTAAAGTCCAGCAGTCCATGAACCTTTTGATTATTTTCTGTGTCTGTCCATGACATTTTAATGATCTTTGCACGCAGACCCTCAAGTCATTTTGGGCCACCACTGTTTGAAATAGCTGGTTCTGCACTTCAGAAGATAAGAAGTTTAACAACACCAGGTTAAAGTCCAACAGGTTTATTTGGTAGCAAAAGCCACACAAGCTTTCGGAGCTCTTAGCCCCTTCTTCAGTTGAGTGGGAATTCTGTTCACAAACAGAGCTTATAAAGACACAGACTCAATTTATATGAATAATGGTTGGAATGCGAATACTTACAACTAATCAAGTCTTTAAGAGACGAAACAATGTGAGTGGAGAGAGCATCAAGACAGGCTAAAAAGATGTGTATTGTCTCCAGACAAGACAGCCAGTGAAACTCTGCAGGTCCACGCAACTGTGGGAGTTACAAATAGTGTGACATGAACCCAATATCCCGGTTGAGGCCGTCCTCGTGTGTGCGGAACTTGGCTATCAGTTTCTGCTCAGCGACTCTGCGCTGTCGTGTGTCGCGAAGGCCGCCTTGGAGAACGCTTACCCGAATATCAGAGGCCGAATGCCCGTGACCGCTGAAGTGCTCCCCAACAGGAAGAGAACAGTCTTGCCTGGTGATTGTCGAGCGGTGTTCATTCATCCGTTGTCGCAGCATCTGCATAGTTTCCCCAATGTACCATGCCTCGGGACATCCTTTCTTGCAGCGTATCAGGTAGACAACGTTGGCCGAATTGCAAGAGTATGTACCGTGTACCTGGTGGATGGTGTTCTCACGTGAGATGATGGCATCTGTGTCGATGATCCGGCACGTCTTGCAGAGGTTGCTGTGGCAGGGTTGTGTGGTGTCATGGTCACTGTTCTCCTGAAGGCTGGGTAGTTTGCTGCGGACAATGGTCTGTTTGAGGTTGTGCGGTTGTTTGAAGGCAAGAAGTGGGGGTGTGGGGATGGCCTTGGCGAGATGTTCGTCTTCATCAATGACATGTTGAAGGCTCCGGAGGAGATGCCGTAGCTTCTCCGCTCTGGGGAAGTACTGGACAACGAAGGGTACTCTGTCCACTGTGTCCCGTGTTTGTCTTCTGAGGAGGTCGGTGCGGTTTTTCGCTGTGGCGCGTTGGAACTGTTGATCAATGAGTCGAGCGCCATATCCTGTTCTTATGAGGGCATCTTTCAGCGTCTGGAGGTGTCTGTTGCGATCCTCCTCATCCGAGCAGATCCCGTGTATACGGAGGGCTTGTCCGTAGGGGATGGCTTCTTTAACGTGTTTAGGGTGGAAGCTGGAGAAGTGGAGCATGCTGTGTTTACCCCAGTCCAACGCCGGCATCTCCACATCACTTCAGAAGATCCCAACATCTATGAATGATGCACCACTGAAATGTCCCATGCTGGGACAACTATCAACACAAACATGCTATGCACACTCCAGTGTCAGGAGCATTTAGGTGGTGACATCTGAAAGCCATTCTTAGTTGATTTGACACATGTTTTGGAAACATGGACTGCACAGATCCAGTTTAGTCATGAACGAATCACTCTCTGCTGAAAATGTGCTCAGCTACATGAGGGACTCTCACCCATTTTCACTGCTTAAAGGGTCAGGCCTCCAGCTTTCAGGTTAACCAAGGGAGATAAACTTAAACACTAATTGTTCTTAATTATCCCTGTTCTCCCATAATCATTTTTTCACTGCACATTATTTTATATGGTCACCTCCAGCTGAATTCCCAGTATCTTGTTTAACCTGCAGCTTCCCTGATGTGATTATTACAGATGGGAGATTCTGTTAATGACCCTTGGACAGACTGACTGTTAATACATTTTTAACTCTCTCTCTATCATGCATCACCATTCACATCACCTATTAGGCCTTACATCCAAGTACAAGTCTGGCCAGTTATAATTGATATTCTGGTTTATGCTTCAACAGTCTAAGAATGGTCGGAGCCCAGATATACCTCCCAAGTTGGAGTTCAGGACTCCTTGAAATTCCCAAAATAATTACTCTGTGGGAATTGCCTGGAAAGTTTGAACTTCTAATGGACAATTCTCCTGCGCGCAATGAATTTCCAAAAAATCCTCTGACTCTGAGTTAGAGTCATAGACTTCAGATGGTTGGTAAATTGATGGAAAAGGTCCTTAGGGATGGGATTTACGACCATTTAGAAAGATGCGGATTAATCCGGGATAGTCAGCACGGATTCGTGAAGGGCAAGTCATGCCTCACAAATTTGATAGAATTTTTTGAGGAGGTAACTAAGTGTGTTGATGAAGGTAGGGCAGTTGATGTCATAAACATGGATTTTAGTAAGGCGTTTGATAAGGTCCCCCATGGTCGGCTTATGATGAAAGTGAGGAGGTGTGGGATAGAGGGAAAGTTGGCCGATTGGATAGGTAACTGGCTGTCTGATCGAAGACAGAGGGTGGTGGTGGATGGAAAATTTTCGGATTGGAGGCAGGTTGCTAGCGGAGTGCCACAGGGATCAGTGCTTGGTCCTCTGCTCTTTGTGATTTTTATTAATGACTTAGAGGAGGGGGCTGAAGGGTGGATCAGTAAATTTGCTGATGACACCAAGATTGGTGGAGTAGTGGATGAGGTGGAGGGCTGTTGTAGGCTGCAAAGAGACATAGATAGGATGCAAAGCTGGGCTGAAAAATGGCAAATGGAGTTTAACCCTGATAAATGTGAGGTGATTCATTTTGGTAGGACTAATTTAAATGTGGATTACAGGGTCAAAGGTAGGGTTCTGAAGACTGTGGAGGAACAGAGAGATCTTGGGGTCCATATCCACAGATCTCTAAAGGTTGCCACTCAAGTGGATAGAGCTGTGAAAAAGGCCTGTAGTGTGTTAGCTTTTATTAACAGGGGGTTGGAGTTTCAGAGCCGTGGGGTTATGCTGCAACTGTACAGGACCTTGGTGAGACCACATTTGGAATAGTGTGTGCAGTTCTGGTCACCTCACTATGAGAAGGATGTGGAAGCGCTGGAAAGAGTGCAGAGGAGATTTACCAGGATGCTGCCTGGTTTGGAGGGTAGGTCTTTTGAGGAAAGGTTGAGGGAGCTAGGGCTGTTCTCTCTGGAGCGGAGGAGGCTGAGGGGAGACTTAATAGAGGTTTATAAAATGATGAAGGGGATAGATAGAGTGAACGTTCAAAGACTATTTCCTCGGGTGGATGGAGCTATTACAAGGGGGCATAACTATAGGGTTCGTGGTGGGAGATCATAGGAAGGATATCAGAGGTAGGTTCTTTTCGCAGAGAGTGGTTGGGGTGTGGAATGGACTGCCTGCAGTGATAGTGGAGTCAGACACTTTAGGAACATTTAAGCGGTTATTAGATAGGCACATGGAGCACACCAGGATGATAGGAAGTGGGATAGCTTGATCTTGGTTTCAGGTAAAGCTCGGCACAACATCGTGCGCTGAAGGGCCTGTTCTGTGCTGTACTGTTCTATGTTCTATGGTTCTGAAGTATTACCTGAATAGACCAAGGAACTGTTGGACTGAAAAATTCTATTCGAGCACATGGGAACTATGCACTGATCCCCAATCACTCACACAGACCCCCATCAACTGCTCACTGACAACTTCTGACCTTTGACTCCTTCCTTGACCCCACTCCAACTTCCCCTGATCCGACCTGACTAGCCCCCACAGCTTGACTCCTCTCCCCCAACTCAACCTGACCTGACATCACCTTGACCTTCCAAGTCACCCCAACTCAACCTGATTCAGCCACACCACCCTGTCTCAGCTCCCACATTATCCATCGACTTCTTCCTTGACCCCTTGACTATCCCTGACCCTTTGACTCTCTCCCCCCTGCCCCAGCCTGACCTGATTTTACCTGACCTAGCCAAGCTGCCATTCTAGTTAGATGCCACCTACCCCATTACCTTCTTATCTTACTCAATCTAGCTCCTCACCCACTTACTTTACCCACCCAACCCCGTTACCCACTTACCTTCTCCTAGAGCTTTCCAAAGATGCTGTGTGACATTTAAACTCTTAGAATCTGGCTGTAAAATTGGGGTGTGGCTGATGCTTCTGATATCTCAGGTTTCCTGTGCTGAGTCAGTTTGGAATGATCTTCCAGCAGAAGATTGTGCAGGAAAATCAGAGGAAAAAGTTTTTTTTGTCTGATCAGGATTGAAAATAAGGGTCCCGAACCTGAAATGAAAATTTAGACCATTTCGCTCTCTCACTCTCTCTCTCTCAATGAGCGCAGACAAAGCTGCGTGTGAGAAAGAAAGCAACTTTTACTTGTTGCCAAAATGATTTCACTGAGTTGGTTGTATTACAAAAATCCTTTAAACAAACTCTTTCATCTGGTCAGACAGTAAATTCTTATACTGCAAATCAAAAAAAATGTTCAAAACTGGCAGCTCTCATTTTTCCTGGGTGGCATGGTAGCACAGTGGTTAGCACTGCTGCCTCACAGCCCTAGGGACACGGGTTCGAATCCCGGCTTGGGTCTGTGTGGAGTTTGTACATTCTCCCCGTGTCTGAGTGGGTTTCCTCCGGGTGCTCTGGTTTCCTCCCACAGTGTGAAAGGCGTGCTGGTTAGGTGCATTGGCCATGCTAAATTCTCCCTTAGTGTACCCGAATAGGCACTGGAGTGTGGCGACTGGGGGATTTTGACAGTAACTTCATTGCAGTGTTAATGTAAGCCTATTGAGGCAAATAAATACATTTTAAACTTTTCATGAACATTTCTATGGTAGGCCTTAAAATTAAACATAATGGGGGGAATTTTCCCGATCCATCCGCCACAGGAATTGTAGCAGGCAGGAGGCGGACCACGCAAAGGTCCATTAACCTTGGGTGGGATTCTCCGGTTTTGTAGCGAGCGCAGCCGGAGAATCCCACCCAATATTTCGGTTTATATATTGGATGAAATTTTCCCAAAAAATGGCAAGGTGTCACTTTTGGCGTGAAAACTGGTGCAGTTCCCACCAGTACCAGCGGTGTGATCCGGACCACAATTTATAGGGATCCAGAGAAACAAAAACTCCCCACGTGGAAAACTCCATGCCTGAGGTGAGAGGCATCTGAGTTGCCTGCCCTTGGGGTCATCTGAACACTTGAATGAACGTAGTGCTGCATTTAAATGGCTACACAGGACTTCTTCTCTTTCAAACCAGGCAGCTGGCAGCCAGGAAGCCAGCTTCATGCTTCACCTCACCCATTTGCTGGATACCATGGAGGAGAGGTGGGCAACAACATCCCCTCAGACTGGCTGGAGAACCTCCAACAAGGTATCATACCCTGCTCGGAGAGGGTCGCAGAACTGGTGAGTGCCAGCAGCCTTTACAAGCGGACAGGGGTGCAATGCCACAAGAAGATGAATGACCTACTCATTGACCTACTCACCTCATGACCTACTCATGAGGTGTCTGCTGCTTGGTTTTTCTTACTGGGCCGAATGGCCTCTTTCTGCACTGTAGGGTTTCTATGATTCTATGATTCTATGATTCTGCCAGGGTAAGTGCTCCCTGTATTTTCTCTGTACTCCACTTGTTGTCATCCCTTGGAATGTAACCTCAACCCCCATGCTGTCACTTAGCAAGGCCCCAGCACCCGAAATCCCATACGATTCTGCACACCCCCTGGTATTCCCCTTCCCAGAACCTATCCCTGCTTACGCACCATGCCCACACATGCCAGGTATCATCTTTATCTGACCTGCTATGAGGCCAGGTAACAGCATCCATTTGTGTTCCTGCAGGATAAGCTTGCGCACAACCAAGCACGGGTTGAAAACAAGCAGTGGGATGCCAGAGCTGAGATCCTGACTTAATTTGAGTAGAGAACCCGCAACTCACAGGAGAGGAGCAGGAGTGAGCTAGGAGTCATCAACACCCCTACAAGGCCGAATGGAGGAGTCCCACCGCTTTCTGTCACAGGAGATGGTGCCAGCAATGCATGGCACACAAATCAATACTGCAAGGGTGGCATCCACAGAGGATAGCCTGGGGCTAAAGGTCTGATTCAGGACGGGAGAACTCTGAAACATGGCGCAGTCCCTGAGCTCCATGGCTGAGGGCTTCAGCTACATGGTTCAGACCATGGTGGGTATCGAGGACAAGCAGCTGCAGATGATGTTGAGGTGGCGACAGCTCACTCCAGCTGCTACTCCATCCCATGGAGTAATCCAGGGGCATAGAAGCACCCGGAGTGAGGAAGACCTGCTGAACCACATCCTTCCATCCAGGAGACCTGGGGAGTGCCCAATCTGAAATCCCTCCTTTTTGAAACTGGTGCAACTCAGGCACAGCAGGCTCAACAGGCTGCAATACCAGAGTCACTTGAAAGCAGGCTGGTATCCTCTCGGTCTCAGCTCAACAGAGGACACATACCAAGTGCATCTCAGGCAACAGGGCGTGGAAGGCAGCCTCCACTTCTGAGACATTCTGGGGACACACCTAGACATAGTGGGAGGGTTATAAGACTAAGTACTTGTAGGGGCACAGCGTGGGCATGGGTGCAGTTTGGCATCAGTAGTTGGAGGAAAGTTGTCACTTGTCACATGTTCATACGTCACTAAATTAAAAAATATATGTTTCCCACCACTTTAACACCTCAGAATCTTTAAGCCACCTCCCAGTGACATGACGCTAATCCCCATCGGGACAAAACTTTTCTCACTGGGCCTTCATGTCCACTATACAGTTAGGCCCCCTCAGAACACATGTTTCATTGGCAGTGATAGCACTCAGGCATGATTCAGTGAACCCGAGACCCTCACCCCTAATCCCCCTCTAGAGCAAAAGGGACAAAGGGATAAATTGCGGAAACTCACTCAGACATGAGCCAGGGAGTCAACATGCTAATGGCAGATAGACAGGAGTCAGACATAAGCAGTAGCTGAAGGGCATCACTGTAATGTCCTTACTATGTTGGGGGCTGTGGGTTTGAAACAAAAAGAAAAGATGTGGTTTGTGCATGGAGATTCAAATTGACAACAACAGATTTATTCAAGGAGGAGCCTCATGGAGGTGGTGGTTATTTTTGCGGTGGTTGTGGGCCGGGGCCGACTAGGAGTGGATTCCGGATGCTGGGAATGGCCGGTGCGGCGGTGGGGGGGAGGGGGGATGGGGGGGGTGCTGCCTCCAACTCGGGGGGGGGGGGGGGAGAGAGGATGGACTGATGATCTCAGGATGGGGGGGGTGGGCAGGGGGTTGGATCAGAGTTACAGCTCACTCTGATTGGGGGTAAGGAGGGGAGACCCTATGGCCTCAGTGGTGAACTGGGGAGGAGGTTGATTGCCGTTTTGATTGGGGCGTTCTTCAAAGTTGGTGCCCCGATCTCTGAGCAGCCGAAGTTTGCCGGTGTGTTTAAGCCCCGCCTCTATGATAATGTGAATCATGCCTCCTTGATTTTTTTGGCAGAATGTGGTCGAATCTGGAGAGAAACAGTGAAGAAAATGAAATGAAGAGAAGAATCGATAGAGGTGTTCAAAATTGAGGGGTCTGAACAGAATGGATGTGCAGGTTAGGGGCAGCACGATGGCACAGTGGTTAGCATTGCTGTCTCACAGCGCCAGGGACCCTGGTTCAATTCCGGCCTCAGGTGACTGCCTGTGTGGAGTTTGCACATTCTCCCCGTGTCTGCGTGGGTTTCCTCCGGGTGCACCAGTTTCCCCCCACACTCCAAAGATGCACAGGTTAGACAGATTGGCCATGCTAAAATGCCCCTTAGTGTGGGGGAATCGCAGGGTAAATAGATGAAATTACAGGGATAGCGTCTGGGTGCTGTCTATGCAGACTCAATGGGCCAAATGCCCTCCTTCTGCACCGTAGGGATTCTATGATTCTATGAGGTGGATGTGCGGGTTAGGTGGATTGGTCATGCAAAATTGGCCCTTAATGTCAGGGGGATTAGCAGGGTAAATGCATGGGTTACAGGTGGGATTGCTGTTGGTGCAGTCTTGATGGTCTGAATAGCCTCCTTCTGTAATGCAGGGATTCTATGATTCGATGAAGCAAAACTATTCCCATTGGTGGAAGGGTCAAGAATGAATGGATACCAATTTAAGCTCATTGGCAGAAGAAGCAATGGTGACATAAGGAAAGATTTTCATATGTAGCAAATGGTTATGCTCTGAAATGCAGTGCTTGAATGTGCTGGAGGCAGATTCAACTGAAAGAAATTCAAAAAAGAATATGGGATTATTTTAAGAGAAAAAAAAAACTTAGAGCTACAGGGCAAAGACAAGGGAGTGCGACTGGAGTTACTCCAAGGCTTGGAGATGACTGTTCAAATAGCCTCTTTCTTTGCTGTAACCATTCTATGATTCTATAATTCTGTGGGTGACTGAAAGAAATCCTTGCTCAAATTCTTGGTTCAAGGCTTTAAGTGACAGCAATCTTATGATTCTTAATCCTGTAGTTTGAAGGAAAGCAGGAGGAGATAAGGAGCAGCACAATTTTCAGGTCATGGTGAGTGAATGCATTAGAGTAAGCAAACATAAAATGAATCGTGATTAATATCAGATAAGTAGTATCATTTATGATGAATCCAATTGAGTGATGCAGCTGGAAATATTTATAATGGTTCAATGAATTTCTCAATTAAAAATAAATGCCAGCAATTAATATTCCATTTATGGAAATGATTTAAACACCAGCAATATCTGTATTAGAAGGACAAGTGTAATACTCAAATTAACATGTGCCAAAAGTGTAACATGTTAGGTGTTTGTGGTGCAACCGAGCGTTGGACTTTTGTATCTTGTGTTTTAGGGGATATAATCAAATCATTTACAGTGGAAAATGGCTAATATGTGTAGATCATGGATCTGTTTGCTGCACTTAAAAACTGCTATTGCATTGAGCTAGAAATCCACACACCGCCCACTTTCAGCTAACTATGAAATGACAACAGAAGGCATCAGTCTCTTCTGTGCCAAACGGCATCACAAATAGAAAGTACAGTAATTAACTGGGAGGAAACTTCAGTGGTTATCAGCAGAGAGTCACGGGCGAGCAGAAGAGCTTCTCCTCTGCTAACCCGCTATCTAGAAGAGAATACAGCCTCAAAGCTCAAATGTTTTCAATTATCATAGAAATCATAGAAACCCTACAGTGCAGAAGGAGGCCATTCGGCCCATCGAGTCTGCACCGACCACAATCCCACCCAGGCCCTACCTCCACATATTTACCCGCTAATCCCTCTAACCTACGCATCCCAGGACTCTAAGGGGCAATTTTTAACCTGGCCAATCAACCTAACCCGCACATCTTTGGACTGTGGGAGGAAACCGGAGCACCCGGAGGAAACCCACGCAGACACGAGGAGAATGTGCAAACTCCACACAGACAGTGACCCGAGCCGGGAATCGAACCTGGGACCCTGGAGCTGTGAAGCAGCAATGCTAACCACTGTGCTACCGTGCCGCCCAATTATGTACAACCAACTCCCAGCCTTGACCTGAAATACCATAGAATAATTCTGTTTCGCATGCCTTGGCACCAAGATGACCAAAGGGAAAATCACAATGACGTTAATATGCTTTCTGCATGGTGCATAAGTCATCAACACAAATTCTATGAAACACTTCCACTGCTATCAAGACCATCAGTGTCCTATTCTAATGTAATAAAGCTCCAAATGGTCTTCAGATACAAACCCATATTTTCAAGGACAAATTCTGCAACTGTTAATTTCAATTCAGATTCCTACATTATAAAGGTGACTACACTTCAAAAGTACGTCAATGGCTGCAATACACTTCGGAGCATCTTGAAGTTGCAAAAGGCAGGACTTGAAAGCAAGTTCTTTTTTTTCTTCGGTGGTAACATAGTTTGGGTAGAGAGAAAAAAATGACTGCATCTTTATTCTTTGTTGAAATCTCACTAACGACACTGAATTGTTTGAAAATATACTAAATTTTACATCAGGCTTGAGAGTCTGGGAGTGAATATCTTATTCTGAATATGACAATTTGTGGTGCTATTGTTTGAACAGGACAATATGTGGTGCTGGTGTAGCGCAGCCCTCTATTAGATGGTAATGCGAGTATAGCACAAAGATTTTAGCTGAATTATAGTCCTAGCGTAATTCACGTGGTGTTTCCATGATTAATATGGGAGATGTCTAATCACCGAAACCGAAGTAATGTGAGGGCTGCTCTTGTGTCAGAAATGTGATATGGTCTGAGGGCTGTATTTCTTAGACAACCAGTTACCTTTGGCTGATGAAGCAGGAATTGATCTTGTGCTGTAAAAGATTAATAGATGAACTATGAAGTATGTAGCTAAAAGCACCTTAATTCAGGGCAGCAAACAAGTAGTGAATCTGATTAAACTTTTAAAAAGCAGTGACCATGTGAAATGATGGACATTTGTTCAAGGTTTTCCATTTCTGCAATAATAATAAATTACACAGGTTAAAATATCACCTATTCAAATCATACTATTAGGTGGAAACTGAATAGTTTAAGAATTATGCATACAATATGCTGTACTGAATATTGTTGCTGCAGAAGAAGTGATATGGTCGTCATAATTATATACAAGTCCTTTGCATGTTTATTAGACCATAAACGATAAGAAACAATGTTAATGTTCTAATTGGCTTTGGCTAATTTACATTGAGGTGCTAATAGACTGCCAACACTTCACCTGCCATATTAGAATCTGTGCAGTGGTGTGAGTAAGGAGTGAATGCTGACAACAAGAACACAAGAAATTATGAAATAAGAAAATATCTCTTGATCTATCCAGTCTTTTCTTTATTTGGATCATGTATCATTTGCTCTATCATGGACTGTCCAAACCATTTAAATTCCAGCAGATCATTTCTGTAAACCTTCTTGGAGTATAAGCATTCGGCACAATCAATAACAATAACAGTAAGTTAAGTGTATAAAGCTTATTAAAATGCAAGCCTTGAAGTGAACTAATATAACACCATATTCATGGGATAAAAAAATTGGAGGATGTGTAGCTTAAGGCACGTAGAGGGTTAATGTGGGACTAAATACAGTACTGCCCACACAGCGATATACAATGACGCATGACACATGACCCAGACCGAGGGTCAGTTTTGGGTTGAGCAGAGACCTCTTAGGATCTAAACATGGATGTATGTCCTTGTCTATACCCTTTACTATATGTGTGTATATAGTTACAAGCAGTTAATAAAGACTTTCTGCTAACACATCAAGATTACAAAGGTTTCCTAAACAGACACATTCTGTAACCAACACTATTATGACACTTCTCCCCATGCTCACAAGTGTTACAAATTAATAAAACCTTAAGAATCCCTTCTGTCTCCCAGGATGTTAAAGACCACATGAGATTATTTCAAAAATATCCTTCAACTAACACTTAGAAACAGAATATCTGGTAATTATCTCCTGCCCACTTTCCAATACAGGCTGGTTAGAGCTTGTCGTGCCAATTAAATTGTCAATTCACTGATATTTTTGCTGTTTGTGTGATTTAATGATGATTGCATGGGCTGCATGGATGGGTTGAAATTGCAGCCAAGGGCATCCAAGGAGCACAAGGGCTTCATCAGAGGGGCTCAGTGAGGAATTGGAGGTTGCAGCTGAGACTGCGGGAGAGGTGAGGGAAATAGTTTCCTGAGCAAATGTTTGATGTTGAGCCAGTGAACGGTTCAGCTGGAAGTGAGTCACGGGAAAGAAGGGCTGCAGCCGAGGAGGGGCCATCATAGCTTAGGCTGAAATAAAGGAGGCACAAAGGCCATGGGGAATAATGCACTCCAGTGGAGGATCCGCAGGTGAGGATGGGGGAAGACAAAGGAGGGAGAGGCAGGCAGCTGGCCAGGATGAACAACAACTTGCTACACACATGCATGCCATGATGATGCTGAAGGGCCAATAAGCCTCAGAGAGGAGTGTGGGCAGGACCACACAAGGAGAAGATGTTACCCTGAAGGGAGGCTGTAGAGGAAGTGCTCAAATTAACTTCAGATGATGGAGAACCAGTATTGTAGAAGGCTCGATCTCCCAGGAGTGATGGTCTAATCTATCATTGAGAAGGTTGCAGGGGAGTTAAGCTCCAACCATGTGGGTGGCTGTCTGATGTTGTGATACAGAAGGTCACAGCAGCCTTAAATTTCTATGCCTCAGGATCCTTTCAATGTTCAGCAAGAGATCTTGGCAGCATCTCCCTATTATCAACCCAGCATTGTATCAAAAAAGCAATGGATGCATTATTTAGGATTGTAGACACCTTCATAAAATTTAACACTGATAACAACAGCCAGGCTCAGAGGGCAAGTGGGTTTGGGGCCAATGAAGGATTTCATAAGATGCAAGAAAGCATTGACTGCGCACAATTAGCCATGAAGGACAGCCAGAAATGTTTGTTAACCAGAAAGGATGTTGTTCCCTCAATATGCAAATAACACATGATCACTGTGTGCAGATCTTTTAGTTATGTGCACGGTATCTTGAAAGTTGCCATGAGATCTATATCCTCAGACACTTCCAGATACCACAACTTTTAATGGCCCCAGGGCAATTAGGTGGTTGGTTAATAAGAGTCGAAGGCTATCTGTTAAAGAGTTGGCTCATGATTCCCATCAGGTATCTGCACTCTGTGGCAGCAGAAAATTAAAATAGGAGCCATGCCTCTACCAGGGCAACAAGAGAGAAAATGAGATATTGCTGTAGAGACAGATCAGCTGATGCCTTGCAGCACACACCAGTCTCCATGATTGCTGTCAGGTAGCCTCGAGGATCCTCTTAAAGTTGATGCAGTCATCAAATGTGACAATCATTTACTAAAGTGCATGAGAGCAGCAAAACACTAAGTCTTACACATCCAATGATCGCCCATGGTGATTATTTTCTGCCTACAGTGATTTTTTCACCTGTGTGCAGGTGCTGTGTCATGGTGCTTACCCTTTGCTGCCAGCGGACCTAAAGGCCGGCTTTTGACCTTGAAGCCCCATTGGCCTGCGAGACCTTGATGAGTGTCCTCTGTTTGCCTGAGGCCATGATGGCCTTGGCATTATGATTACTCCTGCCTAGCGGCAGGCGTCTCCTTTGGCATCCTGAGGTGCTGGTGTCACTGGCAGAGAGATGGAGCAAATGCTGTGACTGTCAGGTGCACCATGAGAGGACTCCCCCGGTATAAACATTATTGCTCATCTAGAACATAGAACATAGAACATTACAGCGCAGTACAGGCCCTTCGGCCCTCGATGTTGCGCCGACCAGTGGTACCAATCTAAAGCCCCTCTAATCGACACTATTCCAATATCATCCATATGTTTATCCAATAACCACTTGAACGCTCTCAACGTTGATGAGTCCACCACTGCTGCAGGCAGGGCATTCCACGCCCTTACTACTCTCTGAGTAGTAAGGGCGTGGAATGTTCTGGCGATGCAATGTTCAATTGGGCCTTCCTGCTTAGCTGAGATGAATGAGGACTTTGCCCAGCACTAGCATGGGGACTTTTTACTGGAGGTAATTGACAGAGTGTGGCCTTGCATGTTTGAATGTATGTTCAGAATCCCCTGAATGATCCGCTGGATCCAGATCTCCATGACGTTTTCCAATCACTCAATAGAGAAAGCCGCACATTCAATGGAGAGGTAAATATCAGTGCTTATGGCCTGAATGGTTTTCTTCACTGTTCTTGCCATGGTAGTCATGATGTGGAGATGCCGGCGTTGGACTGGGGTAAACACAGTAAGAAGTTTAACAACACCAGGTTAAAGTCCAACAGGTTTATTTGGTAGCAAATTATTTGGTAGCACTTGCCATGGTGTGCATACCCTCTGGAATCTCTGCTAAATCTTCACGCACTTTCCATTAAACAATCAACATCATCCACCTCACGGTTACCACAGAAGCTCTTTACCTATATGGAACTCAGTATCTTCCTGATCTCCCACGCTTCTCTGCATGTCAAAGTCCTGGACTGTTGTAGCCTCTGGCAGCTGGTCAGTGATTGTGCCATGCTCAAACCAGTCAGTGTCACTATTTCAACAGGTAGGCACAAACCCACCGAGGTGCCAGTATCAGCGCTGGTGATAGTTGTGGAGCAAAGATGGGATGGTACACCCTCTGGATCCCCACCATCCTCAGAGTTAACACCCAGTCCCTCAGAGATGGTGTCTGTGGGGCATTTATTGAAAGAATAACACAGATAAATGCACCTCAGTGAGGAAGAATGCTGAGTAAAAGTATCTGCATTGCAGACAGAGAACTGAAACATGTCACAGAGGTGGTCACCTCTGTTATAAGGTGCCTTTAAGGGATGGGAACATAGCATTTGAAGGAGAGTGTGCCACACGATCCAGTCTTAGTTTTACTTTTGCTCTGGAGCAGACCAGACACTCACAGCTCTGTTGCTGATGTCCTCAAGCTTTCTGCCTTTCGATAAATGTTCCCAAGTAGCTTTTTAAACAAATGAACCCACAACATGTTTACAGAATCCATTATGAGTGATTGGTGTTTATATCATTATAAAAGCATGATCATTGCTGCCCATTGCTACACACACACACACACACCCATTCTACCCACAGACCCAGCCACTCTTCCTCACCCATGTTGCTGAGAGAGAGCTCCCAGGAAACTTATTCTGGCTTCTCCTTTCCCAACCATTCTAGCCCCCTGTTGACTGGTCAGATCCAAGGGATGGGATTCTCCCCAAAAATAAGTGCCCAATGGGTGGGAAAACGGGAGTATTTCCCAATTGTTTTTTGGGGGTACTTACCAGAGTGAAGCTCCAACACTCTGTGCATTGCAGAATGCCTCAGTGTGATTCTCCCTCGTAAGTGGTGGGCGGGGCCTATTCCCACCCAAGAGGCCAACAGCATAATGCTGAGCGGGTCACTGCACATGCACTGATCTTTCAGCGCAGTGATCAGCGCATGCGCTGTGGCCACCCCATTGCCAGCTTCCTGATCACTGGCCAGCCCTGCAATCCCGCCAATCGCCAGCCTTCCAGAACCCCCCCTACACCACCCCTCCTCCCAATCACTGGATCTCCCTGGGCCAGCCCCGATCTCCTCCTCCCCACCTCGATGCGAGGCTCGATTATCCTCCGCCCTCCCTTTCGCTATGCTCCAAATGCAGAGTGGCAGCTGGTACCCCCCAACCAATCATCCCCCCCAAAAGGCCCTGCCTCCCCAGTAGTGTCAGTCCCCTCTGGCCCTACCCCCTTGGCACTGCCTGGTGCCCAGTGGGCAGTACCAAGGTGTCCAGTTTGGGACAGTGCCAGTTTGCTCCTTGGGCGGTGCCAGGGTGCCAGACTAGCACTGCCAGGCTGGCACTGCCCAAGGGGCACCTTCCCTTGCCTTAGACCTCCCAGGGGGGGTTCAATGGCCTCTGTCCCCACCAGCCGGTTCAGGACACCTTTTCCCCAGTAGTGGGTTGTAGTCGTAAACCCTGCTGGAGGGAGCCACTCCTGGTCGGGGGGTGGGGAGGGGGAGACACTAGCGGGCCTGGAGAGTACCGTCTTGGACCCACTAATCATATGGAAATGGAATTTTCCGTATGATAATCAGCTCCATGCTGATTTCTGGCGCGGAGCTGGTTGCGCTAAAAAAAAGCAGCTGGGAGCGTTACGCCGATCACAAACTTCGCTTGTCCCTGGAGATGGGGGTGGCAGTGCTAACCTTGTTTTCTTTTCTTTTGTTAACAAATGTTTTACGTTACTAGTTAAAATCTCCAGATGTGTTATTAAAATTTTTGACTCCTGACTCCTGTATCATCTTGTACTGAAATATGAATTGAAAATTTGCAGTGAAACACTTACCAGTTTTCCCTTTGGGATTTGGTTAGCGTGACAGGAACCACCTGCCACATCATAACAATCTGCAAAGACAATGAGAGGATTATGAGCTCTATATCTGAATGGATCAGCCCCTCCACTATCCACAATTTCTGCTCCTTGGTGTCTCACATTAGTTCTCCCCTTCTACGCCATCATATCCCAGGCCCGAGAATCTTGGAGGGTTTGGCATTGTGAACGTTTGGAGACTGTTAAGTCGCAATCCTGGCTGATGACTCTCATGTATACCATGGGCAAACAGTCCCATGTTTGGACGTACACATTAAAAATTGGGGTTCTCAGTCAACCCTGCAAAATGTTGAAGGTCTTTAACCCTGTCGCCAGGTCCTGTAGATAAACCAACAGCCACTGACTAACCTGCTCCGCTAACTCAATCTAAGCTTTCTTGGTCAGGTGGGGATGTCTCATCCAGCCACTCCCGATGTTTGGTCACAGCCTGGAGGAGGGCAGCAGAGTGGCAGCTGGTACCCCCCAACCAATCACCCCCCCCAAAAGGCCCTGCCTCCCCAGTAGTGTCAGCCCCCTCTGGCCCTAACCCCTTGGCACTGCCTGGTGCCCAGTGGGCAGTACCAAGGTGTCCAGTTTGGGACAGTGCCAGTTTGCTCCTTGGGCGGTGCCAGGGTGCCAGGCTAGCACTGCCAGGCTGACACTGCCCAAGGGGCACCTTCCCTTGCCTTAGACCTCCCAGGGGGGTTCAATGGCCTTTGTCCCCACCAGCCGGTTCAGGACACCTTTTCCCCAGTAGTGGGTTGTAGTTGTAAACCCTGCTGGAGGGAGCCACTCCTGGTCGGGGAGTGGGGAGGGGGAGACACTAGCGGGCCTGGAGAGTACCATCTTGGGCAGGGGTTCAACATTAATCCCTGGGATTGCCTGTGACTGTTCCTCTCGCATTGCTGATGGTCAGATTGTTTGGTAGCCTTTGTTGTGTTGTCTGTGGCTAGTGGGGTGCAAAGATCAGTTTCACTCAGGAAGTCTATACAAGTTTTAATAAAACAACAGGTAAGGTTTATTTTAGGTATTCATTGTATGGGCTGTCATTCCCAACTGCCAGCAGGCTGTGAAAGCCCCACCAATATCACAGAACGATCATGTGACCATCCTCTTAAAGAGGCCATGTCACCCACAGTAATTCCCTGAATACACAACAGCCTTTCTTTGAGGCCTTGAGGTGTGTCCGAAACTTGATGCTCAGTAACTGGTGGTTTTGAACACTTCAAGAGGCCTGCAACTGGCAGGACAGTGGTCATCTGCCTGCACCAGATCTTCAACACCTGCCCCTGAAATGCCCTCTGACCTTCTCCTCTCGGTCCTCAAGTGTGTTTTATCTCACTGCTAGTACCCCTATTAACGCCCTGCCAACAGCAACAACAATTTGTGTGCCCACCTCATCACCACCTTCCAGCCTGCTCTGGGTTTTTCATCCACTGGGAGTGCTGCCAGTCAGCTGGTGTTTAGTTGCTGTGTATCATGCCCACTTCTGCCCAATGTCACCCGCTTGTGTAACATGAAATCCATCCCTCAAAATACCACAACACAGACAGCATTTGATTACTCCTGTCACTCATTGTACTTGTGGATCACATTGCCAGCCAATTCTTCTTTAAAAGGTATCCAACAATACAACAGGAATTGTTTAACCAGGAGTCAATCTCACACATGCTGGTGGCAAGGCTTTTAAATAAAAAATAAGAAAACAAAATAAACAGATTAGCAATTAGCAGAGTGACAGCCCCTTAACGAGGCATTGTCACAAAGGACAAAACTTTAAAAGAAGTTTAACTAATTAAATTAAAATGTAATTCCCAGGGCAGAGGAACACTCCAGCCTTTGCCACGCCCACCAGTCGTAGAAGGCCTCAAGTGGGGAGAAGTGTATATGAGCACTGGGCGCTGGTTCTCATTATGTGGTGCTGCATGTTTCCCAATGAATGAAAAAACGTCTTTTGACAGGTTAAAAAAAAGATTGCCATCCTGTGGGCACGGTGGCACAGTAGTTAACACTGCTGTCTCACAGCGCCAAAGACTCGAGTTTGATTCCCAGCTTGTGTCACTATTTGTGCGGAGTCTGCATGTTCTCCCCATGTCTGCGTGGGATCCTTCGGGTGCTCCGGTTTCCTCCCACAGTCCGAAAGACGTGCTGGTTAGGTGCATTGGCCGTGCTAAATTCTCCCTCAGTGTACCCCAACAGGTGCCTGAGTATGGCGACGCGGGAATTTTTGTGGTAACTTCATTGCAGTGTTAATGCAAACCTACTTACATTAGCCTACCAGTAATTAATAAATAACTTAAACTTTTAGTTTTATCTTTAAAACTTGTCGTATATACGTCTTCTATTATTTGAATACGATTTATAGCTGGTGATTTTCTCAGAGTTGCACCGGACATAACTTTGTTGGACGTGTGGTGGGAGTCCCACTGACATGAATCAAATATATTCCTAGCAAGGTTATGGCATTGGAGCTCTGTCAGCTTTGTAAAGGACTCCTGTTCAACAGGGGGCCCGATTCTCCCATCGCGACCCGCAACTTTTCTGGCGGGTCCGGTCGGGGGAATCGCTTCGTTGGACTTTCTCTGGGATTTGCGCATGCGCCGGGAACACATGCGCATCTCCCAGAGCTGGAGAACAGTCGGAGTCCAGTCCACGTTGGAAACCGACGGGAAGACAGGTAAGTCATTTGAATCTTTTTAAAATATGTTTTGCAAGTCATTATCGGAAACTTGCCGGTCCCGATTGAATCTCCCACCCCGCCAGGATAACTTCATTCCGGCGGGGTTTAGAGTAGCTCCCCACGTTCGGGGAACTAGCGGGAGACCCCGCCTGAATGAAGGGGGGGGGGCAATCGGACCCAGGGGGTCGGGTGGTGGGGGAGTGGTGCCCACTGGGCATGGGCACCCTGGCAGTGCCACCCTGTGCCCCTGGCCCTGCTCAAGGGGCACAGTGCCTACATCCAGGGGCACCTTGGCACTGCCCAGCAGGCATGGGGCAGTGCCAAGGGGGTGGGGCCTATTGTGGGCAGGGCCTAGGGGGCGATTGGTGGGGGTGGGGGTCCTGCTGCCACTCTGCATGGCGATCAGTCTGGGCTGGAGGGAGGGCAGTGATCGGGGCAGCTGGGGGGGTGGGGTGGTCTGTCGGGGGGGGGGGCTGCCTCCCATGGGGGGGTTTGACCCTGGGGGGAGGTCAGCAGGGGGGGAGGGTCTGCCGGGGTGATGGGGTGGGGGGATCACCACTGCTGGGGGGATGGGCTGGACATCGGGGCGCTGCAGGGCGGGGGGGTCAGGGTTGGTCCGGGAATTGTTATGGGGGCCACTGGAGGGGCAGCATTGCGTGAGTCCCGGGCTAGCCAGTGAATGAGCTGGCCAGCAAATGGGGAGACTGACAGATCGGGACCACTGCGCACGCACAGAGTTCCAGAACTGTCAACCCTTGGCGTGAATTAGGCCCCGCCCCCTGGGTTTTTAATGAGATTCACGATTGTGACCTCTGCATTGCACAGAGTGGGGAGATTCAGTTCTGAATCTGCACTGAAAAAATAGTTGTGATCTCGAACAGTTTTGCCACCAATTCAGCACTTTTGGGAGAATCGCCCCCATGTTTACCATTCACTACATATTCACACTTTATTTAGCTTCACGGCGGGCGACTTAGCTCATACATTGGAATTTCCCTCAGGCAGCAGGAAGTCTGTGGTAAATCACATATGAAAAAAGGTAGCTTCAACCATGCAGTACTCCTTCATTCTGCACTGAATTGTCAGTTTAGATTGGATGTGGAGTTGGCCTTGAAAGCAGAATCTTCAGACTTTGTTAAGAGTGCAACAAGTGAATCAAATTTACATTGTATAGGGCAATGTGGAGACAGCAGGATTATTTCTGAAATGCCCCAGTAAACAGCATGCTGTACTGACTAACCTGTGTTATAAGTATATCTGGTTCCACTTAGCGCGAATATCCTCAAGCAACTTCCTCAGAATTGATACAAAAACAGAAAAAGCTGGAAAAACTCAGCAGGTCTGACAGCATCTGTGGAAAGAGAATAGAGCCAATGTTTCAAGTCAGGATGACCCTTTGTCAGAGCTGTCTGGCTGTTCTTATATCACCGATTGTGGCCTGGATTTCAATTGCTAGGAGGGCGTTTCAGGGCAACTACCTAAGTAAATTAATTTTTTACTTGCAGTAGAATGAGACCAGTTTGAATTTAATGACCGGACCTTATTTAAAACTCATTAGCCGCATTTCTACCCGTTCCCAACCCGGAAGCTGCCTGCTGATGGCAGTTAAGTGACAGGTTTGGCTGCCAGCCTGTTCTCCTGGGATACCACGATCAGGATGGGTCAGCGAGATTGTGACAGGGCGGCCAAAGCATTCCTTGTGAGGCTGAGAGGAAAAATCCCATTTCTCCTGGCTCCACAAGCAAAAGCCAAGAAGAAATGGAAAATTCCCCTTTTCGGCATCTTCTGGCTTGAATCTGCTTCCTCGCTGGTTGGGTTGACAGAAACTCACTGCAAGTCTAACTCAGTACAACTAACAAAGACTACAGCCAGGTCCTGAGAATCATGTTCCTCTTGTTTAATGTTGATCAGATTTATAGCAGAATAGATGTGAATGTTATAGGGAGTGATGCGCATCAATTGGACACGAGGCACGAAGCTTCGGTAAAAGAAGGCTTTTATTAACTAACAATGGAACTAACAGAACTTTAACACACTATCCCAGACTGAAGAGGTCCCGCCCGAGCAGGGGGTCTTATACCTCTCCCAGGAGGCGTAGCCCGACTGGGATGTGCCACAACAGTAACAACCACAGGTGTATCAATCCCACCCTAGCCCAACAACAACATTAGAACAATCCCACAGTGGGAACCAACGATGGTTCACCACATTCACCCCTCCTTTGAGAACAACGGCCAGCGGGGTACGAAAACAGACTAAAATGTCAACAGATTATAAGTTCAGACGGTCTGGAGGACCGCACCGTCGTTGTGACCTCCTCAATACCGGCGGTGACACCGGAGCAGGTGCTTGCGGTGGCGTTCTCCCCAAAACAGCGTCCAGCTGTTCTCCCACGGACTCACAGGCCGGTTGACCCTGATGAAACGGTAGTGCAGGGGACCCCGATACATTCTGCGATGGCGCCGATCTTCGGGGCTCAGGCAAGCTGTGCATTGGAGTAAAACTGTTAAGCATTGGTCCCGGTGCTGTCCGCGCCACGTCCGGGGGAGAAATAAGAGATAATGGATTCGTCACTGGGGGTATGGGAGCGACAGGAGTTGCTACGTCCCCTGCGGGCGCCAGGTCTCGGATCGAGACTGTGTCCTCTCGCCCGTCAGGATATGCCACATAGGCATACTGAGGGTCGGCGTGGAGGAGGTGGACCTGTTCGACCAAGGGGTCGGACTTGCGGGCCCTTACATGTCGCCGCAGGAGGACGGGTCCTGGGTACGTCAACCAGGCTGGTAAAGATATCCCCGAGGATGACTTCCGAGGGAATGAGAACATCCTCTCGTGGGGAGTAGCATTGGTTGCCGTACACAGGAGGGAGCGAATGGAGTGAAGCGCATCAGGGAGGACCTCCTGCCAACGGGAGACTGGAAGGCCTTTGGACTTCAGCGCCAATAGGACAGCCTTCCAGACTGTAGCATTCTCTCGTTCCACCTGTCCATTAGCCCTAGGGTTGTAACTCGTGGTCCTACTAGAGGCAATCCCGTATGAGAGCAGGAATTGCCTCAAGTCATTACTCATGAACGACGAGCCCCTGTCGCTATGGATATAGCTGGGGTACCCGAACAGGGTAAAAAGATCACGGAATGCCTTGATCACCGTGGCAGCCGACGTGTCCGCGCAGGGGACAACAAACGGGAACCGGGAGTACTCATCTATTATGTTCAGAAAGTACACGTTCCGATCTGTTGAGGGAAGGGGGCCCTTAAAATCCACACTCAGCCTCTCGAAGGGGCGAGTGGCCTTGACCAAATGTGCCCGGTCAGGTCGGTAAAAGTGCGGTTTGCATTCCGCGCAAATCCGACAGCTCCTTGTCACCGACCTGACGTCCTCCACCGAGTAAGGCAGGTTGCGGGCTTTGATAAAGTGGTAGAGCCGAGTGACCCCAGGATGGCACAGGTCAAAATGGAGGGCGTTCAAGCGGTCCTCCTGCATAGTAGCGCATGTTCCGCGCGAGAGGGCATCTGAGGGCTCATTGAGTTTCCCTGGACGATACATGATATCGTAGTTATAGGTGGAGAGTTCAATTCTCCACCGCAAGATCTTATCATTCTTGATCTTGCCCCTCTGCGTGTTGTTGAACATGAACGCCACGGACCGCTGGTCCGTGATCAGGGTGAACCGCTTTCCCGCCAGGTAATGGCGCCAGTGTCTGACTGCCTCCACAATGGCCTGGGCCTCCTTTTCCACCGCTGAATGCCGAATTTCGGGGCCTTGGAGGGTGCGGGAAAAAAACGCGACGGGCCTGCCCGCCTGGTTTAGTGTGGCGGCCAGGGCGAAATCAGATGCATCGCTTTCCACCTGAAAAGGGATGGATTTGTCTACCGCGTGCATCGTGGCTTTCGCGATGTCGTGTTTCAATTCCTTGAAGGCCAATTGGGCCTCTGGCGTGAGTGGAAAAGTCGTGGACTTAATAAGCGGACGGGCTTTGTCCGCGTAGTTGGGGAGCCACTGCGCATAATAGGAGAAGAAGCCTTGGCACCTTCTCAGTGCTTTTGCGTTAGCGGGCAAGGGAAGTTCAGCAAGGGGGCGCATACGGTCTGGATCAGGGCCAATGACCCCGTTTTCCACCACGTATCCCAGGATGGCTAACCGGCGCGTACGGAATACACACTTCTCCACGTTGTCGGTCAAATTCAGGCGAGATGCAGTGCGTAAAAAGTTCTGGAGATTTGTGTCATGGTCCTGCTGATCACGGCCGCAGATGGTGACATTATCCAGGTACGGGAAGGTAGCCTGCAGCCTGTTCTGGTCCACCATTCGGTCCATAGCACGCTGGAAGACCAAGACCCCATTGGTGACACCAAATGGAACCCTAAGGAACTGATACAGACGACCATCCGCCTCAAAGGCCGTGTAGTGTCGGTCCTCTGGGCGAATGGGGAGTTGGTGGTAGGCGGACTTAAGGTCTATGGTGGAGAACACCCGGTACTGCGCAATCTGATTGACCATATCAGATATGCGCGGGAGGGGATACGCATCCAGCTGCGTATATCGATTAATGGTCTGACTGTAATCAATGACCATCCGGGGTTTGTTCCCGTTCTTGACCACCACAACCTGTGCTCTCCACGGACTAACACTGGGCTGTATGATCCCTTCTTTGAGGAGTCGCTGAACCTCAGATCTGATGAAGATCCGATCTTCAGCACTGTAACGCCTACTTTTAGTAGCGATGGGCTTGCAGCCTGGTACCAGATTCTGAAAGAAAGAGGGTGTGGTGATCTTTAATGTAGAAAGATTGCAGGCGGGGCGCTTTGGACAATTTGGAGACCGCAGCTGTTCCCCCACTGTCAGCGAAGGGAGTGGCCCACCGTACTGTAGGATCACACTCTTCATGTGGACCATAAAGTTTAGTCCGAGGAGAATTGGTGCGCAAAGATGCGGCAACACAAGGAGCCTGAATCGCTCGTAAATTGTGCCTTGCACTTTCAAAGTTACCACACAACGTCCTAGCACAGGGACAGACCGGGACCTTGATGCCATAGAGATTGTCTGTTTGGCAGGTTGAATCTGGAGTCCACACCTCTTCACAGTGTCAGGGTGAATAAAGCTCTCAGTGCTCCCGCTGTCAAACAGACAATAAATTGCACGACCATTTACCTGTATATCCATCATCGAACAATCAAGCCTGTGGTGCTTAGCCTGGTCCAGGGTGATCGACGCCACCGTTGGTCCGTGAACGTCACTGCAGGCAGCTGAGGTCGATGCTGAGGACCCCTGCTGGTCGCTCATGGTCATCGTCGACCAAAATGGCCGCCCCCATGAATCGCACATGGTTGAGGGCGCCGAACGTAGCGACTCCTGGTGGTCATCCTCCTCCGACTCCGTCGACCGCAATGGCGTTGTCCTGGACTCGCACGTGGACGAACCCCGTGTGTACTTTGACGACGATGCTGATGATCCCCGTTCCGAAGCGTCACAGGCCGCACTGCCGTTCTTGGGCTTCGATCTGCACACCTTCGCATAATGCCTCTTTTTACCGCATAGGTTACAGACTACCGCTTTAGCGGGACACTTTTGTCGTGGATGCTTGGCTCCTCCGCAGAAGTAGCACCGCGGGCCGCATGGGGCTGCAGCCGTCGTCTGGTCCACATGGGAGCACGCCATAACACTGCACTTCGAGCCCGTGGGGCGAGGAGGGATTTGCGACTGCTCCTGCCATGTTGTCTCCACGTGGTCCTCCGGATACAGGACCAAGTTCTTCGAAGCCGTCTCAAGCATTTCAGCTAATTCCATAGCTTGGGTCAGGTTGAGATTTCCCTTTTCTAGCAGCTTGAGATGGATGTATGAAGACCCGACCCCGGCCACAAACACATCTCGGGCGAGGTCATACATGGACTGCTCAGCCAACACAGCTTTGCAGTCACAGCCCCTGGCTAGCTGCAAGAGCTCATTGGCGGAATCCTCCATGGTTTCGCCCGACTGCCGACGTCGTGTAGCGAGGAGGTAACGAGCGTGGATCTCGTTAGGAGGTTTCGTATAGCGCTTTTTTAAAAGCTCGAGGGCCCTCGGGTAAGTGGTGGCCGCACGGATCGCGAGGTAGACTGTGTCGCTTACCCTCGCATGGAGGACCCGGAGTCTGTCATCATCTGTGGTGACCGCTGCGGAGGCTGCCAGGTAATCTTCAAAACACTTCAGCCAGTGGTCGAAGGTGTTAGAAGCGCCCACCGCACGTGGATCTAGCGTCAGACGTTCTGGCTTTAGGATTTGCTCCATACTCTCCTTTCTTTTTTTCTTCCGTTGAGAGTTTAATGTTAGTTAATAAAATTGATGCGCATCAATTGGACACGAGGCACGAAGCTTCGGTAAAAGAAGGCTTTTATTAACTAACAATGGAACTAACAGAACTTTAACACACTATCCCAGACTGAAGAGGTCCCGCCCGAGCAGGGGGTCTTATACCTCTCCCAGGAGGCGGAGCCCGACTGGGATGTGCCACAACAGTAACAACCACAGGTGTATCAATCCCACCCTAGCCCAACAACAACATTAGAACAACCCAACAACAACATTAGAACAATCCCACAGTGGGAACCAACAATGGTTCACCACAGGGAGTATGTGTTATAACAAGTATGAAAAATTATTTCATAGCAATAAAAAAATTGTTACGGGGAAAGCAAGTTAAAAACATTCCATACAAAGTAAAAGATGCAGTTTAAATCTAAGGTTTAATTAAGATTGGTGGCTAGCATTTATTTGATTTAAAGTAAATGAGGCATAGTACAACTAATTAGCTGAAATATATCAGCATCCTTATATGTACACACTTGACATAGTGCTTAATGCCAAGCGTAAATCTATTATATTCCAAAGTTGGATAGAGGACAACATGCAGCAATGAAGTCTATAGATCTCTTTTACAACGTTATGTTTCTAACTCATAGTATTCATTAAATTTTACGGTCTCCATTTATAAGCTGAATGGTGGAACTATCAGTTCTGGCCACTGCTGAGCTGGGTCATTGGCCATTCAATCTTGCATCTGGCTACATGTCTGAGTTTTGGTTAGATCTGCAGTTTAAATTGCTATTTATAACCAGTGGACACATTTTGCCCATAACCTGGGTCTGGCTATGATTCTAACTTGCGCAACACAGGTTTTGCTTTTCTTAAATATACTCCCTTTGAAACTCTAAGTTGGATCTTCACCGAGTTGAGATGATCTGGGAGCTCTTTAGAATGGTGCAGGGCGGGGGGTTAATTTCATGATTCCTGATCCCATTCCAGGCTTTTTTGATTTTAGGAAGTGCCTTTTAAGGGTGCAGGCTGATTCAGCTATTAGGCATTACCCGGCACTCCTGACCTGGCCAGCTCCATAGCGGAGATAGGCATGTCATTGCCTTCCACAATTCTCATGGAGTCAGTCCAGTTTTTGAAAAAAATCATGATTCATCAGAATTGTCGTGAACCATAATCTTACCCTTTGAGTGGTAAGTTCAAAAAGTCTTCATACTTTCACCCCACCCCCTCCCTGTCCCCCATGACAACGTATGGTCCCACCCTACACCCATCGCTCCCATGCCCCTCATGCAAGGACTGCTCTTCAAGCATTCCCTACAACCCCTCATGCCCCCATTGTAAGCTATGGCACTTCCATGCCCATTCACCCACTATACACTGTACAGAACCAATGAAACCTAGAGTGAATGTAGTACATGTAAAACAAATTTTAAAAAGTTATTCTTAAAAACAAAACTCATTTTTGTTGCAGCGACATAAAAGTGTCAATCATCCAGATCCTTTAAATTATCAACAGCTGAAATTTCAAGTACTTGAAACTTTATTATCTTGTGTAAATAAACATTGTGCAATTGACAGCATAAATCTTGACAGCTGTCAATCAAGCAATGTTTTCTCTGTGGCTTAGGTGTTTCAGTACTTGAATGGATTTCTGGGCTCTCAGCCAAGCCTCATTACGTATTTTTGGCTAAAATCACAAAGAAAATTATTTCTGATGCAGTGCTGAAAGAAGTTCAGTCTTGTTCAAACTGGGCAGTAGTCTGATGACACTGAAGCAGCTGAGGGGGTCAAGGAAGGGGTGGAAATGTAGAAATGGGAATTAGTTCAAGAGGGGAGGACTGACTAAACCATCAATCTTATTGAAAAGGGCCCTACCTGTTAAGTTCAGCCAGTCTTTGCCATTGTCTTTGATATTGGGTATGCTGTCTGCTTCAGGGTTCACAGCACTATTTCTACCTTCCTGTTAAAATTAGGATGAATAGCTTTGGCTTTAATAATGCCCACTGAAGGAAGTTGTGACTGAACCAAGACTAGATATAAGACAAGTATTGGTAGTCTGACAATGCTGAAGCAGTCAACAGATATTGATGTGGATGTTGGCTCTCTGGATGGCCATCTATGTTGCCACTGAAAGGTGAAATACCCATCAGTCACTGAACACCACCCAATTTCATGATCTTAGTTGAAGAATCTTTGCAAATTAGCATTTCACAATCAATGCTCTGTCCTACTTTCTGCAACAGTGAGAGAATATCATGTGTAGAGACACCAAGGTTTTGTTAGAAGAGCATTGATTCATGCCATTCCCTTCTTTCTTAGCTGTTACAGTTCCATTACCAATTTCAACACACACACTGACAAGTATACACTGAGATCTGGATTTTTTGCCAAGTAGAAATGGCAAAGAGACCAGAATCAGGAATTCCCACTCTTGATCACGGCACCTTCCACTTTTGCTGGGGTAGGAAGGGCCCAGGTTGGCATTTGCATTTCATGGATGCAGCTGCCCGTAGAAGTCAGAAGCTGCATCTCCTACCTGCAATTTTGGTGTGAGATTTGTCTGAAACCCTATGTGCACAGATTAGACCTAGGCTAGGAGTTTCCATCCCTGCTGTGGCAGGCCAGCCAAAAGTCCATTGACTTTTGGGGGGACCAGAAGACTCCGCAAACGGGTGGGGAAGAAAAGCCCCCACCTAATAGGAGCACGTCTGAACTTTGTGGATTCATTTGGATAGCCAGGATACCTTCTGGAAAGAAAAGGTACCCCTTTGGATATGGTCTTGAGATACATTTGTGGGAGGTTTGTTGCCCTTTGGAAGATGTCAAGTGCATTTTGGGATTGCTAAATGTATGCATGCACATAAAAAGTGCACAAACTCATTGCAACTGCAAAGCTCATTCGAACTATCAAAAACAACTGCCAAAAATGTCAAGGGAAATGTCAAAGGGAGCTGTCAAGACATTGAAAATTCCCCCCCCCCTGCAACCCCCCCCCCCTTTTAACTGCACTTTGAAATAACATTGTCTGGAGTGTTAAACAATGATTCCTTGCTATTTTACTGTGTGTTGACATAATCCTTAGGATTACCATTACTGGATTACTGTTAACTTGATTTATTGACCACCATTGATTATCACAACAGGGTGCCTGTAATTTCACAATTTAATTGACAATTTCTAGTGCTTATGGACACTTGGAAGTGGAACTATGAATTCCAATACTTGTTTTTATAGCAGATTATGCATCTGAATGAAATGCTTGTTGTTATAAGGGATAAAGTAGTTGAAGGAGTGTAATTTTGATAAATGTTTTATGGTGATTGAGATTGCTTTGGAACAAAATGTCTGCAATTGGTACTGGGAACTTTATTTAATCTCACCATGGGTCCTGAGGCCTGCCCATGGTGGGTGAGTTGGTGTGGGTGAGGAGCATGTGTTGACATAAGGTTGCATTGGGGCTATAAATGGCCATGGGAGAGAGGGAGGGGCATAGGTTGGTAGTGAGGGCATGAAGTGTCATGGGGTGAACAGAGGGGCATATTTAGTATGGAGGTTATGAGTGGCCAAAGGTGGTTGGCTGGGCAGATGGATTGGTATGGATTTGAGGAGCCATGAGAGTGGCCAGAGGAGCATACATTCACACAGAGGATATGGGGAAACATGGGCATGAGGAGAGGGGAATATGGAGATTTGGAGAGTAAGAGGGACCATGGATGGGTGGAGGGACATGTGATGGCATAGGTTGGTATGGATGCAGCATGGGGTATGTGTCGGGATAGTGAGGGACAAGGACTGTCTTTTTAATTAAACTTCAACACAATGCCAGAACACCAAGGCAGATCTCCCACCCACCTTTGTGCTCAGCATCTTCTCTACTTGTTCTGGGGTCACCCGGCCCCACTCCCAGGGAATCTCACCACCCCGGATTATAAATCGTGTCTCCCAGGCTACTTTCTCCTGAATCTGGTTAGCAGAGTTTGGAAATGTCCTGACTGTGCACTCCTGACCTGGGAGTGAACAGACTCTTTCAACTTTTCCTTTCCTGTCTTCACACTATAAACTAAACATGTTCTCTTCCCACCTCCTAATGTTTGCACAACCATTCACAGTTCCCTTTAGAATCGGCTCCTCCACACCCTCATTGCACCTTGCTTCTTCTGGCACAGTGGTTAGCACTGTTGCCTCACATCATCAGGGACTCGGGTTCAATTCCCGGCTTGGGCCACTGTCTGTGCGGAGTTTGCATGTTCTCCCTGTGTCTGTGTGGGTTTCCTCTGGGTGCTCCGGTTTCCTCCCACAATCCAAAAGAAATGCAGGTTAGGTGCATTGGCCATGCTAGATTCTCCCTCAGTGTACCTGAACAGGCTCCGGAGTGTGGCAACTAGGGGATTTTTACAGGAACTGCATTGCAGTGTTAATATAAGCTTACTTTAAAATTCAATTCTCTTCACGTCCACTATAGTTCTGCAAATCTCCTCTCACCGCAACACACATTCTCTAACTCCAACTCCCTACTTTCACAGCAAATGGGATAAGTAGAGGAGCCCCATCTTAGGGGCAGAACTGGTAACCCTGGTGATAATTGGCCCAGGCAGAGTCAAGACGATAGGAACAGGAGACATCAGAACATGTCTGATCATTACGTATCGCTTCATTCTTTTCTGCACACACTGTGTTCTTACTCCTTACATGTTTGGCATTGTATATATTATCTGAATGCCTTAAAGATTGATAGTGAGAGTGAGACAATGGCCTGAATTCTTGGTCCATCGTGCGCGCACACTCAGTGAGCCCAGAAGCAAGCGAAAAACGTGTTCCCAGCCAAGCTTGGCTCCAGAACATACTTTCACACTGGCTGGTCAAGTAACATTCATCCAACATGAAACACATTCTGTGAAAGGCTGAGTGATGTTGGGAAGAGCGGGAAGGGACCAGGTGACACAAACAGGGAGGGTGCGACTTGGCGTTTCCAGTGTGTTCTCTCAGGGGAATAGTCGCTGCGGAGCTGCCTCAGGGAGCAGCTGACCAGTGAAAAATAAATGTTGAGGTATTAACCTCATGAGCAGCATAATCATACACAGAGCTCAGTCCTCAGACACATTTTTAAATTTTATTCCAGCCTTGACCTTTCACCCCACCCTGGGATTGAGGTTGCAGCATAAATTTAAAGATCATCTGGCCAATCAACCCACCCGCCCAACTGTAAAGACAGACGGGCAACATAAAGCCCGCGACAATTGATGTTTAATTAATTGGAATTGGCTCCTTGATTGTCAGAAGGTGCACTTCTAACTCACACACACGGCCGCTGACCCAAATACCGCATGAGGGCGTGATGACATGAACTGCTTCAGTGTCTGGGAAGTTACAAATGGTGCTGAATATTGTGCACTCAATCCTCACTTCTGACCTTATGATAGAGGGAGGTCATTGATGAAGCAGTTGAAGATGGTTGGGCCTAGCACACTCCCCTGACGAACTCCTGCACTGATGTCCTGAAGCTAAGATGATTGACCTCCAACCACCCCAACTATCTTCCTTTTTTGCCACCTATAAATCCAACCAGTGGAGGGTTTTCCCCCCGATTCCCATTGACTCCAGTTTTGCTAGGGCTCATTGATGCCACACTCAGTCAAATGCTGCCTTGATGTCAAGGGCAGTCACTGTCACCTCACCTCTGGCATTCAGCCATTTTGTTCATGAGTGAACCAAGGCTGTAATGAGGCCAGGAGCTGAGTGATGCTGGCGAAACCCAAACTGAGCTTCCATGAGCAGATTATAATCATAGGGCCCTTCAGTGCAAAAGAGGACCTTCCGTATATTGCTGAGAAAGTGCCGATTGGTAGCCCTGTTGATCATCCCTTCCATCACTTTGCTGATGATCGAGAGTAGACTGATGGAGCCGGGTTGGATTTCTCCTCTTTTTTGTATACAAGACATACTTGGGCAATTTTCCACAATGCCAAATAGTTGCCAGTGTTGTAACTGTACTGGAACAGCTTGGCTAGGAGCACAAGTCTTCACTACTATTGCCGGAATATTTACAGGGTCCATAGCCTTTGCAGTATCTGGTGCCTTCAGCTGTTGTTTGATATCACACGGAGTGAATTGAATTGGCTGAAGACTGACTTCTGTGATGTTCGGGATCTCCGCTGGAAGCCGACATGGATCATCCACTTCTGACTGAAGATTGCTGCAAATGCTTCAGCCTTATATTTTACACTGATGTTCTGGGCTCCTCCATCATTGAGGATGGGTATATTTGCAGTTCCTCCTCCAGTGAGTTGTTTGATTGTCCGTCACCATGCACGGCTGGATGTGGCAGGACTGTCGAGCTTGAATCTGAATCCCTTCAATGCTAAAATTATTTTTCTCATACACCTGTATAAGATTGTGATTGTATTTCCAATTAAAATAATTCATTTCAGTAGAAAATAAAAAAAACACCTTCAAACTCTTGTGCTGTGTGTGAAAGCCAGAGATCAAATTATAGTTCTCTGCACAGTGCAACTTTCAATCAGCCTGAGGAAAATGGAGCAGATATATTCAATAACATTAAACATAAAGATAGATCAATGCTGGAAATGCACAGCAGGTGTATCAGAATCTAAGGAGGGAAAGATGGGTTCATAGTTAATATCTATTTTTGCCTTCAGGGATGCACTGTATCTCTAAAATTCTCTTCGATTCATATTTCCAGCATTTATCATGATTTTCTTCTTATTTTCACCATAGAAGGTAAATTGGTAGAACAGTTGCCAGTGCATGGTTGGTGAATAAATAGTGCTGTAAATTAAATGTTGGACCACAAATCATTCTAAAATCTGTACATCTGTCCAGATTAAGACAAGTCTTTAAGGAGGACATTCCTACACCAAGGAAAGGCACATTTTTACCAGGTTTCTGCATGCTGTTTAAAGTACAAATCTTAGATGCAGCATCTGAGCGGATTGATCCTGTGCAGATCATGCTTCATTGCTCCAAATGCGGTGAATATTTATAAAAGGATTCATATTTTCAATGCACTCAGATCTGTTCCATTAAGCATTAATGCGAAATTAGTTGTGTCAATTCTCAGCTTGATTGTTTATTAAAAGCTTGAAGCAAGGACAAACAATGAAAGCAAAAGTTTGAGGTTTTGGATTTTTCTTGCAAAGAAGAAAGGTCTGATAGAAGTTAAAGCCTCCATGCTCAGTCATTGCTATCTTTAGTTAACAAGTGAACTTTCTTAGAATTGATTGTATTTGGCCAGTACGGGGATTGAACCCACAGCCTTATGTGTTATTAGTAGCATTCTCTAACCAACTGAGCTGACGTGAGTTAATTGCAGTCAAGAGAAACAGGCAGGTTTTCTCTCCTGATCTTATGGCACTTTGTCAAGAAACAAGGGGGCGAGTTTCATGTCGTCATGTTGAGGGGCGGAGCATAAACATGCCGGCAAAGCCTGGCTACACTGAGATCGGGGTCCCATTTTAAAGGGGTGCCCTGCTCAGACCAAGAATAAACCTCCCCACACTTCACCATGGAGGTCCGTTGGCAACAGATCCCTCGCCCTCACCACACACCAACATCGGCATCCCCAAAGCGTCCACGTCCGCTCCCCACCATCGCCACAAATAAATGAGTCCAAACCCACCATGAGGCATCCACTAAGGTCTGCCCCTGGCACTGCCCCCTGGTACAAGTTGGCACTGCCAGGTTGATATCTGTTGGAATTCTACCGCCCCGATCGCCACAGAATCAGAGCAGGCGAGGGATGGACAATGGTAATGTCTGTTGACCTCGGGCAGGATTTTCTGGTCTCGGGTCGAGTGAGGCTGTAAAATCCCGCCCATTAACCCAGGTTAGCTCAGTAATTAACCCAGGTTAGCTCAGAAATTATCCCAGGTTAGCTCAGTTGCTTAGAGATTGGTGCTAATAACACCTAAGGTTCAATCCCCATACTGGCTAAGTATAATTCACTCTCAGATTTAATTGTTAATTAAATATAGCAATGACTGAGCATGGAGGCTTTAACTTCTATCGGACCTTTCTCAGCACGGTGACACACTGGTTAGCACTGCTGCCTCACAGCGCCATGGACCAGGGTTCAATTCAGGCCTCAGGTCACTGTCTGTGTGGAGTTTGCACATTCTCCCCTTGTGTGTGTGGGTTTCCTCCGGGTGCTCCGCTTTCCTCCCACAGTCCAAAGGTGTGCGGTTCAGGTTGATTGGCCTTGCTAAATTGACCCTAGTGTCAGAGGGATTAGCAGGGTAAATATGTGGGTTTACGGGGATAGGGCCTGGGTGGGATTGTGGTCAGTGCAGACTCGATGGGACGAATGGCCTCCTTCTGCACTGTCAGAATTCTATGGTGTCAACCTGGAATGCCAACCTGTGCCAGGGGACAGTGCCAAGCCACTGCCTGCTCATGTCCCTCTCCCTTGGGGGCTATACTCACCCTTATACCCCTGGTGGGGATCCCCATGACAGGTTCACGTCTGTGTTGTAAAGTGCACCATCAGCTAAATTTGAATATTTTGTCTTCTCTTCAGTCTGCTTGCTCAGGAATCACGGTTTGCTGCAAGAGGAATGTATTACGGCTGCTCCCCATGAAGATGGGGTTGCACACCAGTTTAACATTGATCGGAGGTTTATGAATCCTCCTAATTGAGTTAGGTGAATGCAGGTTGGCACATAATGCCCTGCTTCTGTGGAAACGCAGGCAGCGACACAAATCAGAGCACCCAAGCACTCTGACTGGCTTCATCACAGGCAAAGTTCTCATAGTTACCCATCCTAGAAAACAGCCCTGTTTTATCGATTTAGCTGACCAGCAACATGTCTCCAATGGTGCCTTGGAAAGATTTGAAAGCAAAAATGTTGATGCAGTGTCCACTTTCACCGATACTGATACCCCATGGTTACTAGGCCCACCACACAGCCAATCCTCTTCTCTGAAGCTGCAGATAGCTGCCACCACCTGACTCAACAACCTCAGCCTTTTCTTTCAAGATGTCAGGGAACAGTGCCACTACCTGTAGAGCCAGGTAGTGCTGCCTTCAAGCTCAACATGTTTGCTGCTACCCTCTCACCACCTGCAGGTGTCTCCACGGTGTTACCGATAGACATCCTGCTCCTTATCTGAAGCCCAATCTCAAGTAGTGAAGGTCTCACGTATCCTGACCTGAGTCTCCATGCCTCCAATGTGCAAAAACTAACCATTTGCTTCAAATATTCTGAACAAACCCTATCCCCATGGTATGTAAGAAGGCAGATGTAAGCATTGCATTTTGCTGCAGATTTGCTTTTTAGTTTTTTTTTAGTTTATTTAATAGTGTCACAAGTAGGCTTACATTAACACTGCAATGAAGTTACTATGAAAATCCCCAAATTGCCACACTCCGGCGCCTGTTCGGGTACATTGAGGAAGAATTTAGCATGGCCAATGCACTTAACCAGCACGTCTTTCAGACTCTGGGAGGAAACCGGAGCACCTGGAGGAAATCCATGCAGACACAGGGAGAACATGCAGACTCCGCACAGACAGTGGCCCAATTGAACCCGGGTCCCTGGCAACAATGCTAACCACTGTGTCACCATGCCACCCTCATGAGCCCCCATGAACTGTTGTATTCTTGTCTTGCTATCAATGATAAATTTCAGAAAGCGTGCAAAATCTGTGGCTGCGCCTTTACATTTTAATGTAGGTCGTAACGACAGGAGGAGGTTAAATTTAAACAGCTCTGATTTTGCTGTGATAACTGTGCTATCACAGCAAACTCATGATGAGGTCAAATAAGAGGATTAGTTTATTTTGCACACACGCAAAACACAAGAACGGGGTTTTGCAACGTCTGTCCCTTCCGTATTCATACATAAAAGAGGGATAAAGGAAAAAAAGGGGTACGGGACAGAGACCATGATAAAATAAGAGTAATGGTTTCAAGTGGGTCTGGAATCCATAACCAAAAGTCCAATGGTGTATTCCTTCAGAGTTTAGCAGGCTGAAGATATTGCCGTGCGGTCTGTCGTTCCATAAGCGATGACTTCCCCAATAGAAGAAGGCACGTAGAGATGAGATAGTCTCATAGACACAGGTACAGGCATTCCAATGTGCCAGTAGAACACAGTATAGATGAAAGCCAGGCAACTTACCGGGACTGAGCTCTTTCTGCTGGCACCTATTAGGTGGTAAAATGGGAGACTGCCGAGTTCAGTTCCACACGGCAATATTACAGTTTCTAGCAGCTTGGGGGAGGTAATGTGATACACCTCCTACTTCTTGTCCTGGGTTTTGAACAAAGGATGTGTTTGTATAAGTCTGGAATCCTGGGTGGTTTAAAGAAGGAGTCAATGTCCCCAATCATATTCATTGACCAGAGCTCTGCCTTAGAAATGTCAAGAGTGTTGGTGCATTTCTTTAGAATTTGATTTTCTGCAGTCACAACCACAATAGTGGATCTTTAAAGATAATGCGTTCCCTGCTCGAAAGCTAGAAAGGCAGTGAAGAGGATATAAAGATTCTACAGACGAATATAGATAGGCTAGGAGAACGGGCCAAAATTTGGCAGATAGAGTTTAATGTGAATAAGTGTGAGGTCATCCATTTTGGCAGAAAAAATAGAAAGGCAAATCATTATCTAAATGGAAAGCAGATTCAAAATGTGCCCGGGCAGAGGGATCTGAATGCCTAAGTTAATGAATTGCAGAAAGTCGGTATGTAGGTGCAGCATGTGATGAAAAAGGCAACTGGGAAATTTGAAATTGTTGAAATGTCAATGCCTTTCTGGACAGCATGATGTACAAACTACTGAATGCACCAAAGTGAAAGCTGGAAGTAGGCCCAATGATACCTGCTTCAAGATACAGATACATTTTCAACTTTCACACCCCTGCATCCACCTCCCCTTGCACTTGCATCTGATCCAATGCACTGTTGCATGTTAAAATTCTACCCTTCAACATTGAGCAGTACTGAAAGAGTCCTGCATTCTCGAGGGGGGTCATTTTAACGATGGGATGTCAAAGTAGGCCCTTTCCATCCTCCTGGCTGGTTGCAAATGATTCCACATCACTATTTGACAAAGAGTTGGACAGATCTTCTGCTGCTGGCCAATATGAATCTTTCAATGAACCCTCATGGGTCATTTATGTCATTGCTGTTTATGGGATCTTGCTGTGTGTAACTTGACTGGTTTTTCTGCAGACCAACAGTAGCTACACTTCAAAAGTACTTCATGTAAGATCTTTTCTTTATATCTCGAGCACAGAGAAAAAAGGCAATGATACATTGAAATTGAGATCCTTAGAAATAAACAACCTGTCTCCCCTTCCCCTTCTCTGTGCCTGTGCTCCAAATCAGGCCAGTGGGAGGCTGAAGAGCTATGATTGATGGCTCTAGGGTGTTATGGTTCAGGTCAGAAACTCCAAAGTGTTTTATGAAGCCCGCCTGAATCATATGTTTTGCATCTCGAATTTGGCTAGGATAAGCATGATATGTTCCACTTCATGTGGACCCACTAGGGAGCTTTTATCAAACAAAGTTTATTTAAGAATATAGTTAACATGCATGGAAAGAAAATGAACAATAACTTCTAACAATTAGAAACAAAAACAAAACAACCACAATAATGTATGATCCTTAATAAATATATATAAGCTGTCCCAATTAAACCAACCTCCATAAACAACCCTTTAAACAGGTTCACCATAGAATAGACTAAGGCTCACATAATTCTGGGATTGAGGCCATTAGTTGAATTCTGCAGTCAAATGCTCCTGTCTGAAGACAAGACAGCTTCCCAGTTCGAACAGTTTGAAGACAAGACAGCTTCCCAAAACACCGGAGAGACTCTGGTCCAGCCCCCAATTACAGCAGATTTTTACCCTTCAGGAAAACAAGAGAATTTCCAAAGAAGAAAAAAAAGGGAGAGAGGGAAATCTCTTGCTGTCCCTTCTAAAACTCCACTCTAACTACAGCCAAACAGAAAATGAAACCTTAAACTCACTGAGAAAAATGGTCCAAAAACACATGACCATCCTCCTAACAATGCAGGATCATAAAACTAATTCCAAAGTAAACACAAACAACCCCATTTAAGCCACTTAAGTGTCAATAAAAGGGCTCATCATAGTCAGCCCAGCAATAATGAGAAAATCAATCTGGAGCTGTGAGCTGCAGAGATCATGATTTTAAAAAATCTCTGAATTGTATACTAACGTCACAAGAGGAAATTGAGTCTGATTGCATACATTTGGAAGTAAGTGGAAACCTGGAAGTAGCTCTTAGAAATCGAGAAAAAGGATGTCTTGGATGCTGTTGGGACAACAGTATTTCCTTGCTTTATATTAGGGAGTAATATTGGAAGTGTAAGCAATACACATCCACTATGAAAGCATTTCTTTAGTGTGGAAATGGCATAAGGTTACATAACTATATAATCACAAAGAATCCAAGTCTTTTAAAACATGACTGGCTATTTCACTTTTGTGATGTGGCAACAGAGGGGGATTCTGAGTGTAATGCAGTTGATGTTGTGTACATAGACGAATAGAAGGTATCTAACAAAGTGTCACATAATAGGCTTGCCAGCAAAAATGAAGCCCATTGAATAAAATGTACAATGGCAGCATGGATATAATGTTGGTCGAGTGACAAAATACAGAGAGCGATGAACAATTGTTCCTTGGTTTGGAGGGAAGTGCACAATGATGTTCCCCAGAAGTCAGTATTGGGACCATTCTTTTTCTCGATCAGTATTAATTAGGGGGATTTTCTGGCCCTCTTCTGACAGAAGCTTGGGAGGATTGTGAACTGCGGGGAGGACAGTGAAAGACTTCAAAAGGACACAGACAGCTTGGTGGAATGGACAGTCACGTGGCAGATGGAATTAATGAAGAGAAGTGTGGAGTAATACATTTTGGTAGGAAGAGCCAGGACAGCCAATAGAAAATCAAGGACACAATTCTAAAGTGGGGGTATTTGTCCATAAATCACTGAAGGTTGAAAAGGTTAAAAAGGGATATGGGATCATGGCTTTTTATAAATAGAGGAATAGAGTACAAAAGCAAGTGAGTTGTGGTGAACATTTAAATAGCACCTGTTCAGTTTCAACAGGATTGTGTGAAGTTCTGGGCATGACACGCTAGGAAGAATGTGAAAGCTTTAGAGAGAATGCAGAAATTCTTTTATGCGAATCGTTCCAGGGATGAGGGACTGTGGGTGTATGGATAGATAGGAGAAGCTGGGGCAATTCTCCTGGAGATGAAAAGGTTTGATTGGGGTATTCAAAACCATGAGGGATCATAACAGAGTAGATAGGGAGAACCTGTTCCCATTGGTGGAAGAGTCAAGAATCAGAGGACACTAATTTAAGGTGAATGACAAAAGAATTAAAAGTGATGGAAGGGAAAGATTTTTTATGCAGCGAGTGGTTAGGATCTGCAATGCTTGAGAGTGAGGTGAAAGCGGGTTCAATCTTGGCTTTGAATAGAGAAATGGATAAGCACCTAAGGAAGAATGGAGGGAAATGAGTGGGCCAAGGGTCTAGCTGAGTTGCTCCTGCAGAGTGCAGGAAGGGACATGACGACTGCATAGTCTCTGTCAATGCTGCAACCATTCCATGATTCAATGATGAATAACATATTGGAGACTGACATCCAGGTACAAATAGCTACTCCATTTCCCCTTAGCATTTATGTAAATTACCCAAGCAATATTAAACTGAACCATTTCATAACTGAAGGGCATAACTAAACAAATACTCTTGTCAACCGCAGTAAAGGCTCAAATAACAATTCATTTTAACACAGTTGTGGTTGTAATAATAGTGATTTTCAATTGGCGGCACGGTGGCACATTGATTAGCACTACTGCCTCACAGCACTGCCTCGATTCCGGCCTCGGGCCACTGTCTGTGTGGAGTTTATACATTCTCCCCGTGTCTGCATGGGGTTCCTCTCGGTGCTCTGGTTTCCTCCCTTAGTCCAAAGATGTGTAGGTTAGGTTTATTGGCCTTGCCAATTTGGCCCTTAGTGTCAGGGGGACTAGCAGTGTAAATACATGGGGTTACAGGAATAGGGCCTGGGTGGGATTGTTGTCAGTGCAGGCTTGATGGGCTGAATGGCCTCCTTCTGCACTGTAGGGATTCTATGATCAGGTGTGGTTGCAGAGTAGATATGTTACTAGACTAGCAATTCAGCCACCGAGGCTAATGATCTGTGGACAGAAAAGATTTCCCAGGATGTTGCCTGGTACGGAGGGCATTAGCTATGAGGAGAGGTTGGAGGAACTTGGTTTGTTCTCACTGGAATGACAAAGGTTGAGGGGTGACCTGATAGAAGTCTACAAGATTATGAGGGTGATGCGCGACAATCAAGCACGAGGTACAAGGCTTCAGCGATTGAAGGCTTTTATTGACAAACAATGGAACTATCTAAACACGAGTACACCATTCCAGACTGGAGGGGTCCCGCCTGAGCAGAGGGTCTTATACCTCTCCCCAGGAGGCGGGGCCCGACCGGGATGTGCCATAACAGCATCCACCACAGGTATATTAATCCCACAGTGTAAACACCCTAACCCAACAACAACATTATAACAACCCCACAGTGTCAACACCCTAACCCAACAGTAACATTGGAATAACCCCACAGTGGTAACCAACGATGGTTCACCACATTCACCCCTCCTTTGAAAACAAAGGCCGGCGGGGTGCGAAAACAGTTTACATATATACAAAAAAAAAATCTACAAGTCCAGACGGTCTGGAGGACCGCACCGTCGCTGTGATCTCCTCAACACCGGTTGCGACACCGGAGCAGGTGCTTGCGGTGGCGTTCTCTCCAAAACAGCGTCCGGCTGTCCCCTCGAGGACTCCCGGGCCGGTTGACCCTGGTGAAGCGGTGTTGCAGGGGATCCCGGTACCTTCTGTGGTGGCGCCGATCTCCGAGTCTCAGGCAAGCTGTACATGGGAGTATAACTGTTATGCACTGGTCCCGGTGCTGACCGCGCCACGTCCGGGGAAGAAAGAAGAGATAGGGGATTCGTGACAGGGGGTATAGGAGCGACAGGAGTTGCTACGTCCCCTGCGGGCGCCAGGTCTCGAATCGAGACCGTGTCCTCTCGCCCGTCAGGATATGCCACATAGGCATACTGAGGGTTGGCGTGGAGGAGTTGGACCGGTTCGACCAAGGGGTCGGACTTGCGGGCCCTCACATGTCGCCGCAGAAGGACGGGTCCTGGGTACGTCAACCAGGCTGGTAAGGAGATCCCCGAGGACGACTTCCGAGGGAATGAGAACATCCTCTCGTGGGGAGTAGCATTGGTTGCCGTACACAGGAGGGAGCGAATGGAATGAAGCGCATTTGGAAGGACCTCCTGCCAACGGGAGACTGGAAGGCCCCTGGACTTCAGCGCCAATAGGACAGCCTTCCAGACTGTAGCATTCTCTCTCTCCACCTGTCCGTTACCCCTAGGGTTGTAGCTCGTGGTTCTACTAGAGGCAATCCCGTATGAGAGCAGGAATTGCCTCAAGTCGTTACTCATGAACGACGAGCCCCTGTCGCTATGTATGTAGCAGGGGTACCCGAACAGGGTAAAAAGATCACTGAATGCCTTAATCACTGTGGCAGTCGACGTGTCCGCACAGGGAACAACAAACGGGAACCGGGAGTATTCATCTATGATATTGAGAAAATACACATTCCGGTCCGTTGAGGGAAGGGAGCCCTTAAAATCCACACTCAGCCTCTCGAAGGGGCGAGTGGCCTTGACCAATTGTGCCCGGTCAGGTCGATAAAAGTGCGGTTTGCATTCCGCGCAAATCCGACAGCTTCTCGTTACAGACCTGACATCCTCCACCGAGTAGGGCAGGTTACGGGCTTTTATAAAGTGGTAGAGCCGAGTGACCCCAGGATGGCACAGGTCATTATGGAGGGCGTTCAAGCGGTCCTCCTGCATGATAGCGCATGTTCCGCGCGAGAGGGCATCCGAGGGCTCATTGAGTTTCCCTGGACGATACATAATATTGTAATTATAGGTGGAGAGCTCAATTCTCCACCGCAAGATCTTATCATTCTTGATCTTGCCCCTCTGCGTATTACTGAACATAAACGCCACGGATCGTTGATCCGTGATCAGGGTGAACCGCTTCCCCACCAGGTAATGGCGCCAGTGTCTGATGGCCTCCACAATAGCCTGAGCCTCCTTCTCCACCGCTGAATGCCGAATTTCGGGACCTTGAAGGGTGCGGGAAAAAAACGCAACGGGCCTGCCTGCCTGGTTCAGTGTGGCGGCCAGGGCGAAATCCAATGCATCACTTTCCACCTGAAAAGGGATGGATTCATCCACCGCGTGCATCGTGGCTTTCGCAATGTCACTTTTCAAAGCCTTGAAGGCCAATTGGGCCTCCGGCGTGAGTGGGAAAGTCGTGGACTTGATGAGCGGACGGGCTTTGTCCGCGTAGTTGGGGACCCACTGCGCATAATAAGAAAAAAAGCCGAGGCATCTCCTCAGTGCTTTTGCGCTAGCGGGCAAGGGAAGTTCAGTAAGGGGGCGCATACGGTCTGGATCAGGGCTGATGACCCCGTTTTCCACCACGTATCCCAGGATAGCTAACCTGCGCGTACGGAATACACACTTCTCCCTGTTATAGGTTAGATTCAGGCGAGACGCAGTGCGCAGAAAGTTCTGGAGGTTTGTGTCATGGTCCTGCTGGTCATGGCCGCAGATGGTGACATTATCCAGGTACGGGAAGGTAGCCCGCAACCCGTTCTGGTCCACCATTCGGTCCATAGCACGCTGGAAGACCGAGACCCCATTGGTGACACCAAATGGAACCCTAAGAAACTGATACAGACGACCATCCGCCTCAAAAGCCGTATATTGTCGGTCCTCTGGGCGGATGGGGAGTTGGTGGTAGGCGGACTTAAGGTCTATGGTGGAGAACACCCGGTACTGCGCAATCTGATTGACCATATCAGATATGCGCGGGAGAGGATATGCATCCAGCTGCGTATAACGGTTAATGGTCTGACTGTAGTCGATGATCATCCGGGGTTTGTTCCCGCTTTTAACCACCACGACCTGCGCTCTCCATGGACTAGCACTGGGCTGTATGATCCCTTCTTTGAGGAGCCGCTGAACCTCAGATCTGATGAAGATCCGGTCTTCAGCGCTGTAACGCCTACTTTTAGTAGCGATGGGCTTGCAGCCTGGTACCAGATTCTTAAATAAAGAGGGTGTGGTGATCTTTAGTGTGGAATGGTTGCATGCGGGGCGCTTTGGACAATTTGGAGGCTGCGGCTGATTCCCTACTGCCAGCGAAGGGAGTGGCCCACCGTACCGTAGGATCACACTCTTCATGTGGACCATAAAGTTTAGTCCGAGGAGAATTGGCGCGCAAAGGTGCGGCAACACAAGGAGCCTGTATCGCTCGTAAATTGTGCCCTGCACCTCCAGGGTTACCATACAACGTCCTTGGATCGGTACAGACCGGGATCGTGATGCCATAGAAATTGTCTGTTTGGCAGGTAGAACCCGGAGTCCACACCTCTTTGCAGTGTCAGGGTGAATAAAACTCTCGGTGCTCCCACTGTCAAACAGACAATACACAGTACGACCATTTACCTTGATGTTCATCATCGAACAGTCAAGTCTGTGATGCTTTGTCTGGTCCAGAGAGATCGACGCCACCGTTGGCCCTTGGACGTCACTGCAGGCAGCCGAGGTTGATACTGAGGACCCCTGCTGGTCGCTCCTGGTCGTCGTCGACCACGATGGCCGCCCCCATGAATCGCACGTGGGTGAGGGCGCCAAGCGTAGCGACTCCTGGTGGTCATCCTCCTCCTCCGCCAGCCACGATGGCGTCGTCCTGGATTCGCACGTGGTCGGACCTCGTGGATACTGCGACGCCGAAGGAGATTGTCTTCGCTCTGGAGGGTCACAGGCTGCACTGCCGTTCTTGGGCTTCGATCTGCAGACTTTCGCGTAGTGCCCCTTTTTACCGCACTGACTGCAGATCACCGTTTTAGCTGGACACTGTTGCCGTGGATGCTTGGCTCCTCCGCAAAAATAGCACCGCTGGCCGCCTGGAGCTGCCGCCGTCGTCGGGTCGATATGGGAGCGCGAGCCCGTGGGGCGAGGAGGGATTTGTGCTTGCTCCAGCCACATTGTCTCCACGTGGTCTTCGGGGTACAGAGCCAAGATTTTCGACGCAGCCTCCAGCATCTCAGCCATCTCCATCGCTTGGGTCAGGTTGAGGTTCCCTTTCTCCAATACCCCTTGTACGAGGATGTACGAGGACCCTACCCCTGCTACAAACGCATCTCGGGCGAGGTCGTACATGTACTGCTCAGCCGACACAGCTTTGCAGTCGCAGCCCCTGGCAAGCTGCAAGAGCTCATTGGCGTAGTCCTCCATGGTTTCGCCCGACTGCCGACGTCGTGTAGCGAGGAGGTAACGAGCGTGAATCTCATTGGGTGGTCTCGTATATCGTTTTTTCAAGAGCTCGATGGCCCTCGGGTAAGTGGTGGCCGCACGAATCGCGAGATAGACCGTGTCGCTTACCCTCGCGTGGAGGACCTGGAGTCTGTCGTTGTCCGTAGTAACTGCTGCAGAGGCCGCCAGGTTGTCCTCGAAACACTTCAACCAGTGGTCGAAGGTGTTAGAGGCACCGACCGCACGTGGGTCCAGCGTCAGACGCTCTGGTTTCAGCATTTGCTCCATACTCTCTTTATTGTCGAGAGTTTTGTGTTTGTCAATAAAATTGATGCGCGACAATCAAGCACAAGGTACAAGGCTTCAGCGATTGAAGGCTTTTATTGACAAACAATGGAACTATCTAAACACGAGTACACCATTCCAGACTGGAGGGGTCCCGCCTGAGCAGAGGGTCTTATACCTCTCCCCAGGAGGCGGGGCCCGACCGGGATGTGCCATAACAGCATCCACCACAGGTATATTAATGCCACAGTGTAAACACCCTAACCCAACAACAACATTATAACAACCCCACAGTGTCAACACCCTAACCCAACAGTAACATTGGAATAACCCCACAGTGGTAACCAACGATGGTTCACCACAGAGGGGCATGGACAGCGTGGATAGTCAGAAGCTTTTTCCCAGGGTGGGAGAGTCAACTACTAGGGGGCAAAAGTTTAAGCTGCGAGGGGTAAGATTTAAAGGAGATGTACAAGGCAAGTTTTTTACACACAGGGTGGTGAGTGCCGAGAACTCGCTGCTGGGAGAGGTAGTGGAAGCAAATACAAGAGTGACTTTTAAGAAATGTCTTGACAGATACATGAATAGGATGGGAAGAGAGGGATATGGTCCCCGGAAGGGTAGGAGGTTTTAGTTCAGACAGGCAGCATGGTCGGTGCAGGCTTGGAGGGCCGAAGGGCCTGTTCCTGTGCTGTAATTTTCTTTGTTCTTTGTTCTTTTGACAAGAGTTTAAATTCCATTCTGGTAGTGAAGGAATTGAAATCCAGTTAATTAAATAAATATGGAATTTCATTTAAAAAAAGATGGGCATTTGATTCATTAATGCCATTTAAGGAAAAATGAATGGTGGTCTGATTCTTTTTTTCTGGATAGATGGATGCAGGAATGATGTCCCATCTGGCTGGGGGGGGAGCTGTGGGGCTCTGGAACAAGGGTTCATAGTCTCAGGATATGGGCTAGGCCATTTAGGTCTGAGATGAGGAGAAATTTCTTCACTCAGAGGGTGATGAACCTATGGAATTCAGTACCCCAGAAGGCTGGGGAGGCCAAGTCACTGAATAAGGGAGGCGATGGCCTAGTGGTATTATTGGTCCCTATTAATCTAGAAATTCAACGAATGTTCTGGGCACCTGGGATCAAATGCTACTACGGCAGCTGGTGGAATTTGAATTCAATAAAAAAATCTGGAATTAAGAATTTGCTGATGATAGAATCATAGAATCCCTACAGTGCAGAAGGAGGCCCTATTCCCGTAACCCCATGTGGTGAACCATAGATGGTTACCACTATGGGTACTTGTACATATGTTACTCTTGTTACTGTTGGGGTTAGGGTTTGGGTGTTCCACCTGTTATTATTGTTTATGTGGTACACTCCGTTCGGCTCCGCCTTCTTACAAGAGTATAAAGGTCACTGCTACTTCCTAGTAGCCCTTAGTCTGGGATAGTATTGTTAAGTAGTGTGCTCCAATCTTGTTGTGAATAAAAGCCTTTATTCCCGGGTACATCCTAGCCTCCCGTGTGAATCAATCGCGCATCACCCCATATATTTACCCTGCTCATCCCCTGACTTGAGTCAACTTAGCATAGCCAATCAACCTAAGCCACACATCTTTGGACTGTGGGAGGAAACTGGTGCACACGAAGGAAACCCACACAGACAAAGGGAGAACCTACAAACTCCACACAGACAGTGACCCGAGTTGGAATTGAACCCGGGTTCCTGGCGCTATGAGGCAGCAGTGCTAACCACTGTGCCACCATGCCACTGCCTCTATGCTTCCTTGGATGAAGCACTCTGCTCACTTCCACAGCATTCATGATGGCACTGCCCAAGAGGCACCCCCTTTGCCCCCAACCTCCCCGGGGTCCTCAATGGCCTCTAGTTCTACCAGTGAGACCTACACGACTGCTCCTCGTTTATGGGGACCATGTGTTTTCCTCGCAGGACTGAACCTCTCCCAGCAAGGCTACAAAGGCAAGTAAACCCAGACAATTGTGTCACGGGCTCACTAATCACGTGCACATGTGAATTTAAATTTATTTTTAAAAATTATTCGGCCTTTTGCTGGAAATGAGCAGGAGGCTGAATGCGCCGGATATCCGGTGCCGGTAAGATTTTGAGAGTGAAGAAATTGGGCGTGAACCTGATTTCACGGCAACGTGCGGTTTTACTGGTCTCTCCACTTTGAAAATCCCTTCAATCTTCTCCTGTGTTGGATGGACTATTTGGTCACCCAGGCATATTATACGTAGCACCATAAATCATAGGACGTGGGTGCAGAAGTAGGTCATTTGGCCCATCGAGTCTGCTCCACCATTCAATGAAATCATGACTGATCTGATATAACCTTCAACTCCACTTTCCCACCTTAACCCAAAACCCTTGATTTGTTTACTGATTAAAAATCTGTCGATCTCAACCTTGGACATATTTAACAACCCAACCTCTACAGCCCTCTACAGTAAAGAATTCTGAGAGAAGAAATTCCTGCTCATTGACAACATGTTTTTTTTTTGCTTTGATGTTGATCTCGGACTTGGTTCCACTTTACATTGCACCCGTCCTCTGTCTCACTACCAATTAGAATGTTATCTAAAAAGCAGCATGTTCACTTCATTTCATTCAGTACCTGAAACATTACCCTCTGCAACATTGCGGAGGCAATAGATACCCAGATGGTAATCTTTCCTCCTGGTATAACCCTTTGTGTGTATAAAAATAAGAAATTCCTTGCTTTTGTCCAAAGCATGCATCTGACAGGTCTATTCATCTGAACACTTTTGGAAAAGTGAATCGTGTGGAGGACGGAGAAGATCTGCAGAGAGATTTGGACAGGCTGAGTGAGTGGGCGAGGATATGGCAAATGGAGTATAATGTTGATAAATGTGAGGTTATTCACTTTGGAGGAAATAATAACAAATGGGATTACTATCTCAATGGAAACAAATCAAAACATGCTACCGTGCAAAGGGACCTGGGGGTCTTGTGCATGAGACGCAAAAGCCCAGTCTGCAGGTACAACAGGTGATCAAGAAGGCAAATGGGATGTTGGCCTATATCGCGAGGGGGATAGAATATAAAAGCAGGGATGTCTTGATGCACCTGTACAGGGCATTGGTGAGGCCGCAGCTGGAATATTGTGTGCAGTATTGGTCCCCTGATATGAGGAAGGATATATTGGCATTGGAGGGAGTGCAGAGAAGGTTCACCAGGTTGATACCGGAGATGAGGGGTTTGGATTATGAGGAGAGGCTGAGGAGATTGGGTTTGTACTCGTTGGAGTTTAGAAGGATGAGGGGGGATCTTATGGAGACTTATAAGATAATGCGGGGGCTGGATAGGGTGGAGGCGGAGAGATTCTTTCCACTTAGTAAGGAAGTTAAAACTGGAGGACACAGCCTCAAAATAAAGGGGGGTCGGTTTAAGACAGAGTTGAGGAGGAACTTCTTCTCCCAGAGGGTGGTGAATCTCTGGAATTCTCTGCCCACTGAGGTGGTGGAGGCTACCTCGCTGAATATGTTTAAAGCGCAGATGGATGGATTCCTGATCGGTAAGGGAATTAAGGGTTATGGGGATCAGGCGGGTAAGTGGTACTGATCCACGTCAGATCAGCCATGATCTTATTGAATGGCGGGGCAGGCTCGAGGGGCTAGATGGCCTACTCCTGCTCATATTTCTTATGTTCTTATGTTCTTATGCATGTGCTAAATTAGAAAACAAATTTCCACTGTGATGCGCTACTCAAACACGAGGCCTGAAGCTCGGTAAATGAAAGGCTTTTATTTACTGTAATGAAGCAGCCAGTAATTATATACACTATCCCAGACTGAAGGGGTCCCGGCCAGAGCAGGGACTCTTATACCTCTCCCAGGAGGCGGAGCCCGACTGGGATGTGCCACAACACTACAGTACAAAGGTGTAACAACCCCACCCTAACCCCAACAGCAACAATAGCACAACCCAACAGTAACATATGTACAGCCTTGTAGTACTGGCCAGCCCCTGGCTCAGTACTATCCAGTGGGAACCAACGATGGTTCACCACATTCACCCCTCCTTTGAGAACAAAGGCCGGCGGGGTACAAAAAACAGAATAAAGTGTCAGCAGTCTATAAGTTCAGACGGTCAGGGGGACCGCACCGTCGTTGTGACCTCCTCAATACCGGCGGTGACACCGGAGTAGGCACTTGCGGTAGCGTTCTCCCCAAGGCGGCGTCCAGCTGTTCTTCCACGGACTCACAGGCCGGTTGACCCTGAGGTGACGATAGTCCATGGGATCCTGACATGCCCTGCAGTGGCGACCATCTTCTGGGCTCAGGCAAGCTGTACATGGGAGTAAAATGGTTAAGCAATGGTCCCGATGCTGCCCGCGCCATGTCCGGGGAAGAAACAAGAGATAAAGGGTTTGTAACAGGGGGTATGGGAGCGACAGGGGTTGCTACGTCCCCTGCTGGCGCCAGGTCTCGGATCGAGACCGTGTCCTCTCGCCCGTCAGGGTATGCCACATATGCCACATAGGCATACTGAGGGTTGGCGTGGAGGAGATGGACCTGTTCGACCAACGGGTCGGACTTGCGGGCCCTTACATGTCGCCGCAGGAGGACGGGTCCTGAGTATGTCAACCAAGACGGTAATGAGGTCCCCGAGGAAGACTTCTGGTGGAATGAGAACATCCTCTCGTGGGGAGTAGCATTGGTTGCCGTACACAGGAGGGAGCGAATAGAATGGAGCGCATCAGGGAGCACCTCTTGCCAACGGGAGACTGGAAGACCTTTTGACTTCAACGCCAGTGAGACAGCCTTCCAGACTGTAGCATTCTCACGTTCCACCCGTCCGTTATCCCTAGGGTTGTAGCTCGTGGTCCTAGTAGAGGCAATCCCGTATGAGAGCAAGAATTGCCTCAAGTCATCGCTCATGAACGACGAGCCCCTGTCGCTATGGATGTAGCCGGGGTACCCGAACAGGGTAAAGAGATCACGGAATGCCTTGATAACCATGGCAGCGGATATATCAGAGCAGGGAACAACAAAAGGGAACCGAGAGTACTCGTCAATGATATTGAGGAAGTACACATTCCGATCTGTTGAGGGAAGGGGGCCCTTAAAATCGACACTCAGTCTCTCGAAGGGACGAGTGGCCTTGACTAATTGTGCCCGGTCAGGTCGGTAAAAGTACGGTTTGCATTCCGCGCAAACCCGACAGCTCCTTGTTACTGACCTGACGTCCTCCACCGAGTAGGGCAGATTGCGGGCTTTTATAAAGTGGTAGAGCCGAGTGACCCCAGGATGGCATAGGTCATTATGGAGGGCCTGCAAACAGTCCTCCTGTATACTAGCGCATGTTCCACGCGAGAGGGCATCCGAGGGCTCATTGAGTTTCCCTGGACGATACATGATGTCGTAGTCATAGGTGGAGAGTTCAATACTCCACCGCAAGATCTTGTCATTCTTGATCTTGCCCCTCTGCGTGTTGTTAAACATGAACGCCACGGACCGCTGGTCCGTGATCAGGGTGAACCGTTTTCCCGCCAAGTAATGGCGCCAGTGCCTGACGACCTCCACAATGGCCTGGGCCTCCTTTTCCACTGCTGAATGCCGAATTTCGGGTCCTTGGAGGGTGCGGGAAAAAAATGCGACGGGCCTGCCCGCCTTGTTAAGTGTGGCGGCCAGGGCGAAATCAGATGCATCGCTCTCCACCTGAAAGGGGATGGACTCGTCTACAGCGTGCATCGTGGCTTTCGCGATGTCGGCTTTCAATTTATCGAAGGCCAATCGGGCCTCTGGCGTTAGGGGAAAAGTCGTGGATTTAATGAGCGGACGGGCTTTGTCAGGGTAGTTGGGAACCCACTGTGCATAATAAGAGAAGAAGCCTAAGCATCTTCTCAGTGCTTTTGCACTAGCAGGGAAGGGAAGTTCAGAAAGGGGGCGCATACGGTCTGGATCAGGGCCAATGACCCCGTTTTCCACCAAGTATCCTAGGATGGCTAAACGGCGCGTACGAAACACACACTTCTCCCTGTTGTCGGTCAAGTTCAGGCGAGATGCAGTGCGTAGGAACTTAAGGAGATTTGTGTCGTGGTCCTGCTGGTCATGGCCGCAGATGGTGACATTATCCAGGTACGGGAAGGTAGCCCGCAGCCCGTTCTGGTCCACCACTCGGTCCATAGCACGCTGGAAGACCGAGACCCCATTGGTGACACCAAAGGGAACCCTGAGAAAGTGATACAAGCGACCATCCGCCTCAAAAGCCGTGTATTGTCGGTCCTCTGGGCGAATGGGGAGTTGGTGGTAGGCAGACTTGAGGTCTATGGTGGAGAACACCCGGTACTGCGCAATCTGATTGACCATATCAGATATGCGCGGGAGAGGATACGCATCCAGTTGCGAATATTGGTTAATGGTCTGACTGTAGTCAATGACCATCCGGGGTTTGTTCCCGCTCTTGACCACCACGACCTGCGCTCTCCACGGACTAGCGCTGGGTTGTATGATCCTTTCTTTGAGGAGCCGCTGAACCTCAGATCTAATGAAGATCCGATCCTCAGCGCTGTAACGCCTACTTTTAGTCGCGATGGGCTTGCAGCCTGGCACAAGATTCTGGAACAAGGAGGGTGTGGTAATCTTCAGCGTCGAGAGGCGTTGGGCAATTTGGAGGCTGCTGCTGTTTTCCCACTGCTAGTGAAGGGAGTGGCCCACTGTACTGTAGGATTACACTCCTCAAGTGGACCATGAAGTTTAGTCCGAGACGTATTGGCGCACAAAGATACGGCAACACGAGGAGCTTGAAACGCTCGTAAACTGTGTCTTGCACCTTCAAGGTTACCACGCAACTCCCTAGCACGGCAACAGACCGGGACCTTGATGCCATAAAGATTGTCTGTTTGGCAGGTTGAATCTGGAGTCCACACCACTTCACAGTGTCTGGGTGGATAAAGCTCTCAGTGCTCCCGCTGTCAAACAGACAATAAATCACGTGGTCATTTACCTGGATATTCATCATAGATTTGTCAAGTCTATGAGGCTTGGCCTGGTCCAGGATGATCGACGCCACCGTTGGTTCATGAGCGCCACTGCAGGCAGCTGAAATCGATGAGGAGGACCCCTGCTGGTCGTTCATGGTCAGTGTCGACCAACATGGCCGCTCCCATGAGTCGCACGTGGGTGAGGGCGCCAAACTCAGCGACCCCTGGCGGTCACACTCCTCCGACTCCGTCGACCATAATGGCGTCGTCCTGGCCTCGCACGTGGACGAACCCCGCGATGACTTCGACGACGAAGACCCGAGCTCTGAAGAATCGCAGGCCGCACTGCTGTTCCTGGGTTTAGATCGGCACACTTTTGAATAGTGCCCTTTTTTACCGCATGCGGTGCACAACACAGCTTTAGCGGGACACCGTTGCCGAGTATGCTTCGCTCCCCCACAGAAATAGCACCACGGGCCACCCGGGGCTGCTGCCGTCGTCTGGCCCGAGTGTGAGCACGCCATTACGCAGCATTTCAAACCCGAGGGACGAGGAGGGATTGGCGACTGCTCCTGCCACGTTGTCTCCACATGGTCCTCCGGATATAATACTAAGCTTTTGGAGGCCGTCTCGAGCATCTCTGCTAGCTCGATGGTCTGGGTAAGATCAAGGTTACCCTTCTCCAACAGTTTAAGTCGAATGTACGACGATCCGACCCCCGCCACAAACGCATCTCGGGCGAGGTCATTCATGCTCTGCTCAGCCGACACAGCTTTGCAGTTACAGCCCCTGGCTAGCTGTAGGAGCTCGTTCGCATATTCCTCCATCGTTTCGCCAGACTGCCGTCGTCGAGTGGCTGGGAGGTAACGAGCGTGTATTTCATTGGGTGGTTTGATATAGCGCTTCTTCAGAAGCTCAAGGGCCTTTGTATAATCGGTGGCCGCACGAATCGCGAGGTAGACAGTGTCGCTTACCCTCGCATGGAGGACCCGGAGTCTGTCATCATCTGTGGTGACCGCTGCGGAGGCTGCCAGGTAGTCTTCGAAACACTTCAGCCAGTGGTCGAAGGTGTTAGAAGCACCCACCGCACGTGGATCTAGTGTAAGGCGTTCCGGCTTCAGAATTTGCTCCATACTCTCTCTCTTTTTTTTTCTTCTTCGACGAGAGTTTAACGACAGTAAATAAAATTGATGCGCTACTCAAACACGAGGCCTGAAGCTCGGTAAATGAAAAGCTTTTATTTACTGTAATGAAGCAGCCAGTAATTATATACACTAGCCCAGACTGAGGGGTCCCGGCCAGAGCAGGGACTCTTATACCTCTCCCAGGAGGCGGAGCCCGACTGGGATGTGCCACAACACTACAGTACAAAGGTGTAACAACCCCACCCTAACCCCAACAGCAACAATAGCACAACCCAACAGTAACATATGTACAGCCTTGTAGTACTGGCCAGCCCCTGGCTCAGTACTATCCAGTGGGAACCAACGATGGTTCACCACACACTGGTAGGCCGTGGCTAAGTATATTTCTTTATCAACTTATTTATCCTGTGCTTATAATCGCCACAAATCCAAAGGAGCCCATCTGCTTTTCGAACTACCACATTGGGCGCAACCCATTCACTGGTTTTCACCTTCTTCATTGCCCCTGTTTGTAAGCAGTCATGTTGAAGACACTTTATTTACTCCTTTCCAACAGAGAGGCCAGTATCACTCAGTTCTTACAATATACTACACTGCCTCTTGGCCCAAGGATGCCTGAAAGACTTTGATTATCTTGGTTTGAGTGACTATTTTAGGCATCACTGACAGCTCCCTAAAACATACATTAGGCTCTTGAATATATGAATGAGGAGGGACATCTGGTTCAGGAGCTCTCTACCAAGTTGTGTGTTCAGTGGACCTTCTTTAAGAACCATAGGAACAGGAACTAGGAGCAGGAGTAGGCAAATTAGCACTTCGAGCCTGTTCCATCATTTAATACAATCATGGCTTATCTCATCTCAGCCTCAACTCCATTTTTCTGCCTGTTCAACATTGCCCTTCAAACCCTTACTGATTAGATATCTTCCACCTCTTAAATTTGCTCCAACATCCACCACGCTCCGGGTAGTGAATTTCACACACAATCCTTTGAGAGAAGTAGTTTCTCCTCATCTCTGTTTTAAATCTGTGACCCCTTATCCTAAAGCTGTGACCTCTTGTTCTTGATTCCCCCACAAGTGGAAACATCCTCTCCATGTCTACTTTGTCAATCGTCCTGATCATCTTGTACACCTCAATTAGATCTCCTCTCATTCTTCTAAACCCCAGGGAGAATAGGCCTAAACTGCCCAATTTCTCTACATAAGACAAACCTCCTCACCTCTGAAATTAATCGAGTGAATCTCCTCTGAACCACCTCCAATGCAACTACATCCTTTCTCAAGTAAGAGGAACAAAACTGTGCACAATATTTGAAGTGCGGTTTCACTAATGTTTTGTAGAGTAGCAGCAACGGTTCATTACTTAAATATTCTATTCCTTGAGCAATAATTGCCAAGATTCCACTTGCCTTCCTGATTTCCTGCATACCAGTTTTCTGTGATTCATGCAGGAGGACACCCAGATCCCTCTGTACCAAAGCACTCCGAAGTTTCTCTGCATTCAGATAATAATTTGCCCTTGTACCTTTCCCACTAAAATAGATAGCCTCACACTTATCCATGTTAAACTCCACCTGCCAAATTTTGCCCCATTCACTTAATCTATCCATATCTATTTGTAAATTTATTATTTAATTATTACTACTTACTCTCCTACTTATTTCAGTGCCATATGCAAATTTGGCTGTGGTAACTACTATCCCTGCATCTAAATCATTAATATAGATTGTAAATGGTTGGGGCCCGAGGACCTTACTTTGTGGTAGCCCACTAGTTACATCTTGCCAACCCGAAAAAGACCCATTTGTCCCAACTATCTGCTTTCTGTTGGTTAGTCAATCCTTTGTCCAAGCTAACAAATGACCCCTAATCCCACGTGAACTAACTATGGTGATAATGTGCATTTAAGGAATGTATTTGAGTCATGTTTCTGTGCAGGTTTTTTTTTGCAGTCTGTTCTAACACAGGTGCTGCTATGTCTGTAACCGGCAGCCTCTGTTGTTACTGCAGCAGCAATATTGCTGCTAATTGCTAGAATTTTTATGTGAATACTATTCTATTATTTTTGTATTCCCCTGGGGATTGGAAAGTGGGGCTTGATTGGGTTGAGGGACAGAAAATCACGTGACTGTGTGGAGCTAGGCTTACACAGAGAAATCAAGCTTAGATGCTGCCTGGAGTTGTCAGAGAGCAGTGCCTCACTTTTCCTCTATGGATTTTGAGACTGGGATCTGTGAGGAAATAAATCTCTTTCTTTGAGATTCTGCTGTTCGGGGGTGGATCTTTCTCTGGAGGTTGCTGTATGAGAGTCAGAAGAAAGATGTCTGTCTGGATCTCTGTCTAGAGGTGTTAAAGGCTGGAAATCTAGCATCAGCATGAGCATATCTATATGTGTGCTGATTTTAAAAAGGGATTTATGTCTATGAGAATTCTGCTTACATTGGAACTATATTGATAGCTTGTTATTACGAATTATATCCTGTCATGTTTAAGTATTTTCAATTGGTAAACATTACGCCAATTCATTTTGTTATATTCTAACTGTGTTTTTAAACAAAGTTTGCTTTGATAAAAGCTTCCTGGTAGGTCAATTGAATCTTAGCTGGAGTGAAATAGCTTATGCTCATCCTAATGTCAAAATCATAAGACGTTGGGGTCTAGGCTGACTTCACAATATGCCTTGGAGTTTCTGATCTGGTCCCTAACATAACCTTGTGCATTAACCTTTTGTGTGGTGCGTTATCAAATATCTTCTGGAAGTCTAGATATACTACTTTTACAGCTTCACTATTATCCACTTTGCTTGTTACATTTTCAAAGTACTCAAGCAAATTAGTCAGACATGATTTACCCTTCATAAAATCATGATGACTCTGATGGATTGCATTTTGACTTTCTTTATAATGGATTCTAAAAATGCGTATCAAACATTGAATACATTTTTAAAAAATAAACAGTTTCATGTACAATTAGGAGGAGCAGGACTGTAACATTGGCTTGATAAAAGTCCAGAGGGCCAATGCCAACCCAAATTTGCTCCCCAGCACCACCACCATTGCCCATCATCCCAGGAATTAACCTAAAACCATTGTCACATAGGCAAGCACTGGAAACTCAGGAAATGCAAAAGCTGCTTGTCGAAGTGCGACAGGCACCAGATGTGTTCTATATGAAGTTCAGACCTGAGTCCCAAAGTCAGGTTAATCTCGAGCATCCTCACTGAATTGTTGATGTGAGCCTGTGAATGAGTCACAACAAATTTATATTCCAATATCTCGAGAGGAGCAAAAAGACAGGAAAATGCAACTATGCTGACGCCTTGCCAAAATATATATCTCATTTAGTGTTGATTTATAATAGGGAACTTGTGTGAAATAAAACCATGTCTTAAGCATACATCAGTTATTAGCAAATATTTTCAAATATCATCATATATCAATCAGCTATTGTTAGTAATTGGATGGTTAGATGACCTGCAACAAAATATACAATGCTTACTTAATTAAAAGTGGGAGTTCAGGCAATGAAGCCAAGGGGATAGCACTTTATTACACTCAGAATAGGTACTAAGCAAGATAGATCCTGATAGTGGTGTTTTGCATAGATAATTGCTGATATTTTTGTAACCGCTTTCTATTTGAAGGAACAGTTTCTTGCATTTATTTTAAAAAAGTATCACCAGTGTTAATTTCTAACATATGAATTGTGCTTTTCAGTTATGACATGTGTTACAAAGCAACTACTCAAGACAAGTCGCTCATTGGTTAGGATACACTTTGGGAAAACTTGGGCTCAATTTTCTCATGTTTGTTTTCAAAGCTCCCACTAGCAGGAAAACCAAACAATTTCTGCTGGCATTAGCAGCACCTCCTAATTGGGATTAACCACCTTCAGGGGGGAAACAAAATCCTTATGGGTCACACATTGGAAACTCTGGTTTCAGGGTGGCACAGTGATTAGCACTGCTGCCTCACAGTGCCAGGAAACCAGATTCAATTCTGGCCTCAGGTCACTGTCTGTGTGGAGTTTGCATGTTCTCCTTGTGTGTGCGTGGGTTTCCTTTGGGTGCTCCGGTTTCCTCCCGCACTCCAAAGATGTGCGGGTTAGGTTGATTGGCCATACCAAATTGGCCCTTAGTGTCAGGGCATTAGCAGGATAAATACATGGGTTACGGGGATATAGCCTGGGTGAAAATGTTGTCGGTGCAGGCTCGATGGGCCAAATGGCTTCCTTCTGCACTGTAGGGATTCTATGATTCTATGATTCAGAGAGATTGGGGTGCACTTTTCGGCATTCCTTGACAGATGAATGGAATGCCTACTATGATGAAAACATTAACACTTGAAGCTCAGCCAAACATTCATAATGGCCAAAGCTGTCCAAACAATAGACTGTTCTCTGGAAAGGAAAGAAAACAAGGTTCAAATTTCAATTACAATGTCGGCTACCTGTTACTCAGTGTAAGGGAAAAGTTGATGGTTAGATTGGTTTCAAATGTCAAAACCAGGTTTTTTTTTAACAGCCAGAGCCACATAAAACTCAGCAGAAAAGTTGAAAGCACAGGCTGACCGGATATTTTGTAACACTTTTCAATGCATACAGGTGCTTTCCTAATTGATTTTCACTGTAAAGCATGTGAACAGATATAGGAAGATGGTCGATGTTAGGATTGAATTACTATTGAAGTTTAAAGTTTATTTTAAAGTTTATTTATTAGTGTCACAAGTAGGCTTATATTAACACTGCAATTAAGTTACTGTGAAAATGTAAAGAACAGACCCTTATGATGAATCATTGCATCAGAAACACATTTAAATTACAATACAGCACTTAATAATGGCATTTGAAGGTGTGAAAAACACTTCACACTTTTCAGAATGTTCCAGGCCCCTCAGTTTAGGCTTTCTATTTTCTTCACAAACTCTCAAACCTGACCTGCTTTTAATGGGCTTTCAAAATCCTGCACCAACAGATGAAAATGTTGTGTGGGAGGAAATCCACTTCTTCTCCCACATTTAAAATTGGGGAAAAGGCCTCAGTGTATCTGGATGTGCATTTTACACGCCAGGCTTTCAAAACCCACAAAACGGCCATCGGAAAATGACGCAGGGTCCGGAATGCAGAGCAAAATCAGATTACCTCCACATAGATAGGTTAGTTGCATTGGCCATGCTAAAAATTCTTCCTCAGTGTACCCGAACAGGCACTGGAGTGTGGCGATTAGGGAATTTTCACAGTAACTTCGTTGCGGTGTTAATATAAGCCTTACTTGTGACTAATAAATAAGTTTAAAACTTTATACTCAGGCCCTGATTTCTGTCCCTATTCAGCATTGGCTTACTATTATGTTGAGGTATGATGACCTTGGTGTGTACACCCTCACCACGGGGTAGAACCTGGTTGTCCACCTCCTCCTGCTGCTCATGCTGCAGCATCTTCCTCCTGAATCTGGCCCTCCCTCATGCTCTGCTTGCTCACTTTGACTGGCTTCTACTGCTGGTATATGAGAGGGGACCATGTCAATCCTCCATGCTTCCTTGGATGAAGCACAATGCGCCCTTCCACAGCATTCCTTTCCTTCTTGCACATGAGTGTAATAGTCAGTGGGGGGAGGACGCCAATGAAAAATTATCTGGTCTGAACAGCAACCCCATCCGCCCACTCCCTTCAGTTACGAGAAGATGATAGGAGTTAATTTCTAGGCACAAAAACAGACCTACTCTGACCAGGTAGGCCTGCTCTGCGCATTTCAAGGTCCACACAGTTGGGATGCAAAAATCTGAAATCAGTGGATGGAGCTGATGATTTAAGTGGCCGGTTGTCTTCCTGAACTGCGCTAACCTGAAATTTGGCTGGCCACCAAACCTGCCCCCACAAAAGTGGAACACACTTGTTCAGCGGTAGCACATAGCCTTTCCGATGGTTTCCCATATTTGTGCCACAACAGAGAGCCTCTCCAGTGTAGCAAATATCTGGGTCTAAGTGTGGCCATTCACCCACTGAAATGTACTTCCTCACACAGATGAAAATTTGTCCGGAAAAGTCGATTTTATTAAATTGAAACTGAAGATTTTAATTTTTCTTTCTGTGCATTAAATCCATTAAAAAATTTGCCTCAACCCTTCCAGTCAGCGGCAATGCGTACCCACAAAGATTTTCCCAACCTGACGCTACTGTCCATCTCTTCCAGAATCTTCTGATCCTGAGTGACACCAAATGGGCAGCGTGATGTCTCCCGTCTAACTCCAAGTGAATTTGGAGAAGGAAAGGACATGCCCCCTATTTATGGAGGTAGCTGTCAGATTCTGCTAAGTATTTCGAGAACCAGTCTTTTAATGAATGAATGAATGAGTGAGTAAATAAGTGAATGAGTGAGTGAGAAGCATGGAATCATCCAGAACAAAGCAGTCTATTTAATTACCACCCCACCTTAAACATTCAGCCCCTCCATGAATGACGCACAATGGCAATAGTATGCACCATCTACAAGAGGAGTTGCAACAACTCACCAAGGCTCCTTCCAAATCACCTTCCAAACCTATGACCTCTGCCACCTCAAACTACAAGGGCAGCAGATGCATGAGAATGCCACCTACTTTCAGTTGCCCTCAAGGTCGCACACAATCCTGACTTAGAACTATATCGGCATTCCTTCACTGTCACTGGGTCAAAATCCTGGATCTCCCTTCCTAACAGCGTGGTGTATGTACCTACACCATTGTATAGTTTTCAGGAGTTCAAGAAGGAAGCTGACTGCATCCTTCTTGAGGGCAATTAAGGACATGTAGTGAATGCTACCACAGCCAGCAGACCCAATGAGAGAATAAACTTAAGAAAATGGTGGAAGTAGATAGGTTGATCAGCGGGTAGGCAGATGAGTGGGCACATGCATGAGTGGGTAGGTGGGTTGGTGAAGGGGTTAGTCTGGTTGTGTTGGTGTTTGTTGGGTGGTTGGAGGGTAGTCAGGTCTGGGTGGGGGGGGTGTTAGAAGGGAGTTTGGGGATGTAGTCGAGTGGGGGTGTAGTTGGGTTGGGAGGCTGGGGGATAGTCAGATGGTTGGGGATACAAGTTGGATGGTTGGGGGATCTAGTTGGGTGGTTGTTTTGGAGGAGGTGATTGGACCAACAGGACAGTTGTGCAGTTATCCAAATGTCAGAGCAGGTTTTACATGTTGAACATTTCTTGGGTAAGTTTGCAGGTAAGTCATGCATATCCAGCCCAAGACTCTGCTCTAAGCTTAGGGTCAGTGGCATTCATGCAGGTTTCCATGCAACAGAGAATTGCTCATCGGAACTTTAATTTACTGGACATTTCCAGCTTAGATCTGCGTGGCACGGCTTCCACAAGTTCCTGACGCAGATCATCCTGTGTATATCCAGGGGCAGGTTTTTCACTCTCATTTTTGGTGGGTGGGAATGGCGGAGGGGGTGGAGAATCAAGGGGATCCCAAAACTCCCTTTATGCCACTGGTATTTCCTTGCTTGATGTACTTGTCCCCCCTACTGCCAATGGCAGGAACTCTATTTGAATATATTTAAATATTGGGCCTCCCCGCTGTAACATTCTGCCATGTAGAGAAGTTGCCCCATTTCCCACTCACCCTTGCCGACAGCATGATGTCGCATTGGTGTTTACAACAGGTCTTTGAAACAGGAAACAGGAAACTGGTGAATGGAACCCACGTAAGCACAGCACCCGGGGGGAGATGGTCATGCCTGAGCAGTAGCCTGGCAGTACCCTGGAAATACCTTGGCAGTGCCCCAGCATTGCCCTCAGCACTGCTGAGCGCTAGTGGTGGGGGCGCAGGGTTTCCGCTGGGGAAATTCAAGGTGTGGGGGTGGTGGGGGTGGGGGTGGGGGGGTGGGGGAGGCTGCGGGGTGGGGGGGGCTCCATATTGTGGGGTGGAGTTCCTTGGGATAGGGGCATTCCATGTCTGTCTGGGGGGTCCTTCATGGGGGTGGTTCTGTGTCTATCGGGTCACTCCTTTTATTTTTTTTCCATTGATCAGTAGCCTCAGTTGCTGGTGGGACCCGACCCTATTAATATGAATTCATGGGACCTGCCTCCTGGATTTATTTCAGAGTGCTCAAACATTCAGCAGGAAAGGCCGGCAGCACAGCCAATGGGTTACTTACCGGTTTCCCAAGCTGAATTGACACCCGAGAAAATTCCATGCCTGGTCTCCAGTGACTGGTGGAAGATATGGCCCATGATCTTCTCATTTAGTAAGAACAATCGACGACATTCAAAAATAAAAATACAAGCCGGTGATTCTACTTTAAGTGCCAGTTGCAAATCTCTGAATGCTTCAGAAAGGTCTCTTTCCTTTATAATCATTATATAAATAAAATAAACCATCTATGATTCATGTACCAATCATTTATTTGAGACTCACTATACGTTGCTTGATAAAGTGAATATATAAACGTAAGTTGCTGCACTTGTGAAACTAATGGATGTCTTCTTTCACAAGCAGTGGCATGTTTATCGTACAATGTTGATTACTGCCACATTTAAACCTCAGATGAATTAATGTGACAGAATTGTGTTAGCTATGAAATATGAAAGATATGAAATATGAAAGATGGACGGCACGGTGGCACAATGATTAGCACTGCTGCCTCACAGCGCCAGGGACATGGGTTCGCTAACAGCCTTGGGTGAGTATTTGGCGTTGGCACGTTCTCCCCGTGTTTGCGTGGGTTTCCCACGCGTACTCCGGTTTCCTCCCACAGTCCAAAGATGTGTGGTTTTGGTGGATTGGCCATGGTAAATTGTCCCTTAGTGTCCCAAGATTTGCAGGTTAGATGGATTGGCCACACTAATCTGCCCCTTAGTGTCCCATAATGTGCAAATTAGGGGGATTAGCGTGGTAAATACGTGGGGTTATGGGGATAGGGCATAGGTTAGATGCTCTTTCGGAGAGTAGGTGCAGACTCAAATGGCCTCCTTCTGCACTGTTGGGATTTTATGATTCTATGATGGACAAATACAACAGAATGGATTGTATAGTTGCTCAGTTTACATAATAGAAGAAAGAAGTTCAAATACCAATACCTACTTGTACCTTGTTTACAAAGGATTCAGTGGGTTAATTACCATGTTTTCTTACTTCCTTAATTGATTACCTTTTTTCTTTGAACATTACATAAATTAAGAACAAAACGCAGAGGCTGCACTTTAGGAGATTAGGAAGTGCTTTGTGGTCAGGCACTGTGAGCTTGTTGATCTCTGCAGAAACTCTTACATCTAAACCAATAATAATAAGAAAATTGTTCTTATTAAACATGCAGGAATAAACAAGAGTCATCCAGTCTGTCGAGCTCGATCCCTCAGTTTCAACAGCAATACTGTCGACCAGTAAAAATACTGCACTCAGAAATCTGTGCTTGCATGTGCAGAATGTTATTAGTGATGAAGAAGCTATATTTGAGTGGACAGGAGGAATTTTGCCGAAGGAGGACAAAAGACTCAGGAAAATAAAACACAGTTAATGGAAAGTGAAGTTGATAGTGAAGGAGGTTCTTCAGAAGTATTTGGAGAAATGGGGAGACTCAAAGCATTATTCACTAATGCCAATAGAAAGATGTCTGGCACAGTGTGGAATCCAATTAATTTGATGTTGAATGCAATGTTCATCAAGACTGATGTTAACAAATGACTTTGCTGATCTTAAGCAGATGGGGAAAAGTGGAACAGTACAGTTGGAAACCAGTAAACAACTAACATGGAGGCTGGTTCCCTATAAGTCAGCTACAATTATTGCCACCATGACTTTCCAAAAGGAAATCATGGGGGCAATTCTCCCAAAAGTGTTGAATTGGCGGGAAAGCTGTTCTAAATCCCAACTGTTTTGTCACTTCAGCTTCTCACGTGAATCTCCGCACTCTGTGCACTGTAGAGCTCCCAGTCGTGAACCTCATTAAAAACCCAGGAGGGACGAGGCCTATTCGTGCCAGAGTTTGACAGTTCTGGAACACTGCGCATACACTGTGGTCCTGATCTGTCAGACTCCCCGTTTGCTGACCAGCTCAATCGCTGGCCAGCCTGGGACCACTGCAGTGCTGTCCCTCCAGCACCCCCCACGGCCCAATCGTGGGCCCCACAGAATTCCCGGGCCAGCCCTGTCCCCTCCCCCGTCCTGGAGCGCCCTGATGCACAGCCCATTCGCCCCCCCCCCCCAGCAATGGCGATCCCCTCACCCTGGCAGACTCTCCCCAACTGATCCTCCTGGGTCAGACCCCATGGAGGCAGCCCCCCCCCCCCCCCGGCAGACCACCCCCCCAGCCCGCCCCAATCGCTGACCTCCCTCCATCCCAGACCGACCCTGTTTGCAGGGTGGCAGCGGGATCCCCCACCCCCACCAATCGCCCCTAGGCCCTGCCCACAATAAGCCCAGCCCCCTTGGCACTGCCCAATGCCTGATGGGCAATGCCAAGGTGCCCCCTGAGCATGGGCACTTTGTCTCTTGGGCAGTGCCAGGGGGCACAGGCTGGCACTGCCAGGGTGCCCACCCCCACCACCTGACTCCCTGAGGGGCCCGGATTGCCCTCTCCCCTTCATTCTGGTGGGGTCTCCTACTTGTTCCTCGAATGAGGGGAGCTAGTCTCAACCTCATCGGAATGAAGTACTCCTGGCGGGGTGGGAGATTCAATCGGGACCTGAAAGATCCCAATAATAAACTAATAAACAGATTTAAAACAGATTTTTAAAAATTTAAATTACTTACCTACCTTCCCGCCAGTTTCCAGTGCAGTCTGGCCGGTGACTGTTCGCCGGCTCTGGGAGATGTGCATGCATTCCCAGCGCATACGCAAATCCCTGTTCAAGGCTGGTGACGTGCATCTCTCACTGTGACCCGACAGAAAAGTTGCGGATCGCGATGGGAGAATCGTAGCCCATACTTGTAGGTGCAAAGGAAACATCTGAATAGCCATGTAATAATAAGTGAAAGAAAAATGTGGGAGCACTTATTTAGCAAGCTGGAATGATAAATTTTGTTTGGCTTTCAGACATTATATTTGTGCACCTACATTTTTTGAGATGTGTCCATCTATTTTTGGGTGGCACGGTGGCACAGTGGTTAGCACTGCTGCCTCACAGCGCCAGGGACCCGGGTTCGATTCGGCCTTGGGTTACTGTCTGTGTGGAGTTTGCACATTCTCCCCGTGTCTGCGTGGCTTTCCTTTGGGTTCTCCAGTTTCCTCCCACACTCCAAAGATGTGTGGGTTAGGTTGATTGTCCATGCTAAATTGCCCATTAGTGTCAGGGAGATTAGCAGGGTAAATATGTGGGGTTGCGGGGACAGGGCCTGGGTGGGATTGTGGTCGGTGCAGGCTCAATGGGCCAAATAGCCTCCTTCCGCACTGTAGGGATTCTTTGGTTCCATGATATTGGATTCTAGGCATGGGACCTGGTTCTTAGACATTCTCTGATATCTGCTCAACACTTATTAATTAGTGCAGCATCTAAACAGGTTGCAGTGAAGGCAATCTGCTCCGAGGCTTGATTCTAACCTCTCCCTTGAGAGTCTAATACATGGTTGACTGATGTCAGTGGTATGTCATCATCTATGCCATAAATTAGCATACTCCATCTGATTACACTTCACCCCCGCACACTCCCCAACTCCACCCCCCACCTGCACTATTCTATATTCAACAACAACACAAAGCAATCACCAAAATCTTGCTGCCATTTTTGCCAGCGGGATCTTATGGTCCCGCTGTCGGGGCACCTCTGCCACTAGTTTCCCCTCGGCCAGGAGTGCGCTTAATGGGAAGCCTCATTGACACTAACGGGACCATAAGATCCTGCCACCAGTGAGCAGTGCGCCGCCTCCCAGCATTGTGAAACACGGTGCGTAGGTGAAGGAAAATCCCACCCTGTATTTCTGTAACTCTCTTTTTACAACCACAGATTCTACCCAACTCCAATTCCTACTCTACTCATCCCCAGATCACAGTCCTGGGGGATTCAATCTCAGTATTTTCCATCTGGGGGAAGACGACTTGAAGATCTTTCTTCTGCATCTGGCAGGACATCATCATCTGTAGAATAGGACAAGGCTTTAGCAGCATTACTCTCAGGATTGCTGGAAAGAAGTGTGTAGGTTGCAGCGTAGCTGAACTGCAAGGGCAATGAAGAGTGTTCAGTGAAACACTCATCCAGAAGAGAAGATTGAAGAGAATTGACTTTTGGACACTCTGGGACTGAAAGTGAAGAACCAGGAACACTCTGGGGAACTTGTTCCTTCAAAGGACTCTGTTAAAGATTTTCAGAAGAGGAATGATCTCCAGTGCCAGAGAAGATTGTCACAGCTGAATCAAAGAATGAAACGACATGAAGGTCCAAGTTTTCAATAAACTTAAAATTTCCTCATCATTTTAAGTTCATAGAATTCTATGAATTCTATGAACTTAAAATGATGAGGAAAAAAATGAACAACTTCCTGTAAGACTGTCAGGAAAAGAAGAAGAGGTAATTTCCCAATGGTTTTTTGGGGCGGGGGGGAGGGGGGGGGCATTTTTGGGGAGGGGGGTGGGTGGTTAGGGGGTGCTATCTATGGGTGGCACAGTGGCACAGTGGTTAACACAGCTGCCTCACAGCAGCAGGGGCCTGGGTTCGACTCCCAGCTCACTGTCTGTGCGGAGTCTGCACGTTCTCCTGTATTCGTGTGGCTTTCCTCCAGGTTTCCTTCCACAGTCCGGAAGATGTGCTGGTTAGGTGCATTGGCCATACTAAATTCTCCCTCAGTGTACCTGAACAGGCGCCGAAGTGTGGCGACTGGGGGATTTTCACAGTAACTTCATTGCAGTGGGACATAAGCCTACTTGTGACACTAATAAAAATAAAATAAATAAATAAAATACCCTGCCTTTGGACAGGAACAAAATGGAATTTGGTATACAGACTTGACCTTACAGTTTATGAAAGAATGTCCTGAACTTTTGGGTCCATGAAAAAGAAATGGAAAATTTGGTGTGTCATTTTGTGAGTGGCCTCCAGAGTTCTCTGAGGAACATGTTGGATAGACTGTACAAAGGCTGGTAGAAATGGGTAGAATGTGCATGGCACCAGCTCATTCACTTTTACCTGAAATTTGCTTTTGGAGCAACACATTAAAGCATGCTCCTTCTGTTTCAAGCAGCTCTTGGAAATAATCGGACCAATCGAGGTGCCACACCCGACTTTCAATTGTTCAATGTTCATATTTTAACCCATAATTCAAAATGACCCATACAGGCTCCAGGAATTCAATTAATCTTCAGAAATGTCACCATGTCATAGGCTCTCTGTGACAGTTATGGCCTGGATTTAGCAGTAAAAATAAAGATGAGGCCTTCATTTCTTCCCATTATTAGAGTAAACATAGGGAGCAACTTCCAGGGAATGGGGCATGCACAGTTAACCATGGGGAATCTGGAAGTAGCGGTTGGATTTGCCCTGTTTTACCGTAACTGTAGCTGGAATTTTACTTCCCGCCTGTCACAGGAATCGGAACGGGCGAGGGGCGGAACATGGAAAGGTCCATTGACCTCGGGTGGGGTATTATGGTTTTGGAACGTGTGAGGCCATAAAATCCAGTAGTATATCTCAGCAAGAGGCTTTGCATTCAAATACATGGAAGAATATGAAGGTGCTGTAATGATATGGTAGAAACCCACTCAAATCACCAGAAAAAAGAGTGTGCTTGTCCACTCCATTGTATGCAAATTTTTAACAGGCAAATAACTTCTCTGGCACTGAAAATTAATTTTAGAAAATGTTGTCTTATTTTAACAGATTTGACTTATTGTTGTAGATTTGTAACATGTAATAAATGCTTTTTAACATTTGGTTTCTCTTATCTCTCTTGAAATCTTCTTTCTTTTCGTCTCTTTAATTCACTTTTTCGACACTGCATTAAATATTTTAATTTACCCTTTCTGGTTGAGATGCTGTGCTGCCCTGTAACAATTCTTCAATCTGATTGATGAAGAAAGGAGATAAACAGTTTCTTGCTCTTGGCACAGATTTCAGATCCCTTGTTGATGGTGCTTTACCAAAATGTCTTTCTAATTATCATTAATTCCAGTGAAAAACCCCACGGTAAACCTGTAATGAATGTAACCGTAATGAATGGCTAGAACTGTCCATTTACCACGGAGAGCAAAACCTGGGCCAATTTGACAGCTCTTGCTTTAATGCCTTTGTTTATTTTGTTCCAAGAATTAGACTCATTACTTTTATTATGTACATGAAAGACAACACGGTAGCACAGTGGTTAGCACTGCTGCTTCGCAGCTCCAGGGACCCGGGTTCAATTCCAGCCACGGGTGACTGTCTGTGTGGAGTTTGCACATTCTCCCTGTGTCTGCTTGGGTTTCCTTCAGGTGCTCCAGTTTCCTGCCACAATCCAAAAATGTGCAGGTTAGGTAGATTGGCCACACTACATTGCCCCTTAGTTTTCAAAGATGTGTAGGTTAGATAGATTAGCAATGGTAACTGCATGGGGTTATAGGCCAGATGGGAGGACCTGAGAGGAATGCTCTTTTGGAGAGTCGATGCACACTCGATGGGCTGAATGGCCTCTTTCTGCACAGTAAGGCTTCTGTGGTTCTAAGAAGCTATTTCCTGCTGTCCACAATGATGTTCCTGAAATTTTTAGAAATAAACTCATTAACTATTGATGCTACAAAATAATAATTGCACATTAAAAATCATTCCCACCCTCCTCCTGCCTGAGATGTTGCAGTCAACTGCAAATTAGTAGGTGGTTCTTACAGGAGAATTAGAATCTGTCGGGAGAGAATTAATAGGAGACAAACCAAACATGTGGCTATTCATTTTATGCTTTTAACATGAGCATTAGTTTTCCAAATTATTCAGTGTATCATGTCAAGGCAGATCTACCCTGGAAATGTGCCCGTTATCACATTGGCTGCGGTAACGTCCAGCCCAGACCACCTGCTTGAAATAAGTGTTGGGCTCCTTTAGTATGCAAATCAGGCTCCTTTGCCCATTGTCAGGCCTCAAATGCAGAATGCAGGCACAAGTGGATAGAGTTTGTGCCACTCCTTGAAAAGAAAGGAAAGATCTTTCTTCGTGTTCCTTTGTTTGCATGTAAAATTGGGCTGGATTTCTGTCTGAATTACATTAGTTTGTACCTAACCAGAGTTGCATTACAATGATAGACATCGAGGCACAATTCTTATATTTGTTTTAACCTTTAGTTGTATAAATGCTGCGGTTTCTGCGTGATTTAACTTCCCTGTCTGACTTGAGCCCTTCTTTCACTAAAAGAGGCCAGATAGTCAGCAGTGCACAGAGAGCCTTCCCCATTCCACTCTCTCTCTGTCTGTTTGTTTCAGTCTACAGCTTGGAGAACAGCTGTGGTTGTATCCTACTGAGACCGTGCAGTTTAAATGGGGTCATTCAACTAGTTGACATGCTAAATTCTACCATCTGATTTTCAACAGATTTCACTCTCCCATGCAGGGCCATCAATGCCACCACCTGTGAACAGTAAGAATGGGAATAATAATGCTGCATCACGCAGGTGTTACTTTCAGAATTCCAGTGAGGGCAAATGTAAATGAAGGTAACGATGTTAGCTTCAGGGCCTGTTAGAATATTGCCTGCCACAAGGGGCTACCCATTTTTTTTTGGTGTTAATTTATTCTGTTCTTTCTACAGTTGTGGTGAGTACATTAAAATTCTACATGCTTGACATAGTTTAACTTTTCACCATTAAATTACTTCCCTTTGTTCATGTTAATATATGAGGAGAGAGATTAACACCTTTAATTAATACTTAGAACGCACGGCACATCACATTTTGTACAGATTAACATTTCATTTGAATAATGAATGAGCGTATACAGGTGTGCAAAGCACACTTCTGCCCCAAGTATTCTGATAATGAGTTAGCTCTTTTATTTTTATAATTCATGATTGCGAACGTTATTTCACTGTTAAGTATGACTTCTTTTGCAGTTATTTACTGTGTCTGTACTAGCGCCCCTCTAACCGAATCATTGGTGCCATTGACACAATGGACTCAGTTTAATATTCTTCACCACGGACTTAAATGGACTTTACCACAGGAAAATATGCCGACCTTCATTTTACATTGTAACCCGATTAGAAAGCCGATTGAAGTTCATAAGATATAGAAGCAGAATTAGGCCATTCGGCCCATCGAGTCCACTCCGCCATTCAATTATGGCTGATATGCTCCTCATCCCCATTTTCCTGCCTTCTCCCCATAACCCTTCAGCCCATTACCAATCAAAAGCTGAAGCTATACAGTCCCAGTTCACAGGGATAGAGCGAATTCTCTTGATTGTTAAAGAAGTCCCCATCTGGCAGCATGGTGGCACAATGGTTAGCACTGCTGCCTCACAGCGTGGCTTCACACTCGGGTTCAATTCCCAGCTTGGGTCACTGTCTGTGTGGAGTTTGTACGGTCTCCCCGTGTCTGCATAGGTTTCCTTTGGGTGCTCCGGTTTCCTCCCACACTCCAAAGATGTGCAGGTTAGGTGGATTGGCCGTGCTAAATTACACCTTAGTGTCAGGGGGATGCAGGGTAAATAGGTAGGGTTACGGGGATAGGGGCTGTGTGGAATTGTTGATGGTGCAGGCTCGATGGGCCAAATGGCTTCCCTCTGCACTGTAGGGATTCTATAATTCGCTGATTCTTTCCGATTGATCCAAATTATAAATCTATTTCTGAAAAGAACATGAAGGGTTTTTACGGTGTCAATAAGCTCTGAACAAATATGTTTTGAGTAGCGACTAAAAATGCCAAGAATTTATTTCAAGTATACAGTGCACATAAATATCAATTGAAGTCAATAGAAAGAAAACTCTGGAGAGATGTAAAACCAGCTGCTGTGTTGCTATCATCCAATATGCATTATTACGTGTTGTCAGAATCTACCCTGATGTGTCCATTATTAGCAGTGGCAGAGCCCATTCAGGCAATCTGATGCACTCTGTTATGGGTGTTTAATCATCCATCCGGCACAATCTTCCTCTGTACTGTGGTCTAGTGATCCCTTATGCTCGAGCACACTAAGAAATGTTCACTTGACATCGCTGTTGGAAAGGTATCCTTTACCTTTGTGAATATCAAATGGTATAATCCGCACAGAGACTGCAGCGGTTCAAGAAGGCAGCTCACCACCACTCCTCAAGGGCAATTAGAAATGGGTAATATATCATAGAATCATAAAATCCCTGCAGTGAAGAAGGAGGCATTTGGCCCATCAAGTCTGCACGGACCACAATTCCTATCCCTGTCTCCCTACGGATTTACCCTGCTCATCCCCCTGATACTAAGGGCCAATTTACCATGGCCAATCCACCTAAACTAACCATGGCACATCTTTGGACCATGGGAGGAAACTGGAGCACTGGAGGAAACCCAAGCAGACACGGGGAGAACGTGCAAACACCACATAGACAGGTACCTGAGGCCGGAATTGAACCTGGGTCCCTGGCGCTGTAAGGCAGCAGCACTAACCACTGAGCGATCATGCCACCCATATGCTGCCCTCGCCAGTGATGCCCACATCTCAGTAGTTCGGGTGGCACGGTGGCACAGTGGTTAGCACTGCTGCCTCACAGTGACAGGGTTCGATTCCCAGCTTGGGTCACTGTGTGGAGTTTGCACGTTCTCCCTGTGTCTGTGTGGGTTTCCTCTGGGTGCTCCGGTTTCTTCCCACAGTCCAAAGATGTGTGGGTTAGGTGGATTGGCCATGCTAAATTACCCCTTAGTGTCAGGGGGATTAGCTAGGGTAAATGCATGGGGTTGTAGGGATAGGGTCTGGGTGGGATTGTGATCAGTGCAGACACAATGGGCCGAATGGCTTTCTTCTGCACTGTAGGGATTCTATGATTCTATCAACTATTAAGAAAGGATATGTTTACGAAGAGAAGACATTTTAGTTGTAGAATTTCTTCTTGAGGGTTGAAGGGATGCAAATTATATTTTGCATGCACAATATATTTTATCTGGTTGCATGATGTGGAACAAGTGAAGTTTAATACTTTAAGGTTTAATTTTAAAAAGAAGCTGGATCTGATTATTTCCCCAATTCAAATCAACTTAACTTGTAGACTCCAAATATTCTGCACAATCTTGGCATGCCAGAAAATACAATAAACACTTTAAAATAATTTATTTTAATTAACCTCACTTTTTCTTCAATGAGAATATTACTTCACTATGGCATAATTTTCCCCTGTCTCATTAGTTTTGACTGCTCAAAGTCAACCACACTCGACTCAGTTATATTGTAATAAATAAAAGCAAAATACTGTGGATGCCAGAAACCTGACTTAAGAACAGAAAATGCTGGATAAGCTCAACAAGTCTGGCAGCATCTTTGGGGAGAGAAACAGAGTTAACATTCTGAGTCAATATGACTTTTCTTCAGAGCTAACAGAGGGAGAAATGTTTAAAGTTTATTTATTAGTGAAACAAGTAGGCTTATATTAACACTGCAACAAAGTTGCTATGAAAATCCCCTCATCGCCACACTCCAGCCCCTGTTCGGGGGCACTGAGGGAGAATTTAGCAAGGCCAATGCACCTAACCAGCATGTCTTTCCGACTGCAGGAGGAAACCAAGCACCTGTAAGAAACCCAAGCAGAGACAGGGAAAACATGCAGACTCTGCACAGACAGTGACCCAAGCCAAGAATCAAACCCAGATCCCTGGCGCTGTGAGGCAGCAGTGCTAACCACCGTGCCACCCCTCTGATGGATTCTATACTGTTTAAGGGAGGTGCAGCCAGTGGAGCAGAATAGAAGAACAGTGATAGGTGTGAGCTCGGAGAGACCGAACAAAGATATGTTAGGCAGAAGACAAAGCAAGCGGATAGCAGTGTTACGGACTATAGAAAGTGCTGATAGTGGCATGAAGGTAAAATATCAGAATGTGATAAGAGGAGAACAAATGTCATTGCTCAGTGAAAGCAAAGCTGGAGAACAAATGACAGCAGGCCCTCTGGAGGAGGGGTGTTTGCATTGGGACAAAATGGATTGGGAAAAAAGGGTCAAGATGGAGAAGAAAGTTTACAGTCCTAAGTTGTTGAACTCAAGAAGGCTATAATGTGCTTAATCAGAAGATGGGTATTGTTTTTCCTGTTTGCATGGGGCTTCACGGAGCATTGCAGCAGGTCAAGGATGGACATGTGGGCATGAACCATAGAATCCCCACACTGCAGAAGGAGGCCATTTGGCCCATCAAGTCTGCACTGATTCTCAGAAAGAGCATCTTACCCAGGCCCACCACCACCAACCAACCCCACCCCCGCTATCCCCCTGCCCCCCCGCTCACCCCACCCTATCCCTGTAATCCCACGCAGGCTAAGATCAAACATCAGATCAAGTCTAAGCAGTCTGGATCTTGTTTGCCCCTCTTGTGGGGACCATGATTTGGATTCAACTGGAATTTGAATTTGATTTCTGGAGCAAGCAAGGAATTGATTCGGGTCCATTCCCGTTCCACTTTGAACATTGGCTTTGTAACTTTAAGAATGGAGTAAAACAATTTAAAAACCCATGCATTTAGCATGGCTAATCCACCTAAACTACACATCTTCAGACGCGAAAGGGCAATTTAGCTTGGCCAATCAACATAACCTGCGCATCTTTGGACTGTGGGAGGAAACCAGAGCACCCAGAGGAATCCACGCAGACACGGGGCGAATGTGCAAACTCCATACAGACAGTCAACGAAAGCTGTAATCGATCCCGTGGTGAGGCAGCAGCGCGAACCACTTTCCCACCATGCCACCGTGACACCAAGATGCTGCATTGAAATGGCAAGCGCAGTTCGTGAAGGTGTACCACAAAACAGTCACATTTAGCCTCTCCAGTCTATAGGAGACCGCATTGGGAGCAGTGAATACAGTCGACCAAATTGAAGGAGGTGCAAGTGAAAGATTGCTTCACCTGAAAGGAGTGTTTGGGACCTTGGATGATGAGGAGGGAGGATGTCAAAGGGCAGGTGTTGTACCTTCTGCGAATGCATGAGAAGATGCTGTGGGAAGAGGCTCTGAAAGGTTGGGGTGATGGAGGATTGGACCAGGGGTGTCACAGAGGGAGTGGTCCCCGTGCATTGCTGACTGCGGAGTGGGGGGGGGGGGTGAGGATAAGATGAGCTTAGTGGTGGAATTGGCAGAGGATGATCCTTTGAGTGCTAAGGCTGGTGGGGTGAAAAATTAGGACAAAGGTTCTGAGAGGGAGGGCAAGGGGTGAGGAGTAGGGAAGGATCCCTCTTTCCACATTCACAGCCCTTTTCTTTATGCTAACTCCAATTACTACAACTCCATTGCATTCAATTATGGGTAGATGCCAGAGAAGCCGGAATTGTTCCAATTGAGCGCATTAAGAGGAAATTGAATAGGTGCTTTGAAAATCATGAAGGGTTTTTATAGAGTGAAAAATGCAGGAGGCTCAGTAACCACAGGATGCATTTTTCTTTGGGACAAAAGAGCAGGAGGGGAAATGAGGAGAATTTATTTTATACGTAGCTAGCTTGTGATGATTTCAATTAGACTGCCTAAAAGTGTGGTAAAAGCATGTTCATTAGTAATTTCCAAAAGAAAGTTGGATAGCTACTTGAAGGAGAAGAAAATGTGGGGCTATTGGGAAGTATTGGGGCTCATTTGATAATTCCAAGAGTCAGCAGAGACATGATCAACCAAATGGCCTCCTTCTGTCTTGGTCCTTTCTTTTTGGACTGAAAGGTATTTTATTCGAACTATAAAGGGACTGAATACAAATCCTAAAGCTCCAGGCTCATACAATTCAAACTGAAAAGCCTACTGGAGCCAAACTAGGAGTATGGCAGACAGCATCTCTAGGGCTTCTGAGAGAGAAAGGCATGCTGTGGAAGACTATTGCACCTGCTGCCTCTGGCTTTACACCAATTCAGATTTCCAGAAGCAACAACTGATATCCAATCTTGCATTTTCAAATACCACAGATATATACTTCATTCTTTTTAACATGAATTGGTACGCAAACTTCTTTTTTAATGGCATTTAAAGCATACTGGATTAACAAGATTGAAGAACAAGGAGAGTAACCTGGACCCTTGAAAAGGACAACTTAAAAATAAAAGATGCCCTTGCTCGCTTTGCAAAGGAGAAATGTGGCAACTACTCTGGGGACCAGCCTGCCCATCTCCAGTGCCGAACCTTGTAACAGACAGGCAGGAGAGTTTCTGGCGATATGGGGCTGGCAGGTGTTGGACAGTCCTCCCACAAACCATACATTTTCTGTCAGGTTCAGTGCCGGAGGGCACAGGCAGCTATCATCCTGCATAATTACTGGGATCACGGCCTGCAGTTTTTCAGGCTCTTGCGCACTTGTCCTCACGGGTAATTCTCTAATCTTCTGACAGCTGGAACTGATAAACATGTTGGCAAGTCAAGGTCAACGAGAAAGCCAGAAACTGGTTTATTTTGCAGGAACATATGTGGCTGAGCAGAATCCTATTTCGAGCCATTTAACTTCTTCATAGAATTATTACAGTGCAGAAGGAGGCCATTTGGCCCATTGAGTCTGCACAGACCACAATCCCATCCAGGCACTATCCCCATAACCCCACGTATTTACCCTGCTAGTCCCCCTGACACTAAGGGGCAATTTACTATGGCCAATCAACCTAACCCCATCTTTGGGCTGTGGTGTGGAAACCGGAGAACCCGGAGGAAACCCATGCAGACCCATGCAAACTCTGCACGGTCACCTGAGGCCAAAATTGACCCCGGGTTGCTGGCGCAGTGAGGCAGCAGTGCAAACCACTGTGCCACTATGCCGCACCATCGATCGTGCTCGGATGAAATGAAAAATAACAAAACTGCACTCTGCTAGCCTGAAAGGGGGCTTACTTTTGAATTGATTTCCTTTCTAATCAGGTTGGGTTCGGTTAGGGGATACAGGTAGTTATGGAATGGACCAGAAATCCAGGGACCTGAACTGATGATTTGATCACATGGTTCCAATCCCACAACAGCAGCTGAGGAACTTAATTTCAATTAAGTAAATAAAATCTGGAATTTTAAAAAACTGTGGCCAGATTTTTGAGGAGTTAGCACAACTCCACAGACCTTGACAAATGGCTTTGCCAGTAAGGGGAAGGGAATCCCAAACTCAACAGGGCTATTTGAATTGAGTGCTGAGTTCACACAGACCCCATTTTGGGCTGGTGCCAGGAGCACCACTTGCAGTGTGGGAGGCACAAATTGATGGAGTAGATGTAAACAGTATTAAAGAGCAGATAAGATATACCTGAACTAACCTGAAGAATTATAAATCCCCCCACTCTTTAAAATGTAAATATAACTGGTTATCACAGTTAGAGATTGTTTTTTAAAACAAAATGTTGGTTGGACTGCTTTGATTGAGAGGCCAATGGGTGTAACATCTGCTCAAGCAGTTTAAATAGATCCCTTGTTGAAATTTCCCCAAGCTCTATGATGATGCTATTTTTAATGCTTGGCTGAGTTTCAAAGCTGCAATTAACTCAGCAGGGGGTTGTGAGTTCAAAGCTTGATTGACAACTTAAAGAGGCTACTAAAAGATTAGGGAAATCAGGGATGGGATTTTACCGCCGCACTTGCCCCGAAACCAGAAAATCCCACCCGAGGTCAACGGACCTTTCCACTTCTTACCCGCTACTCTGTGGCGGGCAGAATGGAAAGATTCACCCCAAAGAGATGATTGTTTTGTGAAAATGTCAACAAATGGCATGACCAGATGCTACTTTTTTTCTAACCTACAGCAGATGGCCTGTCAATCAACGCAGTCCAGCAGAGGGATTTTGTGAACTTTCAGTGACAGCTTGTTTTTATTAGGTACTTTTTAAAGATTTAATAAATGTCAGATTATTCAGTCGTTAAAACCTTATATGCCCTTCAAGAGCATTTATATCAATTTGTGACTCCACACTGTAGGTTCCAGTCCTTGCACCAGCCAAAATTGAGTCTATTCAAACTCAGCACTCACCTGTGTGAATCATACCCTGCTCCTCTCCACCCTCCAGCAAAGACTGGATTCATCAGAAAGGGGGGTGGGACTTCTGCCTCTGGGTGTGTTCAAAGATCCACGGATACTTCCCGGCTTTACCAAAATCCAACCCTATGTATCACTAAAGAGGCAATAGGGTAGCTCTACTGATCACTGTATCAATACTGGCAACCAATGTGATATGCTCATCATGTTCTCTATCTCTCTCTTTCTCTGGCTATGAAGGTGACAGCTTCACTCAGCTTTTAGGGCACCGATTAATTTCAGGCAGTCACAGGGAATCTCTATAAAATAAGCCAGACTGCAGCACGAGCATGAATTCCATGGCTGACTAATATTCACCACAGGAACAAAGTGAACATCTTTTATTTGGACATCTTGACCATCCCTACACCATTTTAACCCACAGGCTGCAAACACAAGTCATAAGTTCATCACGTTGTGAGGTCAATTGGCATGCCAATGTTGGAGATTAGTTAGGACAATAAGAAAGCAAGAACAATCCCAGAGATAAAAAACAAACAGAAAAGCTCCTAGACATAGACAGCAGGCCAGGTCACATCTATGGAAAGAGAAAAGCAGAATTTTGCTCCGGTTTCCTCCCACAGTTCAAAGATGTGCAGGTTAGGTTGATTGGCCATGCTAAATTGGTCCTAGCTGTGGGGGAATTAGCAAGGTAAATGTGTGGGATTGTTGTCGGTGCAGCCTCAATGAGCCAAATGGTCTCTTTCTGTATTGTAGGGATTCGATGAATGGGCGTGATTTTCCAGCCTTTCTCGTCCCAAAACCATAAAATCCTTTCCATGGTCCACCCCTTGCCCACTTTGATCCCGTGGCGGGTGGGACAGTAAAATTACAGCCAACCTTTCAGGTTTAAGATCTTTCAAAAGGTCACCACCCTGAAATGTTAACTGTTTCTCTATAGATGCAGCCTAATCTGCTGGTTATTGGCCATATTTTCTATTTCTATTTCAACGCCAAGTGTATAATCAAGAGCACCCCATTACTGCTTTACTCAAAGGGCTCTTTGGTATCTGAAACCAGAAGCTTCAGAGTATGTCTTTCCCCCTGTTTAACTGCTATTTTTTAATGTGATTTGATTTATTATTGTCATGTGTTGTGATACAGTGAGAAGTATTGTTTCTTGTGTGCTATACAGACAAAGCCTACCATTCATAGAGTACATAGGGGAGAAAGAAAGGAGAAGGTGCAGAATGTAGTGTTACAATCATAGTTAGGGTGTAGAGAAAGGTCATCTTAATACGAGGTAGGTCCATTCAAAAGTCTGATGGCAGCAGGGAAGAAACTGTTCTTGAGTCGGTTGGGACGTGTCCTCAGACTTTTGTATCTTTTTCCTGATGGAAGAAGGTGGAAGAGAGAACGGCCAGGGTGTGTGGGGTCCTTGATTATGCTGGCTGCTTTCCTGAGGCATGAAGAGCCAATCCCTCAATCCAGTATGAGGCACAACACACCTGCCCATTTTGTCCTACATGACTGTGCCAATGAAATCATCTACAGATCTGGATTATGGATGGAAGAATGAATTGTGATGGGTTGGATTTAATGACCACAATGAGGACAATCCCACCATGGCTATTTCCAGAAGGCCTGACGCAATTGTATGCCCATTAGACAGTTAACTGCTTGGCATTGGAGCTTCCTTTCCTTTAAGGGCAGCGATCGCTCCTCCTGACCAATCAGAGAAGCAGCAGCTCTTCAGTCCCTGCAGCACCACAAGAAGCGGCGGCCGGTACTAGCATTGCAACTGACCAGGAACAGCGAAGGGGGAGGCTAAGGACTAGAGATATGTGGAATTCACAGATGTCAGGTAGGCAAGCCCTAGCAACGGAGAGGGTGGTTTCAATACCTTGCTGCTGAGGGTATCTCTCGATAGCCACAGGCTGCCCATCCTCCCATGCATACAAGAAAGTCACCTCACTGGGGTTTATTGGGCAGCCTCTCCATGTGACATAGATCTCTTGTTGCTGATAGATTATTAGTAGGGGTGGGATGAGACCCTTAAATGGCCATTAATTGAACAAAGAACAAAGAACAGTACAGCACAGGAAACAGGCCCTTCGGCCCTCCAAGCCTGTGCCGCTCCTTGGTCCAACTAGACCAATCGTTTGTATCCCTCCATTCCCAGGCTGCTCATGTGACTATCCAGGTAAGTCTTAAACGATGTCAGCGTGCCTGCCTCCACCACCCTACTTGGCAGCGCATTCCAGGCCCCCACCACCCTCTGTGTAAAAAACGTCCCTCTGATGTCTGAGTTATACTTCGCCCCTCTCAGCTTGAGCCCGTGACCCCTCGTGATCGTTAACCTTCCTGCCCACTCCCTGTATATGCAATCAATCATGCTTGCATTTTGAAAACTTTATATTATGAGCTGAATGTGAAATTTTTTTACCAATGGTAAACAGGGAATTTTTGGCCCTATTTCTGAGCTTTTGGGAGTCAAATCTGGGGAGAACCCAAAAGGTGCACCAGGGAACAACCCCCCGAACCTCCTCCCTGCCAAGCTTCTGTTGGGCAATTGTCCTGCAATCGGAACCATCCAAAAATGTGATTTAAATCGCCAACTTCAGATGGTTCTAACTGACTTACAGTAATTGTTACCAAGGAAAAACTAGAGGAATTCTCACTTCAGGGTAAATGTAGAACTGACCAACCCCTCCCTCCCCGCTCTCACACGGCACCTCCTGATCACCACCTGACATCCTCATTGGCAACCCTTTCCCAACCACCCAACACCTGCCCACCCAACTGGCCATCTGAACTGCACCCCCCGCCCCCCCCACCGAATGCCTGACCCCCACAATGACCACCCAATATCCTCCCCAAACAGCCAAGCCCACCTAAATGAATCCCCGACTCCTCTCCCTGACCAATGGCACCCGACTGATCACCCGATAATTCCCCAGCCATCTGACACAACTGTCCACTGACCAACGAACACCAAGCCTCCAATCCTACCCACATACCTCACAAACCTACCTTCTCCCTGGCTTGAAAGCAGCCTAGTCTTCTAGCCTTTAAACCTACCTGCTTTATAAGCAGCTAGTTCTTTAAAAAGCTGGCGGGGGGTGGGGGGGGGGGGGTCCTCCTTACATCTGATGCAGAACTTGATTGAAGCCTTCATGAGCGGGCTGCACTATACAGTTCTTACCCGCCCTGAGTTGGGAGGTTGGGCGATAAAGGATCGCCTGGATCTCTTGGGGCAAAGTGGCAATCTGACTCTGATTGCACTCCATGGAAGTTCAGGATTTATCTTCCTGAAGAGGTCCACTCAGTGTAAAGTGACTGACACTTGTGATAGTGGCACATGGTGACTGGAAGGAACAAAGAGCATAACAGTTAAGTACTATAATCACTAACACTTTAGCTGAGAGGGCAGTGTTGACCTGAACCCACAGTGATAAATTGAGTAACCCAGCTTTGAAATTATATCCTCAGATAAGTGCCAGTTTATGAGTGGTCAAGGCAGCTGTGCCACATCAATAATTCTGTTTGCAGGAAGATTTAATAGTTACAGAAGTGTACCTCCTATCTGTTCTTCACTTTGTCTCTGCGGTTTCTTCCTAACCACATGGATATTAAAACACAGAAGTATGTGCAAATAGTCAGTGTTAATCCTTAACAGGAGCAGTAGTGCTAATTTCATATGCCTTCACCATTCAAATACTCTTAATCCTCCACGCTCCATACCTATTGTTAAATGCTGATATTGGCTTGGATTTTCTGGCCCCCTTGTGCTGAGATTCGTTGCGGGAGATTTGGCAACACAGCCAAACATCCATTGACTTTTGGCAGGACAACATGGTCCCGGTGACAGGCGGGGCTGGAAAAGCCTACCCTTAGTCTCAGCCTCAACCACAAGTTCAAGCTACTGCAACAAAACGCTCTGGCCAAAATTTTCCAGGCCCACTTAACACGGGCGCAAATTACGTTTCGGCCGCGAACTCTCACAAGAAGGCTATAACAGGATTTCCGCCAGGGAGATCTCAGAATGAGATCTTCCCCGTTCCACGCCTGCGTGATAACCAGGTTTACACCCAGCAAGGGCATGAATCTGGTTACTACAAATTTGAATATGACTAAATGGTTTAATGCCATACCTTCCAGAGTCAGATGTTTCCCCCTGCCAGTGTGATGTCACACTGATGGGAATCACTTCTGCTCTGCAGTGGTCAGGAAGTCCACACCAGGGGTGCAGAGGCCAGTGTAGCCCCAAAATGGCCAGATACATGGCCCTGGCATTGCCCTCTGACATGCTGGCAGTACCAATCAGGCAGTGCTGGGGCAGTGCCAAGATCCAGGGGGCAGTGTCAGGTTGGCACTGACAGGGCTGGGCTCAAGGGGTGGGGCAAAGGGGCAGGGCCAGGCTGCCGGGCGATAATAAATGGGAGGAGATTGCCAACGATCATAGTTGGCGAAGGGACCTGGTGTCCATTGGAGAGGGGACTCTGTCTCATAATGTTGAGATCTGGGTACCCTTCAAAAAAGGCACCCCATTCTCTGTGGAGCCAGTCTTGCCGATGTCATTAGGCCATGCCCCACCAGGATGACAGCTCAAACCATGCTCCTGTTTTTTTTGACAGTGTCAGAAGATATGGTCAGAAAACTTGGCTATCTTTCTGGAGAGAGATAAACAGGTTTTCAGTCATAATCTGACACTTTGCCAATATTTTGGGAAAATTTCATCTTTTATATATTTTATATACATAATATAAAATGTATCTCCTTCTATCTATCCTATGTTATTTATGTTTCCTTTAAGTCGCTGTCCCTTATCACTTGAACCATGCCATTTCTCCCTACTCAATCCTATGTCTCCATGAATTTGAACGTTTCTATCACATCCTTCCTTACCTTTGTTCTAATGAAAACGTCTCCAAATTTTCACACTCTCTTCATGTCAGGCTGCTTCAGAAATAATCTGCACTGTATCCTCTTGATTACATTAATATCCTGTAATGTGAATCCAAAAATCACATGCTAACTCTGATTTTACTAATGTCTTGTATAGATTTACCATTACATCGTAATTCTAATATTCACACGCAATTAGTGAATCAGCTGGACAGTTGTCTTAAGACGTGATAGGAAAAAGGATGGACAATGCAGCTCTACATTCAACTCCAGTGTTAGATTTATCTCTTTGAATTACAATTTGATCTTTCACTGCCTTTTCAGTTTCTGATGGCACAAATTCATATGTGTTTTGTATTGTCTGACCAGAACATGAAACTGCATTATAAGCTTAGCTTTTAATCTAACCCCTATGTCAGAAAGCAAATGAACATATGGAGCACAATTATGATTGGATCCATTTGATTTAATCAGTATTTGTCTTTGCATAACAATACGCAATAATTAAGATGCTACGCTTCTCTACATAAATGTGATGTCTTACTTTAACTTATCAAATTAACATATAACTGCTCTCTTGAAGCTAAACCTTCTAAGCCTGGCTAAAACTTAGCATAGGAGTTTTCTGTTCTGACTGTCAATGAGTGTTTGCTCTTTTACATTGTCCCTGGTTGTAATGAAAGCTTCACAATAAAACAAGAGTGAGCTGCTTTTTGATAACCAAGAAAGATTTAACAGATTATTCATTCTCCACCCACCCCCTGCCTGACTCTGACCCCTCTGTCCTCCTCAGCCTCCTACATTGTTTGAATGAAGCTCAACATGAGCTTGAAGAAGAGTACTGCAAGTTCAGCAATTTCAGGTCATTACCACTGCTCCCATTTTATTGGATAGCAAGTGCTGGTAATGATTCTGCTGATCCCACTTACACCTCCAGCAGAACCTCCAGCATAAGCAGCCAACATAATCAAGGGCCCCACGCACCCCAGGCGTACTCTCTTCCATCATCTTCCGACGGGGAAAAGATACAAAAGTCTGAGGTAACGTACTCAAGAACAGCTTCTTCCCTGCTGCCATCAGACTTTTGAGTGGACCCACCTTATATTAAGTTGATCTTTCTCTACACCCTAGCTGTGACTGTAACACTACATTCTGCACCTTCTCCTTTCCTTCTCTGTCAACAGTATGCTTTGTCTGTATACCGCGCAAGAAACAGTACTTTTCACTGTATACTAATACATGTGACAATAATAAATCAAGTCAAATCAAAAATCCTTCAGACCCATCTTTTCTTTCTTTATTTCTCTCTTCATTTTTGCACCACCATACCTCTTGTAATTTGACCATTCATGCTTTCCAAAGTCCTATCGCAGTCATTCCCTTTCATTCTTTTCTCCTCTTCCCGACTATGACTGTCTCTGTTTCAAAACCTGTTATATCTGTAACATTTCTCCATTCTGATGAAAGGTCATTAACCTGAAATGTTCTTTCCCCATCTCTGCTGCCTGACCTGTTGAAAGTTTTAAGCATTTTATATTTTATGTTTCATCTTAATGCTTTATTTTTGCTTGTACACAGACACTTTCATTTTTAAAAGTATACAGTTTTCCTCCAAAATCCTTTCTTTGAGGAGAGAACGATGAAACATCCTGAAATGTGACAATCCCACATCACAGTTTTTTCTCAGTCAGTTTTAAGAAGTTCATTCAAGGGAAGTGGGCATCGCTAGTTAGGCCAGCATTTATTGCCCATCCCTAATTGCCCTTGAGAAGGTGGTGGTGAGCTGCCGTTTTGAACTGCTGCAGTTCATATGGTGTAGTTGCACCCACAGTGCTGTTAGGGAGAGATTTCCAGGATTTTGACTCAGCGACAGTGAAGGAACGACGATATATTTCCAAGCCAGATGCCGAGTGGTTTGGAGGAGAACTTCTAGGTGATGGCGTTCACACATATCTCCTGCGCTTGTTCTTCTAGATGATAGCGATCATGAGTTTAGAAGGCCTATTGGGAATGGAAGGGATGCCTGAGGTGAAGTGATCATTGATGATCTGGTCTCTGAACACACTGACAGTTAAAGAAATTGATGGTTGAAGCTCCTCCTTTTCATGCCCCTCTTGCTCTGCCTCCATATATCTTGCTGGAGTTGCAAAGATCTGGAGCATTAACAGGCAGTAATACCTTCTTCAGAAAGAGTGAGACAGCAGAAGTGTTGCTCAGTGTCCTGTTTGCTCTTTGATGTTTCCTGGGCAGCATAATTTTCATTGCAAGCATCATGACAGAGATAGTGGGTCCAGTCCAGAGAGTATATAACCCTTTACACTTAGTAGCCAGCCTGTAGATGTATGGCCTGATTGGAATAAAGGCAATAAAAAGGCTATGTGGAGTAAATAAAATCTTGTCTGACAAATACAAAGGTTATGTCTGTGTGGAGTTTGCATGTTCTCCCCGTGTCTGCGTGGGTTTCCTTCAGGTGCTCCGGTTTCCTCCTACAGTCCAAAGAGTCGCAGGTTAGGTTGATTGGCCATGCTAAATTGTCCCTTAGTGTCAGTGGGGCTAGCAGGGTAAATACATGGGTTACAGGGAATAGAGATGGGATTGTTGTCGGTGCAGGCTCGATGGGCCAAATGGCCTGCTTCTGCACTGTAGATTCTACGAATACAGAGGAATGGTGTGGATTAGTGGGGGCATTACTGCTGCCTTCCTACCAAGCACAGAGCTAGGTGACGGACTGCCAGATTTCACATATCAGTTGTACAAGACCTAGGCTCCCCTTCTATTGATAAAGATAGCAGACTTAAGAAGGGGAGCATGCGCTGGAAGGTGGGTGCAGTCTATGGCATGTTGGGAAAATCTGTCATGCTGATGAGAAATAGCGTTCGCTCTTACTGCTTTGCTCTAACCGTGGGAAATGAGATGTTCAAGTATGTTTTCTTTCTGGTACAGAGTGTCTTGATGTGACATAATAATTACGGGCCACAATGACACAAGCCATAGGTAACTACTGCAGATGACATAGATCATTCCTTTGTGAAGAAACAGCACCTCATTGGAGTTCACATTGAATAACTGCTTCCTGACAGACCCCGATGGATAAAGCTTGCTGTCCTTCACCTCACTGCTATCAGCTGCCCCCAATCGCTGCTTCCTTGCTCCTCCTTGAGCTCCAAAGTCAACCATACCAGGCCACCTACAACTGCAGGCAAACCATTTGTAAGGTAACACCAACAAAATCTTCTTCTCAGCACACACACTTAGCAGAATCAGAAAATATGTCGAAAGATGCACCCAGAAGTAAGCAGCCTGAACTGACACAGACCAACAACTAAAGTGTAAGGGCACAGTCTCAGAATAAAGGGACCACACTTCAGAATTGAGATGAGGAGGAATCTCTTCAGCCAGAGGGTGGTGAATCTGCAGAATTCATTGCCACAGAAGGCTGTGGAGGCCAGGTCATTGCGCATATTTAAGACAGAGATATATAGGTTCCTGACCGGTAAGGGGATCAAAGGTTATAGGGAAAAGGCGGGAGATTGGAGTTGAGAAACATATCCATAATCGAGTGGCAGAGCAGACTCGATGGGCTGAGTGGCCTAATTCTGCCCCTATATCTGATGATCTTTTGGTCTAAGTGTTGCATAATCCCTCAGGTCATACCAAAATTTAAAAATACCAGGAACCTAATTTGAAAAATTATTCAGTTTTCTATAATTCTAGCATGTGCATTGGACACCTGCAGAGAATCCTGATCAAAGAGGTCAGTGGCATATTTCTCAGTTGAAATGAGCGGGCACTTCCTGTCCGCCGTTTTGGAGGCTGAGGTGCCCAAAAAACCCAGAGTTGCACAATCAAAATTCTAGGTCATGTTTTTTGTGCATTCCTTAGGCCTAAGCGACTGCAGCAGCAGGATTCCTTTTTGTAACATTGTTTCCCACTTGCTCCCTACGGCAGAATCAATCTTCCTTGCACCTTGTATTTGATATTAAGGTCTCCTTAGTCTGCCTGTTTTATGACTTTTAATCTGTTTCCGTCTCCACAAGAAGGTTTCATTTAAGTGAATTACTTTTGGCTTCAAAGGCTGCAAAAAATAATCCAAGTGAGGTCAAAAGCAAATTTATCACCTGAAAAGAAATGTTGAAGCCATTCCAGGTTTGTGGCAATGGTGTTGTGAATAAAAATAGGTTAGGTGCAGAGAGATTTGAGTGTGTAAGTTTAAAGGCCATTAAAGGCAGTACCTCAGGTTGTGAAAGAAGGCTAATGGAATTCTAGGTTTTATTACACGAGGCATAGAATTTAGAAGCTAATAGACATTTATGTAATCGGGGAAAAATGGTGGGATCTATAGACGGTCAGGGACTCATGCCAACAGATTATTGCTAGGGCAGTGAGGATGATTCAACATTCCTATCTTCTATTAAACTTCTAGAATATAACATGCAGACTATTCAACCCATCTCTGTTCTTCACAGATCTGCGTACCTGATAGTTATCTTTCCCTCCTGCTCCCCTCTTTCCTCTCAGTTTTTTTAAACCTCTTCATTTTAAAGGATTGAATTGGAAAGCAGGCTACAGGTTCTGAGAAAGTCTGTCCCAGAGAGAAAAGAATTCATTTTTTCATTAATTATGAAACAGTGAAGAAAGTTGTTTTGCTATTTCAACGGGTGATGAGTGTGCACTAAACATTGACAAGGTCTTTGTTAAGAAACAATTTAAACTTGGCATGACAGCAGGAACAATACTTTCAAAATTGTACTATTTTCCCACTGGTATAAATTAGAAGGGAGGATCGATATCTGTAAGTTACTTTAAGGACGTATTGGTTTCAAGTTTGACTCATTCATTTCAACAAAAGTGAATAGATAGCACAAAAATCCATAGTTTTCCTGCAGCGTGCAGGCCTAGCTGACTGCAGCAGCTCCATTATCTGAAGCAGAATTCCTTTTTGTAACGGTGTTGCCTGATTTTCATGGCCGAATCAATCTGCTTGAAGCTTGCATGCGAGATATTAAGTTCTCATTAGTTTCCTGTTTTATGACTTTTAATCTGTTTCCCTCATCATAAGAGGGTCCCATCTGAGTGAATTACTTCTGGCTTTGAAGGTTGCAAACAGTTGAGTGAGGTCAGAAGCAAATATATCACCTGCAAAGAGATTTTCAAGTCATTCCTCCTCTGCCGTCTGGTTCATGCCTTGATTGGTTATCATTGTTTCCCCCAAGTATGGCATTGCAGGAAGTTCCAAAGTGTTTATCCCTGACAGTGCTGAGCCATCGCTTTGAGGAATAATTGTTACCTTGAATTGCTGCAAAGAAAATCATTTTTCAACTACATATCTACTGATCAATTGAAGAAAATGGAACGATTTAAAATTTATTTTCCCTTCAGGGGGCGAAAAAAATAATCTGAGCTGATGCTGCCCTGGGACCCCACACTCTGTGGCCACCAATCCTCCCTCCTGTGTTCACGCTCCCCCCCCCCCCCGCCCCACAACCCCCACACCTCAGTCCATACACCTACTTGTAAAATACCTTTATGCTAGCTGTCATCACCTTGGCAGCTAGCATAAAGGTGGCACAGTGGATAGCACTGCTGCCTCACAGCACCAGTGACAGGGGTTCGACTCCCGGCTTGGGTCACTGTCTGTGTGGAGTTTGCACATTCTCCTGTGTTCTCCTGGATTTCCTCCGGGCGCTCCGGTTTCCTCCCACAGTCCAAAGATGTGCGGGTTAGGTGGATTGGCCATGCTAAATTGCCCCTTAGTGTCAGGGGGAATGGCTAGGGTTACTGTATGAGGTTATGGGGATAGGGCCTGGGTGGGATTGTGGTTGATGCAGTTTTGATGGGCTGAACAGCCTCCTTCTGCGCTGTGATTCTGTGAGATGCTGGTTAAATATTCTCATCTTGAAAGCTTAATCCAAACGGGATGTCCATTTGGTGACCCAGAGCCTGTCTGACAAATTTAAGTAAGCGCAATTGATGATCTGTTACCCAAAAATCAGAATCAACTCAAACTATACCTAGAAAGGTACTTCACTTATTTTGGGGCCTTGCACTCGCTGCAATATCCATCCCCTTGCTCACTGACACACTGTGGTCCCATTTTGCATGGTGTGTAGGGTGCAGTGCAACAAATCGAGATGGATTGTAACAGTTCAAGTAAGCGGTTCACCACAACCCTCTCAGGGGCAATTGGGGAGAAGCAACAAATGCGGGCCTTGTCAGCAATGGCCACGTTCCATGAAAGAATTAAAATGAAATTCACCAAGCTTGCTTCATTTTCAGCATTTCCCATCCTATATACTTTACTACCATTGAGAGAGACAAAAGTAAAAACATCACAGAACTCCATCATTCCAAATTCCCTTCTATTTTTTTCATGGTCAGTTTGGACATATAGGGCCCGATTTTACCATTTTAATTCTAAGTGCCGAATCTGGGCGTAGTACAGATCTGACTTAGAAATCTGCTTTCAGGCGACCCCATACGCTCTCAGCCATCTCCAGTCCTATTCACGCTGTGGAAGGGGCTTAGCACTGCCGGAATGATCGAAGCTCTGAACTGCGCATGCGCAGATAGAAAAAAATTGGAAAAAGCGCGCCCATGTCGGATCACTCCCGAGCCGCAGAAAGCAGAGAAAGCGGCTCGGGAGCGTAAGCGGGAGTGAGGATGTATCTCGGGGCGGGGGGGCCGCAGATGGATCTCTGGTGGTGGGGGGGGCAGATGGATCTCTGGTGGGGATGCGGGGGGGTGCAGGGAGGTCTGCTGCCACTCTGCGGGTGATCGATGGGGGGGGGGAGGGGGGCAGGGGTGGCGATCAGTCTAGCTAGTGGGGGTGGTGGATAAGGGGGACAGTAATGTGTGTGTGTCCTCTTTATTCACCTCCCCCCACTACCCAGACCGATCGCCACCCCTGCCCACCTCCCCCCCCAAGACAACGATCTGGCCTCCCTCCCCCACCCTCCCAAGACAATGATCTGGCCTCACTTCCCCCCCACCCCCCCCGAAGACAACGACCCGGCCTCACTTCCCCCCCCCCAGCCCCCCAAGACAACAATCTGGCCTCACTCCCTCCCCCCCCCACAGAGAATGGTCTGGCCTCACTCCCCCCACCCCGTACAGTGATCTGGCTCACTCCCCCCCACCCCCAAGATGGCGATCTGGCCTCACTCCCCCCCCTTCCCGACAACGAGCTTGCCTCACTCCCCCTCCCCAGAGAATGGTCTGGCCTCACTCCCCCTCCCCTCCAGAGGAACATCTGACCCGCCTCCCCCCCCACCACCAGACAATGATCAGCCCCCCCCCCCCCCCCCCCACCACCAGACAATGATCGGCCCTCCCCCCTGCCGCCGGCCAGAGATACATCTGACCCGCCTACCCCCCCACCACCAGACAATGATCGGCCCTCCCCTCCCCCCCTGCCGGCCAGAGATACATCTGACCCGCCTCCTCCCCCACTGCTCTGAGTCAGAGAGCCATTGGAAGCTCTGAACGCGCTCCTCAGAGGCTGGAGCACCAGATTCAAACTTTTATTTAGCAGGTCCCTAAAAGCGCGGTTCCGGATCGGCAAACGCAGTGGTAAAGGGGGAAATGCTGATAGAGTTGGGCGGGCAGTTCATTAATTCAATTTAAATGCATGCAAATGAATTCGCAGGTCTCGGTAAAATGGCGATCTGCGCGGACGCAGGTACAGATTGCGATAAAGGCCTCACACCCGACTTTACCGCGATTTCGCGCCCTAAAACGGGCGCAAATTGTTGGTAAAATCGGGCCCATACTGTCATTTCTCCATTATTGTTTGTTGTACTGTAACGGTCTGACACATATAAAGTTAATGTGAAAGGGAGTACATTACCACCCACACAATGATGTCAGAAAGTCCAGACCTAGGTGTTGGTGTGGTTTTGAGCACAGACACATGTAAAGCAAAGCATAGAAATAGTTCCTAGTTTGTACTCTTTACTGTGAGGCTGGAAAATTACCACCGTTCACTCTGGCGAGATTTTCACATCCCGCTGCAGTGAACGGAGATTTGGCTGGGTGCCAAATTCTCCGACCTTGCTGTAGTGAATGGCTGGTAAGATTGTCCCTCTATGTGTAAATAGTCCTGGTAGTTAATAAAGGCTTCCACCTAACCCGCAGAAGACTATGATGACTTATTTAAGACTTATCAGTTTGTAACCAACAAGCTGTCAATATGATGAAAGCAATGGGATAAAAACCCAGAACCTTGCTAAAATGTAGAGACAAACCAAAATGCTGGAAGTCTGAATAAATATCAACAAAGCATTCTGACCTGAAAGAAGCTCTAAAGAAGCAGAAGGAGAAATGGCCAGAAAAAGGCTTGGAGGCTGAAGGCAGAGATTTAAAATTCTTTATTGCAGCAGAAGAATCCATTCAATCTTCTTTGCAAGTCTAGCTTCAAAGCACCAAGTAGACAGAACCTGCAAGGGTGAGCTAAATATTCTAAAGTTCATGGCGACTGGAAGTCCTAAGAACTCACTGAAGTAATTCAGTGCAAGGAGAAACCAGTCGCTAATACCCAATCCCCAAGTCAAAGGCTGAAATGTGGCATTCAACCAAGATCAGAAAAGAGACAGGATTAATTATACACTTCAGGAATGAGGTGACTGTCCAGCTCAGTAAAGAAAACAAGCAGGAACTCCAATTCGGCCAACCTGAAAGTTGGACAAAACCGCTTAACAAAAGAAGCTGATACAGGCAGCCATTTTGAATAGCATCACCATTTTGTGCAACCCGACAAATTTGGCAAGCATGGGAATTGTATTTGTCTCCGAGTGAACAGCAACGCCATGTTAAAATTCAGCAGCTCTTAAAGCTGAAAATGCACTTTTAGAAATGTTCAAAATTAATCACAATTCAATACTTCCAAGTCAATTTGGACTAATCCAAGGTCCAGACCAATCATAAAATTGGGGACTTTAGGGGAAAAGATGCGAAAGATAAAGCATCACTTCATTGATTTGATTTGATTTATTATTGTTACATGTATTAGTATGCAATGAAAAGTGTTGTTTCTTGCACGCTATACAGACAAAGCATAGGTACATAGATAAAGAAAGGAGAGGGTGCAGAAAGTAGTGTTACAGTCATAGCTAGGGTGTAGAGAAAGATCAACTTAATATGAGATAGGTCCATTCAAAGGTCTGATGGCAAAAAGAAAGAAGCTGTTCTTAAATTGATTGGTATGTGACCTCAGACTTTTGTATGTTCTTCCTGACAGAAGAAGGTGGAAGAGAGTATGACCAGGGTGCATGGGGTCCTTGATTATGCTGGCTGATTTTCCGAGGTAGTGGGAAGCATAGACAGTATCAATGGATGGGAGGCTGGTTTGCATGATGGATTGAAGGTGGATGAATCTCCAGGTCCTGATAATCTTCATCTCAGAGTACTTAAGAAAGTGGCCCTGGAAATAGTAGATCCATTGGTGGTTATTTTCCAAAATTCTTTGGTCTCTGGACTGGTTCTTACAGATAAACCCACTATTCAAAAAGGGAGGTAGAGAGAAAACAGGGAACTATAGACCAGTAAGCCTAACGTCAGTATTGGGGAAGTTGCTAAAGTCCATTATCAAGGATTTCATCACTCAGCATTTGGAAGGCAGTGTTATAATCAGACAAAGTCAGCATGGATTTACAAAAGGGAAATCACGCTTGACAAACCTATTGGAATTTTTGAAGATGTAACCAGTAGAGTTGACCGAGGAGAACCAGTGGATGTGATTTATTTAGACTTTCAGAACGCTTTCGACAAGGTCTAACATGACAGACTATTGTGTAAAATTAAAGCACATGGGATTGCAGGTAATGTCTTCAGATGGATAGAAAGCTGGTTAGCAGATATGAAAGAGTAGGCATAAATGGGTCTTTTTCTGATTGGCAGGAAGTGACTGGTGGGGTTCCGCAGGGATCTGTGCTAAGACTCCATCTGTTCACATTATATATCAATAATTTGGAAGAGGGAACTGAATGTATTAGCTACACAGATGTGCGGGTTAGGTTGATTGGCCAGGTTAAAAATTGCCCCTTAGAGTCCTGAGATGCGTAGGTTAGAGGGATTAGCGGGTAAATATGTGTGGGTAGGGCTTGGGTGGGATTGTGGTCGGTGCAGACTCGATGGGCCGAATGGCCTCTTTCTGCACTGTAGGGTTTCTATGATTTCTATGACATTTGCAGATGATACAAAGTTGGGTTTGGAGGATGAGCTGTGAAGAGGATGCAGAGATGCTTCATCGTGATTTGGACAAGCTGAGTGTGTAGACATATGCAAGGCAGATGCAGTATAACATGGATAAATGTAAGGTTATCCATTTTTGTAGCAATAATAGGAAGACAGATTATTACTTGAATGGGTGTAAATTGAGAGAGGTGAATACTCAGCCAGATCGTGGTGTCTTCATGCATCAGTCACTGAAAGTAAGCGCACTGGTACAGCAGGCAGTAAAGAAGGCAAATGGTATGTCTTCATAGTGACAGGATTTGAGTATAGGGATAGGGATATTTTGCTGCAATTGTATAGGGTGTTGCTGAGGCTACACCTGCAGCATTGTGTGCAGATTTGGTGTCCTTATCTGAGGAAGGCTGTCCTTGCTATAGAGGGAGTACAGCGGAGGTCTATAGGCTAATTCCTTGGATGGCAGGTCTGTCAGCTAAGGAGAGACTAAGTCAGTTAGGATTATATTCACTGGAGTTTAGAAGGGTGAGAGGGGATCTCATCGAAACTTATAAAATTCTAACAGGGTTAGACAGGGTAGATTCAGAAAGAATGTTCCCAATGGTGGGGGAGCCCAGAACTAGGGGTCATAATCTGAGGACAGAGGTAAACTTTTTAGAACTGAGGTGAGGTGAAAATCCTTCACCCAGAGAGTGGTGAATGTGTGGAATTTACTGCCGCAGACAGTAGTTGAGCCAAAACTTTGTCTGATTTCAAGAAGAAATTAGATATAACTCTAGAAGCTAAAGGGATTAAGATATGGAAGGAAGGGGGGATTGGATATTGAATTTGATGATCGGCCATGAACAAAATGAATGGTGGAGCAGGCTCGAAGGGCTGAATGGTCTACTCCTGCTTCTAGTTTCTATGACACTGGTCTGATTCTTCAAATTCCTTTCCTGACTGAACTGTAGAAGTAACTAAAATCACCAGAAAAACTGCCGTCCTTCAAGAATAAGCCCCACCATCAGTTTCTTGATGTTCCGAGGCTGGGGACCAAGAACAGGCTTGTTATCTTCAGCCACAGCCTGTGAACAAAATACTGTCCTCATTGCAAATAGAATAGATTCCTCCAGTGTGTTCCATTGTAGGATAATGTTCCCAAATAGCCTGTGGGGCAACATGGTTTCTTTAATATGTCTATATTGATTTCAACACTATTAACTTGTCTAGACTTTCATAAGAAATGTTTACTTATTTCTTATATTCCTGCAAGGTACAATTACAAACGAACAATAGACTACATGATTATTTTAGCACCCTGAAGCAAGGACATAATATTTTTGTGGGACAGTGTAAAGGTTTCTTTCCAATGCTGACAAAGAGATCCAAGGCTACATGGCTGCCGTCAGACAACTAAAGTAATTAACCACCTTTATAAAAAGTGTTGAACCAAAGTGAAACGGAAAGAGTTAATATCCTGCGATCTTCTACTGTAACTACAGCAGAACAGCAATAAAGCAAAGGGGGAGGCAACCTAGATAAAGTCCACCCCCAGCAATGAAGAAACAAAACTGAGTTTCCTTATTATTTTCAGCCCTAGGCTGATATTAACTTCTGAAGAAAAAGAGGAAATTTACATTTTGGTGCATTGGAATAAAATTATACAATTAAGAACAGGAATAGGCTATTAGCCCCTTGAGCCTCTTCCACCATCCAATGAAATCATGACAGATCAGTTATCTAATTCTATCTACTTTACATTGCAACACATCCTTTACTATGGGGAGGCGATGGCCTAGTGGTGTTATTGCCAGACTATTAATCCAGAAATTTATCTGATGCTCTGGGTACCTGGATTTGAATCCCACCATGGCAGCTGATGGAATTTGAATTCAATAAAAAATATCTGGAATTAAGAATCTACTGATGATCATGAAACCATTGCTAATTGTCAGAAAAACCCATCTGGTTCACTAATGCCCTTCAGGGAGGGAAATCTGCCGTCCTTACATAGTCTGGCCTACATATTACCAGACTTTCAACTGTCCTCGGGCAACTAGGGATGGGCAATAAATGCTGGTCAGCCAGTGATGCTCATGTCCCGCAAATTAATTTAAAAAATACATTTGGCTAACAAAAATTTCAGAATTAAAATTGACAGCGGGCCCATCAACTCTTGCTTGTGAAAAAGAGTTCCAAACTTCCATTTCTAATTTTTAGACTATTCCCCCTAGTTTCTAACTCCATCACCAGAGTGTAGTGAATCACAAAAGTCAAGGATATTGTTGTACTGCCCCTCTGTTGGGGAGGTGTAAATAAAGTTAGATCAATAATGGCTGCCTGCTGCAAGCCTACCTCTTAATCTCTTCCCGGGGCAATAGACATCAGAAAAATGATGACGAGGCTGGGATGAAATTGGAACATTAGTATACATTTAAGAAATGTTTTTTTTAAATCATGTTCTCTGCAGTTGTAAGCAGGTCTTTTGGGTTTCAGTGTTGCTGGGCCGGCTGCTGGACATCCTTTTATTGCTACTTCAATATGTTAAATGGGGTTTTGTTTATTTTTACTACTGGGACCTCTGCAGTGTACAGAGTGTGGGAGATTCAAGTCTGAACTCCCACTGAAAAAATAATCGTGATTCGCATCATTTTTCCCGCCAATTCAGCACTTAAAATTTTTGTCTGTTCTCAGACATTGTGGGCCCGATTCTCCCCAAAAAATTCTAATCATCAAATTCAATATCCTGATCCCCCCTTCCCCCCATATCCCTTGATCCCTTTAGCCCCAAGAGCTATATCTAATTTCTTATTGAAATCAGGCAACATTTTGGCCTCAACTACTGGCTGTGATAGTGAATTCCACACATTCACCACTTTCTGGGTGAAGGATTTTCACCTCACCCCAGTTCTAAAAGGCTTCCCCCTTATCCTCAAACTATGACCCCTAGTTCTGGATTCTCCACCATTGGAACATTCTTTCTGAATCTACCCTGTCTAACCCTGTTAGAATTTTATAAGTTTCTATGAGATCCCCTCTCACTCTTCTAAACTCCAGTGAATATAATCCCAACTGACTTAGTCTCTCCTGTGCTGACAGCCCTGCCATCCAAGGAATTAGCCTATAAATTTTTGCTGTACTCCCTCTATAGCAAGGATATCCTTCCTCAGATAAGGACACCAAAACTGCACACAATACTGCAGGTGTGGCCTCACGAACGCTCTATACAACTGCAGCAAAATATCCCTATCCGTATACTCAAATCACCTCGCTACGAAGGCCAACATACCATTTGCCTTCTGTACTGCCTGCTGTACCCGTGCGCTTACTTTCAGTGACTGATGCACGAAGACACCAAGGTCTCACCCTGAGTATCCACCTCTCTCAATTTACATCCATTCAAGTAATAATCTGATTTCCTATTATTGCTACCAAAGTGGATATCCTCACATTTATCCACATTATACTGCATCTGCCATGCACATGCCCACTCACTCAGCCTGCCCAAATCACGTTGAAGCATCTCTGCATCCTCCTCACAGCTCACCCTCTGATCCAACTTTGTATCATCTGCAAATTTGGAGATAATACATTTGGTTCTCTCTCCAAATCATTAATATATTATGTGAACAATTGGGGTTCTAGCATGGATCCCTGTGAAATTAAGCTTATCTTTCTCTTCACCCTATCTGTAACTGCAACACTACATTCTGCACCCTCTCCTTTCCTTCTCCCCATGTTCTCGATGAATGGTATGTTTTGTTTGTATAGCACGCAAGAAACAATACTTTTCACTGTATCCCAATAGATGTGAGAACAATAAATCAAATCAAATCAAAGATTTGGTCTGAAATCATATCGGCGGACCATGCAAAGGTCCGTTCACCTTGGGTGGGAATTTCTGGCCTTGTGGCAAGTATGGCTGTAAAATCCCACCCATCATTTCAGAATAGTTTAGAGAGAGATTGTTAGAGGGATTTCATCAAGTGGACACAGGGCTGGTCTATATGAAAGCGGTAGCAAGATGCTCTTTTTGGTATCCAAAAGGTAGATGGAGATATTGAAGAATTGGTGAAAAATAATGAAATGTGCCTCAGAATGAGAAAGGGTCCAACCAAGGTTCCTTTCATCCAAGGTCAAACACAAGAATACCATTAGAATGAGCGCAAGTCAGTCTCTTGAGGTGAAAGGGAAAGAGCAGCTTGTTTGGCTGATAGCTGTAACAAGTAGATAAATGTGGAGTCTATGTCCAATATCACAGGTGTCAAAACTCCTGTGGTTTTGAGAAGTTGCTTTGCAAGTTATGGGTTGCCAGAGATGTTGGTGTCGGATAATGATCCATAATTTACGCCAAAAATGTTTGATATGTTTTTGAGTAAGAATGGAGTCAAACACACTCTCATACCATCATATCACCCAGCGTCAAATGGTGTTGCAGAGAGAAGTGTGCAGATTATGAAAAGGTCAGATCAAACATATTTGCTCAATGACAAGCGAAGCAATAATTCTAATGTTTCTCTTTGACACAGGCTCACAGATTTTCTGTTCTCTTACAGAATATCTCCACGGTTGCTCAGCTTACCAGTTAGTATTTAAACATGCTCCTAGGATGAGGGTTTTTTTTGCTGAATGGCAAAGTAAGGATAAAGCAAGAGAAAGTGAAGTTGAATGATGATACATGAGGCATTGGACTTAGAGAGCTTAGAGCAGGTCAGAAGATCACAGTGAAGAAGCAACTAGGAGAATATGGTGATGAATATGGTAACGAGGGCGCCGCCCAAGCTAATTATCAATGTTGGAGAATCACCTATAGCAGGTGCCAAAGGCAAAATGAATGGCACTTCTAGACTATGGTGTCACTGCTGGAGGTGATTCTGTTTGTACACTGAGCAGGAAAGGGTTGCTGGTATGAGAGAGTACGTGAAGGGTGGGTTGCCTGATAAGATTTCAGCAAAGGTAGTAAACAAGATTAAAGATAGCAGCTTGTAATGGAGTGCAGCGTGAGACAGAGTACAAGCTTGGGAATTTGGGAAGTGAGGATATTTTGAGGGTTCATTTTAAAAGTTAACCTTAGCAGGTTTCTAAGTGGTTGGTGATTTTTAAGTTTTTTTCTCTCTTTATTAATTGGAGCTTGGGTTTACACTGATACTGAGGCAATATAATTGCATTAAATGTATAGATTAAGTAGTTAAACCACTTGAGATAACTACACATAATCATTCGGTAATATTTCTAAACCCAGTTTGTGAAATAAAGCACAATAAAGAAGGCAGGACAGGTGATGTGAAGCAGCTGTAGCATGTGGGTGTGGTGGATACCTATGTGATTAACAGCAACCACATCTGTAGTAAGTGCCTGCAGCCTGAGGAACTGCAGCTCAGAGTTGATGAACTGCAGCCTGAGCTTTAGACACTGATGCATCATGGAGGGAGAAAGTTACCTGGATGCATTGTTCCATGAAGCAGCCACGCCCCTCTTTTCAGCAATAAGTGAGGAAATGGCAGAAACCTTGAACGAGTGTTTCCATCTTCATAGCAAGATACACAAAGAGCATCACAAAGATCATAGAAGATCAAGAGGTGCAAGGAAGGGAGGATCTGAAGACAATCACAATCATTAGAGGAAAGGTAATAGCAATAGTAACAAGATTAAATATTACATTAATTATATGAACATGCATTAAGTATGATCCAGGCTGAGATTCAGTAAGGGAATCAAGGGTTACGGGGATAAGGTGGGAAACTGGAGTTGAGGATTATATCAGATCAGTAATGATCTCATTGAATGGCAGAGCAGACTCGATGAACTGAATGGCCTACTTCTGCTCCTGCATCTTATAGTCTTATTTATGTTAACAAGTCCCTTGAACTTGATGCCTGAATTCAATATTTACCCCAGTCCAACGCCGGCATCTCTACTTCAAAGGGCTAAACAGAAGTGGCTGCAGAGATTTGGGATGCATTAGTTGTTAACTTTCAAAATTCCCTAGATTCTGCAAAGGTCCCAGTGGATTGGAAAACTGCAATTTCTGTTCAAGAAAGGAGGGATACAGAAAGCAGGATACCACAGGCCAGTTTATCCTAATGTCTGTCATTGGGAAACTGGTGAAATCCAAAGTTAAGGAGGTAGTAGCAGGACATTTAGAAAATCATAATATAATCAAGAAAAGTCTGGCAATATGGTTTTGTAAGAAATGTTTGACAAATTGATTAGAGTTCTTTGAGGATGTAATAAGCAGAGTGGGTAAAGGGGAGCCAGTAGATGTAGTGTATTTGGATTTCAAAAAGATATTCCATAAGGTGCAACATGGAAAGTTACCAGATATGATAAAAGTTTATGGTGTTGTGGGAGTGGTGAACCATCGTTGGTTCCCACCAGGTAGTACTGAGCCAGGGTCTGGCCAGTACTATGAGTCTGTATATATGATGCTGTTGGGATTAGGGTTGGGTTGTTCTACTTGTTACTGTTGGGGTTAGGGTTGGGCTGTTCTACCTGTATTATAGTTATTATGGTACATCCCAGTCGGGCTCCGCCTCCTGGGAGAGGTATAAAGGTCACTGCTCTGTCTGGGACCCCTCAGTCTGGGATTGTGTATTATATATGGTAGCTCTATTGTAGTAGTTAATAAAAGCCTTTATTTCCTCGAGCATCTCTAGCCTCGTGAGTTATATCGCGCATCAATTTTATTAACTACTAATTGAACTCTCATCATTAAAAAAAAAGGAAAACGATACAGAGAGTATGGAGCAAATGTTAAAACCCGAACATCTTACGCTGGACCCACGTGCGGCGGGCGCCTCCAACACCTTCGACCACTGGTTGAAATGTTTTCAGGACTACCTCGCAGCCTCCGCAGCAGTCACCACGGACGACGACAGACTCCGGGTCCTCCACGCGAGGGTAAGCGACGCTGTATATTTAGCGATCCGTGCGGCCACCGACTACAAAGGGGCCCTCGAGCTTCTTAAGAAGCGCGACATTAAAGCGCCAAACGAGATGCATGCTTGATATCTTTTAGCCATTCGACGACGGCGGCCCGGCGAAACGACGAAACAGTACGCGTGCGAGCTCCTACAGCTAGCCAGGGGCTGTAACTGCAAAGCAGTGTCGGCAGACCAGAACATGAACGACCTCGCTCGAGATGTGTTTGTGGTGGGAATCGGATCATCTTATATCCGACTCCGACTGTTGGAGCAAGGTAATCTCGATCTCACTAAGTCTATAGATCTAGCGGATACGCTAGAAACGGCCTCCAAAAGCCTAGCGATGTATCCCGAAGACCACGTGGAGACAGCGTGGCAGGAGCAGTCGCAGATCCCACCTCGTCCAGCGGGTCCGAAAAGCTGCGTGATGGCGTGCCCACACTCGGGCCTGACGACGGCAGCAGCTCCAGGCGGCCCGCGGTGTTACTTCTGTGGGGGAGTGAAGCACACTTGGCAGCGATGTCCCGCTAAAGCGGTGTTGTGCTCCGCCTGCGGCAAGAAGGGGCATTATTCGAAGGTATGTCGATCCAAACTTACTTCCAGGAACAGCAGTGCGGCCTGCGACTCCCCGGAGCCGGGTTCCTCGTCGTCGGCACCGTCAAGGGTTTCTTCCACGTGCGAGGCCAGGACGTCGCCATTCCAGACGGCAGAGTCGCGAGAGATGCGCGACCACCAGGGGTCGCTGATTTTGGCGCCATCGCCCACGTGCGACCTATGGGAGCAGCCATCTTGGTCGGCACCGACCGCGAATGACCAGCAGGGGTCATGATCATCCATCTCAGCTGCATGCAGTGGCGCTCACGAACCAACGGTGGCGTCGATCATCCTGGACCAGGCAAAGCCTCACAGACTTGACAAGTCCATGATGGACATACAGGTAAACAAATGCTTGATTTATTGTCTGTTTGACAGCGGGAGCACTGAGAGCTTTATTCACCCAGACGCCGTGAAGCGGTGTGGCCTCCAGATCCAACATGTCAAGCAGACGATTTCGATGGCATCAAGGTCCCGGTCTGTCACCGTGCTAGGGAGTTGCGTGGTAAATTTAACGGTGCAGGGCACGGTTTACGAGAGCTTCAAGCTCCTGGTGTTACCGCACGTTTGCGCGCCAATACTCCTCGGACTAATTTTCATGGTCCACTTGAAGAGTGTAACCCTACAGTACAGTGGGCCACTCCCTCTGCTTTCAGTGGGAGAACAGCAGCCTCCAAATTGCCCAACGCGCTCCACCTGTAGCCTCTCGACGCTTAAGATTACCACACCCTCCCTATTCCAGAATCTTGTGCCAGGCTGCAAGCCCATCGCGACTAAGAGTAGGCGTTACAGCGCTGAGGATCGGATCTTCATTCAATCTGAGGTTCAGCGGCTCCTCAAGGAAGGGATCATACAATCTAGCGCTAGTCCTTGGAGAGCGCAGGTCGTGGTGGTCAAGAGTGGGAACAAACCCCGGATGGTCATTGACTATAGTCAGACCATTAATAGATACACGCAGCTGGATGCGTATCCCCTCCCGCCCATATCTGACATGGTCAATCAGATTGCGCAGTACCGGGTGTTCTCCACCATCGACCTAAAGTCTGCCTACCACTAGCTCCCCATTCGCCCAGAGGACCGACAATACACGGCTTTTGAGGCGGATGGTCGCTTGTACCATTTTCTAAGGGTTCCTTTTGGTGTCACCAATGGGGTCTCGGTCTTCCAGCGGGCTATGGACCGAATGGTGGACCATAACGGACAGCGGGCTACCTTCCCGTACCTGGATAACGTCACCATCTATGGCCATGACCAGCAGGACCACGACACAAATCTCCTTAGATTCCTACGCACTGCATCTCGCCTGAATCTGACCTACAACAGGGAGAAGTGTGTATTTCGCACGCGCCGCCTAGCTATCCTCGGATACGTGGTGGAAAACGGGGTCATCGGCCCTGATCCAGACCGTATGCGTCCCCTCCTCGAACTTCCCCTGCCCACTAGCACAAAAGCACTGAGAAGATGCTTAGGCTTCTTCTCTTACTACGCACAGTGGGTTCCCAATTACGCGGACAAAGCCCGTCCGCTCATCAAGTCTACCTCTTTTCCCCTAGCACCAGAGGCTCGTTTGGCCTTTGAAAAACTAAAAGCCGACATCGCGAAAGCCACGATGCACGCTGTCGATAAGTCCATCCCCTTTCAGGTGGAGAGCGATGCATCTGATTTCGCCCTGGCTGCCACACTTAACCAGGCGGGCAGGCCCGTCGCCTTTTTTTCTCGCACCCTCCAAGGCCCCGAAATTCGACATTCAGCGGTGGAAAAGGAGGCCCAGGCCATTGCGGAGGCCGTCCGGCATTGGCGCCATTACTTGGCGGGAAAACGGTTCACCCTGATAACGGACCAGCGGTCCGTGGCGTTCATGTTCAATAACACGTTACGGGGCAAGATCAAGAACGATAAGATCTTGAGGTGGAGAATCGAACTCTCCACCTATAATTACGACATCATGTATCGTCCAGGGAACCTCAACGAGCCCTCGGATGCCCTGTCGCGTGGAACATGCGCCAGTATACAGGAGAACCGTTTGCAGGCTCTCCACAATGACCTCTGCCATCCAGGGGTCACTCGGCTCTACCACTTCGTAAAAGCCCGGAATCTACCCTACTCGGTGGAGGATGTCAGGTCCATAACTAGAAGCTGCCGGGTATGCGCGGAATGCAAACCGCACTTTTACTGACCTGACAGGGCACAACTCGTTAAGGCCACTCGTCCCTTCGAAAGACTGAGTGTGGACTTTAAGGGCCCCCTTCCCTCGACAGATCGGAATGTGTACTTCTTCAACAGCATTGATGAGTACTCGAGATTCCCTTTTGTCATTCCCTGCTCTGATACAACCGCTGCCACGGTTATCAAGGCATTTCGTGATCTTTTCACCCTGTTCGGGTACCCCTGCTACATCCACAGCGATAGGGGCTCGTCGTTCATGAGCGATGACTTGAGGCAATACCTGCTCTCATACGGGATTGCCTCTAGTAGAACCACGAGCTACAACCCTCGGGGTAACGGACAGGTGGAACGTGAGAATGCTACAGTCTGGAAGGCTGTCTTACAGGCGTTGAAGTCAAAAAGCCTTCCAGTCTCCCGTTGGCAAGATGTGCTCCCTGATGCGCTCCACTCCATACGCTCACTCCTGTGTACGGCAACCAACACTACTCCCCATGAGAGGCTGTTTTCATTCCCTCGGAAGTCTTCCTCTGGGACCTCATTACCGTCTTGGTTGACATACTCAGGACCTGTCCTCCTGCGGCGACATGTTAGGGCCCGCAAGTCGGACCCTTTGGTTGAACAGGTCCATCTCCTCCACGCCAACCCTCAGTATGCCTATGTGGCATACCCTGACGGGCGAGAGGACACGGTCTCGATTCGAGACCTGGCGCCAGCAGGGGACTTGGAAACCCCTGTCGCTCCCATACCTCCTGTTAGAGACCCCCCAACTATTGTTTCCCCTCCTGACACAGCGCGGGTAGCATCGGGACCATGACTTAACCCTTTTACTCCCGTGTACAGCTTGCCTGAGTCCAGGAGATGGTCGCCACTTCAAGGCGTGTCCGAGCTCAATGGATTGTCATCACCTCGGGGTCAATCGGCCCGTGAGACAGTGGAGGAGCTGTTGGACACCGCCTTGGGGAGAACGCCACCGCGAGTGCCTACTCCGGTGTCATCGCCGGTGTTGAGGAGGTCACAACGACGGTGCGGTCCCCCTGACCGTCTGAACTTATAGACTGATGACCAATTATTCTGTGTTTTTTTTGTACCCCGCCGGCCTTTGTCTTCAAAGGAGGGGTGAATGTGGTGAACCATCGTTGGTTCCCACCAGGTAGTACTGAGCCAGGGTCTGGCCAGTACTATGAGTCTGTATATATGTTGCTGTTGGGGTTAGGATTGGGTTGTTCTACTTGTTACTGTTGGGGTTAGGGTTGGGCTGTTCTACCTGTATTATAGTTATTATGGTACATCCCAGTCGGGCTCCGCCTCCTGGGAGAGGTATAAAGGTCACTGCTCTGTCTGGGATCGTGTATTATATATGGTAGCTCTATTGTAGTAGTTAATAAAAGCCTTTATTTCCTCGAGCATCTCTAGCCTCGTGAGTTATATCGCGCATCTTTGGGTGATATATCAGCATGGATAGAGGAACTGGATAACTAATCAGAAACACAGTCAGGATACACGGGTCATTTTCATGTTGATAAATTAAGTAGTGGAGTGCTGTAAGGATCAGTGCTGGGACCTCAACCATTTATGATCTATATTGATGGCTTGGATGAAGTGACCAACTAGATTGTAGCCAGATTTGCTGCTGACATGAAGATAACGAGGAAAAGTGAGTTGTGAAGGGTCTGCAAAGGGATGTGGATAATTTAAGTGAGTGGAGAAATATTTGACAAGAGCAACGTGTGGGAAAATGTGAAGTTGCTCACTTTAGCAGGTAGAATAGAGAAGGATAATATTATTTAAGTGGAAAGAGACTGCAGAATGCTGCACTTCATAGGAACCTGGGTATCCTTGTACATCAATCACAAAAAGATCAGCATACAAGTAGGCAAATAACTCGGAAGACACAAGGAATATTGCCCTTACTGCATGGAATATGAAAGACTGAAAGTCTTGATACAACTGGTAAGATTTGAATTCGATTAAAAAAAACTGGAACTAAAAGTCCAGTGATGACCATGAAATCATTGTCAATGTTATAAAAAGCCTTATGTCCTTTGGGGAAGAAAATCTAAGCTCCTTATCTTGTATGGCCTACAGATCCACAGAATTGTGGTTAACTCTTTAAAAAATGCCTGATCAAGGGCAATTAGGGATGACAATTAATGTTGGTAAGAAGTTTAACAACACCAGGTTAAAGTCCAACAGGTTTATTTGGTAGCAAAAGCCACACAAGCTTTCGAGGCTCTGAGCCCCTTCTTCAGGTGAGTGGGAATTCTGTTCACAAACAGAACTTATAAGACACAGACTCAATTTACATGAATAATGGTTGGAATGCGAATACTTACAACTAATCCAGTCTTTAAGAAACAAAACAATGGGAGTGGAGAGAGCATCAAGACAGGCTAAAAAGATGTGTATTGTCTCTATGTGTATTTAATGTTGGCCCAGCCAACGACGTCTATATCCCATGAAAGAATTTTAAAAAACTGTAGAGAGTATTGGTGAAATCATGCCTACAATTTTGTGTCACCTTACTCGAGGAGGAACACACTTGCAGTGGAAACAGTTCAGAGAAGGATTGCTGAACTGTTTGCGAGGCTGAGGGATTTGTCTTAGAAGAAAAAGGTTGAGCAGGTTGGACCTTTATTCAATGAAGTTTAGAATAATGAGGTGATCTTATTGAACCATATAGGATTCTAAGGAGGTTTGACGGAGTAGATGCTTGTGGAGGAATCTAGAGTGAGAGGACAGTTTTAAAATAAGGACCCTCCCATTTAAGACATAGAGAAGGAAGCATTTCTTCTCTCGGAAGATTGTTAGTGTTTGGAATTCTCTCCCCCAGTGAGCAGTGGAGGCCATTCAAGACTGTGTTAGACTAATGTTGGATTGATAAGGGAGTCAAGGGGTATCGAGGGCTGGGGGGGCAGGGTGGAACAGACAGAAAAGTGGAGTTAAAACCACAGTCACACCAGCCTTGATCTTATTGAATGATGGAATGGTTTGAGGAGCCAATGGCCTACTCCTGCTTCTACGTATTATGAGTTTATGTTCTTATGTAGATGGTTGAAGGGAATGGGCTGGATCTGTGTGTGTTGTGTATGTTAAAATGTGAAGGGCTTAATCTAATTACCTCCTTTTAGTCTCACAATGATTCCCCTCACCCCGCCACCCCTGTCAGAGTGCACTGGCACCCTTTACTCATTAAAAGTTGACCACATATCATTGTCTCTTGTTAGAGTCAAGTAGGTTGATTGAGCACATGGGTTTACAGTGGCACAATGGTTAGCACTGCTGCCTCACAGCACCAGAGACCTGGGTTCAATTCTGGCCTTGGGTCATTGTCTGTGTGGAGTTTGCACATTCTCCCAGCATCTGCGTGGGTTTCCTCTGGGTGCTCCGGTTTCCTCCCACAGTCCAAAGATGTGTGGGTTAGGTTGATTGGCCATGGTAAATTGCCCCATAGTGTCAGGGGGGTGAGCAGGATAAATATGTGGGGGTAGAGGGATAGGGCCTGGGTAGATTGTGGTCGGTGCAGACTCGATGGGCTGAATGGCCTCCTTCTGCATAGTAGGGATTCTATGATTCACTAGAATCGCAGGCTTCTTCCTGGTGCCATTAACTGTGTGCACATTGATTTGTTGATGCTGCAAGTTAATGCAAAAGGAATTACACTTCCTCAATACCTAGCTGGTGTGCAACCATATATATAAAATTATGAAGGTCATTACCCAGTATCCCGGCAACGATCATGAGGCTTTCATTCTGCAGCAGTCCACATTTCTGGTTGCATTTGATCTGCTGGACAGACCAAAGAATGGTTACAGGAGACAATGACTGTGATGTGACTGATAGCTCTGCTGCTCAAACCACACCACTGTGTGAGCCTTCCATACAATGAAAACATCATTGGCACATGAAAAACGATGGAGCAGATGATTAATGAGCTGAAATAACTCTTGCACTCTCATTACCGCTCTGGTGGAGACGTGCAATACTCAACAGACTGGGTGTTAAGATGCAGGAGCATGAGGAGGAGGAGGAAAGGAAAGATAAGGAGGGAGAGGGGCAACCGAGGCAGCCCTCTTTGGCTGGGCTGCCCATGAGGAACCAATAAATCTCCAAACTGAATCAAATTCTCCTTTTATTAGCAGATGCAGACCTTCCCTCTGTCACTGACCATTGCAGTATCTGCCTGCCTATATATAGAAGCCAAATTAAACATTCTACAATACATTTCAAAATGAAATCTTGCATACAATACTGAATTACTTACCCTTGTGTATCCCTTAGTGCCTGTCTTTGTGTGCCTGTGTCTGCCCCAGTGCTCCAACCCAGCATTACTTCAATGGCTGCAACATGGCTGGCAGAGAGCTGCTGACTTTCAGTGGGGGACACAGCAGATGGTCTTTGAGAATGACCTTGAGCAGCTCTGGGCCTAGAGGACCTGACTCCGGACTGTACAATTTCAGCACGGATGGCAGCAGTCTGAGCTGGCTGGCTGACAGGCAACAGCAAGGGCACTGGTGGAGTGAGTGAGGCGGGAGGACAAATGCTGTCTTTCTTAGAGAGGACAGCAGGTTACGGCTCCATGGAGCCACAACGCCATACCTCATCAATCCTAGTAATTTACTGGAGGACAGATTGCTGGACTCCCCTTTGCACGCTGTAATCTGCAGTCATAATCGCAGCAGTCTCCGTTTGCATGTTAACAAGCTGACCGTGCATGACTTCAGCCTGAGTTCCCTCATTGTGGCACCCTGACATCTGGGAGAAGCTGCTTGTGCTGCAATAGAAGCTGAGACATCAGCTCTGACACGTTGTAGTATGGTTCAGTTCACAAGTGTGCTTCCGCACTGGAAGGTACGGTCTCCAAACTCTGCTCAAAGCCCTGTGCCAAGTTGCTGCTGGAGCCCTCCATGCATCTTGGCAGTGACAGCAGACTCTCCAGTCGGTCAGCCAATGCAGCAAGCATTCTCCAGTTTGCTGTCCCATCAATGTGCTCATCTGAGTTGTTTGCAACTTTGTGCTCCAGAAAGCTAGCTGGAAAGGAGCGGCACGGTAGCACAGTGGTTAACACTACTGCTTCACAGCGCCAGGGACCCAGGTTCAATTCCCAGCTTGGGTCACTGTCTGTGTGGAGTTTGCATGTTCTCCCTGTGTCTGCATGGGTTTCCTCCGGGTGCTCCGGTTTCCTCCCACGTTCTGAAAGACGTGCTAGTTAGGTGCATTGACTTGATCAGGCGCTGGACTGTGGCGACTAGGGGAATTTCACAGTAACTTCATTGCAGTGCTAATGTAAGCCTTATTTGTGACTAATAAATTAACTTTAGTTTGTGCTGTCGTTAGCTCCTTTACTGGCTGCAGCCCACTCATCTCCGGTGTCTTATTTGACTCTATCTTATCCTCCAATTATGTTCAGTTTTAGAGTTGCTGGTTGTGGATGTGCAATTGCGTGACAGTGCTGTGTCTTTGGGCAAGTATTTAATGCAAATTCTGTCGGTTCCCAACCTCTGAAAGAAAAACTGGTGGCATCCTCTCTGGCCCACTCTCCAGTAGCTCAGATGGGATAGTGCCAAATTAGCCATGGGAACCCTGCTGCTGGGAGCCCTGATTCCAAAGAGTACATTAAATCGGTGTACTATAGAATCACAGAATCCTACAGTGCAGAAGAAGGCCGTTCAGCCCATCGAGTCTGTACCGACCACAATCCCAGCCAGGCCCTATCCACATAACCCCATGCATTTACCCTAGCTAGTCCCCCTGACACTAAGAGGCAATTTAGCATGGCCAATCCACCTAAACACACATTTTTGGACTATGGGAGAAAACCAGAGCACCTGGAGGAATCCATGCAGACACGGGGAGAATGTGCAGACTCCACACAGACAGTGACCTAAGCTGGGAATCGAACCCAGGTCCCTGGCGCTGTGAGGCAGCAGTGCTAAACACTGTGCTGCCGTGCCGCCCTATGTAGTCGGGGGTAAATATCCTGCACCTGGAAGCTGCCGGCCAATTTGAGTCCAGCAGCTCTCCAGTACAAACAGCGCCAGTATTCCTGGTGGCCAGTGATAGTAATGCAGGAGACCCGACAGAGGACTGGAGCCCCAGGAGTAAGGTGAGATGGGGGCATTTGCCAGGGCCAGTCACAGGGGTCCCTGTGTTAGAGAGAATGGTGTTAGCATTTATGGAAGTCAGGGAACTTTGCCCATGGACAGCTGTCATGGGTCTATGCCACCTTATTTTATGAAAATATGATTATTTTGACATGTAACTGACAGGTAATTTTGCAATTTGCACGGAGACAGCGCAAGCTGCTTAAAAATGCAAGGCCAGATTCCAAGCTGAGGAGGAGAAACTAACAAATAATCCTTGGGAAAGTGTAAAAAGAGAGACATTTCCTCGAATCTAAACACCCATCGAAACTCTAACGAACGAGGAAATAAAAGTGTAAAGTACGGGATATTGAAACAATGGCTATCACAGACAGACCCACCTAAAACTTCTTGAAGCAATGGGAGAAATATTTCAATGCAAAGCTAGCTAGCCACCAGAGAGATTGCAAGTGACACACAGGCAGTGTCAAGAAAGCCTTCAGCTGAGGAAGCAGGCTAAAGGCTATTATCTCTTCCTCTCTCTTTTGGAAAGTGTATTGCCCAGTTCAAGAAGCCAACTTTACCAGAAATCTATCAGTGAACAAAGATTCTGTAATAAGTGCAAAATCATTTACATCTGATCACATCCAAGTAAGCAACTAATCCAAATCAGCCTCAGAATATAAAGATCTGTGTCTCAAGGACAACCAAAGGACACTTAACCACATGATTTTTTTTTTATTGGACCCTAACTGCCCTTATTTCTGGTGCGTGTCTGTATGTGTGCGCGGTTAATAAATTTGATCTTTCTTTATGTAATTTCCTACCTATGTTAGAGGTTGGGCTTTACATAAAAAGAAAAAGATGTTTACACATTTATATTCAAACTAACAACAACAGATTTATTGAAGGAGCTGTTGCTTGTACAGAAAGAAATTGAAACTAAGCAGGAGCCTGTGAAACACCCTAATGACATCACTATCAAATCATGTGATCATCTCTTAAAGCAAAGATGCAACCACTTAAATAGCATCCCCCACCCTTTACTTCTGTGGCCATAACTACAGATTATGACAATGTTATACAGTGACAGAGTGGTTAGTGCTGCTCCCTCACAGTGCCAGAGGTCTAAGTTCGATTCCAGCCTTGAGTGATGGCCTATGTGGAGTATGCACCTTCTCCTTGTGTCTGCGTGGGTTTCCTCTGGGTGCTCTGGTTTGCTCCCACAGTCGAAATATGTGCAAATTAGGTGGATTGGTCATGCTAAATTGCCACTTGGTGTCCAAAGGTGTGTAGGCTAGATGGATTAGCCGTGGTGAATGTACAAAGTTATGGGATAGCACAAGGGAGAGGGACTGGGTAAAACACTTGGTCAGAGTTGGTGCAGACTCGATGGGCTGAATGGGCTCCTTCTGATCTGAAGGGACTCTATGAGATTAATGGACACGCTATTTTGCACCATTTATCATTATACACAGTCAATTAGGAAGTTGATCAGGAGGATGTCTATTCCTCTTTGGTTTTATATAAGATATCCTGGAATTTGGCTGTCCTTGTCCCCAGAAGTATGATTTTGAACTTCAGTAAACACTTCTTCTCTTGGAAATAATTCTGCATCACCCTTATGTGGTATTGTAGCATAGACACAATCATCAGGCAACTCAGATTCAATTAGCTTTCCATTGTAGTATTCACATTACCAGGGACATCTGAAGAATATTCTGAGAAATCATTTTGAGATGACAACAATTGTTCAGTGTGGCATTACCAAATAAGTTAACCTTCAGTTTCAACCATGTAAGAAATTGGATGTGACTTTGCTAAAACTAAGGCCGGTACCCATTTCTCACTCATGACATAATTATACGCTAACACTTGATCTCCTTGTTGAAATGAGCATTGTTTCCCCTCGCTTCTCATTAAGTAACCTGAGATTGTTGTTGACATTCTACTATCTTTGAAGTTTCTGGAGGTAATAACAAATCAAACATTCTTCTCAACTTTCTTTTTCCACGTAATGATGCAGGTGAAGTTTGGATAGTTGCATGAGTAGTGTTTCTAAAACCGGGATGGAACTAGTGGAGCATGAACATGCAAACTTTGGGTTATCGGCCGCGAAGACGGGCATTCCTGGGGCTGGAGGCTGCAGTGGTATTCAAGGCATTGTTAGGAGTGTATAGTTGTGCTATTAAACCCTTCATTGTATGTCATTCTTCTCATTCCATAAAGCATTTAGTTTGTTATTTGCCACACCGAGTCACCTGGAGTTACTACATGAACTGGTACACGACAGGTAAGATGGGGTAGCATGGGGGAGCCCTGTCACTCATTGTAACCAACTCTAACACACCAGGGTTAACAAGTCATACTAATTCTTCTTTGACCTTGCGATGAATTGCAGACACTGCTCTTGCTTTGAGACCTTTTGATTGACTTTGAGTTTCACTTGAACTCCCACCATTGAGCCAAGAATCTCTTTGAATACACTTTTGCATTTATCCAGAAGGTTCCGTGGGTCTGCTTTGGCATTGGCCAATCATTCCAGTTAAACTTTATTCTTTCCAACCACGACGATCTTTCAAATAGAGCTGGAAAATTACCACGGACCACATGGAGAGGCAACTCTGCTGTTTGTGCACTCAACTCTACATTGACTATGAAGTAACCCTTTAACGGTATCATCACCCCTGTCTATATCCTATTGTTGATTCTCCCCAGCCTTCTAATATTCAAAGTGCGAGGACCCCAAATCTTTTTTTTACTTAGGATCTTTTTTTAATGTTCTTGACGAAACAGAATCCTGATTCATCACCAATTTTCTTCTTGTAGCCTCCTAAGTATGTTAGGGGTTGCAGGTTTTACACAGAAAGAAAAAGATGTGGGGCAGAATTTTCCTCCTCATGGACGCACTTGTGCCCAGAGGACTGGGAAATGTCACAGAAGTCACCTTTGGAGTCCTGGAGGGACCCGGTGGTGTAGAAGTTGAGGGCTGCCATGACCTTCACTGCCAAAGGGAGTGTGTGTCCTCCTGCCATGTGATGTCTGTGAGGACATGGCTCAGGTGTCACACTCTCTCCCAACCTCAGCGGCACACAACATCCGGCAGCCCATTAAAGGTCATGTGGATTCTGTCGAGCCTGGGGCTCCATCTCTGACATCCTCTGCCTCCCCCTGCCAACCCCAACCCACCCCACCTTGGGCCGATGGCTGGCTGAGTCCCATCCCAGCCAGCGGCTCACCGTCCTTCAGATGCTGCTTCTAGCCTGGATTATCCTTGCAGCAGGCATCCATCTCCCTCCTCCGCCGCATCAGCCACAAGTATAACTGCCAGCCCTGCTGGCTCGAATGTGAAATACATTGTCACTCTTGGGGCGGGGGGCGGGAGTTGGCAGGTGGAGGGGTGGGGGGGGGGGGTGAGGGTAGAGGAGGGAGAGAGACAGTCCATAAGATTATCCATCCTGGGCCCCTCAGTCCCTCCCAACAACCCGTGTCCCAATGAGTTTGGCGCTGGCAACCCAAGACCATTCCTGGCACCATGCGCCACCTCAATGGGCTGTCAACCATTGCAACATCCTTGACACAGTGGGCACAGAGAGTACATGGGTGGCTGTGAGCAGGTCCCCATTTGGAACTCATGAAGCATAGACATGAGTGCACCCACCTGGATGTCTGGTGCAGTGATTTCCAGGAATGGCTTGCACTTCTGACAGACAGTGGAGAAGCACCCTCGTGACTAGCATTGGATGTTTTGCCATCGTAGGGAGTACTGCATTGTCCACGTAGTATGAGGAGCTGTGTTAACTCCAGCAGAGCTCCCTTGATTGGGTTGACAGCTGCCGGCCTGGTTTTTGTTACTGTTACTGGGGCCTGAGATGGAATGTCAGCAATAAACCTTTGTTGTGACCAACTGCGGAGGTTAAATAAAGGGAATCCAGTTCACCCCCTTCTCGCCTGGTCATAACAGCAGCCCATTCCTCTGGCTGGTCTCTCCAATGGACAAGTGCTGCCCACGTGGATGGAACAACTCCGCATCAGACTGCAGGATAGATTTACCTGATGGGCTGACCCTATGCTGTGGCTGTGGCCTCTGCCTGCTGCTGTTAGAATGATGTGGAGATGCCGGCGTTGGACTGGGGTAAGCACAGTAAGAAGTCTCACAACACCAGGTTAAAGTCCAACAGGTTTATTTGGTAGCAAATACCATAAGCTTTCGGAGCACTGCTCCTTCATCAGATGGAGTGGATATCAGATATCCACTCCATCTGATGAAGGAGCAGTGCTCTGAAAGCTTATGGTATTTGCTACCAAATAAACCTGTTGGACTTTAACCTGGTGCTGTGAGACTTCTTACTGTGCTGTTAGAATAGCAGCTCTGGTAGGAAGAGGCCTTCAGCAAAAGGCCTCAGTTGGCTTCAGGATTCAAAGACCTCAAGTCATCCAGCCCCTGACATAATCTGGGTGAGTCTGGCAGGCAAAGAGGCCCCCACCCTGCACCTTCTCTGATCAAACAGGCTTTCCCAACTCCCAGCCTGCTTCAGGGGAAGAATTAAATTCTGCCCTTCATCACCATGGTTTTTTTCCTGTTCCTCTACTGCATGCTTAAGTTGCACTTTGTGGGTATCTTAAACAAGAAAGGCACAGGGGTAACATTTTGGCATAGAGAGGGTGGAAAGAAAGAGGTGAATTCTGACACCATCTGTAATTTATAAATCAGAGGAATGCAAAGAATGAGTGAGAGGTGGGATTGCAAAGGAATGGTAGGTATAAGAATAACATCAATTTTGATAACACCAGGTTAAAGTCCAAAAGGTTTATTTGGTATCATGAGCTTTTGGAGCGCTGCCCCCTCATCAGGTGAGTGGAGAGTTGGGTTCATAAACAGGGCATATATAGACAAAGACTCAATTGCAAAATAATCTAGCTATCCTGCGGATGCAAGAAATTTCTGACCCACTTCCTCCACGAATATTTCCAGTTCAGTGTCCGAAAGCCGAGAGCCTGCTGCCCCCCATGTTGTGCTATTACATTTTACAGGTCAGAGTTCGTTCACAAACTCATTGCAGCAATGGTCCCAGCTTCAATGCACTTCCCCTTTAAGAGGAACAGGCTGCCATATCTTTAAACACCACAGGCTAGCTTTAACTGTACACTACCACTTATGGTATTGGTCGACTGCTCAGAGGGTTGAGCCAATCAACAGTGCAGTTAGCTCTGGAAGCTGCAATGAAGTAAATCAGCAGGCAGCAGAAAGTTCGTGTACTGCCTGCGTTGTCATCAATAGTTTATTTATCTATTAGTCACAAGTAAGGTTTACATTAACACTGCAGTGAAGTTACTGTGAAATTCCCCTAGTCACCACACTCCGGCACCTGTTTGGATCAATGCGCCTAACCAGCACATCTTTCAGACTGTGGGAGGAAACCGGAGCACCCGGAGGAAACCCACTCAAACATGGGGAGAATGTGCAAACTCCACACAGACAGTGACCCAAGCTGGGAATCAAACCTGGGTCCCTGGCGCTGTGAGGCTGCAGTGCTAACCACTGTGTCACCGTGCTGCCCAGGTGCCACCGTGCCGCCCATAGGCATGAGTTACCCACATGTCACGATACCTGAGCTTCATAGAATCATAGAATACCTACAGTGCAGAAGATGGCCATTCGGCCCATCGAGTCGACAGCGGCTCTCTGACAGACCATCCCACCCTGTCCCTAACCCCACGTACTTACCCCACTAATCCCCCTAACCTGCACATCTTAAGACAGTAAGGGCCACTTTAGCATGAGCAATCGACCTAACGTACACATCTTTGGAGTGTGGGTGGAAACTGCAGCATCCGGAGGAAACCCACGCAGACATGGGGAGAACGTGCAAACTCCACACAGTGACCCAAGGCTGGAATTGAACCCGTGGTCCTGACACTATAAGGCAGCAGTGCTAACCACTGTGTTACTGTGCCACCCTTATTTTCAGGGACAATTGGATTCAGTTCCCCTCTGTGTAATATTCTCTTTCATTAGCCAGAAGCAGTCAGACATGTTGTAATGTTAACTCTGCTACCAAGACTGAGATCCATTGAGTCAGATATTATTCTATGGCCCCAATGATTCTAGAATCATAGAATCTCTACAGTGCAGAAGGAGGCCACTCGGCCCATCGAGCCTGCACCAACAACAATCCCACCGAGGCCCTATACCCAAAACCCCACGCATTTACCCTGTTAATCTCACTGACACAAAGGGGCAATTTAGCAAGACAAATTAACCTAACCTGCACATCTTTGGAGTGCATCTTTGGAAACTAGAACACCCGGAGGAAACCCACACAGACACGAAAAGATCATGCAGACCCCCGCACAGACAGTGACCTGAGCTGGGAATCGAACCTGGGTCCCTGGTGCTGTGAGGCAGCTGTGCTAACCACTGTGCCACAGTGTCGTCCATAAATTCTGCACTGCATTGGCTTATGTCTACATACTGGGTCACAGAGGGCATCTCTTACCCCCTATAGTCTTCAATCCTGCATCAATAAAAACCCATTGATTCAGCTCCTGTTTGAAAGACTTCATTAGCGTTCTTCATCCTTCTCCAAAACATTGTTTTCTGTTTCTTTGCACCATCTCAGTTCAGGCATTCAATTTTGTACAATTGCAGCCGCATTTTGTACCAATTTACTTTGTGGAAAATTGAAGCATTAAGGAGAGTTGTGAAGTGTTCACTTGTAGGCCCTATAAGCTGCAGGTTTATATTATCCCTGTCAGACAGGAAAATGGCTCTGACTCCTGACTCTTTAACGTCAGACTGATTGCCAGTTTTATTTTAAACTGATGAACATCTTGCACGGAGGGTGCTACATTACTGTCGAGACTTGAAGGAAGAAACATCTGTGTAACTCCTGTGCCAGGAGATTTCTGTTAAAACTATTGCCTGAGCTTATGGGCAGACTTGAAACGCTTGAATGCATCGATGCACAAACACATACAGTATAGCAAATATGACCCAGAGAAAATGCAAACATGGTTACATGATGCCATCAACTTCTTCTGACTAACTGTGGCTGTCTCGCCACATTGGAAAATAAAGAATACGCCACAACTACTTTTGCTAACCCCATGTACTGAAATGCATTGCAATGTCAACCATGTGTGAAGTAATGTGGTGATAACATAAAAATATAGAGTAAGCAAGGAGAAAGAATCACTGGATTTGCAGTATAAGAGGAGACTATTCGGCTTATTGTGCCTGTTTTGAAGGCCGATCTTACCTGCCGTTCACGCCACGATCCCGCTGCAGCGAAATCAGAGAATTTGACAGCCAGCCAAATCTCTGTTCACTGTGGCGGGACAGGAAAATCCCGCTGACGTGAACGGTGGCAAAGTTCCGGCCTTGGTATTAGTTCTTTAACTGGAGCTATCTCATGCTGCTCTCCAATGGCTTATCTCCACACAAAGCTATGGGTAGCACAGTGGTTAGCACTGCTGCTTCACAGCTCCGGGGACCTGGGTTCGATTCCCGGCTTGGGTCACTGTCTGTGTGGAGTTTGCACATTCTCCTCGTGTCTGCGTGGGTTTCCTCCGGGTGCTCCGGTTTCCTCCCACAGTCCAAAGATGTGCGGGTTAGGTTGATTGGCCATGCTAAAATAAAATTGCCCCTTAGAGTCCTGAGATGTGTAGGTTAGAGGGATTAGCGGGTAAATATGTAGGGATATGGGGGTGGGGCCTGTGTGGGATTGTGGTCGGTGCAGACTCGATGGGCCGAATGGCCTCCTTCTGCACTGTAGGGTTTCTATGATTTCTATTTTCTTTTTCAAATATTTGTGCGATTCCACAGTTTCTGCCACAATTGCCACTTATAGTGAAACATTCCGTGGTTCGAATGGCCTATAGTATTGATTCACTTCCTTTAAGCATATCTTTTCTCCTCCTGTGGGAGCCTTGAATCTCTATGCCCCCATGTTACTGATACATCAACAGTCTCTGGGCCAGATTGCCGTAAATTGCAGGTTGCACTTAGCCAATGGGTTTTGCTTTGGATATCTCTATTCCAGCAGCTACCCTGTAATTCTCAGCTCTGTGAAAGGCTTGCTGTATTGGCAAGGCCAACAATTCTTCTGTCTACTGTACGAGTTGAAAATGGGTAATCTGACTTCACAATGTCTGTTCCTACAGACCAGAATGTAATGAGTCTATTGTTAATAATTGAAACTGAAGTATGATAGTTAAGCTCCTTGCTTCCCAAAGAACACTACATTTCACATAGATCCCCACGCAAAACTATTAAACTATAAAACATATAAAAGCTTTTGTCAAAACTTTTAGTTCTTTTTTTCTCAGGAATATATTTTGGCATTTTCTTGCAAATTCACCTTTCTTAGGTGTTAATATTTGAGTTGAAATTTTCCCAAACTCACAATTGATACTTCAATGTTCATAATAATGGTGATGTGGAGATACCGGCGTTGGACTGGGGTAAACACAGTAAGAGTTTTAACAACACCAGGTTAAAGTCCAACAGATTTATTTGGTAGCAAATGCCATTAGCTTTCGGAGCACTACTCCTTCGTCAGATGGAGTGGGTATCTGCTCTCAAACAGGGCACAGAGACACAAAATCAAGTTACAGAATGCAGATTAGAATGCAAATCCCTATAGCCAACCAGGTCTTAAAGATACAGACAATGTGAGTGGAGGGAGCATTAAGCACAGGTTAAAGAGATGTGTATTGTCTCCAAACAGGCTGTCCTGTCTGGAGACAATACACATCTCTTTAACCTGTGCTTAATGCTCCCTCCACTCACATTGTCTGTATCTTTAAGACCTGGTTGGCTGCAGAGATTTGCATTCTAATCAGTATTCTGTAACTTGATTTTGTGTCTCTGTGCCCTGTTTGAGAGCAGATATCCACTCCACCTGACGAAGGAGCAGCGCTCCGAATGCTAATGGCATTTGCTATCAAATAAACAGTGTTGTTAAAACTCTTACATAATAATGGTCTCAGGTCAAGTGTTGAATTAAACACAGGCATCAAACATTGCTGCATTTACAATGGCTGCGATTCTTCCCAGAATTGACTCTAAGTGCCCACACCGACAGGAAAACCAAAGTGTTTCACAGGCATGAGCAGCCGTCAGCAGCCCCATTCAGTCTATTCCAATGGCCAGCCTGCCCCCGAATGGGAATCTTGCTGATTTTCCGGCTCCACTGATGCCTGATTACTGGAGTCAGGAATCAGCACTCATGTCTAACAAGTGGGAACAGGATTTGTGCGCTCCCTACAGCACCCAACCTCATTTCAGCCAGCACTATGACTGCCAGAGGTGCTGCCTCTGGACTCTTGGACGCTGACGTGCAGTGGACGCTGGACACGGAGGTGGCGAGGAGGACCACTTTCTTTCCCAGCGTTGGGAGGAGGCTACCAGCCCATGTTGTAGCACAAGTCTGGGATGCCATAACAGAGGGAGTAAGCTCCAGCAGCATCACCAGGAGGACCGCATTTCAGTCCCACAAGGAGATGAATGACTTTCTCCAAGCTACAAGGGTGAATACCCACCTGTTTACCCCATTCCAGTCCTTAACCTTTGGTATCTAACCTTAAACCCTTACAACCTTCAAACGCCCAAACTACTCTCCTCTCCTGACCCCTCCCCAGCAATCCCCTTCACAAACCCTCATAGATTAGGCGCAGTGCCCACACTTGCCACCAGCAGTCAAACCGACCCCCCCCCCCCCTCCATGCCCACCATCTCACAATGCTCTCATTGTGTCTCCATAAGGACAAGGTAGCCCACAACAGAAGGGAACGGCAGAAGATGGGTGGGGCATACCAGAGCTATGTGTTCTCACCCCCTTTGAGGAAAGATCACTGGAAATTGTGGGGGAGGCCCCGGAGTGAGATGTGGCAGAATGTGAGGTTGGAAGTGAGAGTTCAATGTACTTTTATCCATGTGACCTATCTAAAATGAGTCTATCGTTTCCCACACCCTTGATATTCCCAAAAGCTAACCCATGTCCTCTCTCTTCCAGGATCTCCATCAGATGTGGCCAGGCCATCTGGGACCACATCCCCCTGTCTAATACCTCAGAGGACCCGAGACCACAGCTCTGGGAAGACACTGCACTGCTGTCACCTGCACCTAGCACAAGCCCAGAGACACTCACCTCATTGGGATATGTTAGTAGTCAGGTTTCTGGAGCACTCTTTGGTGAGCACCACACAGCTACTGTTGTACATCAGGTGAACAAAGAACAAAGAAAATTACAGCACAGGAACAGGCCCTTCGGCCCTCCAAGCCTGCACCGACCATGCTGCTCGGCTGAACTAAAACTTCCTACCCTTCCGAGGACCATATCCCTCTATTCTCATCCTATTCATGTATTTGTCCAGACACCCCTTACTATCGTATCTGCTTCCACTACCTCCCCCGGCAGCGAGTTCCAGGCACCCACCACCTTCTGTGTAAAAACCTTGCCTCGTACATCTCCTTAAAACCTTGCCCCCTAGTAATTGACTCTTCCACCCTGGGAAAAAGCTTCTGACTATCCACTCTGTCCATGCCCCTCATAATCTTGTAGACTTCTATCAGGTCGCCCCTCAACCTCCGTCGTTCCAGTGAGAACAAACCAAGTTTCTCCAACCTCTCCTCATAGTTAATGCCCTCCATGCCTGGCAACATCCTGGTAAATCTTTTCTGTGCCCTCTCCAAAGCTTCCACATCCTTCTGGTAGTGTGGTGACCAGAATTGAACACTATATACCATGCGGCCTAACTAAGGTTCTATAAAGCTGCAACATGACTTGCCAATTTTTAAACTCAATGCCCCGGCCGATGAAGGCAAGCATGCCGTATGTCTTCTCGACTACCATCTCCACCTGCGTTGCCACTTTCAGTGACCTGTGCACCAGTACACCCAGATCCCTCTGCCTATCAATACTCTTAAGGGTTCTGCCATTTACTATATACTTCCTATCTTTATTAGACCTTCCAAAATGCATTATCTCACATTTGTCTGGATTAAACTTAATCTGCCATCTCTCCTCCCAAGCCTCAGCCGATCTATATCCTGCTGTATCCTGTGATGGTCCTCATCGCTATCCGCAAATCCCCCAACCTTTGTGTCATCCACAAATTTACTAATCAAACCTGTTACATTTTCTTCCAAATCATTTATATATATTACAAACAGCAAAGGTCCCAACACTGATCCCTGAGGAACGCCACTTGTCACAGCCCTCCATTCAGAAACACACTCTTCCACTGCTACCCTTTGACTTCTATGACCGAGCCAGTTCTGTATCCACCTTGCCACCACGTCCATGTAGACAACATCCACTGCCCTACCCTCATCAATCATCTTCGTCACTTCCTCGAAAAACTCGATCAAGTTAGTGAGACATGACCCCCCCTTCACAAAACCATGTTGCCTCTCGCTAACACATCCACTTATTTCCAAGTGGGAGTAAATGCTGTCTCGAAGAATCCTCTCCAATAATTTCGCTACCACTGATGTAAGGCTCACCGGCCTGTAATTACCTGGATTATTCTTGCTACCCTTCTTAAACAAAGAAATAACATTGGCTATTCTCCAATCCTCTGAGACCTCCCCTGTAGCCAGTGAGGATATGAAGATATCTCTGAAGGCCCCAGCAATTTCCTCCCTTGCGTCTCTCAGTATTTTGGGGTATATCCCATCAGGCCCTGGGGACTTGTCTACCTTAATGTTTCTCAAGAACCCCAATACCTCCTTCTTTTTGATCTCAACACAACTCAAACTATCTACACACCCTTTCCCAGATTCATCATCCACCAAGTCCTTCTCTTTGGTGAATACTGATGCAAAGTACTCATTCAATACCTTGCCCATTTCCTCTGGCTCCACGCATAGATTCCCTCCCTTGTCCTTGAGTGGGCCAACCCTCTCCCTGGCTACCCTCTTGCTCTTTATATATGTATAAAAAGCCTTGGGATTTTCCTTAATCCTGCTGGCCAATGATTTTTCATGACCCCTTTTAGCCCTCCTTACTCATTGCTTAAGTTTCTTTCTCTTTCTACTTTCCTTTCTACTTTCCTTGTAGGGGAAGGAACTTCCAAGCAAGCTGGCATTCGGAGGTCTGCTGACTTCCAGGAAACAGCTGCCCCAAGCCAGATGTCAGGCATCTGGAAAAGGTCATTCCCTCACTGCAAAAGCATAGCCAGGCTTTACAGGAGAGATTGTCAGCTACATTCCAGCAACTGGACGGCACGGTGGCACAGTGGTTAGCACTGCTGCCTCACATCTCCAGGGACCTGGGTTCTATTCCAGTCTTGGGTGACTGTCTGTTTGGAGTTTGCACGTTCTCCCTGAGTCAGCATGGGTTTCCTCCGGGTGCTCTGGTTTCCACCTACAGTCGAAAGATGTAGGTTAGGGGGATTGGCCTCCCACTTCTGGGTGAGGTGTAGGACCTGTGGGAAGATCAGATGCTCGATGTGGCGACTGAATGTCCCCAACCTATTCCCCCACCCTTGACTGCTGAAGGGAATCACCGAGAGTGAGAGCCAATTTGATCTGCTTATGAAAAGTGTTTTAATTGTGTTACTCGACATTTAGAAATTCGGGGCAGCCGTGAGTTTCACAGCCAACGGGAATGAGTGTCGTCCTCCTCCTCTTGGTTTCAGGTGAGCTAGAATCTGGCACAGGGGCCACACTGTCTCCCTGTGAAGGTGGAGTCATCAGCGGCACATGCTGTCTAATAGCTTGTGAAAAGACCAGCACCTCTTCAAGACCCGTGACCTACTGTATCACTGTCTTCTTATCCCCTCCTTGGCCTGATGGACGGCAGGCACCTGAGCCTCTGCGGCAGCCTTCTGATGCTCCTGGGCTGGCTCCTGTAGTGCTAGGTCATGCCTGGGCTGGTCCTCATGCCACTACCATCTGCCTCGGTGTCAGTCGCCATGATTAATCTGAACTGGTGTGGCTCGAGTCCAAAAATCATCTTGAATCTGTCAGGAGGAGGTGGAAAGGAGAAATAGAGAGAGAGACAGTCAGCAATGTTATTCATCCCTTGACTCTTGAGTCCTCCCTATTCCCATAGTGACCCAGCATTTGAAGGCTGACCAACCTTCACCAACACTCAGCCAGCCAAGCCAGTTTGCATCATCACAGAAACTGACCCATGGCCACTCAACTTGGTCAATGGTCTCCGGACCGGAGCACCCCTCCCTTCAATTCACCAGTTATGGTGCGCCTCATGTTCTGCTGCAAGTTGACACCCCTCTATGGCGCCATGGCTGCAAGCCTCAGACCCTGCCCATGGCTGCAGCTGCCCCTGAGATGAATGAGCGCCTGGGAGGACTCACTGAACTATCATGAATAATGGAGAGATGATCGGAGGATCAGGACTAGCATGATTGTAAGAGGGCACAGCTGCTCTCTGATGTGAGGACGCATGCCTGGTGGAACCTCCTGAGTGAACATCATGCCACCTTCTTCCAGGCAAGTAGCCAGACTCCAAAGAGCTGGGCAGCCAGACTGTGTACTGGCACATTAGAATGGAACTTTTGCAGCGCTGAGTGATGGAGCCAATGTGTAGAATAAGAGACTTGTCAGAAAGCATTCCAGGAAGGCTCTGAGATTATCAATGTTATCCAGTGGGATAAGGATGAGGACAGAGTGGGCAGCTGCAGGGCAGAAGGAGAGGGCAGAAGCCAACATGGAGCATTCACTGACTGTATCAACATTGAGCTTTTTGATGCGACATGGACTGTCTGCCAAAACATCTTTCCACTGTTACAGAGACATCAGATCCTTGTGTGCAATCGGCATGGAGTTATTACTGGACATGAGACCTCACAGCTGTTACAGGACACAATGAGAAGTGAACACTTTTACTGGTCAAGTGCCCCTGAAAGATAGGAGTGAGTTGCTACTGTTTAAACTCACCATGAAGCCAGTCAGCCAAGGCTCCCTTGCCTTGGGGGGAACACCCCAAGGTCAATCCCTGCCCTCCAGCAGTAATCTCCCTTTCCTCCAGTGGAGATACACAATTCCCCCGATACATCACGGAATAGAAATGAAAAAAGGGCACTTACCCCCTTGCTCCCCCTCAGAGTCATGGCGGCAGGGCGCGCTTTTCAAGAGAAGCAACAAATGATTTTTGGTTGGGGAGGCGGGTACATTGCAGAAGGCAACAGAATCGAGCTTCCAGCCGACTAATGATTTTACAATGAGCAGTTTTTCAGCATTAGTGAGTTCCCGTCAGGCCCATGTGGGAACTTGAATGGGGCCGGTCCGGTGAATGGTGACGGGTTTGATGCCCATCGGAATCTCGTTTTAGCCACTACACCCCAATCAGAGGGATATTGAGATTCCTGCCAGCGGCAAATGGGGCCGGTGAATCCTCACCAATGTCTATGGAAACACACTGAACTGTATTTTACCACGGGCTTTGGGAGCCCACAGGATGAAATGACATCCCTGAGCCTGCACTTTTACTAGAGGTTGTGGTCTTGGCTGGAGCAGTTTGGGAATTGAGAAGGTGCCTCAATGTGGAGGCGCCCTTGGAGGAGTAATTTAAGAATTAAAGGTCAAAGGAGCTAAGCCCTCTCTCACCGCCAACTTGGATTGCAGGAGAGGTTCATTCCCTGCCCATGACTCCCTTCTTCGGGGCATGTTTCCTCCAGCTCAAATGATCTTGCCCTGACAGTCACAGAGAGGACATCCCCATGAAGCTGGCAGCCTTCCCACCATAAGAAGTCTCACAACACCAGGTTAAAGTCCAACAGGTTTTTTTCTTTTTTTTTTCTCCACATCATGCCTTCCCACCCAGCAGGGGGCCTCTCTGGAAGTGATCAAATGCCAGCAGGCTCAAAGAATCAAACCCAATACAGTCCTGAAATATTTTAACTGGCCGCCGGTCTCCATTTGTTGGACAGGGCATCATATTGGATCCTGTCCAGACGGCAAGACTTTGGCTGGGGACTGTCCCAATGTGGCTCTCTGCTATTTTCCCACCATCCCGACGTACAATTCCCAGCCCGCTACCCTGAGGCCAGGAAAACCTACTGTTATTCTAATGGTAGCCATCATTGGATTGTAATTTCTAAAACTGGAGCCTGTTCTCAATTTAATGATCGAATGGGTCAACATCTTTGCCGAAATGAATGTGATTTGCCAAGCGCTCTGTTAGCTTAGACTCAGCATTTTAGCACTTGAAGTGTGTTCAGATTATAACACAACTTTGATTGGAACATACCACTGCAAACTATAGTTCCAAACCTGTCTCCCCTACAGCTTTCTACTGCTAAGTGGCTGTTACAGCTCGAACAAACAAACATCAGCCAAAAGTGAACTTATCACCAGGCGCTTTATCGAACTGTCATTCTTATTGATGTCTAGATGTAGCAATGGAATTAAAGTGCATTAACCTTCCCGGAAATCACCGCTATCTGCCTGATCTCCCGCACTGTTTGCCCGGCTGTACTACTGATCTGGATTGGGATAAAGACGGATAATCCCAGACAAGTCCTTAGTAATATAGAAAAAAATGCATTAAAGTTTCCTTTACAATTTATTTTCCTTATAGTTGCACTTGCAAAATTGTTACACTTTCTTCTTTTAAAAGAGATAAAAAGAAAAGAAAGAATTGTATTTATATAGCGCATTACACCCTCAGGATGTTTTGAAGTGTTTAACCACCAAGTACTTTCGAAGTACATTTCCTACATTACTACAGTGAAGAACTTCAAAAGTACTTCCCTGGCTGTATAACTTTGAGATGTACAGTGGTCATGAAAAGCACCCTATGAATGCTAATCTTTCTTTCTTTCCCTTTGGAGTGGAGTCAATGTTAAAATGTCAGAAACATGGCAGCCAATATTCATAACATCAGTTTTTGCAAACATAAAGGTGGTAATGAGCAGATAAACTCCTTTTCTGTGAAGTTGAGGAATAATTAATGGCCAGAACACCACGATAAATCCCTTTCTCTTCTTCAAGATAGTAGTGTGGCATCATATACATTAGCGTGAGAAGGCAGACATGTCTCATCCAAAGGACAACACCTCTAACAGTGCAGCACCCTCTCAGTACTGACCCTCCAACAGTGCAGCACTCTCAGTACCGACTCGCTAACAGTGCAGCACTCTGTCAGCACTGACACTGCAACAGTGCCGCACAGTCTCAGTACTGATTCTCCAACAGTGCAGCACTCTCTCAGCACTGACCCACGAACAGTGCAGCACTCTCTCAGTACTGACCCTCCAACAGTGCAGCACTCTCTCAGTACTGACCCTCCAACAGTGCAGGACTCTCAGTACTGACCATCCAACAGTGCAACAATCTCTGAGTAGAGACACTCCAATAGTGCAGCACTCTCAGTAAGGACACTCCAACAGTGCAGCACTCTCTCAGTGCTTGCCCTCCAACAGTGCAGCACTCTCAGTACTGACTCTCCAACAGTGCAGCAAAATCTCAGTACTGACCCTCCAACAGTGCAGCACACTCTCAGTACTGACCCTCCAACAGTGCAGCACTCTCTCAGTGCTGGCCCTCCAACAGTGCAGCACTCTCTCAGTACTGACCCTCCAACAGTGCAGCACTCTCTCAGTGCTGGCCCTCCAACAGTGCAGCACACTGTGTCTCAGTACTGACCTGCAACAGCAAAGCACTCTCTCAGTGCTGCAAGGGGGAATCAGTCAACATTGTTGAACTCAAGTTTCCAAAATGTGATTAGAGCCCACAGCCTTCTAATTCAGTGGCAGATTTCCTACCATTTATTTTACACTGCTGTCCATTGTAAATTATCCTCAGCAATTAATTTCCACGTAATCCCATAAAGTGAATGCCAAGACAAGATTTCTACTAATGCCAATCCCTTGAGAAAGTGGCAGTCGTGCTTCTGCTTGCATTATTACCGTCCATCTGGTGAAGGGCTTCTCATGGTGCTGTAAGATTCAGAGTTCCAAATTTTTGACCCAGCAACAATGAAGAGCATCATTCCCGATGTGATGATGGCCAGATCCCCTGCCAGCTGATACAAGGTGCACCTGATTAAACTTGAGTCACTCATTTATCTACCCATCCCCCACTGCACCCTTGGGAAAGCTCCATACTTGGTCCGGCTTCAATCAGAAACAGAATCTTCCGGTGTCAAGGGGCATTTAATTGAGCAGATCGGTGCCAGGTGTGGACCCAGCCATCTTCCTGCCTTCACTCCAATTAATGCCCACTTAAAGGCCTTATCCCATTGGTGTTGGTATTAACATCAGTGATTGGCAAGAGATGTTCACCATGCAGGAATCCTGTGAACTAAACCCCAGTGTGTTTGCTTGTGGACTCCCCGGGAAGGGGGAGGAGCCGGGGGGTGAGGGGGCGGCTTTGTTCATAGGCATTCAAAGTACCTGACTGAGTGACCCAGTATTGGGAAGAGGGGAACCCATTGAGTGCCAACCCTCTGTCTTTGCTGCCGATTCCCCCTCCTCCACCACTCATCTTGGACAAGGCTCCTCATTCCAGGGCCTCAGCTGGACGTATTATTGGCAGTAGCCACTGCCTCCCCAATGGTGCTACTGAATAGAGAAGAGCTGCTGGCCTCTGATTAGCTGGCAGCTCTTGATGGGCAGGGCTTCTGAATCCGGGGTCCTGGGTCCCAGGGAAAGGCCTGCCATTGGCCTGTCATACACCTGAGTGGAACAAGATACAGCATGCCTTCCTGAGGTGAGGCAATGCAAGGCTCTTGCAGGCTTTCTAACCAGCAGCTGAAGCCCCATTACCAATCTTCTGCCCCAGGAGTGCACCATGGTGGCACAGTGGTACAGTGGTTAGCACTGTTGTCTCACAGTGCCAGGGACCTGTGTTTGATTCCAGTCTATGTGGAGTTTCACATTCTGCCAGAGTGTGCATGGGTTTCCTCTGAGATCTCTGGTTTCCTCCTTGAGTCCTGTCCTCGGGCGCACACCACGCTGGCCCCAGAAGTTGACACAATGGTGGAATTTTACCGGCATGTCCACGTGAGGTTCGCATGATCCTGCCTGAGGCTAACAGAGAATGTCATTTTCGGAGCCTTGCCCAAGCCCCTGGAATCGGGGCAAGTGTGCTGGTAAAATTCTGGCTAATATATATTTCCGGCTGTGATCGGAACACGACCACAGCTTCATGTTTGTTGGCCAATTAATGGAAACAAACACTGAAAAAGGTTCAGTGCTGCCGGAGAGGGCTAGAGGGTAGAGGACAGAGGGTAGGTATGGAGAGGAGAGTGTGTGGGTGAGAGTTCCCTGAAGGCTGAAAGCTACCGTGCTGCTGCCTCAGGGATCTGTGGTCCTGTAAAAATGAAATGAGCCCAAAGAAAAGCTGCAAACTGTGACAATGCTGCAAATTCAAGCGCCTGACAACAGACCACGTAACACGTCAATGCTCAAACATCTTCTTTCAGAATCCTTACATTCGGCCCATTGAGTCTGCACCGATCACAACCCTACCCAGGCCCTATTCCCGTAATCCCACACCTTTACCCTACTAACCCCCTGACAATGTAGAAGAAGGCCATTCGGCCCATCGAATCTGCACCAACCACAATCCCACACAGGCCCTATTCCTGTAACCCCACATATTTACCCTACAATCCCCATAACACTAAGGGACAATTTATCATGGCCAATCAACCTAACCCGCACATCTTTGGACTGTGAGAGGAAACTGGAGCACCCGGAGGAAACCCACGCAGACACGAGGAGAATGTGCAAACTCCACACAGACAGTGACCCAAGCCGGGAATCGAACCCAGGTCGCTGGAGCTGTGAAGCAGCAGTGCTAACCACTGTGCTACCCTGCCACCCCGTCTTTAAAAAAGAAGAAATTGAATGAGTGTGCAAGGAAAGAATTCCAAGAATAGATCTGAAAATGGCTGAAAAGACTGGAGGAGAGACTAGAATCAGAGCAACAGAGAGTTCGAAGAGAATTATTGAATTGTAGGAATTTAGGGAGATGGGGAGGGGGTGAGGCTTTGGAAGGCTTTAAACACTGGGTGAAAATGTGAAATTTGAGGTGTTTAGGGTGCAGGAGGCAATGTTGGCTCAGGCATGATGGATGAATGGGACATGGAACTCGATAGGTGCAGACAGCAGAATTTTGAAAGAGTTGAAATATAGCTAAAATGAAGAATATGAAGGCTAACCTCAAGGCCAGAACTTTATGTTGGACGTGCGGGCAGACACCTGAGCTGGAATCACATGAAATCACGTGTTGGGTGCATGTCCCGACTTCATCGCACCTTCACACAACATTACAGTCGGCGGGTGTGCATTGAAATCGGAAGTCCGCCGCTGACAATTAAGTGGGCAATTTAGCCCATTAAGGAGCCAATTGCCAGTGATTTTTTTTATTGCCCATCCACTTCTACGGTTGATGGATGGGCCCATTGGCCTTCACATTTTCTCTACAAATTCCATCGAGGGCGGGATAAAACCCCCGGGGTGATATAAAATAAAAGAAGACATTTGAGAGTTGACGTGTTGTGTGGTCTGCTGTCAGGTGCTGGAATTTGCAGCGTTGTCACAGTTTGCAGCATTTTTTGGAGCTCTATTCATTTTTACAGTATTGAAGCTCCCTGAGGCAGCCCCATGATAACTTTCAGCTTTCAGGGAGCTCCCACCCAGCACCCTCTCCGCTCTGTGCCTGCCATCTGCCCCTACCCGGCAACACTGAGCCTTTTTCGGCGTGTGTTATAGTTGGTTGGCCAGCCAGTGTGAAATTATGATTGGGGTCTGATTGTAGACAGAAGTGTACATTGTGTCAACTTCTGGAAGCAGCAATCGTGCACTCCCATCGAGTGCAAGACTCAAGTCCAAGAGCTTTGTAGTCGAGTTTGGATATGTGAAGGAACTGATTGAGGAATTTTATAGCAGATGATCTGAGAGGGGGGTGAAATGGGCAATGGTGGAGATGTCAAGAGTCTTTGTGATTGAATAAACATGAGTATCAGAAACTCAGCTTGGGCTTAAACAGGACACCGAGGCTGTGAACAATCTTGTTCAGTCTGTAATGAAGATTGCGGAAGTGGCAAGGACACATCTGATGCGCGATTGATTCACACGGGAGGCTAGGACGTACCCGGGAATAAAGGCTTTTATTCACAACAAGATTGGAGCACACTACTTAACAATATTATCCCAGACTAAGGGCTACTAGGAAGTAGCAGTGACCTTTATACTCCTGTAAGAAGGCGGAGCCGAACGGAGTGTACCACATAAACAATAATAACAGGTGGAACACCCAAACCCTAACCCCAAGAGTAACATATGTACAAGTACCCATAGTGGTAACCATCTATGGTTCACCACATACACCCCTCCTTTAAAAACAAAGGCCGGTGGGGTAAGGAGACAATACGAACTGTCCACATGTTCACAAGTTCAGCCGTATCGGGGGTCCGCACCGTCTCTGCGACCTCCGCAGCACTGGCTCCAGTGCCAGTTCTGGTGACCGTGGTGACGACCCTCTCTCCGAGGTGGTGTCCATTGACTCCTCCAGTTCCTCACACGCCTGTGGACCTCGAGGTGGCGACAATCTCCTGGACTCAGGCAAGCTTGTACTTCTGAGGCTTTATAAAGCACTGGTTAGGCCCCATTTGGAGTACTGTGAGCAATTTTGGGCCCCACACCTCAGGAAGGACATACTGGCACTGGAGCGGGTCCAGCGGAGATTCACACGGATGATCCCAGGAATGGTAGGCCTGACATACGATGAACGTCTGAGGATCGTGGGATTATATTCATTGGAGTTTAGGAGGTTGAGGGGAGATCTAATAGAAACTTACAAGATAATGAACGGCTTAGATAGGATGGACGTAGGGAAGTTGTTTCCAAAAGCAGGGGAGACTAGGACGCGGGGGCACAGCCTCAGAATAAAAGGGAGTCACTTTAGAACAGAGATGAGGAGAAATTTCTTCAGCCAGAGAGTGGTAGGTCTGTGGAATTCATTGCCACAGAGGGCTGTGGAGGTCGAGACGTTGAGCGTCTTCAAGACAGAAATTGATAAATTCTTGATTTCTCGAGGAATTAAGGGCTATGGGGAGAGAGCGGGTAAATGGAGTTGAAATCAACCATGATTGAATGGTGGAGTGGACTCGATGGGCCGAATGGCTTACTTCCGCTCCTATGTCTTATGGTCTTATGGTCTTAAGCTGTACACGGGAGTAAGAGGATTAAGTTGAGGTCCCGATGCTGCCCGCGCCGTGTCAGGAGGGGAGAGAATGGGCAAAGGAATCCTAACCAGAGGTGCGGGAGTGACGGGGGTTTCCAGGTCCCCTGCAGGCGCCAGATCTCTGATAGAGACATTGTCCTCTCGCCCGTCAGGATATGCCACATAGGCATATTGAGGGTTGGCGTGGAGGAGATGGACCTGTTCAACCAAAGGGTCGGACTTGCGGGTCCTAACATGCCGCCGCAGGAGGACAGGTCCTGAGTACGTCAACCAAGACGACAGTGAGGTCCCAGAGGAAGACTTCCTAGGGAAGGTAAACATCCGCTCATGTGGGGTAGCGTTGGTTGCCGTACACAGGAGGGACTGGATTGAATGGAGCGCATCAGAAAGTACCTCTTGCCAACGGGTGACTGGAAGACCCCTAGACCTTAGCGCCAGTAAAACAGCCTTCCAGACTGTAGCGTTTTCTCTCTCGACCTGTCCGTTACCCCTGGGGTTGTAACTCGTAGTCCTACTTGAGGCAATTCCTTTAGAGAGCAGGTATTGCCTCAAGTCGTCGCTCATAAACGACGAACCCCTATCACTGTGGATATAACTGGGGTAGCCGAACAGGGTAAAAAGACTCCGCAGGGCTTTGATGACCGTGGCAGAGGACATGTCAGAACAGGGGATGGCAAAGGAGAATCGGGAGTATTCGTCAACCACGTTGAGGAAATACACATTCCGATCTGTCGAAGGAAGGGGCCCCTTGAAGTCGACACTCAGTCGTTCAAAAGGGCGAGTGGCCTTAATGAGGTGTGCCCTGTCAGGCCGGTAGAAGTGCGGCTTGCACTCTGCACAAACCTGGCAGCTTCGAGTTATCGACCTGACATCCTCTATGGAGTAGGGCAGATTCCGAGCCTTTACAAAATGGAAAAACCGAGTGATCCCCGGATGGCAGAGGTCATTGTGGAGGGCCTGTAATCGGTCCTCCTGCACACTGGCACATGTTCCACGCGACAGCGCATCTGAGGGCTCATTGAGCTTCCCCGGACGGTACATGATATCATAGTTGTAGGTGGAGAGTTCGATTCTCCACCTCAAGATTTTATCATTCTTAATTTTTCCCTTTAACGTGTTGTTGAACATAAAGGCCACGGACCGCTGGTCCGTGAGCAGGGTAAACCATTTGCCAGCCAAATAATGGCGCCAATGCCGTACGGCCTCCACAATGGCCTGAGCCTCTTTCTCCACAGACGAGTGCCGAATTTCAGGGCCTTGGAGGGTGCGAGAGAAAAAGGCGACGGGCCTGCCCGCCTGGTTAAGTGTGGCGGCCAGGGCGAAATCAGATGCATCACTCTCCACTTGAAAAGGGATGGACTCATCAACAGCGTGCATCGTGGCTTTCGCGATGTCGGCTTTTGTCCCTTCAAAGGCTAGGCGAGCCTCTGCTGTCAGGGGAAAAGAGGTAGATTTTATGAGCGGACGGGCTTTGTCCGTGTAATTGGGGACCCACTGTGCATAGTACGAGAAGAAGCCTAAGCATCTTCTCAGTGCTTTGATGCTAGTGGGTAGGGGAAGTTCAAGGAGGGGACGCATACGGTCTGGATCGGGGCCGATGACCCCATTTTCCACCACGTATCCGAGGATTGCTAGGTGGTGCTTGCTAAATACGCACTTCTCCTTGTTATATGTCAGGTTCAGGAGAGACGCAGTGCGTAAAACCTTCTGGAGGTTTGCGTCGTTGCCCTGCTGGTCATGGCCGCAGATAGTGACGTTGTCCAGGTACGGGAAGGTAGCCCGTAGCCCGTTTTGGTCCACCATTCAGTCCATCTCACGCTGGAAGACCGAGACCCCATTAGTGACGCCGAAAGGGACTCTTAAAAAGCGGTAGAGATGGCCATCCGCCTCAAACGCCGTGTATTTGCGGTCCTCTGGGCGAATGGGGAGCTGGTGGTCGGCTGACTTCAAGTCGATGGTGGAGAACACCCGGTACTGCGCAATCTGGTTGACCATGTCAGATATGCGCGGGAGAGGGTATGCGTCCAGCTGCGTGTACCTATTAATGGTCTGACTATAGTCTATGACCATCCGGGGCTTATCTCCAGTCTTAACCACCACGACTTGTGCTCTCCATGGGCTAGTGCTAGGTTGAATGACCCCTTCCCTGAGGAGCCGCTGAACCTCAGATCTAATAAAGATCCGATCCTCAGCGCTGTAACGCCTGCTCTTAGTCGCGATGGGCTTGCAGCCTGGCACGAGATTTTTGAATAGGGAAGGCGGGGTAATTTTGAGTGTTGAGAGGCCGCATGTGGGGCGCGCTGGACAATTTGGAGGCTGCTGTTCTCCCACTGAAAGTGGAGGGAGTGGCCCATCGTACCGCAGGGTCACACTCTTCAGGTGGACCATAAAGTCTAGCCCCAGGAGTACCGGAGCGCAAAGGTGCGGTAACACGAGGAGCCTGAAGTTCTCGTAAACTGTGCCCCGCACCGTTAAGGTTACCACACAGCTCCCAAGAACGAGGACAGATTGGGACCTCGACGCCATGGAGATTGTCTGCCTGACAGTTTGCACACGGAGAGCGCACCGTTTTACTGTATCCAGATGGATGAAGCTCTCCGTGCTCCCGCTGTCAAACAGGCAATGCGCCAGGCGCCCATTTACCTCTATGTCCATCATGGACTTGTCAAGTCTGTGAGGCTTGACCTGGTCCAGGATGATTGACGCTACTGTTGGATCCCGAGCGTAACTGCAGGCAGCTGAGATAGCCGACGACGAGGACCCCTGCTGGTCTTCTGCGGCCGGTGTCGACCAAAATGGCTGCGCCCATGAATCGCACGTGGTCGATGATGTTGAAAATGGCGGCACCCGCAGGTCGCACGTGGCTTGCGTCGTCATCATAGGAAATGGCGGCGCCCATGGATCGCACGTGGCTGAAGACATCGACGAGGCTGGAGACGAGGAGATGGATCCTGGGGAGTCGCACGCAGCACTGCTGGGCTTGGAAGGGGTCTTTGCTCGGCACACTTTTGCATAGTGCCCTTTCTTTCCACAGGCGGAGCAGCACACCATCCTGGCCGGACATCTCTGGCGAGGATGCTTCGCCAATCCGCAGAAATAGCACCATGGGCCTCCAGGAGCTGCCGCAGCCATCAGGTCTGAAGTTGGGAGCATTATCGCGCAGTTCCGAGGAGCCCCCGAGTACAGTTGAGGCGGTGGCTGTGCTTGCCACGCTGTTCCCACGTGGTCGGTGGGGTAGGTTTCGAGACTTCTGCAGGCCGTTTCCATTGCATCGGCCAATTCTACCGTCTTAGCCAGGTCCAGGTTACCCTGCTCTAGAAGCCGCAGGCGAATATAGGATGAGCCGATTCCCGCCACGAACGCGTCCCGAATAAGGTCGTTGGTGTATCAAGTAGCCGACACCTCCTTGCAGTTGCAGGCTCTGGCTAGCTGTTGAAGTTCGCGCAGGTACTGTCCCGTAGTTTCGCCGGGCTGCCGCCATCGAGTGGCTAATAGGTGACGAGCATGAATTTCGTTCGGCTGTTTATTATACAGCTTCTTGAGTAATTCGATAGCATCTTTGTAATTTTGGGAATCGCGAATTGTTGCATACACAGTGTCGCTCACCCTGGCGTGGAGGACCCGCAATCTGTCGGCGTCGGACTGGACTGCTGCCGAGGCCTCAACGTAATCCTCGAAGCATTTTAACCAATGGTCGAAAGTATTAGACGCCCCAGCGGCACGCGGATCCAAGGTTAGCCAATTGGGCTTTAGCATCTGCTCCATTTTTTTTTCGAACAAAATTTTCAGTATTTTGTTGTGAATAAAATTGATGCACGATTGATTCACACGGGAGGCTAGGACGTACCCGGGAATAAAGGCTTTTATTCACAACAAGATTGGAGCACACTACTTAACAATATTATCCCAGACTAAGGGCTACTAGGAAGTAGCAGTGACCTTTATACTCCTGTAAGAAGGCGGAGCCGAATGGAGTGTACCACATAAACAATAATAACAGGTGGAACATCCAAACCCTAGCCCCAACAGTAACAAGAGTAACATATGTACAAGTACCCATAGTGGTAACCATCTATGGTTCACCACAACATCATTTTTGTTGGGCTGAAGACAGCTGACATTTTAATCAATTCATCAAAATGCATTGTTAGCATTTAAATAAAGTTCTATGGCAAACGGCCTGTTGTCTTAGTAGCAATCCATAATGTTTACTTCATTAACCGCACTGCGATCCTCCTGGCAACTCAGCACAAAGGCAAATATTGCCACTGCGGTCCCACGGGGCCATAGTTGGTTTTGCACTGTACATTGAAGGGAGACTGGTGGAAACCTTTGAGCAATGGTTTCGAATGATTTATGGTATTTCCCCTCTGAAGTTAATGGAGGAAAACAAAAGCAGTATAAACACAAGAAGTGCAGGTAAGGCATCTGTGGGTTAATGTTTTGGGTCAAACAGCTATCATCAATATGGGTCCATTAACTTTGTTTCTCTCTTCACAGATTCTGTCTGATTTAGAGTCATAGAATAATATAGCATGGAAACAGGCCCTTCAGCCCAACCGGTCCATGCCGACCATGGTGCCCTCCAAATTCCCAATTTGTTGAAGATTTCCAGCATTTTCTGTTATTATTATGTTACGGACGGGGTGTTTAATTTAAACATCTCTGATTTCTCCTCTCGCCAACCGTCTGTAAACAGGTAGTTGTTTTGATTTTGGTTTCTCCCTTTGGAAGTGGTAGCGCATTTCCCAATCCTTCAGTTTTGCTGTGATCCAGTTTCTAATCATAATCCTCCAGCAAACTTAAGATAAACTCAGAGGATTTGTTTATTCAAACACGCAAGGAGGGGGTCACACTCCTTTCTCCCTCATACAAGAGGGGGATGGAGAAAAAAATAGATGTACAGGGCAAGGATGCCAGAATAAAGAATTATTATTTCATTGAATCCAGAGACTAGAATCAAAGTCCAATGATATATTATTTCAGAGGTTGGCAGGTTGAAGACTGATTCTGGGCAATTCCAGCAGAGATCACTTCCACGAAGGGATAGGCACTTAGAGGTTAATTAGCCTTTTATATTCTGTTGCAGAAGTTCAGGAGTCCCAGTAGAAACAGCATAGATGGTGGCCAGGCAGTCACCTGAACCAAAGCTTTGTTCTGAGCTATTGCTTGCTAGATGGAAGATGGCAGACTGCTTGGCAGTAAAGTGAGACTGTGTGACTGGTTCTCCCAAATAGGGGTCATGTGACTTTCACCTCTCCAGTTTGGCTTTGACAAAGATTGTATATTCTTTTGTCTGGATTCTTGGACTTGTTGATGTTTCAAACATTAAGAATATAAAAAGAGATGTGCAGCAGGATGCTTTGTCCTAGCAGATTACTGGTCTCCATTGGCTAGGCCTGGCTTCGGAAATGTAAATGGCCTTTGTGTAATTCCCTTTGAATTTGTTTTTTTTCCAGCTCACAGGGTTGTGACATCTCTTCAGAGATTAGGGAAGGGATTTTACGGCCTTGCCCGTGTGAAACCGGAAATTCCTACCCAAGGCCAATGGACATTTCTGCTGTCCGCCCCTCGCCCGCTCCAATTCTATGGTGGGCAGGGTGGTAGAGTTCCGGCGAACGTGTTGTCGGCTTTTCCCACACTGCCAGAAACTTCCTTTGGTTTGAAAGTCATAACCAGATATGGCTTCAATCATTTAAAAGTCTTTTTTTCTGTTTTTAAAATTTTATAAGTGAGTCTTGAGGTTAGATTTCTATTGCATAAAAATAAGCTGTGAGCTCTTAGCTCCATTACAGTTAATATACAAGGCCCCTGGCAATTATGCAGAATTTCCAGGATATTGGATAAATCAAGATGATTCTATTTCATGGAAACCTTTTTTCAATATCAAATTGCAGCCACTATTTATTTGCCCTCCTGTAGAATGTTGAGTAGGAGGTAGGAGGTGCTAATTCAAAAACTGCTCAGCATTATAACTGCCTCATGTTTTATTCTCATTTACCTCAGCAGAATCTGTGGGCCCGATTTTACCATCAAGTTGCGCGGGTTTTCAGACGTGAAAATTTGGTAAAGTCGGGTGTGAGGTGAGTTGCGCGATCTGCACCCAACTCCACGCTGGTTCCCCCTTTACCAAGACCCAGAAATGGCCACAATTGGGACCGCACCCAAAATGAGAATGAAACATGAGGCAGTCATAATGCTGAACAGTTTTTGAATTAGCACCTCCTACTCAGCATTCTACAGGAGGGCAAATAAATAGTGGCTGCAATTTGATATTGAAAAATGCATTTGCGTGCATTTAAATTGACTTAAAGGGCTGCACGTCCAACCTTACCGGCACTTCCCCCTTTACCACCGTATTTGCCCATCCTAAATCGGCATGAAACAGACAAGCACCACAAAAGTCCGATTCGGGCGCTCCAGTTAGTGAGGAGGTACGTTCCGAGCATTCAAGGCTCTCTGCTTGAGATCAGTGAGGGGAGGAAGGTGGATCTGACGGCTCTCTGCTTGAAATTGGTGTGGGTGGGGGAGGGGGCAATCTGCTGCCAGTCTGCCTGTGATTAGTGAGGGAAAGGGGGGGGGCCCGCTGCCACTCTGCCTGAGATCAGTGAGGGGGAAGGGAGGGGGGCCCGCTGCCACTCTGCCTGAGATCAGTGAGGGGGAAGGGAGGGGGGCCCGCTGCCACTCTGCCTGAGATCAGTGAGGGAGAAGGGGGAGTCCACTGTCACTCTGCCTGAGATCAGTGAGGAGGAAGGGAGGGAGGGGTCCATGATTAGTCTGGTTAGCAGGGGGGTGGGGGATAAGGGGGCCAGTAATGTTGTGGGGGTGGGGCAATGTGTGTGGGGGCCAGGGCGAGGCATTATCCGGCCCGGGAGCAATGCGGCAGGGGAGCTGCATTCTATCATTTTTTTTCGGCGCATGTGCAGTTGGAGGCGCCGATCAGAGCTGCAGCGCGATTCGGAATTGCTGATATTTTTTCGGGCAGAGTGCGTATGGGGTGCCTGAGAACGGGTCTAAAAATTAGATCTGAAACATTCCCAGTTTCAAGTCCACCCAGCACTTAGAATCAAAATTGTAAAATAGGGCCCTAGATCTGAGTTCATTGCAAAACACCCATTTTTAACAACGGAAGAAGGTGGCAGAGTAAAATTGGGATTGTTTATATCCGCTGCAAGTACCAATAGCCCCCCAGAATGGCACCTGCGATGTGTACGCACATTTCTGGGCTGAGTCATATCAGATTTAATATTGCTGAAGGTGTTAACGCATGCACAGTGAACATTCACTGAGAGCACACAGAGTAGACAGACAATCAATCAACTGATTCAATGCCAGCACTGTCATTTTGGAGCTCGATGCTCTGGGGAACACCTTCACTTAAACACAAATGGCTGAACATACGTTCAGCAGCAGGACAGAATATCCCACCAGCATTCTTTAAAGAATTCATCAACACTTTCAGGTTAGTTGCTGATTGGTTTTGATTGACTGTTGCTACAAGCATTAGATAGGAGGCTACAGTTTTCAATGGTTTCAGCCCCTCCACTGGCCATGACATCAGCAACGGCTGTCACAATAATGACCTTGACTGGTTCCTCTATATGGTGCACAGTGTCATGCAGCTATGCCAGATCTCCCAATGGTTAGCATCTGCTGCCTCTGGTCTTGCAGAGTACCACTTTTTCCTGCAAAGAAGAGGAAAGTTTGTCAGTGAATGTGGTGCAATGTGTTTGGATGGTGTTTGAATAGCTAGCAGCCTGTGAAAGTTGTGAAATATGGGTTTGAGTCTTGCAGCAGTGCTAGCTATGTGAAGTTGAGGCTAAATTATGAATATTAGGTAGGAGTCCCGATTGATAGAGACTGTTGGAAGATGAGTATTGGTGGAATGCAGTGTGTGAGGTTGGTGTTGCAGTGGATAGCTGGTGGCATTGAAAGATGCATTCACTGACCTTCAATGCTTGTTGAATTGAATTGATTTATTATTGTCACATGTACTGGGATACAGTGAGAAGTTTTGTTTCTTGTGTACTTTACAGACAAAATGTACATAGGGGAGATGGAAAGAAGGGGTGCAGAATATAGTGTTGCAGTTACTGATAGGGTAAGGAGAAAGATCAGCTTAATGTGTGATAGGACCATACAAATGTTTGCTGGCAGCAGGGAAGACGTTGTTCTTGAGTTGGTTGGTATGTGATCTCAGACTTCTGTATTTTTTTCCTGACACAAGTTGGAAGAGAGTGTACCCGGGGTGTGTGGGATCCTTGATTATTCTGGCTACTTTCCTGAGGCAGCAGGAAATGTAGATGGAGTCAGTAGATGGGAGGCTGATTTGACCATTAAACATTTGCAGCACTGTAGGTCCTCTGTGCTCGATTCCTGGCAGTGGCCACCATGGCTATTTTCTCCCATTGTCTTCCGAGGGTTTATCAGGAGGACACCCTGGTCCTCTTTGGATAAACCACTTCATTCCTCCTCTGCATTTCTTCCACCAAGTCCTCCAGTGCAGTGTTGAAATATCGTTATACCTGCTCTCTCCCATGTTGCATCGTTATTATGGGCTGTAATTTAACTATCGCGACTCACTGGGATAGGGAAAAAGCCTGATTGGTGTGGTGAACCATCGTTGGTTCCCACTGGATAGTGCTGAGCCAGGGGCTGGCCAGTACTACAAGGATGTACATATGTTACTGTTGGGTTGTGCTATTGTTGCTGTTGGGGTTAGGGTGGGGTTGTTACACTTTTGTACTGTAGTGTTGTGGCACATCCCAGTCGGGCTCCGCCTCCTGGGAGAGGTATAAGAGTCCCAGCTCTGGCCGGGACCCCTTCAGTCTGGGATAGTGTATATAAGTTCTGGTAGCTTCGTTAACAGTAAATAAAAGCCTTTCATTTACTGAGCTTTAAGCCTCGTGTCTGAATAGCGCATCAATTGGCAGGTTTGACTTCTCACTGGGCACAGAACAAGCCAGTGGAGGAGGCAGGATTAGAGTATAGCAGGAGTGGGAGGATGGGAAACTGGGAAGGCATGATTAGGTTAGGGGGTGGTTGACTGCTGGGAGTGGGGAAGAATGGATCAATCCCAGACTGGGAAAAGGGGATCAAACCCATTGGAAAAGGGTGAACTGGGGGAGAGGATGTGGTGAGTCAGTCAGGGAAATTGAATGAAGAGCTATGGGAGAGACCAACTGAGGGAGGATGGTAAGATTAATCAGGGGAGGTGGTAGATTTGGGTGAGGGGATGATCTTGAGGAACTGCCAGGCCAGAATAGGAGGCATGGGAAGCTGGGTCCTGGGAGTTGACACTTCTCTGGGAATGGGATTGAAGGCTGAAGGGGAGGCCGGAAGCCTGAGAAGATGATCTGAGACTTGTATCATGGGAGGGTGCAGCTTCAGGCTTGAGGATAGGATTGGCGGCCTTATTGGGGAAAGTCAAGGTGGAGATATGGAGATTGCTCAGACATGCATGCTGAATGCAGGAGGTAGGTAGAAAGAGATTCAAATCCTGGTCAAGGTAAACCCTTGCCTGGGTGTAGCTGCTAGATTTTCCAAGGTCAAAGATTGAAAATCTGAATAACACTGAGATTCGCAGACTCATTATTATATTTAAAGCAACAACTTTCCTCTTGCAGTAGGTTGACAGCTTACCTGCATTCCCACCTCAGTTAATGGTAAATCTGAATTGTTTAGAGATGGGTTCAGGTCAGGAATCTGACATTTAAAACTTACACCTCCAATGTATTTTTGTTTTGGTTAAATGCTGCCCTACATCTTATTTTGCACATCAAAATGAGTCCCACGGTGATTTATCTGCTTCTGTACCTCCCCTTTAAGAGGTGCAAGCCTTCCTTTGAGTGGTGCTAACCTCTCACAATATGGGGTGCACTGCTGAGGGTACAGCGCTAATCTGTGGGGTTAAGTGCTGGCTGCATGCTGCAACAGGAGCAGTTCCTCGGGGTTAATCCCACATTGTGATCTCCACATCTGTTTCTAGGGGCCTATCGAAATTAGTCTCAGTATGTGACTGAAAAACAACAGCAATTTGACAACTGCACTCTTACACTTATATTATTTAGAAATGGGCAAGTAGTATTCAACTGACACAAGTGAAAAATAGTCTTGCGTTTCTCCCAGTGTCTCTAGTCTTTTTCTACCCTGATTACAGCTAAAATTGATTAGAAAGATAGAGGTTGCAGAGAAAGGATGCTGTCTGTGCTATCATTCTTTTTCATTCATTTTTTTAAATATACAGGCAAAGTAGAGTTCTACAGCACAGGAAAAGGCCCTTAAGCTCATCATGTCCCCTGGCTCCACACACAAATTACCACTGTGGTCCTTAATGGACCATACTCTTCCCCCAGTTATCCTTTTGCCCTTAATGTATTTGTAAAATAATTTAGGATTTTCCTTTATTCTAGCTGCCAATATCCTTTCACGTCCCTTTGTGCTCTCCTAATTTCCTTTTTACATTCCCTCTTGAACATTCCATACTCCTTTAAGGCTTCTGCTGTTTTGAGCCCTCGATGTCTGCAATAAGCCTCCCTTTTTCCATTATCCAATGCTGTATATCCCTCTATATCTTCTACATCAGGGTTCATTGGGTTTGTTGGACCCACCTTTTTCTTTATTGGAACATGTTGGCACTGTACTCTCTCTATTCCCTTCTTGAATGTGTCCCACTGTTCTGCACAGATTTACCTAAAAGTGTCTGCTCCCAATCCACTCTGGCCAAATCACATCTGATCTTATTAAAATCAGCCTTGCCCCAGTTTCGATTGCTGGCCCATCCCTGTCCTTTTCCATAACAATCTTGAATCTAATGAAATTATGATCACTGTCTGTGAGATGCTCCCCCATTAATACTTCAATCACTTGTCCAGCTTTGTTACTTAAGTCCAGGACTGCCCCCCTCTTGTAGGATCTTTTATCTTCTGGGTGCATTTTAAGAATGTCGCTCCATCTATACCTTCCCCAATTGATGTTGCAAAGTCGAAATCCCCCACTATCACTGCCCTATTACTTTTACACTTCTCTGAAATTTGACTACATCCCTGCTCTTCTATTTCTTTCGGACTGTTAGGGGGCCTATAGAACACTCCCAGCAATGTGATTCCTCCTTCTTGGTTTTTAAGTTCTACCCATATGGCTTCATTAGAAGAGCCTTCTAAGATATTGTCCCTCCTTACTGCTGTAATTGATGCCCTGATCAAAATTGCAACACATCTCCTCTTTACACTCTCTCCTGACTCACTTGAAGATCCAATATCCGGGATTGAGCTGCCAATCCTGCCCCTCTCAACCTTGTCTCAGAGACAGCAAGGGCATCAAATCCCCATGTTTTAATTTGTGCCCTCAACTCATCTGCCCTGTTTGTCAGACTCCTTGCGTTAAAATAAATAGCATCCAATCTTGTCAAATTCCCTTGTGCCTTAACTGACCTATAAATTTTATTCCTTCATGATTCACTTGCTGTCTCTTCTAATTTTGGCTCTTCATCCTCCACTGCTGAACCTTCTCTCGGGTTCCCACTCCCCCCTGCCAAGTTAATTTAAATCCTTCCAACAACACTAGCAAATCTCCCTGAAGGGCGCTGATCCCATTTTGGTTCAGGTGCAACCCGTCCACCTTGTACAGGTCCCACCGTTCCCAAAAACAGTCCCAATGTCCCAGAAATCTAAAGCCCTCCTTCCTGCACTATCTCCCAGGCACACATTCCTCTGGACTAACCTTCTCTTTCTAAACTCGCTGGCCAGTAATCCAGTTACTACCCTCGGTTTTTTAATCTATTTCCTAACACCCTAAATTCTGCTTGCAGGATCGCATCCCTTTTTCTACCCATACCTATATAAAGTGTGTGCATTAGTAATATTGCAAGAACTCCTAAGTAAAGCACTTTAAGATAATGGATGAATCTTCAAGTTCTATTTAACAACAGGAATCATCACAGGCAGGATGGAAAATTTGATGGACTATTTAAACCCCATTAACCTTGGGTGGAAATTTCTCGGTTTTTTTTATTCATTCGTGGGACATGGGTGTCACTAGCTGGTCAGCAATTATTGCCTATCCTTGGTTGTCCGAGGGCAGTTGAGAGTCAACCACATTGCTGTGATTCTGGAGTCACATGTAAACCAGACCAGGTATGGATGGCAGATTTTCTACCCTAAAGGAAATTAATGAACCAGATGGATTTTTCACACAATCAACAATGGTTTCATGGTCATCAGTAGATCCTTAATTCCAGACATTTTTTATTGAATTCAAATTCCACCATCTGCTGTGGCGGGATTCGAACCCAGGTCCCTAAAACATTAGCTGAGTTTCTGGATTTATAGTCTAGTGATAATACTGGGTTATCAGACAGAAAACCCCGGCCAGTGTCTAATTTCCCTCTCCTAGAAAGTGTATGAAGTGTGTTGTAATATGGGTTCTTCAGACGTTTTGATGATGATATCTAGAAATTTATATGTTTAAACATGAACTCTTTATTGGTAGCCATTAACTATTTACAAATCCCAGGTTACTGTCTCCTATGTTGCTGCTGCCCGGTAGGTAGGAAGCTGCTTCTTGAGTGTTCTCTCTGAGCATCTTATCGTGTGACTCTGTACATCATACTGTGGGTGGTGCTCATCTCCAGTCCCACGCTAACCCTTGCTTTGCTGTGCACCTTTGCATTTCAATTGCATGCAGATGCAATATCACAACAAGGTACTTTTTATTGGAGAAGGACCAGAAAGAAACACCTGAATTCAGCATCTGTGCTAAGTTTTTCTTGTTAATGTCCTGGTAAGAATGCAGTTATGTTATTTTTCTTTTGTGAAGTGTTTGCTTCGTTTATAAGGTTTAAAATGCATTTGTTGATCTGAAAAGATCAGGACCAAGGTTAAGGAAATGAAAAAAAGCACAAATGCTGGAAATCTGAAATGAGATCATAAAAGATGCAAGTAGAGGCAGGCCAATCAGCTGGCAGTTTTTTAAATTTTAACTTCAGCTGTGTTTGTTTTACTCCCATCTCCGCTTTTCTCCATTTTCTTATTTTTGTTGTTCAGATTGATATCACGTTTCTCGACTCCATATTATTTGTGATCTGTTTATTTCTCTCCATCATTTCACGAGCAATTTTTATGAAGCCGTTTGCTCAATCATTTGCCCCCCGCTTTATGATTGACACATCCATTGATTCCCGCCCCCTCTCACCCTTTTTCACTGTTAATAATTCCAGTCTTAATAAAATTGCTGCCGGTCCTTTACTGCTTAGTTCCAATGAAGGGTTACACACTTAAATGGTAGTGTCAGGGCAGCCTCCTGAGAACACATTTCAGATTCACCATCGTTAACTCACCAACCTTTGGACTTACAAGCCTTGAAATGTGATAGGTAACAAGCCAATGATCTGGGGTGTAGCCTTCTCAAAGAATAATATATGAAAATTGGCCAGTGCATGATTAGTATCAGTGGGAATTATGAATAATAGGCCTTGGAGAGGAGGTTTTTTTTTTAAGTGCGCTTACTAGAGCATTCTAATTGTCTTTTTGGGTCTCAATTTTCATTTTCACTGCTTCATGCATATTCCTCATGGACTCAGTGCAATCATTGGCATTTCTGGCATTAGTGGCTGTATCAGCACTGATTGCACATCGTATTTTAGAACACTCCTCGCTCAATCAAGACTTTCAGACGATGAAAATTAGGCTATTGACCTTTTTCTCAGAACCAGAAAAGGTTTCACAATCAGATGCAACAGCAGACACTTGTAGTGAACGTATTGATTAGAAAGGGCTTAGTCTGTCAAGCTTTCTTCTTCCTTAAGTCTTCATTCGCATGCCACAGACATGTCAACTCTCAGAGAAAATCTATCCCACAGCCCCAGTTATAATGTTCTCTAAACTCAAGAGCTGCAACATATATAACACTGGTAGTTCCGGTGCTGTTTTGGTACCAAAATGGCATCCGTGCTGAGCATGAGCGTTCCCAGTGTGGTACTTGCCGGATTTCATTGTGGTGATGGAATTAGCACGGACATTAGAACCCTGTGCCGGATGTATGCAGAGAAGGCAGGCTGTGATTTCAATAAGAATGTCAAGTTTACTGGGAACCAGTGCTGACATTTTCTGGCCTCTCAGCTCCCTCACTGAAACACAGACAACCAAACTGTTATAGATGTACTTGGCCAAGAGTTGTGCAAGGAGAACCACAAAGTAGACCTCGTAAACTTAAACATAATAAGAACATAAGAACATAAGAAATAAAAGTAGGAGTAGGCCATCTGGCCCCTCAAGCCTGCTCCGCCATTCAATAAGATCATGGCTGATCTGATAGTGGGTTCTGTTCCACTTACCCACCCGCTCCCCATAACCCTTAATTCCCTTAATGGTTAAAAATCTATCTATCTGTGACTTAAACACATTTAATGAGGTAGCCTCTACCGCTTCATTGGGCAGAGAATTCCAAAGATTCACCACCCTCTGGGAGAAGAAGTTCCTCCTCAACTCTGTTCCAAATTGACTCCCCTGTATTTTGAGGCTATGCCCCCTAGTTCTTGTTTCCATTGTAAGTGGAAACAATCTCGATGTTTCTACCCTGTCTAGCCCCTTCATTATCTTATATGTCTCTATAAGATCTCCCCTCAACCTTCTAAACTCCAACGAGTGCAGGCCCAGTCTGCTCAATCTCTCCTCATAAGCCAACCCCCTCATCTCCGGAATCAACCTAGTGAACCTTCTCTGCACCCCTTCCAAAGCTAATACATCCTTTCTTAAACTGTACACAGTACTCTAGGTGCGGCCTCACCAGTACCCTGTACAGTTGCAGCATGGCCTCCCTGCTTTTATACTCCATCCCTCTCGCGATAAAGGCCAACATTCCATTTGACTTCTTGATTACCTGCTGCACCTGCAAACTGTGTTTTTGTGATTCATGCACAAGGACCCCCAGGTCCCTCTGCACAGCAGCATGTTAAATAGAAGTGTGAATGAGAGAAAAGAGCTGATGTTTCGAGGAGAAATCTTCACACCTTCTAGTCTCTCTATGGACTACCATTAGCAGCCCTTCCCCTTGTTTTTGTGGCTCTGACTCATCTTTTATTCCCTCACCCTACAGTACAAATACCTCCCACTTTCTATGCCTTTTAGCTTTGACAAAGGGTCATCTGGACTCAAAATATCAGCTCTTTTCTCGCCTTACAGGTGCTGCCAGACCTGCTGAGATTTCCCGGCATTTTCTCTTTTAGTTTCAGTATCCTTTGGCAGCTCTTTGGCAGTTTGGCAGTTTTTGCTGCTTTGACAGCGCTAATGAGTTTATGCACTTCCAACACACAGACATGTTTACTTTAAACCATCCCAAAACATGCTTTGCTTCTCCAAAATTGGGCCCTGTGACCCTGCAAATACTGTTAAGCACTGGTATCATGGCTGCAATGGCAGCAGTCTGCACCTGCATGGCAACAAGCTGAGATTTAGTGACCTCAGTCTGAGCCTCCACTGAAGATACTGCCTGTGGGGTTTTACTGGTCATATACATGCAGGGAACACCCTCAGAATGGCTGGAGAGAGTGTGAGCATAAGTTCTCTTCTCACATCATACTCGCCAAATGACTTACTCTGGAAAACAGTGTATTTTTCATGCAAAGGGGTTAGCTTGCAACCACATGACTTCTATTCACAATTTAGCAGTTACCAAATAAGGTCACAGGAACATGAATGTCCTCATTCCAACTCCATTGTTTATGCATTCATTGCTTGCTGTGATGAGTTGTCTAAATGATCTGTTGTGGGGATCTTCCTCAGTCCATTGACTAAAGCGATAAGAGAAAATGAGTGGTGGGACCCCCTCTCAGCTGGTGTTCTGCACCCACCTGAATAAACAGATTATATGTGGATGTTTGTGAGTAGTTCAGAGGATGGGCCATTCACACTCAATTAAGCTGCTTGTACTTTTGGTCTACTTCCAGAGAACACACTATGATAACTTTTCCATTTGCAAGGTGAGGTTATGTAAATGTTTAGTACTTTAAGAAGTATTATTTAGAACATTTAAAAATGTTGTTGTCAGATATGACTATAAACATATCCTGTGGTTTGAGACCCTCAATAATTTTTGAACACGTGGTTTTGTAACAGAATGTTGATCTATATTAAAATAAGGCAAAATACTGCAGATGCTGAAATCTGAAACAAAAACAGTGAATACAAAGTGTCATCCTGACTCGAAATATTGGCTCTATTCTTTCTCGATGTGGAGATGCCGGCGTTGGACTGGGGTGAACACAGTAAGAGTTTTAACAACACCAGGTTAAAGTCCAACAGGTTTATTTGCTACCAAATAAACCTGTTGGACTTTAACCTGGTGTTGTTAAAACTCTTACTGTGTTCACCCCAGTCCAACGCTGGCATCTCCACAGTATTTGCTACCAAATAAACCTGTTGGACTTTAACCTGGTGTTGTTAAAACTCTTACTCTATTCTTTCTCCACAGATGCTGTCAGACCTGCTGAGTTTCTCCAGCATTTTCTGTTGATCTATATTGCCAGGTTTATATGGTGGCATGGAGGCACAGTGGTTCGCACTGCTGCCTCAGCGCCAGGGACCTGGGTTTGATTACCGGTTTGGGTCACTATCTGTGCCAAATCTGTACATCTGCATGGGTTTCCTCCAGGTGCTCCAGTTTCTTCCCACAGTCCAAAAGACGTACGAGTGTGGCAACTCTGGGATTTTCACAGTGACTTCATTGCAGTGTTAATGTAAGTAGTTGTGACACTAATAAATGAACATTATATAACAGCAATAACAATTATTCTGACTTAGGGGAACAAAAATCCCCATAATTGCTGTTGGCTTCTCCACATATGCCTTAAATTGGATTTCAAGAGTTTTCACTTTGGTGGATTTCTTTTTTTTTGTTTCATCTTATTCTGAGTAACCATGAGATCCAGCTAGCTAGATTGTCAAAGTCATAAATACCTGAAATTCTTCATCATTGTGGATTAATGGGGTTATTGGAATAATAGTGAGTACACTTAATAAGAAGGAATTTAATCAGCTGCAAAGAGACTCAGAACTGCCTTCAGCTGAGAAAGGTGTTACATAAGTACACTTTTCCTTTTAATTCTACTTCTGACCGATTGCATTAGGTAACAAAAAACAAGGATGCTACTCGAGTGCAATACAAAGGGAATACTACACTGCTGTTTTCTGAAGAAACATCAGGCTGAAGCCCCGTCTGTCTGCTTGGGTGGATGGGAAAGTCCCAGGAAAACTTTTTTCAAAGCACAGCAGGGAAATTTGCTCTGGTATTCTGGCCAATATTTATCTCTCAATCAGCATTGACACAACCTTTCTACCTCGCTGCGCTGGTCGATTAGTGGAGCAGGGTAGGAAATTTGAATGGGAGGATAAAAATATGAATCTCGCCTGCCGTGGGTGGCGGGGGCGGGGGGGGGGGGGGGGTGGAGTTCTGTGGAGGAGGGGGGGAGATCTTTGGGGGGGGCGGTGGGGGTCGATGTCCATGGCGGTGGGTTTGACAGATCTCCCATATACTGTGCACACTTGTACACAGTATATGGGGGTTCAGGGTGCATGTCCAGCAGTCTGCAGTATATGGGAGATCAGGGCACATGCCTAGCAGTCTGCAGTATATGGGGGATCAGGTCGCATGCCTAGCAGTCTGCAGTCTGCCAACTTAGGGTCTTCCCGTCCCCCCCAACAGTCATGAAACTCCTGACTGCCAAAGAAATAGACAAAAGCTGGAATTTTACCGGCATACCCGCCCCAATTCCGGGGGTGGGCGTGGCTCGGAGAACAGAATTCTCCATTGGCCTCAGGGGGGATTGTACAAACCTCAGGCGGACATGCCGGTAAAATTCTGCCCCAAGTGTGCAAAACGGTTGGGGGGAGCTCGCTGAAAATTTTCAGACATTTGTGACACTTGGAATTTTTGAGGCAAATTCCGCCCATTATCTGGTCACCAATACATTGTTATTTTTCAAGTGTTTGTTGTGTGCAAATTGGCTGCCACACTTACTGCATTACAACAGTGACTATGCTTCAAAAAATACTTCATTACTTTTAAAGAACTTGGGGGCGACCATTTGTCATGAAAAGCACTATATAAATCCAGACTTTTCTTTTTAACAAGCTTACCAATTCTCATCAGTATTGTCGTGTTGAGACAGGAGTTCCTGTTGCCTTGCATATTGACAGATGACTACATTCTTAAACTTTCTCACACTTTCCTGAAAACCCATTATCTGGAAGATGCCCTGTAGTCTTAAAAATAATAATCATGTATAATGCTGGATGGTGCGCCATTTTACGATCTTCCACTACTTGGCTCACCTTTTTATAGCTAGTGTTTGTTCCATTGCTGTCAGCAACACTTCAGTATCTCACCCAGGTAATCAAGACAATCAATATCAGCAGCCTCTTTCCCGCTGGACTTTGGCCTGATCATATCGACACACAACATGTACTTTACCTATCTTAGAAATCTTAGAAACCCTACAGCACAGAAAGAGGCCATTCGGCCCATCGAGTCTGCACCGACCACAATCCCACCCAGGCCCTACCCCCATATCCCTACACATTTACCCACTAATCCCTCTAACCTATGCATCCCAGGACACTAAGGGGCAATTTTAGCATGGCCAATCAACCTAACCCGCACATCTTGGGACTGTGGGCGGAAACCGGAGCACCCGGAGGAAACCCACGCAGACACGAGGAGAATGTGCAAACTCCACACAGACAGTGACCCGAGCCGGGAATCGAACCCAGGTCCCAGGAGCTGTGAAGCAGCAGTGCTAACCACTGTGCTACCGTGCCGCCCGTGCTACCTAGTCGCTAATTATAATTAGTTGTGCGATCGCTGACTGATAGTTCCACATTTTTACCCAGGTCTGGCTGAGATTAGTTAATCCTTTATGAAAGAGGTTCAGATTCGTGGTTTGAATGGGTTAGTAGTACACTCATGAACATCTTAGTTTTTAGAACAATGCGCATGATTGGATCATAAGAACTTTGTATTTCTTAAATGTGATGTACACTATTATCATCTGATTCGCTCAGCCAGGGATGTGTTGTATTATCTTGTACTGCTTATTTTAATACTCACCTTTTTCATTTATTCTTTCATGGGATGTGTCCATCACTGGCAAGGCCAGCATTTGTTGCTCATCCTTAATTGCCCTGAACTGATTGATAATCAGGAGGCAATCACATTGCTATAGATCTGGAGTCACATGTAGGCCAAACCAAGTAAGGATGGCAACTTTCCCTCTCTAAAGGACATCAGTGAACCAGATGGATTTTCGCAACAAATCAGAGTTATTGTGGTCTAGCTATATTCATTGGATTTAAATTCCACAGCTAGCGTGGTAGGACTTGAAGACATTCAATGAGCACATTCACCTGTGCCTCTCAATGACCTGCCAAGTGACATTACCACTACATCACTATCTCCCCTCATTTAAAAAAATAGTCAGATTGAAGTTCATTTGACGTAAATCTTTTCAGATAAATATAAAGGTTAACACTGATTATTTCATAATTCCACTGGGGCCACTTGTTATGAATCTATTCCCCAGATGAGAGCGACAATAAATAGGGAGAGAAAACTATTCCACTAAGTCCCTGCTCCTTTATGTAACATTGATGTCTGCTGCTGACAATACAGGTATCATGACCATGTAAAAGATGTTCCCTTAAAGTGGTCCATGAGCTAAGAATTTGTGTGTATGTATGTAGCATGGCGCCCTTTGGGCGACGTCAAAACACTTCAGGTTTCGTTAGGAACAAAAGGTTTTTATTGATAAGGAGAAATCAGGCATAGAATCCTAGAGTCAGAAGGAGGCAATTTGGCCCATCGAGTCTGCACCGACCACAATCCCACCCAACCCCTATCCCCAGAACCCCACGCATTTACCCTAACTAGACCCTCTGGTATAAGGGATGCGAGCCATGGCTGCTCTGGGGCAGAGCCCCAGTTCTTATATGGTTATGACATAGTCGTTCAATTATTCTGCCTGAGAGAGGACTCACCCTCTTGGTGTGATTACTTGCTTACAGTTCCCATTGGTTCCACGGGCTAGATGACCCTCTTCTGATGTGTTGTCTTAAAGAGACAGACACCACAGTCAATACATCCCCTTTTAATTTATGAGTGGTTCAATTTCAAAATAACCCAGCAGAGAAACTTTCATCCTAAACTGGATTAATAGGTTAGTTTATTAAGGGGAGGTGCAGAAGTAGTGGTATTCTCACTGGACTAATAATCCAGAAACCCAGAGTAATGCTCTGGGGACATGGGTTCTAATCGCACCATGGCAGATGGTGGAATTAGAATTCAATAAAAACCTGGAATTAAGAATCTACTGATGACCATGAAACCATTGTCAATTGTTGGAAAAACCCATCTGGCTCACTAATGTCCTATAGGGAAGGAAATCTGCCATCCTTACCTGATCTGGCCTACATGTGACTCCAGGGCCACAGTAATGTGGTTGACGCTCAAATGCCCTCTGAAATGGAGGACAGTTAGGGATGGGCAATAAGTGCTAGCCCAGCCTGTAAATGAATAAATGAATGAATAAAAAAACTACTACTGAAAGTTATTTGTAGGTAAATGTGATAAAGTTGTTAACTAAAAAAAAATACAAAGCTTAAACGCAGGTAAAGATGAAATGGTACTTAAAGACAAAACTTTAATTCAATCTCTGTTGGATATCATTTTGGGCATATTGCTTGAATTCCTTCTTTTCAAACAGAAAATGTTAAAACTTGAAGTCGACCAGTTGGTGGTTGGCTTTTTCAATTGGACTAGCGGATGGGATTTTACGAGCTCGCTCGAGCAAGATCATAAAATTCTGCCCGAGACCAACGGAGATTTCCGTTCTGGTTTTCGGCCAGCAGATCACGAGATTTTTGGAAGAGAGAGAAGGTTTCCTATTCCTCATTACTTCTGCAGGTATGAAACTTGCTTGGACCTTTCAGCAGAATAGCAGATGATTTCTTGCTAACTTCTTTGTCCTCCCCTTGGCCAAGAAGCAGTTTCTGAAATAGTTTCTGAAGTAGTTTCTCAGAATTCTTCCTGGGGCTCTGCACACCAAATGGCTGTTTGCAGCCTGTCTTTTTTATCGTTTAAAAACTAAAAATGGCTGCTTTCACATGTTCTTGCCAAAATACCAAGTCACTTGCAAATTAAGCAAATGGTAATCCGATTTAGCAATCGAAAGTCAGCTCCAGTGCTCAAAAGCACCTTCAGGGAAAGCCATTGTCTGTTTGAGACCCCATAAGGTTTCAAGTTTTTCATGTCTGGGTATATCTGCTCGCTATCCACTTAAAGTTTCCTGGAAGCTAAATTTGCACATTGTGGTTGAAAGGGCCAGGTGACTTTTGGCAGTCATTTTTAAGATGTCTTGCATCCATTTGAAAAAGGAAGATTAGCTATTTCCAAAAATTTATAATGACACAGGCCAAATGCTCCCGCGGAAATCAAGCCTTCCTACCTCACTTTTGCCCATCAGCGAACGAAGGCCACCCAGATACAAGGGCTCCCAAAGCAGCTGGAGATGTGTGTTGAATTGAGCAACTCGAGAGCAGAAGGTAACAGGGCATAACCGGCCCAGAAAGAGGATTTGTCTTGTTTTCCAAGGAGCCTTTATACCTTCGGGCCTGTGAATTTCCTGATTGATGTTCTCCAATCGCAGCCAGCAAACCTTGATGTTGAGAACAGTTTTGCACAGTTAATTTCTTAGGTACACTTCTGCATCTAGGTTCTTAACCGTGCTTCACAGCACAAGGCTTACACAGGGAGGAAGGCCTGAGTGGACACCACAGGCGTGATTTGCCAGGCCCACTGCACTGCTTGAGTAGCGCAGGGGGCTGGGAAATGTCAGCAGAGGGCCAGTGGTGGGATTCGTGACCGGCGTCCAGCCAATCGCGACTTTCTGGGCCATTGTTTATGGCACAATCAGCTACGTACCGGAAAACAGCGTGAGGCTGATTACAATATTAAAATTTTCATTTGAATATAAGTAGCGAGCCCGGGACAGTATCGCCCGGGCTCGCTAATGCTTCCCCCTCCTCCCCTCCCCTGGCTGGGAGAGGTTCATACCAGCAGGGATTACAGCTGCTGCCCATCAACGGGAACTAGGCATGATGGACCGAGCTGATAGGCATGATGTGGAGATGCCGGCGTTGGACTGGGGTAAACACAGTAAGAAGTCTCACAACACCAAGTTAAAGTCCAACAGGTTTATTTGGTAGCAAAAGCCACTAGTTTTCGGAGCGCTGCTCCTTTGTCAGGTAAGTGCTGACGAAGGAGCAGCGCTCCAAAAGCTAGTGGCTTTTGCTACCAAATAAACCTGTTGGACTTTAACCTGGTGTTGTGAGACTTCTTACTGTAGCTGATAGGGGCAGAGGCCATTGAGGACCCCTGGGAGATCAGGGAGGAGATATGCCCCTTGGGCAGTGTCAGACTGGCACCGTCAGCTTAGCACCCTGACAGTGCCACCCGGGCACCCTGGTACTGCCCACTGGACGCTGGACAGTGCCAAAGGGATGGGGCCTGAGGGGGGGTGCAGAGCTTTCGGGGGAGGCAGGCCGACCGGTAGTTGTGATGGTGGGGGAGTCCTCTGCACACTCTGCGTTAGGGGAGGCAATGGCCTAGTGGTATTATCGCTAGACTATTAATCCAGAATTTTAGCTAATGTTCTGAGAACCTGGCTTCCAATCCCACCACGGCAGATGGTGAATTTGAATTCAATAAAAAATATCTGGAATCAAGAATCTACTGATGACCAACAAACCATTGTTGATTGTTGAAAAAAACCATCTGGTTCACTAATGCCCTTTAGGGAAGGAAATCTGCCATCCTTACTTGGTCTGGCCTACATGTGACTCCAGAACCACAGCAACGTGGTTGACTCTCAACTACCCTCGGGCAACTAGGGATGGGCAATAAATAGTGGCCAGCCAGCGACACCCAGGTCCCAGGAATGGATAAAACAAATTAGTGTTTGGTGATGTTGGGAGGGGGCTGATCAGGACTGGCCATGGGGAGGGGGTTTGGGCTGGCATAGGGTGGTGGCAATTGGGACTGTCCCAGAGGGGTTGGCGATCGGTGTTGGCCCGGATGGGAGGGGGGGAGGGGAGGCCCACGATCGGCGGGCAGGGGTGGGAAAGAAATCAGGAGGCCAGCGATCGGGAGAACGGCAATGGTGGGCCAGTGTGCATGCGCCGATCTCCACACTGACAGAACGGTACATGCGCAGTGGCCCACTCAGTGTGCTGATGCTGGCCTCTGAGGCAGGATTAGGTCATGTCCCTCCCCTTACCAGTGAGAATCCCCCAGCGGACTCTCTAATGTGCAGAGTGCTGGAAATTCACCTGACTAAGTACGCCCAAACAAAGGGCAGGGAAATCTCCCATTTTCCTACCCCGTTAGGCACCTAGTTCTTTTTTGAGAAAATCATTCCCCACAATTCTGTCCAGGCCAGACAAATAAGCTATCCAACTAATCCTGGTAATCTGGAAGGGATGGTGTGGAGGGAGTGGAGTGGGTGGGAACAATAATATCAATTCTATATAATGCGACAGAAGTAATTATTTGTCTCATGAATTCTACATCATGCGATGAAAGCATGTTTCTGTAAGGGGAAAGAGAACTGACGTACAGTGTTGCAACACAAACACTGCACTACCATTAACTCTTGCTTTCCTTTACAACTAGCTGGTGTATTTGGTTTTAGGTGACTACGGAATATGATTCAGCTTATGAAACACATTTTGGTTATTTGTTGCAATGCACTGCATGAAATCAATAGGCTTAGAACTTAGAATCTCATTAGGAGCTGCAGATATTGATTCCTAAGATTTGAAAGCTTGGTGGAGCTAGATTATGTAATTATGGTCACATGTGAATCTTTACACCAAGTTCAATGCTGACTATAGAATTTTTCGGGCCATTAGAGATCAAATATTTACCAATGTTACCGAATGGCTAAATGGTGCAATATGATCCAAGGAATTCAAATGAAATTATGCTTTTAAAAACAGTAGTAATTATATTGAAGCTGTTGTTAAAGAAAAATACACATTAGCATCCAAACTATTGCAAACATCTTCTTTTACCCCATAGATAGAACCAATTGAATGTAAGAACTCAATACTTCTCTTCATGAGGGTTTGAGCAGATATATTCTAGTCATACCAGAGAGAAACTCTGCCCCTGGCTGCTTAGTAAGAACGTGGTGATTTAATTTATTCTATCCCATAAATGTAGCTATATTGAGTGCAAATAAGTAAGCTACTTATAGAAGGAACAGAAATGTATGCACTATGCTAAGTTCAGATATGAGGTTAATTTCAAAGAAATTGAAATATAATTTTGCTCTCATGTGAGCTCTGATTTAAAGGAGAATTTAATAGCAGCATCTTTTTCCTCATTTTGAATAAAAATATTGCCCCTCTGCCCTCACAGTATTATTCCCTTTGTCTGATAAATGCCTCACTTGGTGTCAAACATAATGGTGCCAATTGAACAAAATACATTCTTGTCATCAATTGCCACATACTAAGCCTGATAAAGTAATTATAATATTCAATCTGTAGCGTTAGGGTGTTCGGGACTAATGTGTTGGGTTAATGTGGGACTGGGGAAGTAGTACCAACCATCTTATAATGTACAGTCAGCATGAAGATAGCACTAATCAGGACTGAATTCTATTTATGTCTACACAGTTTTGTGCTATTAATAGACAGTTATTGTTCAACTATACAAGCATTTAGATCTATTCAAGAGGCAACCTTACCAAAAGGTAGCAACCAGGTGAAGGACCCCAAAATCCCTAAGAATGAAGAAGTGACGAGACTGTAATCTTAATTAAGAGAAGTGCATAGGAGGTAACTAAGTATGTTGATGAAGGTAAGGCAGTTGATGTCATATACATGGATTTTAGTAAGGCGTTTGATAAGGTCCCCCATGGTCGGCTTATGATGAAAGTGAGGAGGTGTGGGATAGAGGGAAAGTTGGCCGATTGGATAGGTAACTGGTTGTCTGATCGAAGACAGAGGGTGGTGGTGGATGGAAAATTTTCAGACTGGAGGCAGGTTGCTAGCGGAGTGCCACAGGGATCAGTGCTTGGTCCTCTGCTCTTTGTGATTTTTATTAATGACTTTGAGGAGGGGGCTGAAGGGTGGATCAGTAAATTTGCTGATGACACCAAGATTGGTGGAGTAGTGGATGAGGTGGAGGGCTGTTGTAGGCTGCAAAGAGACATAGATAGGATGCAAAGCTGGGCTGAAAAATGGCAAATGGAGTTTAACCCTGATAACTGTGAGGTGATTCATTTTGGTAGGACTAATTTAAATGTGGATTACAGGGTCAAAGGTAGGGTTCTGAAGACTGTGGAGGAACAGAGAGATCTTGGGGTCCATATCCACAGATCTCTAAAGGCTGCCACTCAAGTGGATAGAGCTGTGAAGAAGGCCTATCGTGTGTTAGCTTTTATTAACAGGGGGTTGGAGTTTAAGAGCCATGGGGTTATGCTGCAACTGTACAGGACCTTGGTGAGACCACATTTGGAATATTGTGTGCAGTTCTGGTCACCTCACTATAAGAAGGATGTGGAAGCGCTGGAACGAGTGCAGAGGAGATTTACCAGGATGCTGCCTGGTTTGGAGGGTAGATCTTATGAGAAAAGGTTGAGGGAGCTAGGGCTGTTCTCTCTGGAGCGGAGGAGGCTGAGGGGAGACTTAATAGAGGTTTATAAAATGATGAAGGGGATAGATAGAGTGAATGTTCAAAGACTATTTCCTCGGGTGGATGGAGCTATTACAAGGGGGCATAACTATAGGGTTCGTGGTGGGAGATATAGGAAGGATATCAGAGGTAGGTTCTTTACACAGAGAGTGGTTGGGGTGTGGAATGGACTGCCTGCAGTGATAGTGGAGCCAGACACTTTAGGAACATTTAAGCGGTTATTGGATAGGCACATGGAGCACACCAGGATGATAGGGAGTGGGATAGCTTGGTCTTGGTTTCAGATAAAACTCGGCACAACATCGTGGGCCGAAGGGCCTGTTCTGTGCTGTACTGTTCTATGTTCTATGTTGTCACTGAACTAGGACAATTCTCACTGAACCAGTAATCCAAAGACCCATGGTACTACTCTGGGGATATCGGTTCAAATCCCACCATGTGCGATGGTGAAATTTGAATTAGTTAAAAAAAAACCTGAAATCACAACTATCATTGTTGATTGGCAATAAAATTCATCTGGTTCACCAATGTCTTTTTGGGCAAGAAATCTGAATTCCTACCCGGACTCCAGGCTGACAGCAATGTGATTGACACTTAATTGCCACTCAGTTACAAGGTAATTAGGGATGGGTAACAATTGCTGGCCTTGCTAATGATGCCCACATCCCATGAAACAATAAAGAAAAAAAAATCACCTAACTTGAAAACCTTGAGTACACACCCGGAGATTACCTAAGAAATTCCATTACAGGAGTGGAGGTTGAAGGACAGAATAAAGATCCATTGTTCAGCAAAAAAGGACTTTGCCAGATTGCATGGAGCTATGCTATAAGACCCGATCAAAAGCAGAGTCAATGGACCTAGCCAGATCGCAAGAGGATGAGCAAGGCTAAAATAAATATTTCAGTTTTCAGACAGCACTGACAGACCAATTGGTTTGATGTGCATGACTTGAAGAAACGCTGCAGCCCAGAGTTGATACCATTACATGTGGGAACCCAGCGCAAACAAAAGAGAAATATTTTTACAGGGAAGTCAAAGCAAAAAATAAGCTTTAATTCAATTCTCGAAGCTCAGGAAAATAACCAGATGGCCAAAACAATTCGTTCAAAAGATTTTCTACAGAACCGCTGAAGCTTAAAACACCTCCGCAACCCGCAATGAGGGCTCAGCAAATCCCAACCACCATGGGAAGAAAAAATAATTGACCACTACCGTGTAATTCTAAATAATTAAAACCCCTGTGCTGAAAAACAACAAGCTCGGTGGTAAATCAACACTGCCAGACCAATTTAGGCAAATGGGAGGGCCAGACTAGCTATAGAATTAGGCATTATGAAAAGACAATCTTTCAAATATATGAGAACATAAGGCTTGACAAGGAAAAGAGAGAATGAACAAGTCAATACACTATTATATTCAGTAGGTCCAATAGCCAAAAACATAATTGCTCATCAAGGAATAGATGAACATCCTGATAACTTAGAAGAGGTCATGAGGTCCTTTGACATTTGCTTTAACAAAAGTAGCAATAAAAGTTTGGAGCAAGCAAAATTTAACACAAGAGTCCCAAAGCCCAGGGAACCTTTTAACTCTTTCATTAGTGAGTAATACAGACTGGCTAAGGCTGTGACTATGGTGATTTTACCTCAGAGCTCGTAAGAGGTGGAATAGTTATAGGAGTGGTTGAAATTATTCTTTCAAAGTGTAGTCCAATCTAAAGAAATCCTGACTTTGGAAAAAGTTATCCAAATTGTCAGATAATCAGAAATCTGCCAGCCAAACTGATTCATTTTTTTATGGTGAAGCTAAACTATGGTACAGATCAACCCCAACAGTCCAGTTCATGAAGCAACAAAAGGATAAAAAGACACCAGGGCATGGAAAGCAATATCCAAGCAATAAAAAGATGGTGGCAGACCATGTCAGTGCTGTGGCACCAAAAGACTTCATAGGCACGAGTAGTGTCCTGCAATGTTCTGTAGTTCAGTGCTTTCACTATACATGTCTGGGACACTTTGGAAAGATGTCTAAGTCCAAAATTTCAGGATATACAGAAGGTCCCAACGAGTCCATGAGATAGATGGGCCACACCTATTTAAATGCTGGTGGCTTTTAACCTGCTGGCATATTCATGACACCACAAGCAAATAAGTTAAATTCTGTATGTCATCCACAATCAATCCTTTTCTCTCCTGAGCAGAGATGCCTGTGTTTCCCTCAACCTCCTCAAAACGGCAGCACTTCAAACAACCACTGTAGCCAACTATACTGAATTGGACACTCCCAACAGGTCCACAATTGCCAATGATTTCACCCAAAAATTCAGTTCAGAATTAACCTCACTCTTTACAAAGGCAGTCATTCCAGCTCCTTTGCAGACAGATGAGCGCCAACATATTTAAAACAGAAGATACAAAGGGTACAGCACAGCAGCAGATGGTTGAACCTGAAATTGAGTCAAACAATTGCTGTCACAGAATCAAGAAAACTACAACAAGCCTGGAGCTTCAAACTCACACGCACAACAGGAGAGCAGGAGAGGAGCAACCGCCAACTCACCAAGTCAAAACTCAGTGAGGCACAAGTTCATATGAAGAAACAGAGGGCAGCATTAGAAGCCAAACAGCAGGCTGAGCTCAACAATGAGGAATATACAGACATAAGGAAGGTAAACCTTCAACCTTCAGGAAGAATATGGCAGACTCCATGAAAAAAGAAAACTCAAGTCCACTCAGTGAATGAACGGAGCGAACGTTCCCTCTGGAAGAAGAAGGATAAGCCCATGGTATCTGACCAATGAAGACAGATTGTCAACCAGGAGAGATACAACACTAAGGAGCATGAGAAGCAAATCAGATGTTGACACCAAGTATTATAGAATCATAGAACGCCTACAATGCAGAAGGAGGCCATTCGGCCCATCAGGTCTGCACCAACAACAATCCCACTCAGCCCCTATCCCTGTAACTCCACTTCTTTACCCTGCTAGTCCCCCTGACATTAAGGGGCAATTTAGCAAGGCCAATTAACCTAACATGCACATCTTTGGACTGTGGAAGGAAACCAGAGCACGCAAACATGGGAAGAACATACAAACACGCAAACATGGGAAGAACATGCAAACTCCACACAGACAGTGACCGGAGGCCGGAATTGAACCCAGATCCCTGGTGCTGTGAGACAGCAGTGCTAACCACTGTGCCACCATGCTCCACACAAGCAACACACAATAGCACAACTTCAACTCCAGACCAACAAAGTCAGTCCAAAGCAGTTGGGACTCCCACTCCTCCAAACTTGAAAAGAAGCAGATCTGGAAAAGTTGTAAAACCTTCAGACAACCTGAATCTGTACAATCAGAGAATTTGGGGGAGGACGGGTGACATTTACTATAATTGTAAATACATTTGGGTGACTTGGGGGGGTGGGGTATGAGGGTATTTGGAACTGTCAGGGTTAATGTAGGGTTGGGGAAACAGTACTATTCACATGATGATATTGAGAGTAACATGGGAGCATGTAGAGTGTAGGAGTGAGTCTGGTGGAAGGCAGCATGAAGATAATACCTAGTTAGGACTTTGTGCTATATATGTTTGTTATATGTTATATTGTTCAACCATACAAGACTCTAGGCCGCTTCATGAGACCTTACAACACAGTCTATATTATTTATCTTACAGAAAAGACAACTGTAATACAAACATTTGGCGAGTTCACCATGCACAACATGTAAATTTGTTCATTTAAAATGGTTATTTCTGACATACACTATGTAATTGTGTATGTATGTGCTTGGTTATATGCTGTTAACATTTTTCATACATTTTGTTTTTCAATTACTTGCACATTCTCAATTTTTTCTTTTGCCATTGTGTTCTGCCCTTCCAAGCAAATCTCCATCATTGAGAATTGAGACATAGCTTTTCCCATCTCTTTGCTTTGGCTGAGCCTATTTTTCCTGCAGTTTGCAGCACCTGAATGGTCCAAGTGGAGTTTTAATACATGCACTGCTTCTCCTGCGACTGCACTGGGCCAATATTGCAGCAGCAGTAACGGGATGTTCTCACCCTGCGGCTGTGCTGAGAGTTAAGAAATGTATTTGGGAGGGGTGTGGGGGATGACCAGCTGCAGGAATAGTGCCATGTAGTTTTAAAGTTAAAGCTTATTTATTAATGTCACAAGTAATACGGTTGATGAAGGAAGGGCCGTGGATGTCGTCTATATGGATTTCAGTAAGGCATTTGACAAAGTCCCACATGGCAGGTTGGTTAAGAAGGTTAAGGCTCATGGGATACAAGGAGAAGTGGCTAGATGGGTGGAGAACTGGCTTGGCCATAGGAGACAGAGGGTAGTGGTCGAAGGGTCTTTTTCCGGCTGAAGGTCTGTGACCAGTGGTGTTCCGCAGGGCTCTGTACTAGGACCTCTGCTATTTGTGATATATATAAATGATTTGGAAGAAGGTGTAACTGGTGTAATCAGCAAGTTTGCGGATGACACGAAGATGGCTGGAATTGCGGATAGCGAAGAGCATTGTCGGGCAATACAGCAGGATATAGATAGGCTGGAAAATTGGGCGGAGAGGTGGCAGATGGAATTTAATCCGGATAAATGCGAAGTGATGCATTTTGGAAGAAATAATGTAGGGAGGAGTTAGACAATAAATGGCAGAGTCATCAGGAGTATAGAAACACAGAGGGACCTAGGTGTGCAAGTCCACAAATCCTTGAAGGTGGCAACACAGGTGGAGAAGGTGGTGAAGAAGGCATATGGTATGCTTGCCTTTATAGGACGGGGTATAGAGTATAAAAGCTGGAGTCTGATGATGCAGCTGTATAGAACGCTGGTTAGGCCACATTTGGAGTACTGCGTCCAGTTCTGGTCGCCGCACTGCCAGAAGGACGTGGAGGCATTGGAGAGAGTGCAGAGAAGGTTTACCAGGATGTTGCCTGGTATGGAGGGTCTTAGCTATGAGGAGAGATTGGGTAGACTGGGGTTGTTCTCCTTGGAAAGACGGAGAATGAGGGGAGATCTAATAGAGGTATACAAGATTATGAAGGGTATAGATAGGGTGAACAGTGGGAAGCTTTTTCCCAGGTCGGAGGTGACGATCACGAGGGGTCACGGGCTCAAGCTGAGAGGGGCGAAGTATAACTCAGACATCAGAGGGACGTTTTTTACACAGAGGGTGGTGGGGGCCTGGAATGCACTGCCAAGTAGGGTGATGGAGGCAGGCACGCTGACATCGTTTAAGATTTACCTGGATAGTCACATGAGCAGCCTGGGAATGGAGGGATACAAACGATTGGTCTAGTTGGACCAAGGAGCGGCTCAGGCTTGGAGGGCCGAAGGGCCTGTTTCCTGTGCTGTACTGTTCTTTGTTCTTTGTTCTTTTGTAAGCCTACATTAACACTGCAATGAAGTTACTGTGAAAATCCCCCAGTTGCCACACCCCAGCGCCTGTTTGAGTACACTGAGGAAGAATTTACCATGGCTAATGCACCTAACCAGCATGTCTTTTGGACTGTGGGAGGAAAGCGGAGCACCTGGACAAAACCCACGCAGACACAGGGAGAATGTGCAGACTCTGCACAGACAGTGACCCAAGCCAGGAATCAAACCCGGGTTCCTGGCGCTGTGAGATAGCTGTGCTAACCACTGTGCCGCCATGGGGAGAGGAAGGAAATCCCATCCAATTAGGGAAGAGAGGGAAGGGATACTGGGCTGGGTGAAAGTCCAGTGGTTGGAAGTAGAAGCAGGAAGTAGGAAGAAGACTTCCATTATCCTTTATTTGATGAAGACAATACAGAATGTAAAAATATGAAGCATAAGGTAGATAATTTTCACAAGTAAGCAACACTTCTTAAAGGAAATAGATATGGAATGCATTGAAACTGAATGCAATACAATTACTTCTGCCTACTCAAGTCAGACTACATAAAAACATCACTTATCTTGATAAATTCCTCAAGGAAAAACTAAACTGTTACTGTTCAAGGAACCCAGGTTCCTAAAATGGCTGAGCACTGAAGTGCTCTCGGCGTTCAGGGATTCATAGGCAGACAGGTTTCAAAGAGCAGATATCATGAAAAAGCCCCAAGGAGAAATAACAAGAGGTAAAGCTAATAAATTGTAAAGAATTTTACAATTTATTAGCGGCACGGTAGCACAGTGGTTAGCACTGCTGCTTCACAGCTCCAGGGTCCCGGGTTCGATTCCCGGCTCAGGTCACTGTCTGTGTGGAGTTTGCACATTCTCCTCGTGTCTGCGTGGGTTTCCTCCGGGTGCTCCGGTTTCCTCCCACAGTCCAAAGATGTGCGGGTTAGCTTGATTGGCCAGGTTAAAAATTGCCCCTTAGAGTCCTGAGATGCGTAGGTTAGAGGGATTAGCGGGTAAATATGTGGGGGTAGGGCCTGGGTGGGATTGTGGTCGGTGCAGACTCGATGGGCCGAATGGCCTCCTTCTGCACTGTAGGGTTTCTATGATTTCTATGAATTTGGTCTCACACAGGAATCCACTGCATCCCTCTCATTGACTGAAGTTTCAATGTACTCGTTTCATCTAAACACAACGACTCACCATCTCTACATTTTTCAAGTATCGATTTAACAGAATATTGTTACATGTGAAATGAGTACAGTTCAAAGGTATTGTACATATTAAAAATATTACCACGTAGAAAATTTATTCTCCACCTGGAAGCTGCTTTCATAAATAATTGTAAGTGTTAAATAGCTATTTGACAATGAAGAGCGTATGAGTTACAGACAAAAATCGGGAACGTGGGACAAAGAGGGCCGATTTTACCAAAACTTTGCGCCCGTTTTTGGGCGTGAAATCGCGGTAAAGTTGGGCGTCGGGCCTATACCGCGATCTGCACCCGATTGCGAGCAGATCGCGCCTTTACCGACACCCGATTCGGGCGCGGGTCCGGCCCGCTCCCGAATCGGGCGGCCCGACGATTTAAATGCATTTGCATGCACTTAATGAACAGCTTAATGAACCGTGCGCCCAACTCTACCGCCAAATCCCACTTTACCGTCTTCTGGTCCGATGCGGATCCGCGCTCTAATCGACCTGCCGAATAAAAATCCGAAGTCGCTGCTGCAGCCTCTGAAGAGCGGGGTCAGAGACTGCAACGGCTCTCTGACCCAGCTCCTCCTCTGGTTGTGGGGGGGAGGGGGGTGGGAGGAGGAGAGGGGGTGTGACGTATCATCCTCTGGGGAGGGGGGGTGGGAGGAGAGGGGGTGTGACATATCATCCCCTGGGAGGGGGGCCGCTGCCACTCTGCGGCCGATCGGTGGGGAGGGAGGTGGCAGGGGGGTCTGCTGCCACTCTGCGGCCAATCCCTCCTCCCCATCGGAGGAACGAATCCCTCCTCTCCGGAGTGACTGCATACTTCAAACACCACAACTGTCAGCATTCCGCTGAGGTGAATAATGACAGTCGTGGTGTTTGAGGCATGCGGCCACTCCGCCAGATCGCCTATTCCTGTGCTGTCATTTTTCATGATTTTCCAGAGATTTTTAAAACATTTGCAGTTAGAATATTGACAACTCTCGCCTGATTCTCTGCCCACACTTAGAGACACATACATAGCTTATTTTTCCTGCAATCAGTCTCCAGCCTGCAGCCCGAGGTTACAGCTTGAGGAACTCGACTCCGCATCAAGTATGGCTGACCAAGAGTCTCTCCCACTCTTACCCACAGCCATTGGATGCATTGGCACGCTGTTGCTGGGCAATGTGAGGAGCAGAGGGATGTACTGTTTCCGAGAAATAGGAAGATGAAGCTCCATGGGAACACCAAGAAGGTGCAGTTGATTGAGGCAGAAGAGCTCAGCTGTTAGAGTGTGGTGCTGCTGCTCCCCATCACTGGTACAGACCCTGCTGCTCCCCATCACTGGTACAGACCCTGCTGCTCCCCATCACTGGTACAGACTCTGCTGTTCCCCCATCACTGGTACAGACTCTGCTGTTCCCCCAAAACTGGTACAGACCCTGCTGCTCCCCATCACTGGTACAGACCCTGCTGTTCCCCCATCACTGGTACAGACCCTGCTGTTCCCCCATCACTGGTACAGACCCTGCTGCTCCCCATCACTGGTACAGACCCTGCTGCTCCCCATCACTGGTACAGATCCTGCTGTTCCCCCATCACTGGTACAGACCCTGCTGTTCCCCCATCACTGATACAGACTCTGCTGTTCCCCCATCACTGGTACAGACCCTGCTGCTCCCCATCACTGGTACAGACCCTGCTGTTCCCCCATCACTGGTACAGACCCTGCTGTTCCCCCATCACTGGTACAGACCCTGCTGCTCCCCATCATTGGTACAGATCCTGCTGCTCCCCATCACTGGTACAGATCCTGCTGTTCCCCCATCACTGGTACAGACCCTGCTGCTCCCCATCACTGATACAGACCCTGCTGCTCCCCATCACTGATACAGACTCTGCTGCTCCCCATCACTGGTACAGATCCTGCTGTTCCCCCATCACTGGTACAGACCCTGCTGTTCCCCCATCACTGATACAGACTCTGCTGTTCCCCCATCACTGGTACAGACCCTGCTGCTCCCCATCACTGGTACAGACCCTGCTGCTCCCCATCACTGATACAGACTCTGCTGCTCCCCATCACTGGTACAGACCCTGCTGCTCCCCATCACTGATACAGACCCTGCTGCTCCCCATCACTGATACAGACTCTGCTGCTCCCCATCACTGGTACAGACCCTGCTGCTCCCCATCACTGGTACAGACCGTGCTGCTCCCCATCACTGGTACAGACCCTGCTGCTCCCCATCACTGGTACAGACCCTGCTGCTCCCCATCACTGGTACAGACCCTGCTGCTCCCCATCACTGGTACAGACCCTGCTGTTCCCCCATCACTGGTACAGACCCTGCTGCTCCCCATCACTGGTACAGACTCTGCTGTTCCCCATCACTGATACAGACTCTGCTGTTCCCCCATTACTGGTACAGACCCTGCTGCCCCTCCATCACTGGTACAGACCCTGCTGCTCCCCCATCACTGGTACAGACCCTGCTGTTCCCCCATCACTGGTACAGACTCTGTTGCTCCCCATCACTGGTACAGACCCTGCTGTTCCCCCATCACTGATACAGACTCTGCTGCTCCCCAACACTGGTACAGACCCTGCTGCTCCCCATCACTGGTACAGACCCTGCTGCTCCCCATCACTGATACAGACTCTGCTGCTTCCCATCACTGGTACAGACCCTGCTGCTCCCCATCACTGGTACAGACTCTGCTGCTCCCCATCACTGGTACAGTCCCTGCTGCTCCCCATCACTGGTACAGACCCTGCTGCTCCCCCATCACTGGTACAGACCCTGCTGCTCCCCATCACTGGTACAGACCCTGCTGCTCCCCATCACTGGTACAGACCCTGCTGCTCCCCATCACTGGTACAGACTCTGCTGTTCCCCCATCACTGATACAGACTCTGCTGTTCCCCCATCACTGGTACAGACCCTGCTGCTCCCCATCACTGGTACAGACCCTGCTGCTCCCCATCACTGGTACAGACCCTGCTGCTCCCCATCACTGGTACAGACTCTGCTGTTCCCCCATCACTGATACAGACTCTGCTGTTCCCCCATCACTGGTACAGACCCTGCTGCCCCTCCATCACTGGTACAGACCCTGCTGCTCCCCATCACTGGTACAGACCCTGCTGCTCCCCCATCACTGGTACAGTCCCTGCTGCTCCCCATCACTGGGACAGACCCTGCTGCTCCCCATCACTGGTACAGACCCTGCTGCTCCCCATCACTGGTACAGACCCTGCTGCTCCCCATCACTGGTACAGACTCTGCTGTTCCCCCATCACAGATACAGACTCTGCTGTTCCCCCATCACTGGTACAGACCCTGCTGTTCCCCCATCACGGATACAGACCCTGCCGCTCCCCATCACTGATACAGACTCTGCTGCTCCCCATCACTGGTACACACCCTGCTGCCCCCCATCACTGGTACAGACCCTGCTGCTCCCCATCACTGATACAGACTCTGCTGCTCCCCATCACTGGTACAGTCCCTGCTGCTCCCCATCACTGGTACAGACCCTGCTGCTCCCCCATCACTGGTACAGACCCTGCTGCTCCCCATCACTGGTACAGACCCTGCTGCTCCCCATCACTGGTACAGACCCTGCTGCTCCCCATCACTGGTACAGACTCTGCTGTTCCCCCATCACTGATACGGACTCTGCTGTTCCCCCATCACTGGTACAGACCCTGCTGCCCCTCCATCACTGGTACAGACCCTGCTGCTCCCCATCACTGGTACAGACCCTGCTGCTCCCCATCACTGGTACAGACTCTGCTGTTCCCCCATCACTGATACAGACTCTGCTGTTCCCCCATCACTGGTACAGACCCTGCTGCTCCCCATCACTGGTACAGACCCTGCTGCTCCCCATCACTGGTACAGACCCTGCTGCTCCCCATCACTGGTACAGACTCTGCTGTTCCCCCATCACTGATACAGACTCTGCTGTTCCCCCATCACTGGTACAGACCCTGCTGCCCCTCCATCACTGGTACAGACCCTGCTGCTCCCCATCACTGGTACAGACCCTGCTGCTCCCCATCACTGGTACAGACCCTGCTGCTACCCATCACTGGTACAGACCCTGCTGCTCCCCATCACTGGTACATACTCTGCTGTTCCCCCATCACAGATACAGACTCTGCTGTTCCCCCATCACTGGTACAGACCCTGCTGTTCCCCCATCACGGATACAGACCCTGCTGCTCCCCATCACTGATACAGACTCTGCTGCTCCCCATCACTGGTACACACCCTGCTGCTCCCCATCACTGGTACAGACCCTGCTGCTCCCCATCACTGGTACAGACCCTGCTGCTCCCCATCACTGATACAGACTCTGCTGCTCCCCATCACTGGTACAGACCCTGCTGCTCCCCATCACTGGTACAGACCCTGCTGCTCCCCATCACTGGTACAGACCCTGCTGCTCCCCATCACTGGTACAGACCCTGCTGCTCCCCATCACTGGTACAGACTCTGCTGTACCCCCATCACTGATACAGACTCTGCTGTTCCCCCATCACTGGTACAGACCCTGCTGCCCCTCCATCACTGGTACAGACCCTGCTGCTCCCCATCACTGGTACAGACCCTGCTGCTCCCCATCACTGGTACAGACCCTGCTGCTCCCCATCACTGGTACATACTCTGCTGTTCCCCCATCACAGATACAGACTCTGCTCTTCCCCCATCACGGATACAGACCCTGCTGCTCCCCATCACTGATACAGACTCTGCTGCTCCCCATCACTGGTACACACCCTGCTGCCCCCCATCACTGGTACAGACCCTGCTGCTCCCCATCACTGATACAGACTCTGCTGCTCCCCATCACTGGTACAGTCCCTGCTGCTCCCCATCACTGGTACAGACCCTGCTGCTCCCCCATCACTGGTACAGACCCTGCTGCTCCCCATCACTGGTACAGACCCTGCTGCTCCCCATCACTGGTACAGACCCTGCTGCTCCCCATCACTGGTACAGACTCTGCTGTTCCCCCATCACTGATACGGACTCTGCTGTTCCCCCATCACTGGTACAGACCCTGCTGCCCCTCCATCACTGGTACAGACCCTGCTGCTCCCCATCACTGGTACAGACCCTGCTGCTCCCCATCACTGGTACAGACTCTGCTGTTCCCCCATCACTGATACAGACTCTGCTGTTCCCCCATCACTGGTACAGACCCTGCTGCTCCCCATCACTGGTACAGACCCTGCTGCTCCCCATCACTGGTACAGACCCTGCTGCTCCCCATCACTGGTACAGACTCTGCTGTTCCCCCATCACTGATACAGACTCTGCTGTTCCCCCATCACTGGTACAGACCCTGCTGCCCCTCCATCACTGGTACAGACCCTGCTGCTCCCCATCACTGGTACAGACCCTGCTGCTCCCCATCACTGGTACAGACCCTGCTGCTACCCATCACTGGTACAGACCCTGCTGCTCCCCATCACTGGTACATACTCTGCTGTTCCCCCATCACAGATACAGACTCTGCTGTTCCCCCATCACTGGTACAGACCCTGCTGTTCCCCCATCACGGATACAGACCCTGCTGCTCCCCATCACTGATACAGACTCTGCTGCTCCCCATCACTGGTACACACCCTGCTGCTCCCCATCACTGGTACAGACCCTGCTGCTCCCCATCACTGATACAGACTCTGCTGCTCCCCATCACTGGTACAGACCCTGCTGCTCCCCATCACTGGTACAGACCCTGCTGCTCCCCATCACTGGTACAGACCCTGCTGCTCCCCATCACTGGTACAGACCCTGCTGCTCCCCATCACTGGTACAGACTCTGCTGTACCCCCATCACTGATGCAGACTCTGCTGTTCCCCCATCACTGGTACAGACCCTGCTGCCCCTCCATCACTGGTACAGACCCTGCTGCTCCCCATCACTGGTACAGACCCTGCTGCTCCCCATCACTGGTACAGACCCTGCTGCTCCCCATCACTGGTACAGACCCTGCTGTTCCCCCATCACTGGTACAGACCCTGCTGCCCCTCCATCACTGGTACAGACCCTGCTGCTCCCCATCACTGGTACAGACCCTGCTGCTCCCCATCACTGGTACAGACCCTGCTGCTCCCCATCACTGGTACAGACCCTGCTGCTCCCCATCACTGGTACATACTCTGCTCTTCCCCCATCACGGATACAGACCCTGCTGCTCCCCATCACTGATACAGACTCTGCTGCTCCCCATCACTGGTACACACCCTGCTGCTCCCCATCACTGGTACAGACCCTGTTGCTCCCCATCACTGATACAGACTCTGCTGCTCCCCATCACTGGTACAGACCCTGCTGCTCCCCATCACTGGTACAGACCCTGCTGCTCCCCATCACTGGTACAGACCCTGCTGCTCCCCATCACTGGTACAGACCCTGCTGCTCCCCATCACTGGTACAGACTCTGCTGTTCCCCCATCACTGATACAGACTCTGCTGTTCCCCCATCACTGGTACAGACCCTGCTGCCCCTCCATCACTGGTACAGACCCTGCTGCTCCCCCATCACTGGTACAGACCCTACTGTTCCCCCATCACTGGTACAGATTCTGTTGCTCCCCATCACTGGTACAGACCCTGCTGTTCCCCCATCACTGATACAGACTCTGCTGCTCCCCATCACTGGTACAGACCCTGCTGCTCCCCATCACTGGTAAAGACCCTGCTGCTCCCCATCACTGATACAGACTCTGCTGCTTCCCATCACTGGTACAGACCCTGCTGCTCCCCATCACTGGTACAGACCCTGCTGCTCCCCATCACTGGTACAGACCCTGCTGCTCCCCCATCACTGGTACAGACCCTGCTGCTCCTCATCACTGGTACAGACCCTGCTGCTCCCCATCACTGGTACAGACCCTGCTGCTCCCCATCACTGGTACAGACCCTGCTGCTCCCCATCACTGGTACAGACTCTGCTGCTCCCCATCACTGGTACAGACCCTGCTGCTCCCCATCACTGGTACAGACCCTGCTGCTCCCCCATCACTGGTACAGACCCTGCTGCTCCCCATCACTGGTACAGACCCTGCTGCTCCACATCACTCATACAGACTCTGCTGTTCCCCCATCAGTGATACAGACTCTGCTGTTCCCCCATCACTGGTACAGACCCTGCTGCCCCTCCATCACTGGTACAGACCCTGCTGCTCCCCATCACTGGTACAGACCCTGCTGCTCCCCATCACTGGTACAGACCCTGCTGCTCCCCATCACTGGTACAGACTCTGCTGTTCCCCCATCACTGATACAGACTCTGCTGTTCCCCCATCACTGGTACAGACCCTGCTGCTCCCCATCACTGGTACAGACCCTGCTGCTCCCCATCACTGGTACAGACCCTGCTGCTCCCCATCACTGGTACAGACTCTGCTGTTCCCCCATCACTGGTACAGACTCTGCTGTTCCCCCATCACTGGTACAGACCCTGCTGCTCCCCATCACTGGTACAGACCCTGCTGTTCCCCCATCACTGGTACAGACCCTGCTGTTCCCCCATCACTGGTACAGACCCTGCTGCTCCCCATCACTGGTACAGACCCTGCTGCTCCCCATCACTGGTACAGATCCTGCTGTTCCCCCATCACTGGTACAGACCCTGCTGTTCCCCCATCACTGATACAGACTCTGCTGTTCCCCCATCACTGGTACAGACCCTGCTGCTCCCCATCACTGGTACAGACCCTGCTGTTCCCCCATCACTGGTACAGACCCTGCTGTTCCCCCATCACTGGTACAGACCCTGCTGCTCCCCATCATTGGTACAGATCCTGCTGCTCCCCATCACTGGTACAGATCCTGCTGTTCCCCCATCACTGGTACAGACCCTGCTGTTCCCCCATCACTGATACAGACTCTGCTGTTCCCCCATCACTGGTACAGACCCTGCTGCTCCCCATCACTGGTACAGACCCTGCTGCTCCCCATCACTGGTACAGACCCTGCTGCTCCCCATCACTGGTACAGACCCTGCTGCTCCCCATCACTGGTACAGACTCTGCTGTTCCCCATCACTGATACAGACTCTGCTGTTCCCCCATTACTGGTACAGACCCTGCTGCCCCTCCATCACTGGTACAGACCCTGCTGCTCCCCCATCACTGGTACAGACCCTGCTGTTCCCCCATCACTGGTACAGACTCTGTTGCTCCCCATCACTGGTACAGACCCTGCTGTTCCCCCATCACTGATACAGACTCTGCTGCTCCCCAACACTGGTACAGACCCTGCTGCTCCCCATCACTGGTACAGACCCTGCTGCTCCCCATCACTGATACAGACTCTGCTGCTTCTCATCACTGGTACAGACCCTGCTGCTCCCCATCACTGGTACAGACTCTGCTGCTCCCCATCACTGGTACAGTCCCTGCTGCTCCCCATCACTGGTACAGACCCTGCTGCTCCCCCATCACTGGTACAGACCCTGCTGCTCCCCATCACTGGTACAGACCCTGCTGCTCCCCATCACTGGTACAGACCCTGCTGCTCCCCATCACTGGTACAGACTCTGCTGTTCCCCCATCACTGATACAGACTCTGCTGTTCCCCCATCACTGGTACAGACCCTGCTGCCCCTCCATCACTGGTACAGACCCTGCTGCTCCCCATCACTGGTACAGACCCTGCTGCTCCCCATCACTGGTACAGACCCTGCTGCTCCCCATCACTGGTACAGACTCTGCTGTTCCCCCATCACTGATACAGACTCTGCTGTTCCCCCATCACTGGTACAGACCCTGCTGCTCCCCATCACTGGTACAGACCCTGCTGCTCCCCATCACTGGTACAGACTCTGCTGTTCCCCCATCACTGATACAGACTCTGCTGTTCCCCCATCACTGGTACAGACCCTGCTGCTCCCCATCACTGGTACAGACCCTGCTGCTCCCCATCACTGGTACAGACCCTGCTGCTCCCCATCACTGGTACAGACTCTGCTGTTCCCCCATCACTGATACAGACTCTGCTGTTCCCCCATCACTGGTACAGACCCTGCTGCCCCTCCATCACTGGTACAGACCCTGCTGCTCCCCATCACTGGTACAGACCCTGCTGCTCCCCATCACTGGTACAGACCCTGCTGCTCCCCATCACTGGTACAGACCCTGCTGCTCCCCATCACTGGTACATACTCTGCTGTTCCCCCATCACAGATACAGACTCTGCTGTTCCCCCATCACTGGTACAGACCCTGCTGTTCCCCCATCACGGATACAGACCCTGCTGCTCCCCATCACTGATACAGACTCTGCTGCTCCCCATCACTGGTACACACCCTGCTGCTCCCCATCACTGGTACAGACCCTGCTGCTCCCCATCACTGATACAGACTCTGCTGCTCCCCATCACTGGTACAGACCCTGCTGCTCCCCATCACTGGTACAGACCCTGCTGCTCCCCATCACTGGTACAGACCCTGCTGCTCCCCATCACTGGTACAGACCCTGCTGCTCCCCATCACTGGTACAGACTCTGCTGTACCCCCATCACTGATACAGACTCTGCTGTTCCCCCATCACTGGTACAGACCCTGCTGCCCCTCCATCACTGGTACAGACCCTGCTGCTCCCCCATCACTGGTACAGACCCTACTGTTCCCCCATCACTGGTACAGATTCTGTTGCTCCCCATCACTGGTACAGACCCTGCTGTTCCCCCATCACTGATACAGACTCTGCTGCTCCCCATCACTGGTACAGACCCTGCTGCTCCCCATCACTGGTAAAGACCCTGCTGCTCCCCATCACTGATACAGACTCTGCTGCTTCCCATCACTGGTACAGACCCTGCTGCTCCCCATCACTGGTACAGACCCTGCTGCTCCCCATCACTGGTACAGACCCTGCTGCTCCCCCATCACTGGTACAGACCCTGCTGCTCCTCATCACTGGTACAGACCCTGCTGCTCCCCATCACTGGTACAGACCCTGCTGCTCCCCCATCACTGGTACAGACCCTGCTGCTCCCCATCACTGGTACAGACCCTGCTGCTCCCCATCACTGGTACAGACCCTGCTGCTCCCCCATCACTGGTACAGACCCTGCTGCTCCCCATCACTGGTACAGACCCTGCTGCTCCCCATCACTGGTACAGACCCTGCTGCTCCCCATCACTGGTACAGACTCTGCTGCTCCCCATCACTGGTACAGACCCTGCTGCTCCCCATCACTGGTACAGACCCTGCTGTTCCCCCATCACTGGTACAGACCCTGCTGCTCCCCATCACTGGTACAGACTCTGCTGTTCCCCCATCACTGGTACAGACCCTGCTGCTCCCCATCACTGGTACAGACCCTGCTGCTCCCCATCACTGGTACAGACCCTGCTGCTCCCCATCACTGGTACAGACCCTGCTGCTCCCCATCACTGGTACAGACTCTGCTGCTCCCCATCACTGGTACAGACCCTGCTGCTCCCCATCACTGGTACAGACCCTGCTGTTCCCCCATCACTGGTACAGACCCTGCTGCTCCCCATCACTGGTACAGACCCTGCTGCTCCCCCATCACTGGTACAGACCCTGCTGCTCCCCATCACTGGTACAGACTCTGCTGTTCCCCCATCACTGATACAGACTCTGCTGTTCCCCCATCACTGGTACAGACCCTGCTGCCCCTCCATCACTGGTACAGACCCTGCTGCTCCCCATCACTGGTACAGACCCTGCTGCTCCCCATCACTGGTACAGACCCTGCTGCTCCCCATCACTGGTACAGACTCTGCTGTTCCCCCATCACTGGTACAGACTCTGCTGTTCCCCCATCACTGGTACAGACCCTGCTGCTCCCCATCACTGGTACAGACCCTGCTGCTCCCCCATCACTGGTACAGACCCTGCTGCTCCCCATCACTGGTACAGACCCTGCTGCTCCACATCACTCATACAGACTCTGCTGTTCCCCCATCAGTGATACAGACTCTGCTGTTCCCCCATCACTGGTACAGACCCTGCTGCCCCTCCATCACTGGTACAGACCCTGCTGCTCCCCCATCACTGGTACAGACCCTGCTGTTCCCCCATCACTGGTACAGACTCTGTTGCTCCCCATCACTGGTACAGACCCTGCTGTTCCCCCATCACTGATACAGACTCTGCTGCTCCCCAACACTGGTACAGACCCTGCTGCTCCCCATCACTGGTACAGACCCTGCTGCTCCCCATCACTGATACAGACTCTGCTGCTTCCCATCACTGGTACAGACCCTGCTGCTCCCCATCACTGGTACAGACTCTGCTGCTCCCCATCACTGGTACAGTCCCTGCTGCTCCCCATCACTGGTACAGACCCTGCTGCTCCCCCATCACTGGTACAGACCCTGCTGCTCCCCATCACTGGTACAGACCCTGCTGCTCCCCATCACTGGTACAGACCCTGCTGCTCCCCATCACTGGTACAGACTCTGCTGTTCCCCCATCACTGATACAGACTCTGCTGTTCCCCCATCACTGGTACAGACCCTGCTGCCCCTCCATCACTGGTACAGACCCTGCTGCTCCCCATCACTGGTACAGACCCTGCTGCTCCCCATCACTTGTACAGACCCTGCTGCTCCCCATCACTGGTACAGACTCTGCTGTTCCCCCATCACTGATACAGACTCTGCTGTTCCCCCATCACTGGTACAGACCCTGCTGCTCCCCATCACTGGTACAGACCCTGCTGCTCCCCATCACTGGTACAGACCCTGCTGCTCCCCATCACTGGTACAGACTCTGCTGTTCCCCCATCACTGATACAGACTCTGCTGTTCCCCCATCACTGGTACAGACCCTGCTGCCCCTCCATCACTGGTACAGACCCTGCTGCTCCCCATCACTGGTACAGACCCTGCTGCTCCCCATCACTGGTACAGACCCTGCTGCTCCCCATCACTGGTACAGACCCTGCTGCTCCCCACCACTGGTACAGACTCTGCTGTTCCCCCATCACAGATACAGACTCTGCTGTTCCCCCATCACTGGTACAGACCCTGCTGTTCCCCCATCACGGATACAGACCCTGCCGCTCCCCATCACTGATACAGACTCTGCTGCTCCCCATCACTGGTACACACCCTGCTGCTCCCCATCACTGGTACAGACCCTGCTGCTCCCCATCACTGATACAGACTCTGCTGCTCCCCATCACTGGTACAGACCCTGCTGCTCCCCATCACTGGTACAGACCCTGCTGCTCCCCATCACTGGTACAGACCCTGCTGCTCCCCATCCTGATACAGACTCTGCTGCTCCCCATCACTGGTACAGTCCCTGCTGCTCCCCCTCACTGGTACAGACCCTGCTGCTCCCCCATCACTGGTACAGACCCTGCTGCTCCCCATCACTGGTACAGACCCTGCTGCTCCCCATCACTGGTACAGACCCTGCTGCTCCCCATCACTGGTACAGACTCTGCTGTTCCCCCATCACTGATACGGACTCTGCTGTTCCCCCATCACTGGTACAGACCCTGCTGCTCCCCCATCACTGGTACAGACCCTGCTGCTCCCCATCACTGGTACAGACCCTGCTGCTCCCCAATCACTGGTACAGACCCTGCTGCTCCCCATCACTGGTACAGACTCTGCTGTTCCCCCATCACTGATACAGACTCTGCTGTTCCCCCATCACTGGTACAGACCCTGCTGCTCCCCATCACTGGTACAGACCCTGCTGCTCCCCATCACTGGTACAGACCCTGCTGCTCCCCATCACTGGTACAGACTCTGCTGTTCCCCCATCACTGGTACAGACCCTGCTGCCCCTCCATCACTGGTACAGACCCTGCTGCTCCCCATCACTGGTACAGACCCTGCTGCTCCCCATCACTGGTACAGACCCTGCTGCTCCCCATCACTGGTACAGACCCTGCTGCTCCACATCACTGGTACATACTCTGCTGTTCCCCCATCACAGATACAGACTCTGCTGTTCCCCCATCACTGGTACAGACCCTGCTGTTCCCCCATCACGGATACAGACCCTGCTGCTCCCCATCACTGATACAGACTCTGCTGCACCCCATCACTGGTACACACCCTGCTGCTCCCCATCACTGGTACAGACCCTGCTGCTCCCCATCACTGATACAGACTCTGCTGCTCCCCATCACTGGTACAGACCCTGCTGCTCCCCATCACTGGTACAGACCCTGCTGCTCCCCATCACTGGTACAGACCCTGCTGCTCCCCATCACTGGTACAGACCCTGCTGCTCCCCATCACTGGTACAGACCCTGCTGCTCCCCATCACTGGTACAGACTCTGCTGTACCCCCATCACTGATACAGACTCTGCTGTTCCCCCATCACTGGTACAGACCCTGCTGCCCCTCCATCACTGGTACAGACCCTGCTGCTCCCCATCACTGGTACAGATTCTGTTGCTCCCCATCACTGGTACAGACCCTGCTGTTCCCCCATCACTGATACAGACTCTGCTGCTCCCCATCACTGGTACAGACCCTGCTGCTCCCCATCACTGGTAAAGACCCTGCTGCTCCCCATCACTGATACAGACTCTGCTGCTTCCCATCACTGGTACAGACCCTGCTGCTCCCCATCACTGGTACAGACCCTGCTGCTCCCCATCACTGGTACAGACCCTGCTGCTCCCCCATCACTGGTACAGACCCTGCTGCTCCTCATCACTGGTACAGACCCTGCTGCTCCCCATCACTGGTACAGACCCTGCTGCTCCCCATCACTGGTACAGACCCTGCTGCTCCCCATCACTGGTACAGACCCTGCTGCTCCACATCACTCATACAGACTCTGCTGTTCCCCCATCAGTGATACAGACTCTGCTGTTCCCCCATCACTGGTACAGACCCTGCTGCTCCCCATCACTGGTACAGACCCTGCTGCTCCCCATCACTGGTACAGACCCTGCTGCTCCCCATCACTGGTACAGACTCTGCTGTTCCCCCATCACTGGTACAGACTCTGCTGTTCCCCCATCACTGGTACAGACCCTGCTGCTCCCCATCACTGGTACAGACCCTGCTGCTCCCCCATCACTGGTACAGACCCTGCTGCTCCCCATCACTGGTACAGACCCTGCTGCTCCACATCACTCATACAGACTCTGCTGTTCCCCCATCAGTGATACAGACTCTGCTGTTCCCCCATCACTGGTACAGACCCTGCTGCCCCTCCATCACTGGTACAGACCCTGCTGCTCCCCATCACTGGTACAGACCCTGCTGCTCCCCATCACTGGTACAGACCCTGCTGCTCCCCATCACTGGTACAGACTCTGCTGTTCCCCCATCACTGATACAGACTCTGCTGTTCCCCCATCACTGGTACAGACCCTGCTGCTCCCCATCACTGGTACAGACCCTGCTGCTCCCCATCACTGGTACAGACCCTGCTGCTCCCCATCACTGGTACAGACTCTGCTGTTCCCCCATCACTGGTACAGACTCTGCTGTTCCCCCATCACTGGTACAGACCCTGCTGCTCCCCATCACTGGTACAGACCCTGCTGTTCCCCCATCACTGGTACAGACCCTGCTGTTCCCCCATCACTGGTACAGACCCTGCTGCTCCCCATCACTGGTACAGACCCTGCTGCTCCCCATCACTGGTACAGATCCTGCTGTTCCCCCATCACTGGTACAGACCCTGCTGTTCCCCCATCACTGATACAGACTCTGCTGTTCCCCCATCACTGGTACAGACCCTGCTGCTCCCCATCACTGGTACAGACCCTGCTGTTCCCCCATCACTGGTACAGACCCTGCTGTTCCCCCATCACTGGTACAGACCCTGCTGCTCCCCATCATTGGTACAGATCCTGCTGCTCCCCATCACTGGTACAGATCCTGCTGTTCCCCCATCACTGGTACAGACCCTGCTGCTCCCCATCACTGATACAGACCCTGCTGCTCCCCATCACTGATACAGACTCTGCTGCTCCCCATCACTGGTACAGATCCTGCTGTTCCCCCATCACTGGTACAGACCCTGCTGTTCCCCCATCACTGATACAGACTCTGCTGTTCCCCCATCACTGGTACAGACCCTGCTGCTCCCCATCACTGGTACAGACCCTGCTGCTCCCCATCACTGATACAGACTCTGCTGCTCCCCATCACTGGTACAGACCCTGCTGCTCCCCATCACTGGTACAGACCCTGCTGCTCCCCATCACTGATACAGACTCTGCTGCTCCCCATCACTGGTACAGACCCTGCTGCTCCCCATCACTGGTACAGACCCTGCTGCTCCCCATCACTGGTACAGACCCTGCTGCTCCCCATCACTGGTACAGACCCTGCTGCTCCCCATCACTGGTACAGACCCTGCTGCTCCCCATCACTGGTACAGACTCTGCTGTTCCCCATCACTGATACAGACTCTGCTGTTCCCACATTACTGGTACAGACCCTGCTGCCCCTCCATCACTGGTACAGACCCTGCTGCTCCCCCATCACTGGTACAGACCCTGCTGTTCCCCCATCACTGGTACAGACTCTGTTGCTCCCCATCACTGGTACAGACCCTGCTGTTCCCCCATCACTGATACAGACTCTGCTGCTCCCCAACACTGGTACAGACCCTGCTGCTCCCCATCACTGGTACAGACCCTGCTGCTCCCCATCACTGGTACAGTCCCTGCTGCTCCCCATCACTGGTACAGACCCTGCTGCTCCCCAACACTGGTACAGACCCTGCTGCTCCCCATCACTGGTACAGACCCTGCTGCTCCCCATCACTGGTACAGACCCTGCTGCTCCCCATCACTGGTACAGTCCCTGCTGCTCCCCATCACTGGTACAGACCCTGCTGCTCCCCATCACTGGTACAGACCCTGCTGCTCCCCATCACTGGTACAGACCCTGCTGCTCCCCATCACTGGTACAGACTCTGCTGTTCCCCCATCACTGATACAGACTCTGCTGTTCCCCCATCACTGGTACAGACCCTGCTGCCCCTCCATCACTGGTACAGACCCTGCTGCTCCCCATCACTGGTACAGACCCTGCTGCTCCCCATCACTGATACAGACCCTGCTGCTCCCCATCACTGGTACAGACTCTGCTGTTCCCCCATCACTGATACAGACTCTGCTGTTCCCCCATCACTGATACAGACTCTGCTGTTCCCCCATCACTGGTACAGACCCTGCTGCTCCCCATCACTGGTACAGACCCTGCTGCTCCCCATCACTGGTACAGACCCTGCTGCTCCCCATCACTGGTACAGACTCTGCTGTTCCCCCATCACTGATACAGACTCTGCTGTTCCCCCATCACTGGTACAGACCCTGCTGCCCCTCCATCACTGGTACAGACCCTGCTGCTCCCCATCACTGGTACAGACCCTGCTGCTCCCCATCACTGGTACAGACCCTGCTGCTCCCCATCACTGGTACAGACCCTGCTGCTCCCCATCACTGGTACAGACTCTGCTGTTCCCCCATCACAGATACAGACTCTGCTGTTCCCCCATCACTGGTACAGACCCTGCTGTTCCCCCATCACGGATACAGACCCTGCCGCTCCCCATCACTGATACAGACTCTGCTGCTCCCCATCACTGGTACACACCCTGCTGCTCCCCATCACTGGTACAGACCCTGCTGCTCCCCATCACTGATACAGACTCTGCTGCTCCCCATCACTGGTACAGTCCCTGCTGCTCCCCATCACTGGTACAGACCCTGCTGCTCCCCCATCACTGGTACAGACCCTGCTGCTCCCCATCACTGGTACAGACCCTGCTGCTCCCCATCACTGGTACAGACCCTGCTGCTCCCCATCACTGGTACAGACTCTGCTCTTCCCCCATCACTGATACGGACTCTGCTGTTCCCCCATCACTGGTACAGACCCTGCTGCCCCTCCATCACTGGTACAGACCCTGCTGCTCCCCATCACTGGTACAGACCCTGCTGCTCCCCATCACTGGTACAGACCCTGCTGCTCCCCATCACTGGTACAGACCCTGCTGCTCCCCATCACTGGTACAGACTCTGCTGTTCCCCCATCACTGATACAGACTCTGCTGTTCCCCCATCACTGGTACAGACCCTGCTGCTCCCCATCACTGGTACAGACCCTGCTGCTCCCCATCACTGGTACAGACCCTGCTGCTCCCCATCACTGGTACAGACTCTGCTGTTCCCCCATCACTGATACAGACTCTGCTGCTCCCCATCACTGGTACAGACCCTGCTGTTCCCCCATCACTGATACAGACTCTGCTGTTCCCCCATCACTGGTACAGACCCTGCTGCCCCTCCATCACTGATACAGACCCTGCTGCTCCCCATCACTGGTACAGACCCTGCTGCTCCCCATCACTGGTACAGACCCTGCTGCTCCCCATCACTGGTACAGACCCTGCTGCTCCCCATCACTGGTACAGACCCTGCTGCTCCCCATCACTGGTACAGACCCTGCTGCTCCCCATCACTGGTACATACTCTGCTGTTCCCCCATCACAGATACAGACTCTGCTGTTCCCCCATCACTGGTACAGACCCTGCTGTTCCCCCATCACGGATACAGACCCTGCTGCTCCCCATCACTGATACAGACTCTGCTGCTCCCCATCACTGGTACACACCCTGCTGCTCCCCATCACTGGTACAGACCCTGCTGCTCCCCATCACTGATACAGACTCTGCTGCTCCCCATCACTGGTACAGACCCTGCTGCTCCCCATCACTGGTACAGACCCTGCTGCTCCCCATCACTGGTACAGACCCTGCTGCTCCCCATCACTGGTACAGACCCTGCTGCTCCCCATCACTGGTACAGACTCTGCTGTACCCCCATCACTGATACAGACTCTGCTGTTCCCCCATCACTGGTACAGACCCTGCTGCCCCTCCATCACTGGTACAGACCCTGCTGCTCCCCCATCACTGGTACAGACCCTACTGTTCCCCCATCACTGGTACAGATTCTGTTGCTCCCCATCACTGGTACAGACCCTGCTGTTCCCCCATCACTGATACAGACTCTGCTGCTCCCCATCACTGGTACAGACCCTGCTGCTCCCCATCACTGGTAAAGACCCTGCTGCTCCCCATCACTGATACAGACTCTGCTGCTTCCCATCACTGGTACAGACCCTGCTGCTCCCCATCACTGGTACAGACCCTGCTGCTCCCCATCACTGGTACAGACCCTGCTGCTCCCCCATCACTGGTACAGACCCTGCTGCTCCTCATCACTGGTACAGACCCTGCTGCTCCCCATCACTGGTACAGACCCTGCTGCTCCCCATCACTGGTACAGACCCTGCTGCTCCCCATCACTGGTACAGACTCTGCTGCTCCCCATCACTGGTACAGACCCTGCTGCTCCCCATCACTGGTACAGACCCTGCTGCTCCCCCATCACTGGTACAGACCCTGCTGCTCCCCATCACTGGTACAGACCCTGCTGCTCCACATCACTCATACAGACTCTGCTGTTCCCCCATCAGTGATACAGACTCTGCTGTTCCCCCATCACTGGTACAGACCCTGCTGCCCCTCCATCACTGGTACAGACCCTGCTGCTCCCCATCACTGGTACAGACCCTGCTGCTCCCCATCACTGGTACAGACCCTGCTGCTCCCCATCACTGGTACAGACTCTGCTGTTCCCCCATCACTCATACAGACTCTGCTGTTCCCCCATCACTGGTACAGACCCTGCTGCTCCCCATCACTGGTACAGACCCTGCTGCTCCCCATCACTGGTACAGACCCTGCTGCTCCCCATCACTGGTACAGACCCTGCTGCTCCCCATCACTGGTACAGACTCTGCTGTACCCCCATCACTGATACAGACTCTGCAGTTCCCCCATCACTGGTACAGACCCTGCTGCCCCTCCATCACTGGTACAGACCCTGCTGCTCCCCATCACTGGTACAGACCCTGCTGCTCCCCATCACTGGTACAGACCCTGCTGCTCCCCATCACTGGTACAGACCCTGCTGTTCCCCCATCACTGGTACAGACCCTGCTGCCCCTCCATCACTGGTACAGACCCTGCTGCTCCCCATCACTGGTACAGACCCTGCTGCTCCCCATCACTGGTACAGACCCTGCTGCTCCCCATCACTGGTACAGACCCTGCTGCTCCCCATCACTGGTACATACTCTGCTCTTCCCCCATCACGGATACAGACCCTGCTGCTCCCCATCACTGATACAGACTCTGCTGCTCCCCATCACTGGTACACACCCTGCTGCTCCCCATCACTGGTACAGACCCTGTTGCTCCCCATCACTGATACAGACTCTGCTGCTCCCCATCACTGGTACAGACCCTGCTGCTCCCCATCACTGGTACAGACCCTGCTGCTCCCCATCACTGGTACAGACCCTGCTGCTCCCCATCACTGGTACAGACCCTGCTGCTCCCCATCACTGGTACAGACTCTGCTGTTCCCCCATCACTGATACAGACTCTGCTGTTCCCCCATCACTGGTACAGACCCTGCTGCCCCTCCATCACTGGTACAGACCCTGCTGCTCCCCCATCACTGGTACAGACCCTACTGTTCCCCCATCA